>NC_092678.1:8431511-9081881 GCF_964355755.1 Antedon mediterranea
CAGTGCAGCACCCTGAGGATTGCCATGAGTGCAAAGCACTATCGAGATGGCTCTCCAAATACTGCACTAGAACATATAAGACAAACATATACACAAGATGCTCTACATAGACAAAGACTTATTATTAAGTCTTTGGGAGTGGAGTTGTAAATTGTCATGAAAAAAAACCCCTGACATATGACAGGACTTGAACCCAGGACCCTTAGATTGGTAGCCAAGCATCATAACCACCAAGCCACAGCTCCACTCCCAAGTTGTGTATCTCATTAAAGGGAAGTATGTAGAAATGGTGTCGGAACAAAATGCAATTTGCCTGAGAAAAATACAAACAATTATCTGTAATGGTTTATGTAAAGGAATAGGTTATGATACTCTTTGTACAACAAGTTTGGATTATTAATATTGTAATGATTTTGAGAATGATTATAGATTAATTTATTTGAAAAATGTTAAATTGTCGTATGCATGCTTAACAAGTTTAATATTTAAAATCAAAACTTGACATGATCTGTATTATAACTTTATTTAAAAGTTGGTGAGGGCATGATGTTGCATTCTCCTCCGTTTTTTAAGAGAGGGTTTGAATATAAAAATTGTAATTTACTTTTTCTTATTTATTTCACAATAGGAACAATCACTTGACTCTTTACTGGATCTTGTGGGCAGGTAAAATTAAAAAAAAATAACCTTTTAGTAACCGTGTTAAAAAATTAACACCAATTTGTTGGCAGCTAGATTGTACATTCTTTCTTTCAGGCATATATCGAAAAGTAAAGAAAACCATGTGAAAATGGTGTGCAGAGCAAAGTACGGCTATGAGTATTTATTTGTTGAACTGAGCAAAGCATTCAATATGAAGGTAAAGATATTGAATTTTTATAAACAGGAAGACAAAATAAATATAACACCTACATATACAGACGTACCTATAGTAGAATACTGATATGTACCGAAGAAACACCATCACAATCACATCACTTAAAGATAGGATAGATATGCAGGGCTGCAAATTAAGGGGTATTTGGTTGCATTTGCGACATAATTTTTCTGTTTGCGACTAAAGAAACAGAATAGGTCGCGCATAGCACGACAAGATCGTCTGCTTGCGCGAGTTGTTTCAAATTGAAGTCAGGTGTGTTTTCCCTATTTCAAACACTATGTTGTAATTTAATCTCTCTACTACGGAAGGCTCAGAAGTTTCCACTAGTCACCGCCACCGCAAAGGAGTCTGGTTCATTCAATTCAATCGGTCGCTCAAAAAGACTGCCGACAGAAGACCGTAATTAATACAGACCTAGTTTCTTGGTCACATGTCATGAAACGCGATACTCTGTTTTACCACCGCAAACCTCTCGCACGTTTTTTTACTCGGTACGAGAGGTGGCTACAAAACAGTGTACCTGAATTTTGCGTCACATGAAACGTAATACAGCTCTAAACTAAACCACAATTCGCACGTTTTTCTCCTTCAAATTCTGGTCGGGCCTTTTGTCGTAATAATAATTTACAAAGGCCTATGTTAAATCTTAACATGGAATATATATTTATTTTGCATATATTTTGTTGGTGTCCTAGCCAAGGTGTTGTTGTTTTTATAATTCGCTAAACCAAGGTAGGATTGAATCATAGGCCGCCGAAACTCTCTCTGCGTGAGCTGAGGGCATCGGGCCCGATGTCGTCTCGTCGGCGGATGTCCTGCCAAATTAGGACAACCGATGTGTAGGGCGGCTACAAAAATTAACGTCTAGGATTTTAATTAGCCAACAATACATGTTTTTTTCCATTGTTCATGCTCCTAACATTGGTGGTGTTTACAAATTACTAACCCTACGAACCACTCTACGATCGATGCGTAGATATTATCATAAAACATACGTCGTAGGCAACGAACAATACTTTGGAAATTGCAGAACGTTTAGCGAACAACAATGACCTACGATCTATTTACGCGTAGGCTACGAAAGGTTACGCGTATATACAAAGCAGTAATTTCTTTCTGTACCGTAAAAATAATAGATCTTGCGTGAATATAAGTGGCGCATCAGGACCAGTGCCTAAATATCCCCCCCCCCAAGCGGGGCCATTGGCGGCCCCCTGACCCCCAGCCTAAGGTTGTATTTCATTTTTATACCCCCCCCCCCCCCCTCCCTCCCCCCCCCCCCACTAAACTTAAACGGATCTGCGCGGATGGGGTTTGAGGGAAGGGGTTAGTTGTCGATGAAAAGGTGCTACAAAAAAAATTGGTGGTGCTACCAAAAATTATTATGAGCCATCATACAAATTTGATAGTGCTACCAAGTAAAAAAGTTAATTTGCAGCCCTGATATGATAGACATACTGTACTAAGTATCGCCAATCTTCTGTGGAGAAATATTATTTTCTTTCCCAAATGACAAAGGACCTTAGCTTAACGGGGAAAAAATAAATAAACCAGCAATTTTCCTAACTAACCAACAAATTGACTAAAGCTTTGTCTACACTATCAAACTAGTTTGACAAAAAAGTGTGATGTGCCCAAATATGGTAGTGTTATGACATCATCATGTCCATATACGGGCACATCACATTTTTTTGTCACATAAAGTTTGATAGTGTAGACAAGGCTTAAGAAAACAGAACAGGAAAAAAAGCCTGAAAACGGAATCTTGCCATCAAGTTTCATAATGATGTAAGCATCTAACTATAATGCCTAACAAACTGTATCGACAAAAAACATCAATTAATATTTTTTTTTGAATTGAAATATATATTTATACTGGGTAACCTCTTCAGTCAAAGACTGGTCTCCCAGAGGGCCCAGTTGGTGATCAGTGGCTGTGATGTACTAATACACCGGGGTAACCCCCTACTCGTCTCGAAAGATGTACTAGGTTCTTTAAAGTGCACACGAGCTAGATGTGTACACTGGACCTACGGTTTATAGTCCTTATCCGAGAAGACTCGTTCTACCACCAGAACCATGGAGTGAGTGAGCCTCGAACCCATGCCGATGTTATGGCTACGTAATTGCGGTTCCACTGTCTTAACCGCTCGGCCACTCACTCACTCACTTTTATACTTATCAACTTCCTCAATGTTACTGGAATTATAATATGACCTTTACCCTTTATCTTGCTCTTTCTCATCCAGGTTCATGTGTCTTCATATATGATGATGCATTATCAGACAGTGTCAGAGTTAGCAAGTCACATGACATCAGACGGTACAAGCACACAACTACATGCATGTGGCTATACCACCTGCAATGTAGCCGACACTGGTAATACGATAGTCATCAAGCCTAGCACAATGTGGTTTACAAGCAATGCCCAACCTGAGGACATTCTTAAGTAAGTCTAATGCTAAGCGAGTCGAAATGAGTGAGTTGTCGAGAGGTTAAAACATTGGAACCGTAATCCATAGCCTTATGGCAAGGGTTCGATGGTCACTCACTCCATGGTCAGATGAACCCAATCCATGTACAGCATAGGTCTATAAAGACAATCATTGCTGCTTGTGTCTCAAAATCAAAATATATTTACCATCAAAAGGCATGGTCCAGGTCCCTGCCACAGTGTGTTGACTCTTCAGCCACCCCTAGTCTTCCGTCCCGAATCAAAAGTCCACTATTTACTATTTTTTAATAATAACCGATAATATTTTAATATAATAAGTATGAGTTTAGTTACATTCATTGCAAATACTAAATTGTGTTTTTTTTTTGTGCAGAAAAATTGATGATTCCTATTACAGATTGTGCTTTTCATTTCATTCTTCCTACAGTGAGGTAAGCTTTCTTTCCATTCTGCCAACTAAATTTGTAATGATTTATAAAATATTACCAATTTTCTTATACAGTTTAAAGTCTAATTGTAGAAATTTAAAGTTTTTAGGTCCAAATACACAAATTCTTTAGTGATTTATTTTGTTTGAGTTGCATTACTAAATGGGGCAATAACATTTATATCGATTCCCCTAAACAGGTGGTGTAATTTATTACTCTAATCACTTCAGGGTCTTGTGGCCCATAAGGTTGCAGTATACTCTTAGAGCTCCTTTTGTTTCTGGCAACTTGTTGGCTTGGATTTCCTTTTTCTTTCTCGACATAGTTCTTGGACGAACTATTCCTCGTCTTTCATGTTTCCATTTCCTTGCTATTATACAATTTCTGGTGTAGTTTTAGCACCATTAAAGCCGTAGTGGTCTAATGGTAGGATGTCTGCCAAGCACAGTATATTACACAAATAACTACTTAAAAATGAATACTGGGCGGTTTGGAGATTTTATGCCTTATTTTATTCAGATGAAATAATATTGTTTCTAGATTCGTGACTTTATTGGGTATCTGAAACCATGGCAGGTGAAAGCAAATGTTATACCAATGAAATGTAGTGAAGAAGACATCATTGAGAGGTAAGAATAGTAGTAGTATTGAGGCAAATGAATGAGGTAAAATTGCCTGTATAAAGAGGTAATAGATTTTACCGAATCTTGAATGAAGAAAGGTTTGTTTACAATAAAAAACACTTGACTCCCGTTATTAATATTGTTAAACTTCAGTCCCCATGCTGCATGCTGTCAACACTAGATTGTAGTAGCTTTCAAAAGGTAAAATATATGCGGTCCAGACCGGACTTAATATTTAAACTTTAGTAACAGGTTCTTCATAATTTACAGTGTGTATCAAAATATGTATTAAAAAAAAGTAAACGAGGGAATTTCCATCTTTGGGCAGAGAATGAGCGTAACAAAAAGCAGAAATGTCAATCATTTTGTAGTCGAAGTGTTAATTAATGATTTTAATAGAAGGCACTTTTTCCGAACCTTCTAATTTACGAACACCTCTCAGAACAAGGGTATGTAAATGAGAAGGTTGACTGTACTAACCAATTTACATTGAGGCAAAATAACATTACTTTGATAGACTGTCTGATTTGGTGAGAGTTCCTGTTGTTTCAACAAACGCATCATGTTCAATTAAAACGGAAAATCTTTACAAACCACTGGGGTCGCTGAAAAAGAAGCCTGCGAAGAGGAAACAAAAAGGTGAGTTCAGAGCTTCTTGATTCTTGTTCTCGGTACTGTATCTACAGTTTTTCCAGTATCATGACAAATATGGTGATACAGCATCACAAGTGTACTGATTGATTATTGTATTACTAATGGCTGAAATGTTCGTTAGAATGGTTTTCATGTACTATTGGATTGTTTTTATAGCATATTCTAAAGGAACAATATACAGTAGAAACCCTATTCAGGGAACACCTTCAGAACCAACAAAATTCTAGCATAACTATTACCCTCCTGTAATATTAAAACATATATTTCTGTGGAAGTGAGTTAAATTATAGAAATATACTCTTAATAGAATAGAGGTGTCCCTTTAATATAGATTCCCCCCAATAGAGGTTCTACTGTGTTTTTGCAGGTAATGGTGTTTTTTTATTTCTGTATATCCACAGAAAACAGAATTCTTTTCTATTAGAGTTGCTGTTGAGTTGTAACATGTTTTATGACTAATGAGCGCCCTTTTGACCAAAAGATTTTGGTCTCATCCCATGCAACGCACCGAATCACTGCTGTAGAATACCAGATTGTTTCATTTGATGTTAAAAAGAAAATGTTTTATACAGATTTTCTGTAAGCTCAAGAAGAAGAAAATCGTGGGTCATAGCAATGTATAGAAGCTAAGCAATGTACTATCTTATTTTAAGCTTAGTTTAGTAGGCAGTCTAAGTGTACTCCGGCCTATGATGTATGGAAACTATGACATCAAAGGAAAGTTCAGTGTCGCAAAGCAATTTTGGTACTGTAAATAATTGCTTTGCGACAAATGTGTATTGTAATTATAAATGTGCATTTAAAAACAATAACAACACACATCATCGGGTAATGTATATAACAGCTCGAAAATCAATTTAAATATATTACATTTTTTATGGCTACTGTATATATTTTAATTATTAAGCAGAAGCCATATTGAATAACTACAACATTTACCGCAAATCAAGGTTAATGCTTCATTTAATCTGCTAATTCCAGTGTGAAAATAGACCTGTTGCCTGTCCCCTCTTGAAAATAATGTCACAACTTAAAATAGTGTGCCATTTGTTGGCCAGTTCTTCAAAACCTGTTTTAAAACAAGTTTAAGGGTAATGAGTCTAGCAGAAACGACCGATTCAGGTAAAAAATTCTAAGAACAAGGCCATATAGATGGCTGCAGTTGCGTGCTCATTAGTGTTTATTTAATTGTGATTCATGGTTGTGAAGATATGATTACAAACGTGATTTCGTTAAATCGTGCGTAGACCGCATAATTTTTATTGCGCACCGTGAAAACATAACCACATCGATTCCTGGCCATAAGGAATATACTGTGCAAAATTATCTTAGCTAGATTAAACTGATACCAAGATAAGGTCAGAAAGCGATAAAACGCATAGTGATACCGGACCGACAGACCGAGTGAACTATAGAGTTGCGTCCACGCGACTAAAAATAACCATCCAATTTTTAAAGGATTTACTCTTATATCAACAGTATTTCAGAAATGGGCATTTGAATCTGGTAATGATACTGGCAATTTTTTACTTTTATTTTATAAAAAATGGGTTTTTTGTTTCCCGTACACATTCTCCGCAGCAAGGTATGTACAGCATGATGTGTAATGTTAAATTCAGTTTGTTTTGTCTTTGTAATTGATTTAAATAGCTATCAAAATCAGTTTCAAATTCATTTAGTGCTTAGGTTGTTTTCTTATCTATGGTGGGAAATCTTTGTGGTTGTCTTAAGAATGCGTTTTTTTAACATAAAAATCATTAAAAAGGAAGATGGAATGTGGTTTCAAGAAACAAAGAAGTCTTGTATGAAAGAGACTCCAGTTTTGGTTCTTGGTTTATTTTACCCAAATTGTCTTGTTTGTAGGCATTAACTCCTGGGGTCTCCATTCCTGGAGTCTCTGGGTTTTTATGAACTTCTTAGCCTATAGTCAATAACCTTCTCAACCCTAGGCTTACAGACTTTATCCAGGATAATACACTAACTAAGCTGGGCTGCTGCCTTTGTCTTACTCAACATACAGTATTTCCGTTTTCTGCATCATTCATCTAGTTTTCTTTTATTTCTTTATACGAAAAGTATTAGCTTCTGAATTCCATAATTTTTTCTAGTTTAGGGATTTTGTTTGTTTATTTATTAATCTGGATCCATACTGATGTATAATTGTTGCTAATATTGGATTGAATTTAAATTGTCATCCATTATTAGTTACGGGCCTTACAGAGAATAAATCCTGTCGATATATGATGCCACACATAATGTGTTAATATTGTTCCATCCTGATGTATAATCTGTTAGTTCCATAATACGATTGTCTGTTGTCTTGAAATCTTACAAACTTGGTTTTGTCAATAATTGTGATGAGCCACCAGAATCAACTAATATTAATAAGCTATGTACATTAATATTGGTGATGATTGGTTCAAAGGTTGAAGGTCAACGAATGCTCATCCTCATGGATACTAATGCTATTCCAAACATAAAACTAAAAAATAGTAATAATATACAACAAAGACATACAGTAATGCTGTTTTGATTATATTGTACAAATTTATTTACAATGTACAGTAACATACATTATGTTCAATTTAGGCATGCATATTGCCAACTCTCTGGTGTCAGGTCTCCAAAATGGTCGTATAACTGTAAAGAGTTACTTTTTCTGTCACCATCCATATCTTGAATAGGCAATTTAGACAGAACCCCAGTAGGCAAATCTCCCTTCAAAAGTTTTATTTCAATTTTCGCTGAATCGCTATATTCTTAGATTTGAGGTGGTCTGCAGAGAAACAAAAGGGATAACAGTTTTTGATTTCAAGAAGTTTCTTGAAGCTTGGATTTTAAAAACAACTCCTAGTCATATGTTATTGTATGGCACCAATTGTTCCCTTTCTCCTAACAAGCATGATTTATGTTTTCTTTTGTGATTTTGTTTAATACTACATCCACAATCATGATACAAACCATTTGAGTTGTCACCAGAAAAGGAGCCCAGTGTTGATGTTTTGAAAAATGAGATATAATTATAGTAGTATTATTATATATTATATTATATTATTATTAAGGTATAAAACTTATTTCGCTTTTTCAAACCAAAGTTAGAAACGGAAAACGAATGCTTGTCAATGGTAGTTAGATAATGCAAGTTGCAGAAGGTTTTGAAGCATAAAGTGATCACCATGCAATTCCTTCTGTTGGATAATAGGCAATTCATGCATGTATAGTGCTGCAGATATCATGCATCATCAACACAAGCACATGGGTGGCTAGTGTCACATGTTCTGTGTTACCATTTCTGCATTTGCGCTCAATCAAAGTCTTCCATCTCATTTAACAAAATCACCTATGTCGGCAAAGCCAACTAACTGTCCTGTACGGCTATTGTAAACAAGTTTGGATTTTATCTATTTTTTCCAGAAGAATTGAAACATTTCTTTCATGTGGTTGCATATTTTGCAATTTGTTGTCAACCAAGATTCTTTCTATTAAATTTTCATGTAGACCAGGAGTTGGTGTACTAAAATGTGTATATTTTTGCAATGTCTTTGCATGTGGAAGTTTCAATAAGCCGCTATTAGGTCATAACCGGATGTGGATTAACCAAACATATTATTACTGTATTTTATAAGGGCCTAGGCTATTACAATGATTTTTGACCAATTGCTTGGCAATGGTACTACTTGGTACTTACTTGGTGGTTGTCCTCTTGAATACTCCACAAGGAAGCCTGAAAAAGAAGCCTTGCGGGGAATGGCTTATTTTTTTTTTCTTTGCTGTACTATTTATTCTGTATCAACAGTATATATATTTCTTTTACAGCAATAAAAGTGTAATTTGAATAATCGTAATGAACAGAAAACGTGGTATTTGATACAAAATGGGTTATGTAACGAGCCAAAGCTCTTAAACACATTACCCTTTCTAATTCGCAAAAACAATAAAAGTAAAAATATCAAATAAAAATTAATATTTATTTTTTTAAATTTCTTCTGTAATTTTTTGCAGACAACACATGCAATGTTTTCCCCTATTCTGAAACTATAGTATTATCCACAACTGCTGACATAACAGTAAAACTGCTTGGGCACTTGTACGACTACCTATAGTTATTTATGTATTCCTGTGTATATCTTCTTATTCTGTCTGCTAAAGTTATCGTAGCACAACAGGTTTCTCTATGGGATAGGATTAAAATTATTTATTAGTCTAATGTTTAAAACCGCTTTAATCTCTGTATCTTTCGACACTGAATTCTATAACTTAAATTATTCAGGTTATTCAGCATTTGTTGTTTTGCTGATAGTTTTTTATACATTGTTTAAGAAATGTTTGTCCGTTGCTGAAACATTTAGTTGGATTTTTTTGTCTAACCTGTCATTAATGAGTAGAGCACCTTGCATTTGCCTGTTGAATATATCAAGCTTTGTAATTGCCAAAATTGTGTCGCAACCCTTCATCTGAAGGAAAACAAATTATATTTTGTTACATTCTATTACATTTTTTGCAATTTTGAGGCTTATTTTCAATTTTTTTTCAAGCAGATTATGTATTCTTAAAAGTAATTTTACCTTCAAGTATAGTTCCCCAACTTCAAATCTGAGCATATCATCAGCGCATGATTCATTGGACTCCACAGATGCTGGTAACTGGACAAAAGCAAGAAAAAAAAAACCCATTTTATACACAATCATTATTATTGGTGGATTGAACTTTGCTTATGTAGGGTAAACATTGCAATAGTCTTAGATCAAGACTTAACTCTTTGATCTATTGTTTAATAGATATTATTACATAATATGTAAGCAATTATGTCGTGGTTGCCTAATTATTTTTGCAGTAAAATAATTATTTAAGTTACAAACATATTAACAGGATATTGAAACTGTAAAACACCATTTATTTTTATCAGGAAATTCCAATATTGTAAAACACCACAATAATAAGAAAAAAGTGCATAATTATTATTAATCCTAATTTTCTGAATTACAGAAAAATTGAAAACAATCCAATTTTAATGACAAAAAATAAATACCTGTTGCATCCATTTTCTATTTCTACATCTGTTATAGAAATCTTTGGCATTCACCGCCTTCAGTATTCACAACTAAAGAATGTGTGAACTTATCCACTTCTTTCACTTGTAATGATGTTCCGTGTACTATAACTTTGTCCTCGGATGTCAAAGTTTGTAAAAGAGAAAGCATTGTGTGTATATACTAAAAAAATAAAACATTAAAATAACTATAACACCATACTTGGTCCTTTCTTCTTCATCCGTAAGGTAGTTTATCTATAAACAAAATATTAAGTTTACTGGTTAAAACTTGAACAGTATTTAAACTTCTTAACTTGTTTCCAAATTCAATGTGCAATGCCATTCCAATTTCTTGGTGGGTTGTTGTTGAAGATATTTAAGTATTTGCTGCCTGCTCTGGGCCAACTTTATTTGAAAACACAATGGGTGTGATTCAATTCAGTTTTCATTACATTTACATCAAATACTGTACATACAATTAATAATTATAATTTAAATATAATAATTGGTCTAATAAGAAAATAATATTGGTACAGAATAAGGGTTTATATCTAATTAAATTATCTAAAAAAAGATTTTGTGAACTGTGCGTACACAAAAAGACTTTTGCTGATCATACTGTATCGTGATGCAGTAAAATGATGCAGCAATGATGTGAAATTGTCTAGTATAAATACAAAAATGTCTTGTTTTTAATTTATCCCCCATTCCTGCCCATCATGCATTGTGCAAGATAGACGATTATATTGATGTGATTCTTTTTTTGAAATATTGAAAGGTTATGATTGGATGTTTTGTGGATGTATGTATATTTTTGGTATGGTTTTTGATGAATTGAGGATAATGCTCACAAGTGATAACACTTAATAATTAATATCATAATTGATAGTTAATATAATTTTTCTGTCCCAAATTTTTAGAGTATACAATGTGTACATTTTTTTTTATACCTTTCTCTTTTTTTTGTGGATACATTGGACTGTTCTGCAACATTTGAAGTTGACGCTTTTGTTGTAACTTCATCCTCAGTTGGAAGAGGTGCAGCATTATCCCGGGTTGCCACAGTGCAAAACTCCATTATTTTTCATAGAGGTACTGTACCACTGTCTTGCTGATGTCATACCTGGTGATGGAATTATTTCGCATTCTCCAATGGGAAGCTGATTGGGGTTCTTTAACAGCTGAAAGTGTTTCTCCTCTTGGTTAATATACTCTTTAGTGTAAATGACGCCTGGTTCATCCTTGCTGAATCTGTAATTATCATTTGATTTTGTTTAATAAACTGGAAGGTGTATTTAAACAAACTGAATGAAAGAAGAAAGTTAGCTTTAATAATTTTATAATTGCCTCATGTGGTGACTTGATGCCTGGCAACGGACAGAAGTACTTTCACAGAAAGACAGACAGAACTTCTTGCCAGTTCAATGTTGGTACATTCACTCTACCATCTTCCCATCCAACTACTCTTGCAATGTTAGTGCTTTGTTTGGATTAGTTTTCCCATCACATTAACAATGTCATTAAGACTTCTATCCTGTTGTTTGAAAACAACATCCGGCTACTATGAAGTATAGCCTAATGGAGTCGTATTGACCTGTAATACATCTCCACACAAGATACCGCAACATGTATTTGTTTTTGTTTAGCCCTGAACAGTTCAATGAAACATCCCTTTTGTGTAGGCTTTGAGTTGTGAAAAAGTAATCCAAATATGAAATAGCAGAGTTAGATCCCTTAGAAACGCTATTGCAATGATAATTGATATTTGAAAACAAAAGTTAAGTATGCTGACAATGCTCAAGTTCTCCTTTATCAAGAGCGTGCAGAAGAGGGTAAATTTCAAGATCAGTTGTGAGGTTTCGTTTGTTTGTATGTTCTTTCTCAATTCGTATAACTGTACCGCTATACCACCTACTCTCTCTCCTTGTCCACCTTAAATAAGTGATCAATTCTTTTACCAACAACTAAATTAGGATTTTGTATAAAGTCATTAAAGTTTTTCTTTTTTAAAATTGGGTTTGCTTTTGCTAACAGACATTGTTAATTATTGTTGTAAAAAAACCTCAAACTCATCTTACCAATGTATGAAGATAAATCCTTGCTTACATAATTTAATGTTATCAATTTTGTAAGTTATACAGGTCTTCTTTCAGTCTAATTCAGTCTTTGTTCCTCTGTGGATATTGACACTTATTTGACAAATTAGAAACATTTTTCTCTCTATTGTGTCCATCTCCATTATCTGTGCATGATGATTTAGGATGATAGATCATGCGACAAGTTAACTTCTAGTGAGGTTGTCAACTTGTTGCAGTTTTCATCCCAGAAAGCCTCTAATAACAATGCTGTTTGACCATACTTGTTCTGAATGTCCTGAGCACTTACCTCAATAAGATATTGACAAATGATCCTTATTTGGGATCTCAATATGAATGTTAAGATCACCACATATAATTACATCAGATGGTAGTAGCATAACCTCTGTCAATAACATCTGAAAATTATTGAAAAAGTCTGAATGAGAAAAACCAGGAGGACGGTAAATGTTGCGAATCAGACTTGACAGTTACATGAATGGCCTCGAATGAATTGAAAACTGGAGACATCTCATTCCTTTTACAATGAAAAGAGGATCGATGCAAAACGCCAACTCCGCCCCCTTCTCTTTCTAAGTGACCTTGCATTCAAAACACAAAATTCAACTAAGGATCTATTATTAACTATAGGCCTAATATTAACACCAGCCGGCCAAGCATATATCATTTGGAGACAGTGTAGAATTGAAAACAGTTGTGGAATTACGTTGTTTAACAACATGTTTACCACCACGACAGCCTCTCCTTCGCTTATTTCTATGAATACCATTCACCTTCAAACTTTCAAACACGGAAGAATCTGGGCGAACATAATTATACTGTAGACTAAGAAACTTCTTACAGTAAAAAAAATGATTGTTTTCCAATAAGAAAATCAGCCACCGATTTGTATACTAGTCCCTTTATAGAAAAGAAGGCCATAATCAGATTCAATCAGTCAGTGAAGTGAAGTAAAATAAGACACCAACCACAGCTAGGCCTAGGCCAGTCAATTCAATCAAATCACAACCAGTCAACTGTACCACCACCAAGGGTGAGACAAGGTAGTGAAGCAGGTAAACCAAGCAACACAAACAATAGATACTGGGCCTAGCTAACAGCACAGATTTTTTTATATCAAGTTTTAAGAAAAATAGTTAATTTACAAAAGAATGAATTAAAAAAATATTCCACAAGGTGAAGGAAATGATATATATCAACTCCAGTGGAAAATAAATGCATAAAAAGGAAAATAAACACTGTACAAGGCCACAGCTAATACAGCGCCAGATACCATGTTGGGCTTCTCTCGTTGGTATTTAAATGCATGGATATGGGAAAATTTCTCAAATTTTTGTCATTGCGTCACTATTAACATAACTAATTAATGTTAAACCTCTCATATGGGACCATTGTTGGACCAAAAAGAAAAAGTATGGCATTTCTATGGAGTATGATCTTTTTCACTGAAACCGCACTATGTTTAGTTCTTTAGTTCTAAAAGGTGTTACTGTTTATATAATTATATTTAAATAATGAACTAGGAACTAGCTTCACAGACATTGAATGAGTAGTGCCTACGTACAATGTTTTCAACAATTTCTAAGTTCTGTGTTGTCTCTACGGTGTCCAATCCCTCTGCGGTATCCTGTGTGTTTACATCACCGGTCGCTGCCGCTGCGATAGTTAAGTCGAAGTTACTTGGTTCGGAGGCCGGTATTGGTTCGGTGGCCGGTACTTCAATGTGACGCGGTTCCAGGTCGCTGTCCGATGAACTTGGATCTTCGTTCTTGGGTCCAATAAGAGAAGATAATGTACAGTAATATCGCGTGGTCGAGTGAAAAAAAAGTTGGGTTTGAAAGTTTACATGGCCCGTAATGTAATCATTTTTTTTGCGATCACCTTCCTTTGCCATTGTTATCTCAAAAACCTCCGCAATTTGCAAGCCTTGTTTGGCGTTGTTCTCCATCTCATTAATAATGTCATTAAGACTGCTAACCAAGCTTCTTTGTTTAAAAACATCAAATTTAGCTTTTCTGTTCTTTGGTTGCATTTTGCGATTGGTACACTTTGCTTCTGGCAGCCTGACAGATCCAGCCCAAATCTGACTTTGGTTTTGTGATAGGATATGCGCGATAAACCTTTTCCATATTTTTAGGAAGGTTGTGCAATTCTCAAACCGACAGCCTGTATGATCTGTAAAACATTGAAAGTTAATAAACGAAACTTTCAATCAAATGATGTTGTTATTAATAAAAACATTGTTAAATATTTATTTAAAAAAACCTCACACTCATCTTACCAATGTATCCATGAAGATAAATCCTTGCTTACATAATGTAATGTTATCAATTTTGTAAGTTATACAGCTCTTCTTTCAGTCTAAAATCAGTCTTTGTTCCTCTGTGGATATTGACACTTATTTGACCAATAGAAGCATTTTTCTCTCTATCGTGTCCATATCTCTATATTATCTGTGCACGATGATTTAGAATGATAGACCATGCGAAAAGTTAACTTCTAGTTGTTGCAGTTTTCATCCCAGAAAGCCTCAATGTCCTGAACATTTACCTCAATAAGATATTGACAAATGATCCTTATTTGGGATCTCAATATGATTGAATGAACAAAGATTAACAAGATATTGTTTGAGAGATCTCTTTTAATTTTGCTAAAGTGGTTTAATGTGTTCCATATAATTATGGACTTTTTGGTTGGTCAGGGCAATCTATTTGTTGGCTTGTTTAACAATCGCCAACTTGACTGAACGGTTCCACCCCTTTACTCTATACTCCAATGGCAAAGTCCAGTTTTAACTTCTGGCGAAGGCCACAATGAAATTATAAAAGTAAACATTATGTTGTCACTGAGTGTGAGGTTGTCAACTTGTTGCAGTTCTTGTCCAGCAAGAGAACGGTTTGGTGTTGCTGGATTCTCTTTTAAGTAATCGAAAAAACTTGACACTTGGGTTTCGACCATTCAGTGATAATTTGAAGGGACAGTTTATCTTTCTTAAAAGAGATGTTTTGATGCATACAGTATATAGTTATACATTATTTTGCGTGTTAACATTTGCTCATGATTGTAGTAATGCTCTACAAGTACTGGTACCATTGCAGAAAGCAGCTAATAACAATGCTGTATTGCCATACTTGTTCTGAATGTCCTAAGCATTTAACTCAATAAGATATTGACAAATGATCCTTATTTGGGATCTCAATATGATTGAATGAACAAAGATTAACAAGGTATTGTTTGAGATCCATTTTCTTCTTCTTCTGCGATATTGATATTTTCTTCTTCTTCTGCGAAATTGATATTTTCTTCTTCTTCTGCGATATTGATATTTTCTTCATTCGGTCTCACTTCTTCTAATTCCTCTATTCTTCTGTTAAGATGATAATTCTGATTTTCTAAATACGATACACCAATGGCAACTTCTGGCGAAGGCCACAATGAAATTAATAAAAGTAAGCATCATGTTGTCACTGAGTGTGAGATTGTCAACTTGTTGCAGTTTTCATCCCAGAAAGCCTCTAATAACAATGCTGTATTACCATACTTGTTCTGAATGTCCTAAGCATTTACCTCAATAAGTTATTGACAAATGATCCTTATTGGGAATCTCAATATGATTGAATGAACAAAGATTAATAAGGTATTGTTTGAGATCCATTGTAATTTTGCTAAAGTGGTTTAATGTGTTCCATATAATTATGGACTTTTTGGTTGGTCAGGGCAATCTATTTGTTGGCTTGATTAACAATCGCCAACTTGACTGAACGGTTCCACCCTTTTACTCTATACTCCAATGGCAAAGTCCAGTTTTAACTTCTGGCGAAGGCCACAATGAAATTAATAAAAGTAAGCATCATGTTGTCACTGAGTGTGAGGTTGTCAACTTTTTGCAGTTTTCATCCCAGAAAGCCTCTAATAACAATGCTGTATTACCATACTTGTTCTGGATATCCTAAACATTTACCTCAATATTAAGATATTGACAAATGATCCTTTAAGGAGTGCTTTTTGAAGGTCTAAATTAATTGTCCGGTACTCTTTGACCTCTTTTTGGCATTCGGCTAGTTTCTGGTTTACGGTATCGATTTCTGTTCAGTTTATCTTTCTTAAAAGAGATGTTTTGATGCATATAGTATATAGTTATACATTATTTCACGTGTTAACGTTTGCTCATGATTGTAGTAATGCTCTACAAGTACTGGTACCATTGCAGAAAGCAGCTAATAACAATGCTGTATCACCATACTTGTTCTGAATGTCCTAAGCATTTACCTCAATAAGATATTGACAAATGATCCTTATTTGGAATCTCAATATGATTGAATGAACAAAGATTAACAAGATATTGTTTGAGAGATCCATTGTAATTTTGCTAAAGTGGTTTAATGGCATTTATCAGAGAGTTCAGTTCGGACTTCTTCAGTTTTTTTACTAAACTGTTGATGGCAAAGTTTACGAACCTTCCTGGTCCTCCTTGGCTATGGCAAATTAGATCGTGAACTACAGCATCCATTGACTATTTCTCTCACAATGTACCTGTAGTTTAAACATAATTGTAAATAATGTGGTACGACAAGCAGAAATATCATTTTATCATAATTTCAAAAAGTGGAGTTTGATAACTGGATGTCCATGGTATAAATATAATTCCTGTACAATAAACAAAATCAATTTTTCTTCTTATTATTATATTGTTTTACTTAGCTAAGATACTGTACTGGAAATCGGAAGTTCTTGTGGCCACTGGGAATACTCTACATTGTGTGATTCATTTTGATGTAGATTTCAAAGGTGTCTGGAGAGTGAGTGAATCAGTCATTTTGAAGGCAGTTGCACATTTTCTTTGCTTGTCATTAGGTGTGGTTATGTCCCCAGGATTTTCTTAACATAGTGTTCTTGTTGACTTTTTCACTACTACACTTAAACAAACGAATTTGCATCTTCAAAATGCGCAACAATAAAACATTTCTGTTCTGTTCACTTATACCTGCTAGATAGTCTAGGCTCCAGGTGGCAACAAAGTTGGTTTAACTTTTTAATTTCTTTTTGAAAAAAAAACATGCATGGTGTATGTTTATATTAAGTTATATAAAAAAAACTACATACCAATCGGAACAACATCCCTAAGGAGTGCTTTTTGAAGGTCTAAATTAATTGTCCGGTACTCTTTGACCTCTTTTTGGCATTCGGCTAGTTTCTGGTTTACGTTATCGATTTCTGTTTTATGTTTTTGCATTTCTGACGGTATTTCTCTGCCAGTTAAGACACTTTTAAATATTCTTCTTGTGATACATATTTACTTGTTGAAACAACAGTACAGAGAGGATTTTCCCTCTTTTTTTTTTTTTTTTGATTTCTCTTCTAGTACTGTGCTCAGAGCAGTCTTCTCAGCAGCAGCAATACTTGATTTTTTTTGATTTCTTTAATTGCAAGAATAACAAGAACTATATTAGAAAATGTGTGTTTTGTAATTATAGGATACATAACAAAAGGTGTACCGTAGTGCAAAGGTTGCATTAAACAAATATCCTTTATCCATGAATTTATTTTTGATCAGTAATCATGTAAATATGCACCACTGTTTTAACTATTAACATAATTTAAACCAACATTTTTATGTTGTAAAAGTTATAAATTTTGAACACTTGAAAATAAATGAAAAAGTTAACATTGTTTTTGTTAACTCAATTAGTAAAAATTAATTTAACCAAAATTAAATCAATAGAAATATAAATATAATTACTTACTCTTTCCTTTTTTGCTGATTGTATTAAATCCTCGTCACTTGTTTCATCCACACTTGTGTCAAGGATTTTGGAAACCTTTACTCTTGATTGACTGATAAGCACATCTAGATTTTCCCAGGTATCTATTAAAGCAAAATTATACTGTTAAGATACTTTTGATGGTCCGTTATTTACCATTAAAACTATGGTGCATTGAAACTCCCAAAGCAGTATGTTAATTTATGTAGCAACATAAAAGGTAATCACTATATAATATTAAAAATAAAATAATTTTGAAAATGATTTAAATATAGATAAGACAACTTTATTTGTCCACTAGTGGAAATTACAGTATGATGGCGAGGCCAAGTGCTTCAGACCCTTAACTGGCAATATCTCATGAAGGTGTGGTATACCAAACCAAACTTGGTTGCTTTCAAGTTTTTTGTAACACTTCTTTTGTGATAATCTTTTGGTGGTTTACTTCCAACTACAATACACACTCTGAAACCGTTTGGTAATGCATGTTCTCCCGACACCATATGCGAAACAGACTCTATATGAAACAACTGCTTAAATATTGCAGAAGCAGGCTGCATTTAAACTTGTTCATTTAGCATTGTTAAATTTGTGTGATGGCGCATAATACTTTTTGGTACCACCACCAATATTTTCAGTAGCACTCATTGTTTAAAATAGTATTAATGTTCAGGGATTGAAGAACTACTACTACAGTATGCCATTAGGCCTGTTTCTATACAGGTCAACCCAAAAAGTAAAATAATTAATTCCATTGGGTTCAAGATTAAGGAAAATTTATAAAAGAAGAAATTAAAAATAAAAAATCCAAGAAAGAATGGTTTAAAATGTTTAAAATTTATGGTTTAAAAGAAAATGTTAAAAAATACAAATTCAAGAAAAGAAAAGCATTGACATGTTTTTGGCTTAAAATCGTCTTTTGCATTGGGGCAACAGATATACAGAATCTTCCCTAACCTTCACTTAAAAACATTTGTATAGCATAAACTGTAAAGTCGTAAGAACTGTCGGTCACAACTGTCTAATTGACTTATATAGATACCATTGACGTTGTATTGAAAGGTTGGGTGGTGTTAGAGGTTCAGGTAGGTCATGAGGTGGCCATCTGTCTAATTGACTTATATAGATACCATTGATGTTGTATTGAAAGGTTGGGTGGTGTTAGAGGTTGGTAGGTCATGAGGTGGCCATACCCCATTTTGTTTTAACGTAGCCTTAACCTGAATTGTACTGTCAGCATAATTCTGGCAATAAGCAGTGCCAACATTGTGATGGAAGCTTTTAATTCCATGCAATAGATGAGCACATCCATCAAGGAAAGATTTCCAGTCATACACTGGGATCAAAGAGACTCATTTCTCGTCTCCTGAAAGATGAGGTATGTTGATTGTGGCCTGTGTGCTCTCTTTATTCGCTCTGCTGATGTCATTTAAATTTATGACCATAAATTTTCTCTTGTAGTAGTTACATGTTCACACATTTTCAGAAATATTACCTGCCACACCTTTAGCATGAAATAAATTAATGTACGGATTGCGAACCATCATGGTTGTATGTTTCCAATTGTGATGTAGGCGAATCATAAGACAGAGCAGCATAATAATAAATATTAAAATAGCTAGCAAAAACAGATGTGGGCTACGAATTCACATTACATACCAAGCTATGTTGCGGACTCTCTCATTGTTATATACCAAAGGAACATCGTCTTCACTATCCCTTTCACTATCATCTGATGAAGAAAGCACAACAGCCATTCTTTTTTTCGATAATGGCTCGAATTGATAAGGCCTAATCTCTAAATCAGGTATTTCTTTAATCACCATCTATCACTTTGTTTTGATACAAATCTGTATAATGTGCCGGTGGTTTACACAGCGTGGTCGAAAGTGTGTTGCAGCCTCAAAGGTTAATGACTGTTAACCAAATGAAAACTTTGGTAACACTTGATTCACCACAGGATTGATGTTTTTCAGAAGGCTACTTCCAAAAAATGTTATTTACTATAATTCAAAACTATTTATAAGACGCATAACTGACACAATTTGTTCAGGTATTAGGTTATAATAGGAAAAATGATTTTATCAAAAGGAACAATTCCAGTATAGATTTAAAAGCAGCTGTAATGTTTGCTGGCCTTTGGAAAGGCATATGAGACTAGCTCAGGTAGGTCATGAGATGGCCATACCCCATTTTTTATAAATAAATAATTCTGACAATAAGCAGTGCCAACATTGTCAGCCTTCCAGTCGTACACTGGGAAGAAAGTGCCTCCTTTCTCATCTCCTGCAAGATGAGGTATGTTGATGATGGCCTGTGTGCTTTCTCTATTTGCTCTGCTGATGTCATTTAAACAGGAACTGTGTTGCCGGTTGTAGAGCGTTGCTTAAAAAGGCCACATCACCAGTCGATGGTGAATTTGGTGTGCCCAGCAATCAAATCAAATCAATCTTACATTGATTTCTCGGTGTAGTCCATGGAAAGTGCACCATATTAAGTACCACATTACATTTTTATTTTGCCCACTACAGTTAATATCACAATGACACACCGTATCATTTTAGATAAGTACGGTTCAACAAAATCCATAATAATCTGATATAGTAAATCTTGGTATGTTCGTCATCTATCTCTATTAATTCAAGAACTTCTACAGTAGTCATTTGGTTATCAACTATATTTCCTTCAAATATAAGATCGTCCTGAAAAAGCAAAATACACAATGCTAGTACTAGTCTGCCTATAGTATATAGTATAAGAAAGTGACAGTTTTATTATTACTTGGGTAGCTTCTTGAATGTCATATCCAATGTCTACTGCTTGTGCCTATAGTTGAATTGGTGATTTATTTCTCTCTCTCCTTATCTTATGATGACAATGTGCTTCTCTGAACTTTTCTAGGTGAAAGTTGATAATTGGTAGAAATACATAGTGTAGTGTAGTGTGTTTTATCCAATGGATCTAGCTGTTCGTTTGCTTCCAGTTCATAAAACAATTTTGAAAATCTACCTGTGCATTTCTATAAAAGATAGAGACTAGATTTGGTATTATGTAAAGATGTAATGTAATTTATAATTAACGATTCTTTGTATACAGTACTGCGGAAGGATATTAAAGAAATTACATTTTATACCTCAAACATATGTTTCCAGTGTCTTTCAATACGTTGTTTATGAACACTCCGTCCTCACCGTAACGTGATACCATATATTTTGCCACCAGGGTGTTTTCCAACCCCATATCCGTATGCACCTTTGTAGGGATGCCGTAATTACCAACAGCACTCAGGAATCCTTTCAATACGGTCTCTGCTCTATCATTAGGCGCGTAAAACCGTTGATTGCCCATGTACCACAAATCGCCATCTGTGACAGATAATATTTACAAAATTAAAACAATTAATATCAATGTAACAGGCAATATAATACACATGGTGTTATTGAATAAACATGGTTATACCATTAGGATTTGAGTACTAAAATGTTATGATAATATTGACGAAAACTAATTGTTTTTGTTTAAATGTTGTTTTATAAATAAACTATAAGTCCTATGTATTTCAATGTAAAAAGTTTTACTTATTAACTAATTTCTTCATAATTCGTTTTCACAATAACTTCACAATAACTTTTTATACATAAAGTAAATTAAAATTAAATAAAACGATATACATTGCAAGTTTGATTTTTCAATACAATTCAAAACATTTCATTCAAAGCATTCAATCCAAACAATTTCATTCATATATCGTGCCATTCAATTCATATCGATGCATTTCATTCACATATTGCTTCATAAAATTCATATCAGGGTCATTCCATGCCAAATCACCTAAATTTCAGAAAAGTTGCCAGGTGACCCCCTTAGATTTTGCCTAAAATTCTCCAAAATGTTCTTTTATGTAAACAATGAACACCCAGAAAATGTTAGACCCGAAGTCCCAGTCGTTTTAAAAATACGACCCTCCGAAATATGCCACGCCCCCTTTATTTTTTGTCGCTTGTTACGTCAATGTCCTTTCTGTCATTTTAAAAGACCCATAACTTTTGATTGAAAAAAGATAGAAAGCTGAAACTTGCTACCCTGGGTATTCTGTGGGTGTACTTACATATGCAATCAGAAACAGTGTATCTTGCTTCGTTTCAAAGTTATTAGCTCTTCAAAATGAAGGATATTTGTCGCAACTTTCTTTTTTTGACATTTTACGTTTACCTAGTGCCCGTACCATAGGTCTGACGAAGGTCAAATTGTGTATACATGATCTTTAGGTACAGGTATGTAATCCTAAGCAAATATAGTCTAATCAGATAATCAATGGAGGTATGGTTAGAACTTAAAGTCGGACCCACCCCTGAAAAATTAAAAAACCATCACTTTTCGTTTCCTCGGTCTTGGGGCCAGGTCAGAGCTGTATGCATAGACATCATTGTGTTCATCTGATCATTCTACAATGTTTCCAATGAACCATTCTTGGTGATATACACCGGCTATGTACTTGCCAGCTTGAAAATCATTCGAATCATGAGGTGCTTTGGAGGCAATGGACTGTTCACCTATTGAAATAGTATTGCAAACGTCATCTCTTGATAGCCGCCGCATCTTCAGTGCACATTCTGATATTAGTATGAAACTATGGTGTGAGCGTGTACCAGACACAGTCTTCGACAATGAATAGCGCTTCTCGAGCTGATAGATGTCTGAATTTCTTTGAACTTCATCATTACTCACAAAGGAAAACTTTATCCCACTTAAATATTATGCTGATCAGCCTATTTAAACATTTGTTGAGGCGTTAGGATTTGATCTTTTTCTATTGGTGCTTGTAAGCTGACTCTAGCCACTAACCGTTTAGTAGTTCCACCTAGCCCATCACAGGGACTTTTACCGTGGCTTGTAGCAAAAAAGTTCCAGCCCTAAGTTAAGGTCAGTGGTTAGGGTTAGTAATCCAGTATCACTCAATTTACTAGCAAAAGCTATTGTTTTATATTCTTAAAAATTGCTAATAACTAATCCTTTTTGCGGAGGTGAAAGAGAAACATGTTTCATTTATTAATGCTTTTGGGATTACACTAATTCCTTGATAATTAATAATTTCAAAATCATTTTCAACTTAAATTTCCTGTGAAATACTAAAAATTAGGATATACAAAAGCATATTTTGACTATTATACAACTAATGAATGTTTATGAGTGCAATGATACAAATAATTTTCATTTTCTTTTACCAAATTTGTTGTTCCAAATATAAAATATTCATTATTTGTTTACATTCAACTGTAATTATTCATTTGATAACACCCCTGTTATAGGCCGCACTCTAAATTATCAAAATCAAATTTATTTTGTCCTCCAAGAAACTATTTTGAGCATATTTCATAGTATCATGTAAAAATATTTAGAACATTTGGTTAAAAGTATTAAAATATTTAAGAAGAATACTATTTGACATTTTACATTAAATGCCAGAATTCTGTAGGTTATTTCGTACACTTTTCATCAGGTGTGGAGCATCAGACATCATTATTTCATGTATCCTGGTAAGCATGCAGACCAGTAGAAGCATAATAAGCTATAGGATCTTGTAGCTTGGTGAAAATGTCTCGGACAAACACGACATGATCTAGTGGCCCATTTGTTTTTTTTCCTTGCGGGAACGGATTTTTCCAGCTAACTTTTTTATAGTTACCAATCCAATCCTATAAAAACAGTTGGTATTTGATTTGGCAGTCTGTCATGCTGAAAACATGTCAACAATCTGCTCAGCATCTATGTGTGGTTTTGTGCTGATTTAGTCTCCTTTCGAAGCTGTTCTGATAAGTCTAACTCAAAGTACCTCTTGTAGTGATGTACAAGTACCTCATTCGAGCACCTTTCAAGCATGTTGACATCATCTTGAAAACATTTGTGTTCATACCTCTAGGGACATAAAACAGTGTCATCCAAGAGCCGATCAACAACTTCCCTAAAAGCCCCAACAATTGAATTTCAAGTTTTGCAATTGGATTAGCATCCTTTGAACTGCATGATGTGCAAGTTAAAAATAATATTTATTTGATCTACTAACTGCTGTAAAAATGTCACTGATTGGGCACATTTGATATGAGTATTGTTTTGTTTTTGTCAGGAAATATATTTTTCTCACCGACAATCAATGGTCAATGCTTCCCAATGCACCAAAGTCTACCAAGGTTTGGCAGACATTGATGTAACCATTTAAGGCACCATGCAATGCTGTAAAGCCATCCTTTACATAAAGACAAAACAAAAATAAATAACAGTAAATAGTAGCCATCACAAAATGAGGTCAACTTGCCTTCAATTCAAGTAAAAAAACAAACTAAAGAATACAGTAAATGCTTGGCATCACTAGTCTGTTACACATTAAATACAAGATGAAAACAGTATATTACTTACCTTACTCTTTATGAACATCTTCATCACCTGCAATTAACAGTTAATATGTATTCATTTTCTGAAATTGGATTACTTTGTTGTTGAATTATTTTATTTGGTCACAATTAAAAAGTACTTACTATCCATCCATTTCCTTGAGTCGTTTCCCAACTTTACGTATCTCATCAATTGCGGACGGAGTCTGGTACTGTAGATGTTTGCATTTACGAGGGCAGAATGCCCCATATGTTTATAGAAGAGAACCCTCTCTCCTTCTGGAATTTCCATGCTAGGCAGGTAGGCCCTATGGTTTGTTTAACTGCTTTTGTTAATAACTCTTTCTGTCTATCACTTCTATAACTATACATTCCTTTCTTATAAAAAGCAATGAGAACTGATTGATCTTCTGTATATAAATTATGCTTAATTCTGACATAGGCGAGCACTTGCTGCTTTATAATCAAGAAATTTATCTTAATGACTTACCTTATCTTGTATGCCCACAGTTGCGCCAAAGTCTACCAAGGTTTGTCAGACATTGATGTAACCATTTAAGGCACCATAATGCAATGCTGTCCATCCTTTAACATAAAGGGGAAAAAATATGTAAGAAAAATGCACATTACAGTCATGTGATGGTCCAGTCCAGTTGTATCCCACTTGTACAACAACCCTTTGCCAAGTTCTAATGAAATACATAAAAAACATAAATTTGATATAAATGTAAATAGAGTTATCGTTTTCTAATGAGTAATTAAATGACAATATCCACTTAAATTTTCCCATTGTGCTCTGACGAGCACAATGTGAAAATTAGGGGACAAATCTCCGCCTTTGATCTATCTCAGATGTATCGCGAAACATAGATTTGATAACATTAGTTTTCATTATTACGCTATTGTTCCATTTTTGTCTTTTATGACAAATCTTAGCGTTTCCTATCGAAATTTGTAGATATTACAGGGTTAATTTTACACACTCTCGCTGATCAACAGGTTTCCGGGTCCCTTGACTTCCCGCAAAATAGTCATTGGTGGAGACATTCAATATTTTTATTCGTCAGTAAGTCCAGAAAATATTGGATACACGGCAAAATAAATAACTCATTGATATTAATTCTATATAAAATAGGGAGTGGCAGGACATATGCCGGCCTGAAATAACAGGCTTTTACTTTTCGTCCTAATTACAATTTGATTTTAGTTAGTAACTAATTATTTGATTATTGAAGGCCTTTACTTTTACGTGAACTACAATATGATTTTAGTGATTTTAGATGATCTTGTCTTCCATTGGCCTACATCACGTGCTGCTTTATAATACAGAAATTAATCTGACTTGCCTTATCTTGTATGCCCACAGTTGCTGCATAGGCTAGGCAGACATTGATGTAACCATTCAAGGCACCATAATACAATGCTGTTTAGCAATGCTTTATCATAAAGCTGAATAAATTCCAGAAGTTTTTGGCTTCTTCTTTCATTGTTGTCGTTTCTTGAGGTACACAGAGTTGCTTTGTTGCTTCAACAACTGTGTCGAAATGTTTACTGTGTAAACACGCCTCTAAACTCATTTGAACATTTTATTTCATTTACAGTAAACACAGGCGACCCAGATGATGCTTTCAAGCGGCAATTTCATTTTTTTTGCGGTCTCCCATTCTTTCTAATAAAATCATCATTTGTTATGGTTTGTTTAATTTCTTCTGATACTCTTTCTCGCATGCCGCTGACTATAACTTGTAAAACTTGATTCCCAAGATTTCTTTCCTTTTCCTCTCATGTAAGTATTACCTACTTCTAACAACATTCTACATTGTGATACATATGACTAAATTTCTCTTGAATCATGTCCTTCTTCATTTTCATTGTGTTTACAGCGTTTGGCATGCAACCAAATTTATTATTTATTAACATTAATGTAAGGATAAAAACAACCATGGTCTGGTAGTGGCTTTGGCTTTATTTGGTATTACTGTAGCAAAGATCAGATGGTCCTTCATTTTTATTTCAACTTTATTTATAGAGGGTAACCCTTCCAGCTGAACCCGCAGGCCAGCTGATATTCAGGGGCCCTCTTAAAAATGACAAAATATATAAAACTATACTTAACTAATACGAATCTACTATATACATTTAAATTTAAAACTATTATATAAAAAAAAAAAAAAAAAAAAAAAAAAAAAAAAAAAAAATTATCCAAAAAAAAATTCAATTAAACAATTACGATAAAATGTGTTTTTTAAAATTAAATTTAAACGAGTTAATATTTGTACATTCTTTCAAAACAGAAGGTAATACATTATATAAAATACAAGCAGAATAAATAAAAGAGCGCCGGAAACATTCCAATTTAACTTTGGGTACCAGTAAGTCTCCCCTGGAAGCAGCCCTAGTCCTCATAGAGTGTATCGGAACAGTGGAAAATCGTTGGGTGATGTATCGAGGGGCAATATTGTTCATGGCTTTAAAAGCTAGGCAGCCTACCTGGTACTGCACCCTCTGTGACACATTCATGATGTGTAGAGATGTTAGAAGAATGTGAGTGCTGGTGCGAGGCGGAGCTTGAAGAACTACACGCATAGCGCGATTTTGAAGTTTTTGAATCTTATTAATGTTTGTTTTACTTCCGGTGCCCCAGAGAAGAGCACCGTAGTCAATGTGTGGTAAAATTAATGTGTTGTAAAATAAATGTGCTGTACGTTTGTCAAGATATTTTCTAATTCGTGCAAGTGTGTGGATTTTGAAAGAAAGTGTAGAGCTCAACTTACTGACATGGGTATGCCAGTTAAGTTGATTGTCAATGTGCACACCTAAGTGTTTGTGGTTAGTTACAACTTTGATCGGTTGTGCAGCAATCGATACGTCTATTGTTTTGTGTTTAAGCCGCTGAGGGACGCCAATTAACATCGCCTCAGTTTTGTCAGTGTGTAATGATAATCGGTTAGAGGTGAGCCATGTGTTAATTAGTGAGAGGTCAGAGTTGATGTTTCTGTTAATTATATGTATGTTAGAGTGCGAATAATAGAGGGTGGAATCATCAGCATAAAGATCAAGAGTGCCATGTTCTGGAACAGTGGCAAGATCATTGATGTAAATTGTGAATAACAAGGGTCCAAGAATGGACCCCTGAGGTATACCGTGTGTTATGGTGAGAAAATTAGAATAAGTGTTTTTGAATTTAACTGTTTGAGTGCGGTTAGTTAGATATGATGTGAACCACTCGATGCCAGATGAGGATACACCACACCGAGTCAATTTTCTAAGCATGATCTTGTGGTTGACCGTGTCAAAAGCTTTTCTTAAATCTATGAAAACTGACCCGGTGAGGCGACCCCCATTCATAGCATCGAGCCAGTTGTCACATGTGTTAGTAAGTGCTGTAGTGGTAGAGAAGTGTTTCCTAAAGCCTGATTGGTTATCTGAGAGAATGTTCTGTGCTGTAAGATAGTCATAGAGTTGGATATGAGCAGCGCGTTCAATGATTTTAGAGAGGATTGGTAAAACGGATATAGGTCGATAATTGTTGAGTTCGTCCTTGGCCCCACTTTTATATATGGGAACAACTTTGGCGATTTTTAGGTCATTTGGAAAAATACCAGATGAAAGTGAAAGATTACAGATAAATGTCACAGAAGGCGCAATAACAGGGGCTGCCAACTTGAGCAATTTGATAGGGTAACAATTTACTCCAAGCGACGTTCCACAGTCCAATCGACTAAGCTGCTCCAGGACAGACTCACAAGATACCCTCTGAAAATCAAATTGAGAATCAAATAAAGGTAAATAAGAACATGGATCAACATTATTAGCTGCAAGTGCATTGTCAAGATGAGTAGCTATATTTACAAAATAATCATTATATGCATTACTAATTTCATTTTCATTACAAGAAGCATGACCATTGATCCTAACAGAAGATGGCAACCAGTTAGACTTTGATGAGATCAAATGTTTCATTCCTTTCCACATCTTGCTGGTGTCATTCGCAGATTCAATTAAAAAGTTCCTATAATAATTAACTTTTGACTTTCTACACATTTTATTAATCTGATTTCTTAATTTTTTAATTTGTAACCATAGTTCAGCTTGACCGTTTGGTTTTGCCTTTGACTTTAATCTATCACGTTCGTGCATCAGAATCAATATGTCATCACGACCTTTTAACCACAAGGGCAAACTTTTTTTAAAACGTTTCGTTTTTTCTGGAGCATGGACATTAATTACTCCACCAAGGAAATTGTGAAGAACTTTTAAACAGACGTTCACGTCATCAAGTTGAGGAATTATGTTCCAAGGTAGTTTTTTCAGGTCATTAATGAAGTTATCCTCATTGAAATTTCGGAAGTCCCTGAAGGTCTGCTGATCATGTACATTCTTGGGGGGTTTGATACGTATTGATGTAAAAATAAAGTCATGATCACTTATGTCTGAAGACAACGTTGTATTGTTGTCGTGTAATTCCTTGTTGGTTGTGAGTATAACATCAATTAACGTTTGAGAGTCTCTGGTCGTACGCGTTGCATTCGGGATAATCTGTGTCAGATTGAATAAGTCCATGATATGCATGAGACTGTTTCTATTCGTGTGTGGTTTCAGCATGTCCACATTAAGATCGCCTAGCATGATAAAATCCTTGGAATCACAATAGTCTTCCAGGAAACTCTCAAGATGAGTAAAATATATCGAAGGCGAGTTTGGGGGTCTGTAGACAACTGATGCCCGTATTACGACTGAAGCCACATGAATTTCTACAAGAAGGGATTCGATACTAGCATGTTTAGGATCCACGATTAACTGGGTAAAAGACAATGAGCTGGCAATAAACATTGCCACCCCTCCTCCATGTCTATTCCTATCACGGCGAAGGAGAGTATACCCAGGTAGTGATACTTCATTATCGTGAATTATATCCGAGAGTTTAGTCTCCGAAATTGCCAAAATATGTAGTTGAGTACGATGCAATAACAGTCGTAGTTGATCGATTTTGTCCGTTAAACTGTTTATATTGATGTGCGCAATTCGTAATCCCTTGCATTGATTTATAAAATCAAACGTTGGGGATCTCCGGCTGCCACCTGCATTCAAATCAAGCTGGGTATTCCTTCGAAGTACTTGAGCTTGATTGTTGTTGTTGCAAACAATGGTATTCGTTCCGGGTTGATGATTACTATTTCCGTAATGTCTGCCATTTTGTGGACCAGGGTTTAATTCAATATCTCCACACATACATAATTCTGACATGTTAAATGTACTTTGAGAGTTATGATAGTATCGGATGGGCGCATTGAAAAATTTGCGTTTGAAAGTCCCGCTATACGTATTTATACGCTTCAGATCGTGTAGAGCATTATATGTATCCGGCCTTGCTGTCGCCTGCGACAACTCGACGTAGGAGAGCGATAATGAAATTGATATAGGCTTACCGATAAAATCACTGTCGTATGTCCAATTTAGTCCATTAAAACGGTCATTGTTCGCCAATCCATAAACAATATCATAATCATACTTCTTGTATCGGTAGGATCCATAATATATGAACCCAGATACAGCAATTAATGAAAGTAATGATAGAGTATAAAGACCCATCGTGCCTAGTCCCGTGTTGTACAGTCCTTATGTCAGCTAAACAATAGGTAGGCCTAGGGGCGGTTGTATGGCGGTGTCCTTTGTATGAATCGTTACGAATCTATATGAATGAAGCTATATGCAGCTGTTTTTATTGCTGGAATTGTACCTCTTTTTGAGGTAATAATACGGAATAAGGCAGAAGAGAAGAGTAAAAAAATTATTCTTGAAAAATGCATTCGGCAAGACATTAAAGAATATTTCAAAACACGACTCAATCTCAGATGGTCCTTCAATCTCACAAGAAAAGTACAATAAAACTAGCTGTTGCTTCCTTAAGCATGGATCTAATTTTTAGGTCCATGCCCTAGTGCATCGTCTTTCTTGGGTTCATAGTCGCCGCTAACATCGTCTTTGTCAGGCGCATCAGAATCGAATTCTCGCTCTTCAAGATCGTGATAAAATTTCTCATAAAGTCACTTTCATCAAGAAAGAGTAAATCGAGAGCCTCCTCGGCATTTTAGGCCATTGTATAGCACTAATTGAAAAGTTAATTGATTTTCAATTTAAAATTACGGAAAATATTTGAAAAACCAAAATAGCGTTGTTGCAAATTTCTGAATCGAAATTTAATTAAGCAATATTTTTGTATTGTATTTAATGTGTGCATCCTGAGCAAATAAGAGCTTCTGCGCATACCTGTTTGTCTCCGTCACTACATGCTGTAACAGCCCATTATCTAAGAAATGCAGGAAGATCTCTGCGATTGATGATTCGGTATCATGAATCTTCGGCCCTGATTGTTCAGCCTAAAAATATACACAATAAATAAATATAAATATAGTGCATCGTCGTTCTCGGGTTCATCGTCGCCGCTAACATCGACTCTCAGGCGTGTCAGAATCGGATTCTCGCTCTTCAAGATCGCGATAAAAGCCTCCTTGGCATAGACCATTCATTGTACAGCACTAATTGAAAAAACTGATTTCAATATAAAATTATGGAAAATATGGGATAAAGCAAAATAGCGTTGTTGCAAATTTCTGAATCGAAATTTAATTAAGCTTTCCAAAAAAGCTATCCCAGAATCCTCAGACAAGCAGAAGTTAGTGATTAATTCTGAAATAATAGCACTTCGGATTTGCTCTGCCCTTCCACAATTTGGTTGACCTTAGCAGGTTGGCATGATAAAGGCATTTCACCTCATCATCTGTCCAAGCATGTTGGTAGGGAACTCCATTGCTAGTACAAATGTTGTTGTACAACTGGACAAAGTTTTTGTGTCTCATGCTCGTTCCTTTTTAGTAGTATTAGCCATCGACCCTTTAAATGCCCAAATTACCCTACATTGAGAAAGTTTATAATTGAAATGAGACTGTTCCCTTTGTTTGTTTAGACGATTCGGAAAAGGCAGCATTAGATTATTTAATAATGGGAAGTGCCCCTCCATTTCAGCCAGCTTCTGTCGCAAAAGCTCTATTTCGTTTTCTGACATACTGATAATCCGTTTGGTCTTGTCATCACATCTAACTTTATGTATACCTGAAGATAATCTTAAATCTATAAAGTGTCATGGCAACTCTTTATTCTGCAGAGAATGGGGGACCATTGTTGTTAGTAGTAGTAGTAGTAGTTGTTTCTCAATATATGGCCTTAGTTCCTCAATATATGGCCTTAGTTCCTCAATGACAGGTTTCCTTGTTTATTCTGTAAACGCAATGTTATATTTCATATTATTCAGTTGAAATGTTTCAGTGCGTTTCTTTCTTTTAAACCCTTACTGAATTTAACTGAATTTAATTTATTCTCTCCCACTCCTACCTGTATTTAGGTAGGCGCAGTGTAGGCCTAGCTAGTTAATATAGACTAGAGAAAGTAGGCCTAGCCTAGGACCGTAGTAGTAGTACTCCTACCTACAGTAGGTTAGATAGCTACAGTGTGTAGGCTAGCCAGCTAGTACAGAGTTTTAACAACAAAAAACAAAAATAAATTGTAATACTATTATTAATATTAATTATTTATTATTTATTTATTACTCTTTATTATTTATTTTTTAATTGTTTGCCACCAATGAATACTTTTTTCTTTCGCCAAAGTTGCCTTCTAACCGTTACATCTAGGCTTGTATGTAAAAGAAACATTATCTCCCCGAGTTCCTGCTGTTCTTTGGCATTTCGTAGGTATCTGATCCGTCGTTGTTGTCGAATCATGCGCTGAGATTCCAGGCAGCTAGAAACGTACTCAACTAACGCAAACAGCAGCAAAGCAGTACTTTCATCCAGTTCAGTGTCGTCATTATTGATTTGTATTAATATAGGTAAAAACAATAATAATTAATATATAATAATAACGGAGGAAACATGGTGCCGACCAGTGGTACGGTAGTGTTGTGCGTATACACAAGGAAATATAGCCCACAATTCAGTAGGCCCTAACCTGTACAACTGTACTTCCTATTTTGTGTCGTGTTTAAATTATCTCACCCTAAGTTGAACGCAATTTAATGAATTTAATCAAATTACCGCTCTCATAAAATTTAACTAGATCAGTACTTATCTCGCCCTAAGTTCGATATGAACCCAACTTTAGTGAAAATGATTTAGGACCAATACATGACCCTTATTCAAGAATCTAACATTGACTCCACCTATCAGAAAGCCTATTTTATGATCAAGCATGTGAAATGCTGCCGACAGATCATAACAATAAGAACATGCGGATTGTCAATTGGATGACTTTTGCGCCTCAGTAGTGTAGTCTCTCTGTACTATAGGTACTGTAGATCTGTAGGCAGAAAATGACACTGTATTAATTATGTGAGTCAATATGGATAGCAAAAGGCCTTTAAAAAAAAAATTATTAATATGAATGTGATACAAGCTGTCCCAGAGGACTGGAAGAAGGGGAGGGGAGTGGTTTAGTGACATTTGACATTCACCGGCTCATCCTGGCTACAGCCCTAATTTATCATTAGTATTACAAATGATATAAAAATAGACCTAATTTTGAGAATTTGCCTCGTCAGGGTGTCTCAATATAAATACAATGACATCCTTAGCTTCCACTGGGAGAACAATAGTCCACAGTTAAGTTGCGTTTCCTAGATGTCAGTAGAGCATTGTATAAGACTCTGATTACTTCCTCAAATAGGGCTTATTAAATATTTTGGTCCATTGCACTTGTTTACATTACATAAGAACATGTAGCTTGATTTTTTGAAAACTGTTTTGTTCAATTTTCGAGATCCCCACCCACATATTTTTTCTGTGGGTTACAGCTGTAAACATTTTAAATACATAAACCCCTCCATATCTAGAAAATATCTCATCTAATCTAGGCCTAAGACTATAATTATTAATGAAATTATTTAAATTTTCTTTTTCATTTGTATATATTTATATTGGCTCATATTTTATAGTTTAGTTTTTATTTTCAACCTGTTATTGGTGTTTTACACTGTTGGTTTGATATAAAGAATAAAAAAAAATATAATTTCTAGGCCGGAATCATCCAGTGAGGCTTAGCCTATTATATATATATTGTATATTTGGTTATCTGAGTTTTATACTAATTGTACCCATGTATTGGCTTGACTCTCTGTGGTAACATTTAAGTCTTACAATTGTTTTTCGTATGAACCACCTTCATAAAAATTAAAAACTGGATCCAGACGGTGGAAGAATTCTAGAATAGAAGTTACACGCCTTACAGCTGGAAATAATAATGGAAATTTACAAAAAAGTGATTTTGAAATCAATTACAAAAATTATTATTTTATAATACAAGGCCTCTATAGTTTAGTTTAAATTGGATTTAAGTTTAGGCGGTGTGTGCCTTTTTAACCCCATTTCTACAACAAATCCAATCGGTTTTTAAATGTGTTGGTGATTTCAGAAATGATGACTTCGGTTGGCAAACTATTCCAATATGTAATTACTCGTTGTGAAAAAGTGGATCTCCTACAGTTCAGTCCTGTGTGAAGTTTAGGTTTGAAAAGTCTATAGTAAAATTTATAGAATTTATTTTATACCCGGTAGTATTTAGTATTTAGGTGTACGGGTCAGCTTTCCTACTTGACAGCAAAGACACAATACTATGCACCCTGCTACGTCATTCATATCCTGAATTACGCACAGATCCTATAGGGGGTTTTTAGCCTTGAGCCGATGTTATGGTCATGATGATGTATATCACGCTAAATTGTTTAACTTGTTGGCTGCTGGATACTGGTTTACAGCCACTTTAAAGGTTGAATTTTGTATATTTTTTTATTTTTTTTTTCATTTTGACATCTCTCAAGATCTGTGTGTGTGTTTTTCATGTGAATTGTAGCTCTCTTTCTAGCCCATCACATATTCTTGTTTGATCTTCTAAAGTAATTCTCCAAAACCTCACTAATACAGAACAACATACTGATTATGACAAATCAGAACACTGGTCCCTGCCATCTCTACAGAGTGTCTGGTTTTTAAAAATGTAATCACATTGTTACTATATTTTTAATATTCTTTGGATTTTTTACTTGGATTGGTTGTTTCTGCTAAGACGCTAACTAAATGTAGATTTTAAAATAGGATTTAAGCAACATTTTCCAGTTTGCCTAAATTGCACTCTAATGATGTGATTTGCAAGCCTATAGCCTTTATCTCATAATAACATTACTTAAAATTTAAAGTATTTTGTAAATAGTAAACATGTTAAAAGAACAACAATGTCATACAGTACTGTAAATATAAAACTGAAAGTGTAAAGGGTCCGGTCATAAAACGACATGGTACAAGATAAATTTACATTAGGGAGCTTTCGATTTTGCGACGACTGACGGTCAAACTGCGTTGTGTTAGTTCATTGTGCACATGCGAAAATATTGGGATGTGTGTCCTTACTCCTCACCTAGACACAGGTGATGGTTTCTAAGTCCAAAGTGAGACCACCGACGCATCAATCGATCTGACTTAGGTTGGTCGTTGGTCATCGCAAATCATAAGCTCTCTATAATTAAAGATTTATATTTAACAATACACAAAATATAAACAATGTATGTAATAGTATATGATATAATACAGTAAAAAAATAAAGCATTATATACTGTAATAATAAATAAACAATGCACTTTTATGATTGGACTAGTTTAGAAATTAATCTGGTTTAAAAATATTTGTAATTGATTTTAAAAATAAGCAATGTTTGTTTTTAAATAATTACTTTATAAATTCCAATAAATTTAGAGATTTAACCAGCATGAATGATTTCAATTATAATTTTCAAAATGTTCACAGCCTTTGGAGAATATAGAAAGTTCCAGAAAATAATCAAAATGCTATATTTAGTAAAACAAGTTCATCGTGCCCTGAGATGAATTGATATTACTCTGTCTAGTCTGTGGTAACTGTGTTGGCAACTGATTAACTATGTATCCTACTAAGAATATTGTAATATTAAATTCAAATGATTTTTTAGGTTTTATTTTTGTATCCATATTAACATGATGAAAAATGTTATTTATTTTGATGATTGTTGGTCACATGACGTGCAATAGTACGTACTAATGATTGTATAATAGTGCATTTTTACAACAAAAAATCCAATAGCAGCATATTCGTTGTTCTCCAAAACAGCGACAACAAGATCAGAACAATAGCAATGACAAGAATCTACTTAAATGATTTAAAACAAATAATGAATGTTTTTATACTTGTGTGCCATTAAGAAAACTTCTGGTGAAATACTAAATTCTATTTTCACTCGTTCTTCGCCTGATGATAATAGAATTTCATCTTTCACCTCATGGAATTATTTGTACCATCGCACTCATAAACATTCATTATTTGCATATTATTGACCAGTATATTTGTATAAATTCTGTATATAATTGTGTATAATAATTAAATAAACTTCATTAGCTTTTGTCCTTTTCCTCTCAATAATGGTTTCTTAATTGCATTAATCATCATTTAAAATATTGATAAGTTGAAATGTATTTTAATTATATAAAGTTTATATATTTTTAATGCAATTTATTAATCAGTTTTTACTGCCATTTTGTAATGTAATTTAAAAATATTAAAAAATGTATCAATAAAAAGAAATCAATTTGCAACAAATTATTTTTGAATTGTGCTTCTTTCAGTTTTTCAATCAATCATTCTTTATTTCCATCATTAATATAATCATAATATGTATTAATGATACAAGTGTTAGATACATTAAAGATGTATTGTCCCCCAAAAACATGAAAAATAAAGATTAATAAAATCAGACTTTGAATATATTATTAGGTGATCATTTTATTCTAAATGATCACCTATTGTTATTGTATGAAATCTTTATTATTTTTTTTTTCTTTTTATTGTTTCTGTACACTATTTTGTGTAACAATTATCTCAAAAAGTTTAATGTCAATGATTACCAAAATTTCAGAATATCTTTCAAATAATATAACTTAATCCTAATAAGCTTCAGGTCAAGGGTAAAAATATTAGCAAATAAAAAGTTGCGCGTTTCAAGGTCATGCACGTGAAATCGCGCGTTCAAAATTTAAAACGCGCAAAATTAGGTTTTTTTCAATTTAGAGCATGAATTCGGCCATTTGCGCGTTTCAAAAAATTACTGCGCAAAAATGCGTTTTTGTGCGCACGATTCTTAAAATGCGTAAAAAATAAAATTTGATGTATAAATCACATTCTACTCACAATCCTTAGTACATTCACCAATTTTGAGTCTATTCCGACTTAAAATAACGCTATACGAGCACGTTAAAAATGACAAAATGCTAAAAATGGTAAAAAATAAGGACTTTTTAAAATGAATATAACTCTTCAGAATGGCAGATGACCCCCAATTTTTTAACTTATTATGGAAGCCAATAAGTTGTAGATACAAATGTATATACACATTAGACGTACAAAATGGTATGACGTCATCAAATGGCCACTTGAATTTAAAAATTAGGAATTTTTATCTTTTTGTGTGGGTTATCACATTCAATAGAGCGCATCTCCGTTATTTGAGCCCGATTTTCGCACAACTTTTAGTATGTGCTTGCTCAATTAATTATTCTTCTAATGAGTTGTCAACATTTTTATTTTGATGACGTCATCACGCGTAAAAACTTGAATAACCTAGGTCGTGTAATTTCAGCTACACCATACATTTGAATATCTTATAGCTCTTCAGAATTAAAGGTGACCTTGAAGATTATAACTTATTATGAAAGCTGATGAAATGTAGATGAATTCATATTAAAATTAAGCCTATCGGATGTTGTGATGTTATCATATGGCCAGTTGAAGTTAAAAAGTAGTTTTTAAATTTCTTTAGTCAAAGTTATACAAATTTCAAAGACCGCGCATTGCGCTTCTACGTGTCAAATTTTCTTCCAATCCTTATATTTATTTGCTCAATTCATTATCTTTCGAAATCGTCATCTTCGAGTTTATTTTGAAAATTCCATCATACCGAAAAAATTAGAACACGATATGAGTCCCGTAATTTCACCTATGCTACACTGTATATAGATATACAGTATATACTGTACATATTGTAAGACACATAATAGGTAGAACTCAGCACTATAAGTGTATATGCATCATGTCATAGGATGACGTACATCAACTTTTAACGATCGTATGTTAACGTACATGCATGTTTAAAAAATGTTAAAGTGACGAATTAAATTCTAGTTTATATTATTATATTTTCATTTTAATAACGTTAAGCACTTTCGTAGGAAAAAAAAAAATCAATGTTTTCACTTATAAAATGACAAAATAAATGGTTAAATTCAACCAAAAATCCATTGGCTGGCAGCCAATTTGACTTTATATTACTGTTTTTTCAGGTAAATATATTTTTTGTTCGATCTAATTTTTGGTCAAAGTGAATAACTTTTGAACTAACTTCAACAGAAATGTTTTAATAATTATATTTTCAGGGGGACAATACATCTTAAATTATTACAAATGGTAAATATTGAATGTAATTATAAAATGACTAATAGGCAATAAACCTTTGAAAATCTTTTTAATTAGTAATGTGATTTGATAAATCATTCCAGATAAACCGGGGCAAAATTATCGCCATTATATAATTGTTAATCTGATTATTATTTGATGCTCTGAGGGCAATGGAGAGATTTCCTGCGTTGTCACATTCTTTTCCATCTAGAAATATACTCTGGTCAACTCAGGAGATACTGTACAGTATACCTATTATGGAAACTTTGTAAGGTCCCCTCAATAAAAGTTCCATTGTATTTGAATACATTTTAGCTCTTCAACAGTGACAGTGTTAAAGATATGGTTTAGTCTTGGCTCATTGTCAAGTTCTCTGAAACAGGAAAAGGTTTCAACATGTGATTGTGACAAAATGCTATTTTATGGCATATTACCATATTATTAGCATTGAATACATAATTTGATGACTGTTTATTTTCTGTCTGTCTTTCCAGTTTTCATTTTCTTTGCTCCTCAAGTGATTAGTTTATTAAAGGCTTCCTCTCCCTGTATGATAGTGTTGCTAATATTTCTTGGAATATTAAATTTGCTAATGAATTGTAGTGGTTTCACATGATACATAAAATACACTTGCACAATTTGAATGGATTTTCACATGTAAAATGACCTGAAATAATTTGTCAGATGTTTTGCCCTACTCTGACGTAATTTGTACTTCATACTAAGTACATTTGAGACAAAATTTGCAAGTAATTCTTGGGTGGGACTCGAACACACGACCTCCAGATCACTAGCCTGGCGTTCATATCTCTAGACCACCGAGCTTGCGCTGATGGCTAGTGGTTAGATTTGAGCCCAAGTAAGCAGCGGGTACTGCACCAACAGGGTTGTAATTATATTAGAGTGACTAGCTGATTACAGATATCACATCAGCTAAACCAATCATGTCGCTAACCACTGGTAATCGTATATCAAATACTCCTTCAAATAAATTTGTCTGCGATGAAGTAAGTAATAACTTTGTAGTGGAAGGAATTATATATACAGTTTGTCACTGTATGATAGAAAAATTAAATTAATATAAATTGATAAAGTAACCTTAATTATTATTGATACTTGAAATTTACTTCTTTTAAAATCACTAATAGCACACTTGTAATAATTGGTTTATTGGCTATAATCCGGAGATTTCCATTCATTAGTTGACGTTCTTGAAGGGCCAATGATTATTAATATCATGTGATTTCAGTCACATGGGTATACGACACTTGTGTATGGATAACCTGAAGACATGAACTTTTCTGCTATAACATAGCACCGAATAAACTGTTTGTATTAAAGATGTAATTTTATAGCGACTGATTTATCCTAAATTTGTGCTCACAGGTTGCATACACTTTTAAATAAAAATACACAAAATGTCGGTCAAATGTTAAAGATGCAATAGTTGCCTGGAAGGTCAAGTAACCGTTTTGCAGCTAAATTTACATAGCGATAACCGATTTGGCTTTTAGCCGTTATGTATCTGCCATTTATCCAATCATTAATAGAAAATCTGTATGATTTTAAAACTTTCAGATTTTGAAAACTTTTTTCTGCCAGCAGAATTGGGTCCACAAAAAATGATGGCAAAATCTTTAAAACCGTTTAAAAATCTCTTATTCTGATATTTATCGTCAAGAACTGTGGAAGAATTGGAGGGTGGAGAGGGGAGTGTTAGTACTGTACTAGGTTCAGGTCACATGGAGGGAAGGACTTGCTTTCAAATCAAAAAAGAAAACAACAAATATTTTTTCAGGGAGATAATATATTATTTTAAAATATAGACTTGTTTTAATCAATTCCAGACCAATTTTAATCTTCGATTTACAAAGTCTTTACAGAGTCTTATTTCCTAGTAAAAGTAAAGATTTTATCTATGATATTTCTAGACTGAGCTTTACATTTGAATCTTTTTAGGTGTTAAAAGGATATGAACTTGTAATCCGTTTTTCCGTTAACCTGTTATGCTATTAGATTCATCGTTATAAAAGTAAAATTTATAAATTGTTTAGGATTATGGGCCTCATGAATAATATGTAATCATACTGGTACTTATTTTATCCAAAAATTGTATAGTGGAAAAGCAAGTTGTTTAAACTCTGACTGGTGAACATGTGGTTTTCGATTTCACCTCATCACTTTATGTAATTAGTACAAATTTCCTATCTCGGTATTACTAGCCCAATAGGGACTGAGATACTCAGTATCATGTGTGAAAGCCTTCAACATTTCAGCCAGGATTATAATAGTTCAAATTCATTTTCTTTCTAAATTTCATATTTAAATCATGGCTTATACAGTCATGATTTGGCACAGGATTTTATTCATATGCATCAAGTGAAGTATTTTTCAAATCATTTTTCATTTTAAAGCTTGTTTATGAAAAGAAATTCGGAAGTTTCTTCAGGAAATTAAGTGGGATATTACATTGTTTATTTAGCATTTATTGCAGATGCTGTTGTGGGTATAGAGGACCCCTATTACTTGATGTTCAACAACAGGAAGAGGTCAAGGATTTTTATTGAGGCTGCTAGGCTACAAGATATTGGGAGATTACTGATTTGTTGTAAAAACTACAAAAATAACTCTGAATAAGAATAATTGCAAAATTGACTATGGGTGCACAAGTAAAAAGCTTCCTTTATTGGATTTTGTTTACTATTCAACTGGTATCCTGTCAAAGATTGTCATTACCGAATGAATTTTTAAGTGGTAAGGATATTTGCGATACGTTTATGTCCGCATTGGGTAAAGTGTGCGACTGTAGCGGACGTTTGTTGCATCTTGTTCCCAGCTATGTTCCGGATGATTGCTTTATACTTGATTTAAGTGCTAATGAGATTAGTAACATAGAACGACATACATTTGTGCGATTTCAACAACTTGAAAGGCTATATTTAAATTCAAATAATATACAAGCAATTCATCCACATGCTTTTGACGGCTTGAGTAATCTAACAGTTATTGATCTTGCTAATAATAAGTTACTTGAAATTCCACCACGTACATTTACTGATACCAGATACTTGCAGGTCCTGAACCTCACTCATAACAATCTTCGTGTTCCACCGACGATTGGACACTTAAACCGTCTACAGGAGTTGATCATATCCCACAATTCACTAAGATTCGTAACAAGTTCTGCTTGGACTGGTTTAATAGCCCTTAGAATTCTTAACATATCATCAAATCATTTGGTCAAGTTGTATGCAGATTCATTTAAAGGGCTTAGGTATGTAGTGACCCTTGACCTCAGTCACAACAGCCTAAACACCATTCAGAATAAGGCTTTTTCATCTTTGGTTCGATTGGAAGTTCTAAAGTTGAATGATAACCAATTGACAAAAATTGATGAAAATGCATTTCTTGATTTGAGCATGATGACAAGATTAGATCTGCAAAACAATCAGCTGTTTTCTATCCCACTCAGCTTCCAGAATGGTTTTAGTAGTCTTAAACATTTAAATTTACAAGGAAACAAAATAGTTGAGATATCAATCAATTCGTTCAAACATCTGTCCAACCTGAATGTCTTGAACTTAAATGATAATAGATTACAGATCGTAGCTGGTCGATCTTTCTTACTTTTGCCGCAACTAGTGATGCTTGATTTAAGGAATAACCAGATTGAAGTATTGCCTGCAGATGTTTTTATTGGTCTTCGAACCCTGAAAGTATTAGATTTGCGTAATAATAGGTTGAAAAATGTCGGAAAAATTATGCATCCATTGTTTAACTTGGAAACTGTTCTGCTTTCTGATAATATGATATCTTATATTCCAGTGGATACTTTTGATCAATGTGCGCGCATAATTGAAATACGAATTGACCATAATAATTTGACTTATATTCCTGAAGGAATTGGACATTCTAAAACTGGTTCTCAGACATTGAAAGGATTATCATTAGCAGATAATCCGATAAAAGAGATTAGTGCCACCAGTTTTGGCAGATTCTCATCTTTACAGTTACTTCGTTTAAGTAACACCCAGTTAAACATTCTTCCAATTGATGCCTTTACTCAAATGCCACGATTGCTCCAGTTATGGTTGGATGGAAACCAGTTGACAACACTTCACAAAGGAATGCTTGGTTTTCTACCACGACTTACAGCAATCCACCTCCAGGGAAACCTCTGGGATTGCCAGTGTGATCTTCATTATTTCTGGTCTTATATGGATTCAAGGGGTATCTCTAGTGGAATTGATGAAAAACCAGTTTGTCATTCTCCCCCAATTTTATCTGGTGTAACTTTGGAAGTGGCATTTGCTGTGAAAGAATGCTTGGAAGATAATGGTGCGTTTAGCGTGATGGAAATTGAAATTCTGATTCCAATCATTGTTGGTGCTATTGTGTTAATGTTCCTTATTGTTGCTTGCATATGCATAACTGCAGGACATAAGAATCCCATATATGCTAAGACCATTCCATCTGATGGCAATACAGCAAGAGCAATGTCTCTGCCTTCTTTTGCATCTTTAAACTCAATGTCAAGCTCATCACCATTGACCCTGCCACCACGTAATGGAACCAATAGCACGCGCTACCATAACCATAGCAGTATATTCCATGAACGCAAGTTACATCGTACAACTCGGCCAAATCTTGACCGACAGGGCTCTTATTTGTCTATTAATGTACCCACCCCTGGGGGTGAGTATGCTAGTCCGTATGCCCAGCCATACTCACAACCAAGAGACCATCCGAGCTGGTTCCAGGACTCTGACCAGAGAGAGGACATTTATTGAACATTTATAGTACTGTATCCAGACATTCTATTTTAACCTTTTGTATGGTGCAGAAAAAGATACATTACTCGTCACACTAGCTATGCAATATGCATTGTCTGTATAATGAATTATTGTTTTCTGCTTCAAAAAATATGTATATTTTTCACACTATATTTTTTTGGCCAGAAAAATCAGAGCTATTAAAAATTTAGACTTGATTATTAGTATTTATTTAGAAAAAAAAAAGCTTTGTAATATAGTGTTTTCATATAATGCAAAATATCAAATTATAATTATATAAGCATGCATAATATATGGTTGGTCATGTTAGAAACAATATTATCAACAGTGAGAGAAATAAATAATAATCAAAAATTGATCAAAATAAATGTTTAAAAAAATGTAGATGCGTGTAATAACACAAAATAAGGCATATAATTATATTCCTTATTTTGTGTTATTACACGCATCTACATTTTTATATATATAATATATATAATATAATATATATATAATATATATAGTATAAGTAAAACCAACATGTTGACAAGAATGTTAATTTAATTTTTGTTTAAATTGATTTATAATAAAATTGCTTTTATGTCACACACTTTCCTGTTTTTGACACATGTCTAATCTTGGAAAAAAAACTAATGGATTATCTAATGTAGTTGCCAACATTCATTAATTGAACATCATTTTCTACTGCATCCTTAGAATACTTCTCAATTTGAAAGATGCACTAGAATATTTTACAAAACACATTAAACCATAGAAATCATCTATAACAAATTATTGGTATCTATTTTCTGTTTCTCTATCTAGTATAGAGCCTAGTAGTATTTATCAGAAATACTTTTTTTTTTAACAACATTGCTGTTTAGTAAGACAGAGGGCTATTAGAGAAATGTATGTGCTGGAAGACTAGTGGCAGAAATACAATTACAGATGTTTCTATCCAATTAGTTTGGAGGCATTGTTACAACCAAAGATCGTATAGCGCCAAGATATGGAACTGACGCTCGAAAAATGATAATTGCATGGGCAGCCATTCCGGCAAGCGGATTACCCAGTAGGCAATGCGGCACGCCACCAAATCAATGTAAACAAATAGGATTTACATCTACGCGATAAACAGTACGACTTTATTTTATCTTTCGCGTCAAAATGAAAGAACAGCTATATAAATTTCGATTATATAAATTTACTCCATTTTATATTACACTTGCATATGCGTATATCACTGTCCAACCTCAAACGGCTACAGAATAAACACTGACTGTATGGAGGACGAATTTTGTAGGCAGTAGGTTGAGGCATAGTTATAAATAGTGTCGCTGGGTGCAGCGCGATGCTACGCACTTCACGCCCAAGGTCGGCCGCGTTTGGCCTAGGCTGGGATGATGGCACAGTTTATGTGCGAGAGAAGCATTTTTTGGAGATGAATTGTAATAATTGCCAAATATATTGTCCAAAACTGTCTTTTTAATTTTTTTTTTTTTTTAAATTAATGGGGCAGGGGGATGTTCTTTCCCCTGTTCGGACCCTCTCTTTCTATTTTGTGTGCTTCAGGCCTACAAAGTTATTTCATTGCAAGGGGAATTTTACTCCGATCTGCCACAACTGTAGTATACTGTACATACATTACTAGATACAAAAACAATTGTTACATTTTTTTTATTTCAAAAAAGTAAAAGTATTAAATATTAATTTTAAAAATTCAATCATAAATCATAATTTGTTCTTTTCAACCCACTTTTTATTAGCTCAACTTTCAATATTACAGACAGGATTAAAATGCAATAAAAATACTGAAAAATCTAACTTATATAAGTTGTTTATACAGTATTAATAAATGATATGGAATAATTAAATACACTCAATAAATAAATTACGAATGTATGGTTTTAGCCTTCTTAAATACAAGGAAAATTCTATTATTTTGATTTCTTGTATTACAAAAGAAGCCAATAGGCCTAAACAACAGTACTGATAATAACTGAATTCTGTTTATTTCCTTTCACTTTAAAGTATGAGGTGTGTGAAAATAGTGATTTTATTTGTAATCCTTTTCAAGAATCAAAAATATAAACTATTAAAATATAATTGTCCATCAGTTCTGGCCTTTGTATTTAATTCTTGTTTAAAATACCACTGTGCACTCAATCATCTATCTTCTCAATAGTAATTATACAGTATGATGACAGACTTATATCTTTCTGAAATAGGGAAAAATATATCATTAAATTATTTGGTCACTTTTCGAACTGTTACATAATCATTTGATTACTTATTATAGTATTTTAAAATAATTTAAATGTGTGAAAACCTAGATTGTTCAGTTGTAAATATAATATCCAGAAATAATGCCAATAACAGGACTAGTAAGTATTCAAAAATGTTTACATTAATTAACTAAATATTTTTCAAATAAAGATGAAGAACAAAATAAATATGAGGATCAAATTTATAATTTAAATTTATTAAATAAAAAAAACAAACAATAACATCCTCAGTGTTTTGGTTTTTAGGAGACCTACCTAAGCTATGATTTTATTGTTTTATAACGATTTTTTATTTCATTACATTTAATTATTTCTGTTAATGTTATTATTAATAAAACGCCATATTGTCTTGTACATTTTTATTAAAAACTCCTAATTCCCGAACAGCTTCAGTTTTTTTCTTAATCTTCCATCCATCCAAGCCTTGTTTGATCCATCTATCAAGCCGCCAATCAATATCATTCATCCTCCCAGACTTTTTTTTTATTAGTAACTAAACTAGGCCTAGTATTCGGCATTAAATATGCCTAGGCATACTACTATCTAGGCCCTAGATCGGATTGCGCAGAAACGCCTGCCTGAACTAAATTTATCCAACAATTTAATAATTTTGTTAATGTTTACTAACAAAAAAATATATATTCTAAAATCTTTCCACTACATACCCATACAACACGAGAAAACTTCTCGAACAAACAATAACACGTCACACGTGGATGTGGTTCAATAGTTTATTATACACTTCCGGGGTATGTGATCGCGTAACTTGCTTGCCGGAATGGCTGCCCATGGAATTTCACTCATGCGCAGTGTATAAGAGATAGGACTTCCCTATCTTGCGCCACTTCGTGGCGCTATAGTATCTTTGGTTACAACCGCTAATGTGGAAAACGCCAGCTAATGTCGAAACAATTACTGTTAATGAAATAAAAATCAACTCCAGCTAATGTTATATACAGTATTTTACAAAAATGTCTAAATCATTTGGAAATGCATCGATTTTTTACTTAGCTATCAGTCTTTCCACCTCATAAGCAAAACGACCACACGTCGTAAGCAACCTGTTAAGGGACCGCTTCCGACCGAAGGGAGCGAGATAAAGGTTGTGGTCCCTAAAAAGAAGTGGTCACTTACGAAAGGTGTGGTCGTTAAGAGAGGTGGTTGCTTACGAGAAGTGGTCGATTATGAGAAGCGGTCCTTTATGAGAGGAGGTGCCGTTACGAGAGGTGGTCGATTATGAGATGGACCCTTAAACATAGATGGTTGCTTTGATGTGTAGTTGTTTTAGAAAGTTGGTTGTTTGCGAGAGGTGGAAAGAATGATAGCTAAGTAAAGATCGATGCATTTGCACATGATTTAGACATTTTTGTAAAATACTGTATATAAAATTGTTTACATTAGCTGGCGATAACTACATAAGCTGGGAGGCAATTTTTGTTACTACATAAGCTGTTGATGTTTTGACATTAGCTGGAGGTTTTACTACAGTAGCGGTTGTAACAGGCATGTAGTAGAATAGGTGATGCATGAAAGTCCTTTTGCAAACAAAGCAATACCCTGCTAACTCAGAAGAGTTGGAATTAATATTGCCTGCCATAAATGTAGTACTATTAAGCATGTTTTCCACATGCATCGAACATTGATACGTTCTGATTGGTTGCACGATGTGCATTAGTCAATACTTTTGATGTTGAGGTTGGTATAGTTTTAGAAATCTGTCAATCAATTCAGGAAGCTTGCATATTTCTGTTCACTTATAATTTGTGAACCATTTGATTTGTCCATTTTTGCTTGAATTTAACTTGTTAATTTTATAGACCCCTTTTCCTGTCAATCATTAACATTTTCTCCATTACTGTTTTGTTATCACAGTTTTATTCCTGTTGTTAGATTGCCTTGCTACTGGAGCAAAAAAAAAATTTTACCGCAACCGGCAAATTAACAAGAAAACATGTATAAATATATTATCAAAGGTCAATTGAGGTCAAATTTGATATGCACTCCTATCTTTAGGTCTATCTTATTACTGTTATAAAATTTAAAAAATATTTTTATGTCATATTAAAGATAATTTTTTTTTCCTTAAACTGATACTAAATTTTAGTGGGTTTGATATCATTTTGGTATAAATTTAGAGAAAAAACTGTAATTTTGATTGTTTTTTAGCTCAAAAAGTGCATGTATTCAAAATATTTGTCAAAAATAATAAAACAAATCCTGTCAACTCAATGAAATTTATTTTCAAAAACTGCCCTGACATGTAATTTTTAAAAAAAATTTAAAAAAATAAAAAAAATTAATTATGCAAAACATTCTAGATATTTGAGGTCATTTTAAGATGAAATTGGGATATTGGCAACCTATGGCAATAAGACGGCAATTTTCATAGAATTTGAGATAAAAGACACTAATTATTATTGGTCGTATTGAAGATGATTACTTTATTGTTTAATTTATACAAAATATGGATGGGTTTCATACTATTTGGTTAAAATTTAGGGGAAAAAACTGTAGTTTTTATTGTTTTTAGCTCAAAAATGCATGTATTCAAAATATTTGTCAAAATAAATGTAAAAAATTCTGTCAACTCAATGCAATTTATTTTCAAAAACTGCCCTGACATGTCATTTAAAAAAAAAAATTTTTTAATTAATTATGCAAAACATTCTAGATAATTGAGGTCATTTGAGGTCATTTTAAGATGAAATTGGGATATTGGCAACCAGTTATGGCAATAAGACGGCAATTTTCATAGAATTTGAGATAAAAGACACTAATTATTTTTGGTCGTATTGAAGATGATTACTTTGTTTTTTAATTTATACAAAATTTGGATGGGTTTCATACTATTTTGGTTAAAATTTAGGGGAAAAAAACTTTAGTTTTTATTGTTTTTAGCTCAAAAATTGCATGTATTAAAAATATTTTTCAAAATAAATGTAAAAAAATCATGTCAACTCAATGCAATGTCATTTAAAAAAAAATTTAAAAAAAATTAATTATGCAAAACATTCTAGATAATTGAGTTCATTTTAAGATTAAATTAGGATATTGCCAACCTATTGTAATATGAATTGCCATAGTAGTAATTGATAAAAAAACACAAATTATTTTCATGTCATAAAATGAATTTAGTTTGTCTTTTGTGAGAATCACTCACCTTAATTTCTATTTCAAATAAATACATTTCTTGTAATCAAAGTTTTTTGTTTCTCTTAATAATGTTTTTGTATATAATTTAAACATATTTCTTTAGTAAATTTCTATATATATATATATATATGACGTTATCCAAATTCCTTCACTTGCACTGATGAAGGGCTAGTGTTGCCCGAAAGCTCTGCTAACTTTTCTGCCTGTTTTACTTCTCGCTTTGATTTAGCTTTTCGCTTTTATTTTGTATCTCCATTGAGATCCAGCCACTGATACCCACAGCATTGTCATTTTTTCAGTAATTTGCCTTTGGATTTATATATATATATATATATATATCGAATCGAGTTCGAACAATACCATGAAAGCCCCAGTGGTCTAATGGTTAGGACATCTGCATATCAAGCAGGCGGTCCGAGTTCGAGTCTCGGTTGGGGCGACTTTTTCTCATTCTCACAGATTTCCTCATCTTTATCGTTTCAAATTAATTGATTAAATTTCAGTATATCACCGGGCGGTTTAGAATTAATGTTCTTTGCCTGATTTGTTTATATATATATATATATATATATATAAAAACAAATCAGGCAAAGAACATTAATTCTAAACTGTATACTATATTTTCCTATTTGTAAATACATGTAGTCCTCAATAAGTTAAATTAGTCAGTTGTGTTGTCTTTAGTAACTCTCATCTTTATATTTTCCTATTTGTTATACATATGTAGTCCTCAATAAGTTATGGTAATAGGGGAAATAAACATGCTTTTAATTAACCTTGAATATATCTGTTTTGTCTTTAGTTTTAAAATCATCCGGATTTAATTTAACACTGTTTTGATTATAATTTTCTTATTTCCATTGCAACGCATATCACAAAATCAGCAGCCATGTTCTGTTCTAAAGATGTCCCCCGTGTTAACTTTACTGCTGTTTTGCTCTTAGGTCTGAAAGACATTTACGAAGCTATTATTCTTCGATAGCTTCACCTTCACTATCAGAATCAGCATTCGTTGCTGAATATGTCAGAGGATTCAGAATCTTCAGAACAGTCATTAAATGAACTTGCCTTACAGGTACAACTTGCAGTACATGGTTGCTGATTTTTAAGACAGGTACAATCTGCATCTCAGGAGTTGACCACGCAGTCACAAACTATGTCGTTTAATAGTTCTGGTGCTGCTGGTGACTGACTTGTCATCTTCGGTTGCAATAAAGAGTCATCTGCTATCTCGTATCCAAAATCCAATGTTTGCAATATTACAATAATCAAATACATAGTAAAGTCATTTACATCTACGTCTTGAGGACTACTCATTCATAAGCTAAAGCAAGCAGCAGTTATAGTATCTAAGGCCGACAGTTTTGCGACTTTGTAAACTCGACAATAATTTATAGATACCAGCTGCTGGACCCAAAAAACATCTGGGAAAAGAGTCTGTGAGGGCTCACGGTTGAATGATTTTTGGATTCTCGCCCTTTGATTGGTTGACGGGAATTGTGACAGATTGTGGAAGAATGTTCTCACTTGTACCGCCATGCAGTCACATTGTCTCTAGAGGGTATTGAGTTGCATGCCTATAAGTTGAGGTCACACACACAGCACATTAAAGTTCAAAATTGACCATTCTTAAATTGGCATATTCATAATTAAAGAACTATCTTTGATTTGTATGTATTTTTGCGATTAAAGGACATATTTTTAATAATTAATCATAAATATATCTGAAGAAAGAACAATGAATAATTTTTTAAAATCATGTACAGCATTTTTTGTAAGAAATATTTTTTGTTAATTTTGTTATACCTTTAAAAATATCTCACTGATTGACAGAAGGATTCAATCTCTAGACACAGTGGTCATTCACTGAATATTCTCCTTGTATATTTTGATGATATCATAGTTATTGTGTTATGGTCAGTCAAGGCCTTAGGAATTTGTAAAGTCTATATTTAGATGAATCTTCAGACATCCTTTAGCAAGTTCATGGGGAGGGCAAATTCTATCCTGATTACTGTATGTTGAAATTCAAGAAAAAGAAGATTAACAGGAAAAGTTTATAAAGCAACTGAGGCCTCACTGGCATGAAATCATGGGTTTGCTAGTGCACTACATGGGAGTGTCATTGTCATAAATTTGAGTGCCATTTATCATGAATTTTATGTGCGAGAGTACCATTTCCTTGTTGCTTAAACGCTCTACTCTTTTTGGTCCAAAATTAATTAAGATGACTTCATTTCACCAGCATTTTTATGCTTGCAATTGTGCCACAATATAATGATTTATTCTATATAACTTCCTGCAAACAATGTACTTTAGCAATCACAATACTAAGCCCACCGGTCTATACACTGCCATCATCTCAACTAATTTCACTAGCTAATAAAAGTTCCAAATGTATGCCAGAGAAGCATACCATCAAGGATGATTACATCACTGCAGTTACACTTTAATTTTTCCGACCGCTGCCTGCTCAGTAGTTCTCTGAACAGAGACTATGTTTAGGTTTGATCATCGCCAATAATTGCGGTGGATTGCTGAGTCTGATAATATTGACAACCTCGGGTTTGGGCTGAAGTGAGTGCGAGTACCTTTTTCTATTGTTTGAATTAATAAACTAGAAAGCCACTCCTAGAATGCATACCTCCGCCTACTGTAAAATTCTCCTGCATAAGATTTCTCCGGGAAGAAATATATATATATATATTTGTGTGTGTCTTAATTCTGTTTCTGATTTAGTCTAATTTCACTACAAGCATGTGTATGCGAGTTTGGTGTAATGGTTATGTAACAAGCCTTTCAATAACAATAGCTTCAGTTGACAATACAATAGAACAGCAACGCAAAAATCAAACAAGTGAATTTGAAAAGAAATAGGGTTTTTAAACTACTCGCATCAAAAAACCTGCATATTAAATCAAATTATGTTTTAAAATTAAAAATCACAAATTATAACTCTTGGCTCTGATACAAAAATTAAGTAGTTGTCGAGAAAATGCAATTTCAGTACACTTGTTACTTTAAGACTGCTCGCCGGCTTTTGAAAATTGTCTCCTATCTTTTAACACTAGCCGGTCTGAAAATAATATCATTTTTGTTATTTGTGAAGTTATTAATAAACCAATTTTGTTGATTTTCAATAGGCATGGTCTGTAAGTAAATACCTATCTACACCCAAAAATTCAGAAAGATAACTTGAAAACTGTAGGCGCTATCGTGCTAACAAACAAACAAACAAACATACAAACAAACTAGCCTTCGCGCATAGCGCGATACTTGGCCAAATCAAAATTGGCCTCCTGACGTTGACCCAATTTTCACCAAAAGTGTGTGTCTTATGCTGTGTGATTTAGGCTAATTTCACGACAATCATGTGTATACGAGTTTGGTGTACAGGTTATGTAACCAGCCTTTCAACGAACAATAGCTTCAGTCGGCTAAAAATAGAACAGCAACGCGAAAAACACATGGGTGAATTTGAAAAGAAATAGATTTTGTAAACTACTCGCATCAAAAAACCTCTACATTAAATCTAATTAAGTATTAAAATTACAAATCACAAATTATAACTCTTGCCTCTTGTACAAAAATGAAGTTTTTTGGACTAGTAGTTCTCGAGAAAATGTAATTTAAGTTTACTTGTTAATTTAAGACTGCTCACCGGCTTTTGATAATTCTGTCCTATCTTTTAACACTAGCAGGTCTGAAAATAATTTTTAAAAGTGGCCCAGAATTGGAACCGTGGTCCAGATTTTAACCAAAATTGGGCGGTGTCGTCCTTGCACCAGGTGACATGTATGGTATTAATTTGGAGTCATTCGAATCAAAACTGTGAGCGCTAGAGTGATGACAAACAAACAAACAAACAAACAGATCAACATACTTGGCCAATTTTCAATTTGGCCAAGTAACAAACAAAGTAAATTCTTTTTGCCAAGAAACAAACACACGCGATCGATTACATATACCTCCTTGGCGGAGGTAAATAATAAATAAATGTGAATAAGTTTTTCGACTGATTCATTGATTATGACTTGCAGAATGAAGTGATGATTGATGTTTATAGAAACAGAAAGCACTTTGTTCTGCGCGACAATAAACCAGTATTGAGTAGTTATGACGTCCTTTCTGATTATTTATTTTGTTTCTCAAGCGGATTTGTCCTGTCATTTCATTACACATGTCTCATTGAAGGCAATGCATGATACTTTTGTTGAACTTTGACTCTTAGATCAAACATAACGTAATCATATTTATAATCATGTGAAACAGATTGGTCTTTTCATGATCTAGAGCACCTTCTAATTTACTGGAGTTGTTTGTCTTGTGAATAGGATTGCCTCCTTTGAGGATAGTTAATGAATTTTCTTATGGTTATCCTATTAGCAAAACATGTTTTGGCAATTCTTGGTCAGATCTTCACATAACACACATTCAGGACGCAGAGAGGTCAAAGTATTTCTTCGGCTCACGTTGGTCTGTCCATAACTACTACATGTTATTCTTATAGGTGTCCATCTAAGATGAGTTGCTTCAATTTAAAAAACTTCAAAAGAAAAATGTTGCAGATAGCTTGCTCAATATGATTTCAAATAGGAAAAAAAATCCAAATAAAATTAACAGATTGAAAACAAGATTTTTCATACAAGAGGAATACTGGGATTATTGATGGTACTGAGAGAATAAATATGTTTAGCTTAAATTAGAAAATTGTATTAATATGGATTAAGCAAGATTGGTCGATATCATTAAGGTCCAGAAAATATAAGGGACTCTCAAAATTTCTAAATTATTTTACTGCAGTTATTGCAATACTTGCAGTAGAACAATATAAAACAAAAATCATTTACAATAAAGCATCAATCATAACATTCTAATTCCCTTAATTTGTAATCGTTGCTTTAAACCCATTATTCTTCGTGTTTCATGATAATAATTGTACATAATTTGTCTTTTTTAACACATTTCTTAGACGTTTTACTGTAACTTTCCTCAATTTATAAATTTATGTTTTCACATTTAAAAGGTCAGTCTCATACAGTGGGACAGCCAGTCGACAAATCGTGTCAAATTTCGACTCGGAGAGGGCGCCCTACTTTTCTAATTTAGTTCAAAATTGCTAAATTTTAGGGTGTTGGAAAAACACAATATTTGTAAATTTAGCTGATTATCGGAAAAATATTGTTAGTGAAATAAATTCATAAATGGTTTTAATATATCGTCATGTAAAATTAAATGTATTTGAACAAAACGATAATCTGTAATTTAACGGCAAAATCAACCAATGTCTTTTTTCCGAAATTGTACCCTAGAAAATCGTTAAAATAAAATATTTAGAAAAATTGAACAGTCCTGAATTTAAAATCCCTGTTAGAAAAATTAATAATCTACAGAATACGATATTAAGATACAAAATTCGGTGGTTGGGATGCAGCTCCGACTATTCAAACTAAAGGTACCACTATTTGTTCCATCGAAAACTAGCGAAACCGCCATTTTGTAAACACATCGTCATCGTGTTTATGAATTTATTTATAGCGAACGATATACGCGAGGTTTATAATTGTCCGCGTATAAGAATTCATATAAATAAAAACATTCCAATACAACGTATATTATTACTTGTTTATTTATCACAGTATACATTTTAGTTGAGGAATATTTATCATAACTATTATAATAGCTTTTATACGAGTCCGAGGCCTAGCCCTATTAGCGAGCGATTGTTCCAGGGGCGGAAAGTCACTTAGTGACGTTGTGATCGGGCGCGTCGGGCCTAGCTAATATTAATAATATGACCTGAAATAACCGGCTAACAAGAACTGTTATATACTTGCTTACAATTGTTTTGTTATTGATGAACAAACAAGCAATTAGATTGAATAACAAATTATTTATTCTTTTTTTTTTGGGTAAAAACATGTACAAACTAGTACTCTATAATATAAATTAATAGTAATATTAAACTAATACAGTATTAATAAAATATAAAATAGGCCTAACATACAATAAATATTCAATTTTTAAGGTCTACCACATGACAATAACCATGGAGTAAAGTTACTCCATGCAATAACATAATTTACAGAGTATAGTGTAGTAGGTTTGCATTCAACATAAATATTTGTATTGTAATTCATCTAAATCCTCTGCAACATACAAGTAATTCAACATTTTGTTTTAAATAATTAAACTATAGTTTGGGTATGACAATGTCGGTAGGTACCGGTGTCATCTTTTTATCCACTTCACTCTCAGTTTAAAGTCACAAAGACAAAGAACTCTGCATCATCAACGATTCCTGAAAGTGTCAGAAAAAATAATAAATAATTATTATTAAAAAAAAATGTTAATGTCAAATGGAAGCTGTATTTTATTAATTAATATTACAGTATTTGCTATTATTATTTATAATAATCTAGGCCTACTAGTAGCCTAGCTAGGCATCTATTGAGCCTAATAAATCAAATAATAAATGAAAAATAAAATAATAATATTAATACTGATTGAAAAAAAAGTATTTTTTGGGGGGGTCAGATCACCAGGCTAGGCCGGCCAGGACCAATGATACTCGTAATCAGTACAACTTAACGACTATCGGATCAGCATCAACACAGTACAACGTGCACGTCTCGCTATCGCCTATACTGACACACGTGTCTCGCGTTGCCGAAACCACGCTCACAGCTAGAAAATGTACCTACCTTTCGAGGCCTGAGAATACACCAACAAATTTTGAACAGGATAGAAATATATCATACTCGATTAAACTAATATTATTCTTGATAAAACAATTGATTATAATTGTTTTAATTTGTTGGGATGCACCTCCGACTATTCAGAAAATGGACAACAAAACAGTAGTCAAATCGTACCACATTTATAAATTTCACGAGTCCCGACTTCAGTCGCCGAATGTATTGTATTAGCTTCGGTTTCTTTGAAGGAAACCGATTGGATATTCAATTATACTTATTAGGAAATGCTTTTACCATAATAGGTAATGTTGGGCGGTTCTTAAATATTCATGAGAGCTTAAAATAAAACAGCACTTATTTGCTAGGCGACGAAAAATCGTGGTTTCAGTTTTCAACGATAGGTGGCGCTTCAAAATCGTCAATGCGGAAGTAAGTCGATTTTACACGATTTAACGGTCAAAACGCGAAGTGGCTTTCCCACTGCATAGGAAATAACCGGAATGTAGGGTTGTTAGTTCAGGCAATAATATATAATATTGTGACGCCCTTTTTTACGACATAGGAAATTATCAATAGGTATACATCCTTATTGTTTTTTTAGATCAACCCATTACCTTAAAGGTATTTATTATATATTAAAACTAAATAGCATATTCTACAATTATTTCCTGAATGGTTATATCTTTCTGCTTATATTGAGTGTTCTGTCTTTAAAAAAGCACTTCTTAAAATTCCACTAAATCAACAGTTGACAACAATGCCTTTCAAATATTACACTGTAAGACTTTTTGTCACATTCTTCATGTGGAAATTAGTGAAAGGACAGATCTCTAGGTCTTGTCACTTCACCAGCGGTTCTGGCTTTGTGATTTGCGATTGCAGTAACCAGGGACTGACTGAAATTACCGAACCACTTGGAGCAGACGTTAGTGTGCTTATACTCCGAAACAACAGTTTACAGACAATTTCATCTCAAATTTTTCAGTATTCTTCTCAACTAATTGAATTGGACATCTCTCAAAACCAACTAATATCTATAGAACAAAATGCATTTTCAAATCTACCAGCGTTACGCCACTTAAATTTGTCTACAAATAAACTAACGAGTTTGGACTCTTCAGTCTTGCGAAATTTGCAACAACTTAGTGTATTGGCGCTTAATGACAACCAGTTACTTGAGATTCCTATTTTGAATGATTTGCAGAACTTACGATATCTTGATGTTTCTCAGAATCAAATACACACAATTGAATTTCAGGGTTTTGCTGATTTGAATAATTTGCTTCATTTAAATCTAAGTTCTAACCAGCTCCGAGAACTTAAACCATTATTATTTCAGAGGCAAGTCAATCTTGAGAACTTAGATCTTTCATATAATTATTTAACAAGTTTTAATTTGTCAATATTCAATGGACTTACTAATCCAAAAATTAGTACACTTAATCTTACAAGGAATGCATTAAGTTCACTTCCTACAGAACTGTTCACAGAACTAGAAGCAGTGAGAGACTTACAGGTTGCTAAAAACAATATACAAGTTTGGAAAAAGTCTTTCTTTCATTCAGCTAATGTATTAGAAGTTCTGAATTTGGCTGGGAATAGTATAGCTGATTTGGATGAAAGTATGTTCAGCAGGCAAGCAAAACTTCGCATTTTGGATCTTTCCAGAAACCGGATAGAGGATATTAAAAGATCTTTATTAGATATTGATCTCCTAGAACGTCTTGACTTGAGTAGGAACAACATTAAGATGCTACCAATGAATATACTTTCAAGTCCTTTGCAGCTAAGAGAGATTCTGTTGTCTGAAAACATATTGGATTCCACTCCAGCATTTTCAGGATATCGACTTTTAGAAGTAATTAAGCTGAATGGGAATAGGATATCTAGAGTGGACGAGAATGATTATTTACAGTTGAGAATGTTAACAGAACTTGATTTGAGTGTTAATTATATACAAGAAGTTGATATGAATGCATTTGTACAAGCTACGAGGCTCACCTCTCTTAATTTACAGGAAAACAAACTAAGAACTTTACAAGAGGGCATTTTCATGAACCATCAAACACTGATGACCCTTGACCTCAGAAAAAATCCATGGCAGTGTGATTGCACATTGTTTGAATTTCTTCGTTCTATTCCAAACATGGTTCAAATTTTAGCTTCGTCAGAGGTCACTTGCCAAACGCCACCTGAATTATTAGGCGAGCCGATTGAAACTGCGACTGTGTGTAGAGATCCAGTTACAGGGAATAAGCAGCAAAAGAATAGAAGACTAGTAGCTGTTAGTGTCGTTATTCCAATCGTTTTTGTCATCTTTGTAATAATCTTTGCCCGTTGCATAGTAAAAAGGAAAATTGCAAATTATCCTCTCACACCTGCGCCTCGACAATCAACGACGGATCCGTCACCGACTCGACAACAAGCATCACCAAATTTAACAAGAACTCTACCTATACCTCCTAATGCTAATTCTAAAGAGGCATCAATTCCTTATTATCTGAGCTTTGGTACATTAAGACCAGAGTATGCAAACCAGTATGACACAATTGACTCAAAAATTCAAAATCGGAGAATTAACAATTTTCAAGAAAACAGTGGCACTGACGGTTATTTATCACCAAGCGAGATAGAACAATCAACCTACGCTCCGATGGCAAATATATATTTGAAACCAATAACGGTTCCAGACAATAAAAAAACTGCTACGATGACCAAAGAAATGCCCGATATCGAAGGAAATTATCTCAGCCAAATAATTTAATTTTAAAATAGTTACAATATTTAGCAGCCGCCTCACAAACGGACATCTGCCCTAACAGCTACATATTTAATAGCCTGTGTTTCTGTGCTTTCTTATTTAATTGTTGCATTTGGTATCGACCACCTCCCAGATTTTTTTAATTACAATCCCTATTCAGGGGATATTCCCATTAAGGACACACTAATATCGCAAGTGTCCTCAATAACGTTCTGTGTAACCCTCAAACTAATGTCCAATCTGAAATTTCAAATGCTAAATGTTTCTAAGGGAAAATATCTCTCAAAAAAGCTTGTGCGTGGTTGATTACCTAATCATAAAACAGTTAAAAATACAGATTTTTAGATGTATATTATTATACTTATTATATATTATTAGATAATGTAAATATTAGCAGTGATTAATATAAGGTAAATTAATTTTTTTTTGTAATTTAATAACTTTATCAATAATAATAATTTTTGGCCAGTTTAATAAAGATGATCAATAATAATCATATTGTTTATATTATTGTACTTCAGAGAACTGGAAAAGTTCTGGGAGGAACAATAAGATGAAACTGAAATGAATTTTTTATGTGAAAATAGCAATAATTTGTGACGTCTTTTTCAACATGTTTTACGTCCATCTACCTGTCTAGCCAGTTACACATCAACACCGCAAGCTATCATGCATGTTTTTGAATACCTACACTTCCTGTTTTTATTCATTTTTACATCACAATCGTCTCTTCCTTTTACAATGAATCATATTTATTTATACAATGTTACAATATAGTATTACCCATTTATGCAGTTAGTTCTATTCAATATTTTTAAGATTTCCTACATACAAAGTATCAAGTACTGTAAAACAAGCTTCTTTTTTGTTTTACCTGATTCAATATTTTCACTAAAATAGATACATGGAAATAGTCATATCCCAAATCTATTGTTGTTAATCTCTGCTTGTTCAATCAAGTTTTTTCAAGTAAGCCCCTTGGGTAAAATTCCTCCACTGAAGTAGGCCCTTGATCGGTGTATCTTCCTTGGGCAGATCTTCAGGAAAACGGGTCATGTTTAGTCATACTGAAGGTGTCTATGCTTTGATCTGTTAAGTCTATTGTCTATCTTATGATTGACTTCAGATGTATATTAAGATTTCATTCTTCTTCAGAAATTACCAGAGTCGACACGTACCATATATGGTTTTCATATATTTATGAGTTTTACTATCATCTGTAAAAGCTGTATTGCACTGAAAATTGATTATGTAGACATTGTTGAAATGAAAATGCAATGTGAAAAAAAATTGTAACTTGACAGTCATACATTGTAGCAAGATTACTGAAAGATGTCTACTTATCAAGTCACCATGTGGAAACTAGTTATTGGGTGTCTAACTTGGATAGTTACTGTTGTAATCTCACAGTCAACCACTACACAATGTGAGGCCTACAGTAACCTCTCAGGAACATATTACAACTGCTCTTCGCGAGGATATAGGTCTGTTCCCATGAATATCCCATACAAGGCAGAGATTGTCATACTTAAAAATAACTTTATCAAAGAGATTCGTTCAAATTCATTTGTAAGTTTGACTAATCTTCATTCATTAGATCTTTCCAATAATCGTATCAATACAATTCAGATGAGTGCGTTTCTAGGCCTGAATAATTTACAGATGTTGAACCTGTCTGGTAACAATCTTGTTTCTCTAATGCCGGAATTGTTCCGCCCTGTGCGAAGTCTGGAAACGCTGATATTATCGCACAACAGGATTGAGAATATCCAAGCAGAGTTATTGAAAGATCTTGACCAGTTGACCACATTAGACCTGTCGAACAACCGGATAAAAGTAATATATGATAACACGTTCTATGATCTTGTCCACCTGCAAGAACTCTATTTGCAATCAAATAGTATTTCAACCATAACGGACAAGACTCTTAACGGCTTATTGGACTTGGAGTTGCTATACTTGACTCAAAATAAACTTGTCTCAATTTCATCTGAATTTAAAGAGCTTACACGACTCAAATTTCTGGATCTTGGAAACAACTTTATAACAACCATTGATAAAGATGCATTTGGTAACTTTGGTCGCCTTACTGAACTTGGACTTGAGAATAATAATTTATCATCTGTTCCTAAAGCTGTTGGCAAGTCAGCATCTTTACAGTTAACGCTGAGAGAGCTTTATCTCGGTAATAATCCAATTCGCGAAATATCTGGTTCTTCATTTGGCAGGTTCACATATCTTGAGGATTTACAATTAGATCACATGAAACTTTCTGAATTAAGCCTTGATGCTTTTAAAGGAATGCCGAAACTCAGACACCTGTGGCTTAACAGTAACAAGTTGAAAACCATTCAGAAGGAATCCATCATTCCTTTACGGCATTTATTAAAGTTGTATTTAGATGAGAATTATTGGAATTGTGACTGCAGCTTATTTGGTTTTCTTCAATATCTTGACCAACATCCAGAACTAGCAACGGAAAAGGTCATTCCATGTCACACGCCACTAGTACGTGTTGGAGAACCAATTACAAAAGTTCTTGAGTTGTCTTGCGATTTAGAAAGTGAAAATTTCTTTTCCAGATCATCATCAGAAACACCAAAAGAGATGACAAAAAAAGATGCACTTTTAGTTGCCATACCTACAACTTTTGTAATGACTATTATGCTGTTAGCGGTTTTGTGTTTGACGACTTTGTCTGCGAGAAAATGGTTGCAATCATCTGTGAAAAATAAGCAACTTAGCGGGCAACCTCAGCTGAGACGTTATAACCACCAAAGACCCCAAAGAGAACATTCTAAAAACTATGGAATTGAAGTGCAGGCTTATGCCACTCTTGAGCCACCTGAACCAAGTCCCTTGCCAACTAGGAAGACTCTCCAGCCCTATGCGTATGCCTATATTGATAAACGGGGTAGTATGCAAGCGACTGTTAACTTGCATTAAACTGGTTGTGAGTCTATAATGAGATACCGGTACCAACTATTTTGATAGGGAGAACAGTTAATATTCTTGTGAAAGTTGTTTAGATGGACAGCTGTGCAACTGTGTTTTACAGTGTGATGGGTGAACATTTTGCACATGTTGAATGCGGCAAGAAATAAATTACAGATTTTATATAATAACTTGCTGAGCATTTTTGGAAGTAAATTATGGTGATTTTGTTACACAGATTAAAAGTCTTTATTACGTTCGCTAAAGATGTTATAAAATTTATTAGTCGTTTGTTAGCAAGATTTTACCTTACACTATGTAAAAAATCCATCAAAGTTTGTAGATGCAATCAATAGTTTATAACCTGTAATTTCCTAAAATCATACTTTTTAATTTCTTTACAACCAGTCATCATAAATACATCATTTTGTTTACTAATTTTTAAAGGCCAGGTGCGGGCAAAACATTTTTATTGATCATAGATTCCAATAATTATCGATCTATAGTTTACCCTATGTTTCATAATTTTTGGGATTTTATTTCTGTTACACGAGTTTGTTGAAAATAAGCACTTTCTCATCAGTTCATCAGTTGATAGTTCAACTTACATAGTAAAATCTATATTCTTTTGTACACAAATTTTGTAAATAGAGAGGCATTTTAAAAAGCTATGAAAAATAAATGGTGTGGTAAAAAATGTTATCAGATGACTAAATATAGATAATATAACTTGAATTTTACATTTCTGGTATTTTTTTTCAACTTCAGATTTTTATTGTCATGCTATAGCAAAAATTATCCACCGTATATCCACCATCTTTTTTCACCTTCTAGAGAGTCACCAGACATGTTATTACATTAGGTTAAACACCTAACTACCGACAAAAAGTCTTCCTGGTTTTTATGGCAGAATTTTGCCAAATTTTGTATTTGACCATATTAAGAGAAATTCATGTTTTTTCGTCTTGATTTCTGTTTTAAATATTTAATTTATTTTAAATTCATGCCTTTATCTGAGCTTTAAACATGTATGTCTTTTGGGTTTGCATATTTTTGTGTATGCAGGGAATATATACGTAGAGTCTATACATTTTTATTCTTATTCTTATTCTTTTATTGCCAAATATAAAATACATGAAAAACACGACATACAAAAAAAAAACAATAGAACCAACTGAGTGAGCTGGCATGGGACACAAAAGCGAACCTAATCACTATGACTTAAAGCCTGTGTTCCCCACTCACCCAGTTTCACAAGCAATGATTATACCATCTTAAAATATAATATATCAAAATTTATTGGATCAGGATCGAGATTTAGGATCCATTCCTGGCCGAGGTCGCAACTCTCTGATTGGCCAGTGAAAATCAAGACATGACTTTAATTAAAGCTTGGCTTTATTTCGGTCTGTCAATTTTTTAAGAAGTTTCAAAACAGACTTATACAGACTTATACAGAAAACTATAATTTGTCTTTTTATTTTTAGTTAAATTGATTGATGACCAGAATTAATTTTATGCCCTTGAGATGAATGTACCGTTGTACATTGATTTTGTTCATTGTCTTCAAATTACTTTTACATTAAATATTTTACCTCTTTAAACATTTGAATTTATTGATGGTTAATAGTAATATATTATACCATACTGATAGTGATATTTGTTGATAATTTTTGTAAATAAATTACTTGTATAAACTGCTCACTCATTGCAAGTAAAATAAAGATATTTAAAGGTTTATTCATTCTAATTATAAAATCTTGTTTTATTTAGTTTTATTATTAAAATTCTTAATTACAACTGCTAATTAGTTGTAAAATTGGTAAAACACATATTCTATCTTTGGTGTAGCTTTCACCAGCATCATGTGGCATGAATCTTTAAACATGGCTTTTGGTTCTTTTCACATAATAAATTCTATATTATGTTTTGGACATACATGGTTTTATGCTTTCATACAGCTTTATTTAATAAATTCGAGAATGTATGTGTTTCTTATGTATACTTTTAAATCAGGAAAATATTTTTTATTATAATAAATGTTTATAAAATTGACAATAAAAAGAAAACAGTTGTAATGGTGTGTTTACTATTTCAAATTGTTTCCTTTAATTTCTATAAGAGATCCATAATTCTTTGTAAACGTTGACTCTTGACTGAAATTCTATGATAAATGACACGGATTACATTTTCCGACAGTACAGATGTTGGTAAAAACCAAGTTTCAACAAATATTAGTTTGTTTCAGCATTTTTAATGCTTTTGTCTCTCCTCGGCTCTGAAAATGATTAAAATAAATCAAATAAAATGATTTACGCTGAGATTTTGTAGTAAATTCTCTTGTTGTTTGATTGTACATTTACTCCAGTAGAACTTGCGCACAATATTGCTGTTCAAATAACTTGCAAACAAGAGGTCTAGAGATTAGCGTGCATAACTTGATCCTCGACAAATAAAGAACTTATTGCATAATTGTACCAGATGTTATAATTTTGAGTGTTACGATTCACCTAACAAATGCTTTTTTTTATATCAAAGTTTTTAGCATGTAGTAGTTCCTTTCATTTCATTTTTTGTTTCATTTTTTTCATTTATATATTTGACATCAAAAATGTCGTGGGACCCCAAAAGCAACAGAGTCACCATAACTCCTTCCTTTCATCCATGTAAAATCTCTCAGTGAGTTTGATTTACCAGCCTTTGTGAGACTGATACAGACAGACCTTTGGACATTCAAAAGTTTGATTTTGAAATTGGGGGAATGATTAATTATTATTTTTTTAATTACCTATTACTTCATTCCATCAAAACTAGTTTTTACAACACGTGTGAATATGTTATATATAGTATAGCATGAATATCTTGGGAGACCTTGTTACCTTTTGTTCATGTGAAAATTGGGTATTAATGAGTACTGGATTACTATATATAGTAATGTTTTCATATTTCATTTAAAGTATACATTACTATTTTACTAAAGTGAACCAATACGGGGTGTTTATTAAACAAACAGGATTTTATTGCCATTATTTTTCCTTTATCATTTCCCTTTGTAGGTTATGTACTTTCTATTATCTAGATGGCTGTTGAAAAAAAATCCATTTCATTATTGTTCTACACAAAGAATGTACTGTACATTATTAATATTGATATCCTTATCCTTTTGTGTTGTTTTGAATCGTGATCATTGGAATAATCATGAGCTCTGTACTGTATACCTTACTCTTGTTTATTTTTCTATGTGTTGATTTCAAGAAAACGCATAGTGTAATTATAAAAGGGACTGTACGCATAGAAGTGTTTGACAAATGTCCTCAACATGTTGGTGATTATGTTGAAAATTTCTGTTTTGACAACAACAAACAATTTTCTGATCCTGTACCCGTAGGAAAGAATTTTACATTTGTAATGAGAACAGCAAGTTTTCTTATCCGAATGAAAGGAGTTATGTGTGAAGAGTGCATTGAAACTATTGCTAATAGTTTGCTTGTTTTAAAATGTGAATTGACAAACAACATGTGCTTATACACGGCTTTAGATAAATTTGTAGAAAGTGTACTGGAGGAATATTTTGGAGAAAAAGGCTTTCATTCATGCTTTCCAAAAGAGTTCAACAGCACCATAAATATTGGTAATTCCTTTTGTGAAAATGATGTACCAGCTGGGCTTATGGAAATTATGAAATCCGACCCAGAATGTAAAAATCAAACTAAAGACTTAATAGTAATGCTTCTTGCTGTGGCTCTTGTCGTTTGTTTTGTCTTTTTTACAATTGCAATTTGTGGAATTTATAAACGTGGTCAAAGAATGATGGTGGAGCTTCAGAAGGACACGCAGCATAGATCTCGACTTCAGCTAAGTTCATCAGTATCAACAGTGAATCCTGTAATAGATGGTACTCCAGAAGGTTCTGATGTAGAAGATGGCGATGACACCATACCAGATGTTGTTAACCCACTGTCTCGCAAACCGACCAACTTCCCTATGGTGGAAAATCCTTTGAACAGAGGAAATCGAAATACTTCACTTGATAGTGGAGGTTATGTTGTTCCCGATATGGTCAATGAAGCGCATCTTTACACCGACCTTACAAAACGGGATACATTAATTGAGGATAATGAAGGTTATGTTTTACCAGATCAACAGTTCCAATTAAAAGATACTGTAAATGACTACTTAACTATTTATACACCAGAGTGTGAAGCTTAATGTGTTTTAATTAACTTATTAAGCAGGATCAACAGAATAATAGTAGACCAAAAATATATGGAGAACTGCATTTAGGATGGACAACATGATTGATATTGAGTTTTCAAGTTGTAATGAGGTTCCAAAAGAGTGATTCAGCTTGATATTGGTAAAAAGATAAACATTTTGGCATACATGACATGTAATACGTATACTTGAGTTTGAATCACCATCTTCGCACCATGTTTTGTCACCAAGAATTTTAAGGCATAATTATCCGGTTGATTAATTTTAGTCTCATGTGATTTACTACTAGTTAATTCTGTATTTTTTTTAAATATATCAGAAAATACTATATTCGGAGAGAGAGGGCTCACTACTTTAATATTTCGGCTTATGTTAAATTAATACAGAGGGCGTGCTATTTAATATTCCAGCTCATATTATTGAAGATATGTAGGTAACTCAGATTTTGATCAGCTTTTATGACATCATCAATATAATTTTTTATGAAAATCAATAGGCATGCAATCGAACAAACAATGAGGAACTAAATTTTTGCAAAGTATGTACATATTGGGTAAGAATAATAACTAGAACTGCACTGATTTGATATTGTTGATTAAACTTGAGGTCATGTGAACGAATAAATCAGGAGAGGTGGAAGAAGCTCAGTAGAGAGTGGATCACCTGACAATAGGTATTCTGCCACTAGAGTTGAATTTTATTTTTTTCCTTCATCTCATTTAATTTTTCTTAGATACTTTAACATAGTTACAAAGCTCAATATCATAAGTAAACAAAAACAAATCATAATAGCAATTTTGTCTTTTTATTTAGTTTCACGTTGCGAGGCGGCTATGACAGATTTGTAATTCTTTTTACATGTTTTTGAAGCAGTGTTCTTTAAGGAGATATGTTTCTCAACCTCTAAACTAAATTTCATTCTGTGAAAAAATAATCTGGTCTCTTTTCTTTACCTTGCAGTTAAATATGAATTGTTTACAATAGAATAAACACATTTACTGGTAAAAGAGACCAGAGTAATTGTTCTAGAGTTTTTAAATAAATGTAGAAATATACTACATAACGGTTTTAAATGTAGATCTAAATTCCAAATTCCACTACCATAGTGTATTTTCATGCAGAAAGCAACAACAAAAAACGATCGCATGACCCATATGGAATTAATTTGTACAATTTAGTTTTTGACATTAAAGACAAATAAATTAAGTGTCTTAAATTTAAGGGTGCCTCAGATAAAAAAGGAACTTGCTTTTGGTGAACCTGTGTTTTTATATCCTGGTCACAGCACCAATAACATATAATATATCGTTGATTACTATAATATGTTATGTTCCCGACTCCGACAATGAATATAAACACTTCAAATATAGTGGTTTTGGATGGCTTTATTCTCACTGAACATTTATGACAACATGTGCTCCATTTTATGATCTTTGTCATCACTATCTGCCACCCTCTGGTTGTGTTACATTTATATTTATACTTATTTATACTTCACTATTGAAATTGATCTGAATGTTATTTTTGAGAACTTAAGCATACATTCTGGGAACCAATCCAGGGTGTTTGTTCCACAAACATTTAATTATTTTATGTTTCAGAGCAATAAAAAAATGACATTCCAACGCACAAGCAATTTTGAAAGCACTATTAAAATAATCGGTTATTTGAAATTTATCTTGTTGTTGTTATGCAATCGCATTTTGATTTATAACACACTTTAATATTGATTCTTGTCATCTAATTGAAGGATTTTCGGTCAAATGACTACTACAACTTTTACGTCAGAGTGCATATTCTAGGCCGCCTGTGTCACGCTGTCTAAAATTGTTTAACTCCCTGTCCAATTGTATTGCTGCCTTCTAAAATGGTTAAGTGTTGGCCTCTCATTAATAGGTGTGTTATAAAACAAATAATGAATGTCTGATATTTGTGCAATGGGACAAATAATTTCATGAGGTGAAGATGAAATGTTTTAACTTGGCTTTGCCTCGTAAATATGACTTATAATCTTTCACCTTTATATGAAATTATTTGCCCCATTGCACTCATAACATTTATTATTAATTCGTGAATAAATACTGAAAGATGAGGGTGTATCAGTTTGATCTCTGGTGCACGTATACAATTGTCCAATCGGACTTGACCAATACCATGAAAGTCCCAGTGGTCTAATGGTTAGGACATCTGAATATCAAACAGAAGGTTTCGGGTTCGAATCTTGGTTGGTGTGACTTTTTCTCATTTTTTTATCTTATCGTTTCAAATTAATTAATATATTTTCAGTATATCACCGGGCGGTTTTTGAATTTGTTCTGTGCCTGTGTTGTTTATAATATATCATCTAATGTAATCTCTATAGAGTTCTGAAAACTATTTAATGACATTTTGTTCTTGTGTTTATCATACATGTTGTGGTGTTTTAATGAGAAGCAACACAAAGTGTCTATTGTACAAAAAGGATTTTATTGTTTATATTTTTCCTTTATCATTTCCTGTTATATTTGCATACTTTATACATATTGGATGGCTGTTGGCAAAAAATACCATTTAGTTCTTGTTCTGCATAAAGAACTGACCAAATTACACGAACATAATTATTCTTATTGATATTGTTAATAACACTTTGTTTCTTTTTACATTGAACTGTGAACGTTTGATAATCATGAGCTCTCTGCTGTATACCTTACTCTTTTTTGTTTTTTTGTGTGGTAATTTCCAGACGGATAGTATTGTTATACAAGGAAGGGTAAACATAAAATTGTTTGACTCTTGTCCTGGTAATTATTCTTATGAATTTTGCTTTGTTAATAATAAACTATCTACTACTGTCAAAGGAATGGAATTTACAAGTAACATAAAAACAGAAAGCTCTGCTGTCATTATGAAAGGAGTTATGTGTAACAACTGTATTGAAATGATTACTGAAAATTTGATCATCTTAAAATGCATGTTAGCATTGAACAATGTATGTATGTATAATTTAAACGAATTTGTACTTGGTGTTATGTACAAATATTTTGAAAAAAAGGATTTTTTTCCGTGTCATCGGCAGAAATTCAAAAAACGTGTCAACACTGATTCTGTATGTTGGAATGGTATAACAGAATTGGAAAACAAAGACATGACTGTTTTCCTTCTGATTGCTGGTCTTATAACCTGTATTGTGTTTTTTACGATTTTAATTTGGTGTGTTGATAATCATTATAAACGAAAGATTGTAGAACTTGAAAAAGACACGCAGCATAGATCTCAATTTCAGCGAGGACTTTCAATATCAACAGTGAATCCTGTAAGAGATTATTCCTTGGAAGATTCTGATGATATGTATGCTGATGTGTATGATGGTTCTGATGACATCACTATGCCAGATGTTGTTGATTCACAGTCTCGCAAACCAATCAACTTCCCAATGATGCAAAATCCTTTGAACACAGAGAATCACACATCTTTAGTTGTTGAAAGCAGCGACACGCATCAGTTCACTGGTTCCTCCAACCAGATTGAAATCGGTGAAGATGGCTATTGTAAGCCAAATGTAACAGATCTGGTAAAAAGATATTCCCCAAATTGTGAAGTTTAATAGAATAACTTTATATAACTTAAATTTATGTAATCTAATATGTTATCTAATTAGAAAATGAAATTAGACAATATTGTTAGAATAAAAAACGACAGATAGAGAAGATACAACATGAAGTGTGAAGGAATGTTATTGAGATACACTGTTGAGGAAATTTAGTCATAAGATGTTTATAAAAATAGAAAATTATATATTCCTCTATTAACAGTTAATTAATTAATTAGTTAATTAATGGGGTTGAAAATTAGATGGATTAAAATCAAACTACCTCAAATTAAGACGATTTATGCCTGAGCACCTACTGTAATAATTTGTTAAATTTGTTTGTTGCAAAAATAAATTTATCATCTAACGATCAATGTATTTTCATTAAAAAGGTTAAAAAAGGACCAACATGAAATAGGTGCTCGTGGTATAATGCTTGTATTGTTCAAAATTATACTGGTATTACAATCATGCAATTTCTAGTATAGCGTATTATGCTAGATGACCATTAGTCAATGCATAATAGTTCTACCCCCCATACAGGACAGACCATCTAGTACGTATTTTTCATGAAACACATTGATGATATCAATATTTATTAATAATGTAGAATTACTGTTTTATACTTTTACAGTATGCATCAGTTTTTAATTATAGTGTAATGTGAGATCCAATATTTATTTACTGCAGCAGGATTTTTAAACTGAAAAAGAAATTACTGCACTACATTTTCAAGCTGTTTTAAGCCCACTAAATAGGCTAATTTCTAATTTTTAAATGCACATCCACATAATATTATTGACCACTGATTGTTTTAACATTTTTTTTACCTGATCTGACATTTACTGAAAGACTTGATAGCAAACGATATTTATAAACCTAATTGAATAGCCCCATAACAATTGTAAATGTTCAATTCAATCTGGTGAAAATAAATTATTTATACTTGTTTATAATTATATTCTGACTGTTTTTATACTTTATTGTTTTGATAATAGATTTTCGCTTATCTTATTTAGTATCTTCATTGAGATTCATGCCCACAGCATTGTGTATTTTAACCATTGTTTTGAAAAAATTAATGTATTGTATATTGATATAATATTTAACTGGTTATTTGTTTGCAGAAAATAGTTGTGTACCGATACACCTGTGCCCAAACTAGCTCAGCAGAAAGCACATTTGACAAAATACATCAATGACATCATTGAAGACCATTCAATAAATAGATTAAAGTAGAATGTCATTTGCGTGTCTAAAACTGTAAACATACTAGGTTCTGGTGTTTTACTAAGAACAATTCAATTGTCACATCATCACCATTATTTTTCCTTTCATCACTTCCTTTTGTGGGAGGTGCTTAAACCATAGAGGTAAAATTCATTCACGCTTACGGATACTTTGATAGCTATTGGTAAAAATACTTTTTTGTTCTCATCATTCAGTGTTGTGTTGTTAGAATAAATATGAGCTCTGAGATGGTTATCTTGCTGTTTTTTTTTTGAATTTGTAAATTTCAAAACAATATAGTATACAAGGAACAGCCATGCATAGAATGCCCTCATCATGTTGAAAACTTTTGTTTTGACAATCAAAATAAACTGTTGTCTTTTGATATAGAACGATGGACATATTTTACATTTTCGTTTAAAACATCACATTCATTATTTTAAAAGCACCTTTACAGAAGAATTAGGCCTATACATGACTGCAGTCGCGTGCGGAAATGTGAGTTAGTGTTTTCCGACCGACCAACCGACCGCCATAGTGAGCTGTAGAGTCAAGTTTGCACGCGACTAAAAATGCTAGTTAAGGAACAGATACGTTTTTAGTTTTTCTTAAAAAGACGAGAACTAAGGAGCCTGTCGGATATCCAAAGTGATGCTGTTCAATCTGAATGAATGGTATTTCAGCCAAGTTTTTTTATATCAACTGTAAACATGAATCCTGTAAGAAATGATGCAGAAAGTTTTTATAATGATGACATCACCATGCAATGGTGGAAAATCCATTGAACAGAGCGAGTTGACATGCATCATTTGATAGTGATGCCAGGCTAGTGTAGTGATCTGGAAGTTGTGGGTTCATGTTTTTGTTTGTTTATTTTTATATACGGTATACTTAGACAAATTGCCAACGATAACCATAAGCGAATTCATTCACTATCCTTCTTAAGTCTACTGTTTTGTTTTTAGAAGCTAAACCACAATTCATGTGTTTCCTGGAAGCCAATCCTGGTTGTTTATTCCACAAAGCAGGATTTTATTGCAATTATTGTCTTTTAATGTTTCCTTTTGTCTTAATATTGCCTAAAATACAATTCGTTTTGCACATTATAAACTGTCGTCATCATATGCACATGATTATTATTGTATCACCAAGAATATTTTGTGCTGATAGATTGACTTTTGACCCCCTCTGGAGCTCAGTGACCTCTATGTGGTTATTTTACTACAGTTTAAAGTGGCAATTTCCAAAAAGCATTTTTCTTGGATCTGTGTATAAATTGTCTTCATCAAGACAGATTTTGCATTTTCATTCAGAACATCAATTTTTTTAAAATGCAAAAGAAAGGATTTATGTGTGAAAACTGCAGTGAAATTATTGATGTCATCGTGAAATGGATAGCAAACGACACATGCTCGCAGACTGATTTGAATGATTTCATAGGAAGCGTAAAGGACAAATATTTGAATGAAAATGGATTTAAATCGTATTCCTGTGATGCACAATATGAAAATCAAACTAAAAACTTAATAATATTACTTCTTACTGCGGCTCTTGTAGTTTGCGTTGTCTTTTTTACGATTGTAATTTGTAGAATGGATAAACGTGGTCGACGAATGATGGTAGAGCTTGAAAAAGACATGCAGCATAGATCTCGACTTCAACCAGGTTTGTCAATGTCAACAGTAAACATGGATCTTAAAAAAGATGACGTTTCAAATGAGAATACTTTTGATGACATCACCATGCCAGATGTTAACCCACTGTCTCGCAAACCGACAAACTTCCCAATGGTGGAAAATCCATTAAACAGAGGGAATCGACATGCATCATTTGATAGTGATGGTTACACCAATCCTGTTAACGTAAATGAAATACATCTGTACTCTGGCCTAAAAAAACATGTTAGTACATCAAGTAGTGAAGATGATGAGGGCTACCTGCTACTCAATCAACATTTCTCATTAAAAGAAACAGTAAACGACTATCTAAATCTAAATCCAATCACAGAGAGTGAGGCTTAGTAATGTTAAACCCAGACAATTACTCTTGTAAGTAGACCTCCCAAAGCTTTTTAGCATTTCTCTTCTCGTACAGCATCAACCTAAGTTCCGTGGTGATACCACAGACATTTTTTGAATTGCAATTTATGATAATTTTATGTCCTGAAAAGCTTTCACTTGAAACGAAACAATTTCTGTTCTGAATACTATTACCCTGTAATTGCTTTTGAGAATTCCTATTACTATACTGCAAAGAATGACAGACATGAGTTCCGGTGCTGTGAAATTTTCAATGCAATTTATAACAAACTTTGTACATATTGTGTCAAATTTGTCTTCATCAACAGATTTAAAAATATTGAAGCCTTGAGTCGGTTGGTGAGCATTAAATCAGTTTATCATCTCCATTCATCAAGTAAAAAAGATTAATTATTTGTGTTATGATTATTGTAAATTACTTCAGTATACGGTAACATAATTTGCAAAATTTTTCAAAATTTTATTAATGATGGCAGGAAATGCTGCACACAGCCATCCTCCATTTCATATTGATTGTTTGCAATTTTTTAATTATTTTTTTGCAAAAGGTATTTTAAAGATATATTTAAAAAAAAAATTAATTTGTTTTAATTTTGCTGTTGAATATGCCATTTTGATGTTCCATTTTATAGTTATTCACTTTGACCAAAAAAATTGGATTGGAATGCATTGTTTATTATTGTTCTTTTTTTCCCCAAATTTATGTGAATTTTTTTCTTTTCTTTTGTAGGATGCACCTTTATTTTGAAGTGTGCCATCGATTTAAAATCCAAATAAATAAATAAGTGCATGTTGGCACAAGAAGTCCCATACAGTAGAGTTGTGACTCGGGAAAAACCCCCATGATTATGAATCTGTAAACCACATTACGTGCAGTAACTGTAGTAGACTTATAATATTATGCTTATCTGTGGTCATTAAGTAGTGATCCCATATAGTTGTGATTCGGAAAAACCCAATGCATCTCCATATGAATCGTAACCATGTCAAAATTATTCTACTGCAGTCAACTACATTTTGTTTTAACTTATTTTTCCAATTATTTAGCAGGATTTTTTAGGTAATAATATAATATACTAATTAATAATTAATAATAATAATTAATGCAGTGACTGCCTCATAGACCTCTACATTGAAACACACTAAAATCATACGTTTAATGCACGTTCAGCTTTCTGTAAACATTTTGAGAATATTTTGACATTTGAGAAATCAACTTGTTGTGAGCGCTACTCCACGTCTAAAGTATGTTATAAAACAAATAATGAGTATTTTGTATTCATTGAATGAAGAGAATATTTCATTCGAGGAAAAATTTACTGCTCTATTTTCAACCTGGCTTCGCCTCATTAAATATTGAGCATTACATTTTTCACCTCATGAAACATTCACACCATCTAATTCATAAACATTATTATTTGTATACCAACACATTTACAACTATGACCAAAAAGATCTGGAAAACTGATTAAAATTTAACAATCAACATTAAACTATTTTCCCTATATTTTGCCACGTTTTTAGTCGGAAACTGGTTATTAAATTATGATTCATTGTTCTATTTACTTGGTGGTAAGATGCCAAGGTTAAAATAATGTGTGTTACTATTAAACATAATTAAATGTGGTTTTATATAATATGCTAAATTGTACCACATTCAACTTCAGTATGTTTAAAAATAGTGGGGTGATTTGGAGTTTTTTTTAATTAGTTTTAGCTTACAAATTTTAGGTAACCAAAATTAGGTAGCCTAGGTTCGCACTCCACCCCTTTGACAGAAAAAAGGGAGCATGTTAATGAAGAGCCATGCACGCAAAAATTACATCCATTGGCTGGGCACTCAAGGGGTTGGGGGAGGAGCCCCGAGAAGCTGGCACCGCCACTGTCACTACACTTTTACAAGGCTAAATATTTAGTCGATTATTAGCAGAATGCTTTGATCCAAACCTGATGTACTTCTTTCTAAAATGTATTTCAATATATTTTTTTGCTTTGACCTGTGCCTTCTTTCCAGCCAGTATTGATTTATCTTGGGTTTTTTTTCAATTGTTTGTTAATAATGTTAGAATTAAAATATAATAATATGAATTTTTTGGAAGAATATTAAATTTGATATTGAATTGAAATTTGTTTTTGCAGATAAAGACGCCTCTCTTGAATACAACACTTTATTTGGTGATCAAAAAATAAAAAAGAAAAAATCAAGTGTGAAAAATAATGAGGCAGATACCAGTGTAGATGCTAACCAATGTGACCATGACAGCATAGATGGCGCTATATCTGAAACTGGCTCGGATAAAGTAATGAAGTATGGATGGCAACATTTTAATAATAGTTTAGAAGATATTTTAAATTCAGAAATGAAGAATGAAAAGTATGATTCGGATTTAGAGGCAGATATGGGAGGTGATAAAGATATTACTTGTGGATATGACCAGCAGGTACAATATGATATTGGTAACAAAAGTGACAACAAAACTCAGCCAAGCAATAAAAAAGAACCTGACTTCACTAACAAGGTTTCAGATTGGCTACAATATTTGCCATCAACTAATGAAAATAAAACCACCAATCCTGAAAATAAATCTGATTTGTTTGAAAATATCATGGATAACACCACTGTGATTTCTGAAGGTAAAGAAATCCTTATTAAACAGGAAATGCAAAAACAAAATTTGACAATGACATTGGTGAGTGGAGATACTGATATCCAGGGTGAGAGTGAAAAAACTGAGGAATATTCTGTACCAGATAATCTTATAAAACCAAATTTAGCTCATAATAAACATGAAAAGCTACCTGAAGTACAAGATAATACAACTCTTACCTGTACCAAAGGGCATGCGTCTCATCTCCCTCATGTTTTATCACCAAAAGTTTCTGAAGATGTAATTATTTCGGACGATGATTCAACTTATGTGTCTGGTGGTCGACTTTCGCAGGGAAACTCTGACATTCCCGGAACACCAGACTCAAAACAGATGATATACTCAAATAGCAGCTCAAGTCAAAGTAATAAGTTAGGTGCATCCAAAGTGTACAAGATGATTAATAGAAGAAATATTAATTTTTAAAATCTGATAACATTTTATATAAAAAATTATAAAAATGAATTTCAAACATTTAAAAGTTAGTTCTTACTTATGGTAGAACCTTGTTGAGTTTCCAATCATTGTATTAAAAAAATTAATTTAATAATTATATACAGTTATAATTGGTAATCACTTTTCAGGGGGAACTCTAATAAGGGACAATTTGCTGGGTCTTGGAAGGTGTCCTCTTATCAACTAAGTGTCCGTGGATAGTTAATTTATTTTTGGAAATTTTGCATGATATTTTTAAACGGGCATCGCACATGATTCCAATAAACTATAAAACTATAATTAACCAACGAAACCATTAAGTCAACAGTTTAGTGCAATAATAAGAATCCCCTTCATCAAAATATGTGTGCTTTTGTGTCTTGTTCTCACAATGTAATTATTAACAATTGGTAGCATAAAATGGTGAGAATATTGATAACCATTAATAAAAAAAAAGCTATTTGCAATTAAGTTCATAAATGTTCAGTGATGTCATATAAATTTGGGACAAGCCAAGAATATTTGCAATTTGGTAATTGAAATGTTCATTAATGTCATTTATATATATTGTTTGAAGGTTTGCATGGCGAAATCAAATGTTGATATAAAGTTTGCGGTACACCACGTGTATTAGTTCTGAAAAGAACTGTTGAGTTTCTCAACGTTTCGATCAATATGCTTCGATCATCCTCAGGAGTGAGAATTCTCACTCCTGAGGACGATCAAACTCAGAACTAATACACGTGGTGTACCGCAAACTTTATATCAACGTTATTTATATAATTCCTTGACAATATTGAAATAATTAGTTAATTTCAATTAGGTTAATGTTCAGTCATTATAAAAAAAATAAAATATAATAAAATGTATATATTATTAAAATGGTTACAGTAATATTGATAGCCATTATTTGCAGTTAAGTTATTTGGAATTGGGTTCATGAATGTTCAGTAATGTCATTATAATAAAATGTATATAATGTTAAGTGTAATGTAATGCTCAATAAATTATTAACGTCATTTACAAATTTTAATTTGTTCATGAATATTCAGTAATGTTATAATAAAATGTATATAAGGTTTATAAATATTAAGTAATGTAAAATGCATGTAATTATTAACAATTGAATGTCATATTAAAATGGTGACAATTAATTAATAAATAATTTCCAATTCATGAATGTTCAGTAATGTAATTTTATATAATGTTGACAATAAGTTATTAGCAATTAAGTTTATGAATATTCAGTATGTCATAATAATTTAAAAAGTTACAATATTGATTGTGCAAAAGGTATTTTGCAATTGGTTCACAAATGTTTAGTAATAATTAATTTTAATATGAATTTTTTTATTTTCTTATGAAATTTGTATTGGCGTAAAATGAGTTACGGATATAAAATTAAATTGCAATTCATTCATAATTTAGGTAAAGCTTAATTTTCTAATGAATTTTAAATTTTGGTTATAAAAAGATATTATTAAATTAAATATTTACTTTCCTTAAAATAGAACTTATGTTTTAGCAATGAATAAAAAAAGATTTAAAAAGGTTTAAAAACAATTTCAACAAACTTTTTTGAGAAATAATTATTAATGTATAATTTATTATTTATTTATAATAAGTCAATGTTGTAAATGAATATTCAGTAATGTCATTTATATAATTCCATGACAATATTGATAGCTTAATAAGTTATTTGCAATTAGGTTCATAAATATTAAGTAATGTAATAATAAAATGTATTATGTTCATGAATATTCAATAATAAATAATAATAAAATGTATTATGTTTTTGATCTGTGTATAACAGTTGGCCAAATACTTGCACAAAACATTTGTCTATTTTATCCAGAAAACATCTATTGGGTCACATACTTAGGCTGTGTTTATACAACACCCTAAATTTGAACACGTCTTTAATTTTTAGCGTGTTGCACGGGCCGAGGTCAACCCCACAAAAACCTTGCAGTTATACATTAAATCGTAATACCGTGTTATACCATAGTTCATAATTATAAGTTGTATATATACTCACATGCATTATGAATTAATATGAGTTTATTAAGGATTTTAATAAAGGATGATTTCGTTAAAAATTTAGCATATTCAGTTATTGATTTTTTAAATTTGCTTTTGAGATTAGAAAAAAAAAATGTTTTAGAATAAAACTATGCTACATTACATTATTATTATTATTATGCCAAATTATGCCAACAGTTGATTAGCGTTAATGTTTAGTGCTAAATCGGTTAAAATATACAAAAAAAGGCACAATTATCTACTAGATTTGGTCAACATTTTCACAGCACATACTTTTATTTAACGAGAAGTCAAAACAATACCCTGAGGAAACTTCCAACACGCCAACAGCAACCGGGAATCCACAAAATTTTAGGATTCAGCCAAGTAGCCTTTTTTGCAATTAAATCTCATTACACGGAATCACTTCGATGTTATACAACACACTTTTCGTAGGCGTGTTGAATATGCGTGTAATAGCGTGTTGTATAAACGCGCCCTTAGACAAGACCCATGTACACCAGCCAACACAGCAATAAGCTATTATTTCAGCAACACTACCAATATAAAATTTTGAGGAAGACTGAGAACCACCCTACCAATAACTCTCAGCAACGACCTACTCACCCTTTTTGGGGTAGCGCAAGTCCGTTTTGGGGTAGCGCAAGTCCGTTTTGGGGTAGCGCACATACGTTTTTTGGTAGCGCAAGTCCGTTTTGGGGTAGCGCATGTTCGTTTTGGGGTAGCGCACATACGTTTTTTGGAAGTAGCAAGTTCGTTTTTGGGTAGCACAAGTTCGTTTTTGGGTAGCGCAAGTCCGTTTTGGGGTAGCGCACATACGTTTTTTGATAGCGCACGTTTGTTTTTGGGTAGCGCACGTCCGTTTTGGGGTAGTGCAAGACATGAGCTACTCAAACTAGCTGTCTGATACCTGACGTTGGACATGAGCTACTCAAACTGGTTGTCTTATACCTGATGTTGGACGTGAACTACTCAAACTGGCTGTGAGCTACTCAAACTGACCGTCAGATACCTGATGTTGGACATGAGCTACTCAAACTGGCCGTCTGATACCTGACGTTGGAAGTGAGCTACTCAAACTGGTTGTCTTATACCTGATGTTGGACGTGAACTACCCAAACTGGCCGTGAGCTACTGAAACTTGCTGTCTGATATCTGATGTTGGATGTGAGCTACTCAAACTGGCCGTCAGATACCTGATGTTGGACATGAGCTACTCAAACTGGCCGTCTGATACCTGATGTTGGACGTGAGCTACTCAAACTGGCCTTCTGATACCTGATGTTGGACATGAGCCACTCAAACTGGTTGTCTGATACCTGATGTTGGACGTAAGCTACTAAACCTGGCTGTCTGATACCTGATGTTGGACGTGAGCTACTCAAACTGGCTGTCTGATACCTGATGTTGGACGTGAAATACTCAAACTGGCCGTGAGCTACTCAAACTGGCCGTCAGATACCTGATGTTGGACATGAGCTACTCAAACTGGCCGTCTGATACCTGATGTTGGACGTGAGCTACTCAAACTGGCCATCTGATACCTGATGTTGGACATGAGCCACTCAAACTGGTTGTCTGATACCTGATGTTGGACGTAAGCTACTAAACCTGGCTGTCTGATACCTGATGTTGGACGTGAGCTACTCAAAATGGCAGTGAGCTACTCAAACTGGCCGTCTGATACCTGATGTTGGACGTGAAATACTCAAACTGGCCGTGAGCTACTCAAACTAGCCGTCTGATACCTGATGTTGGACATGCGTTACTCAAACTAGCCGTCTGATACCTGGTGTTGGACGTGAGCTACTCAAACTGGCCGTCTGGTACCTGATATTGGACGTGAAATACTCAAACTGGCCGTGAGCTACTCAAACTTGCTGTCTGATATCTGATGTTGGATGTGAGCTACTCAAACTGGCCGTCAGATACCGGACGTTGGACGTGAGCTACTCAAACTGGTTGTCTGATGCCTGATGTTGGACGTGAGCTACTCAAACCGGCCGTCAGATACCTGATGTTGGACATGAGCTACTCAAACTGGCTGTCTGATACCTGATGTTGGACGTGAGCTACTCAAACTGGCCGTCTGATACCTTATGTTGGACGTGAGTTACTCGCACTTACCGTCTTATACCTAATGATGGACGTGAGCTACTCACACTGACCGTCTGATATGTATGTTGGACGTGAACTACTCAAACTAGCCGTCTGATACCTGATGTTGGATATGAGACTCAAACTGGCCGTCTGATACCTGGTGTTGGACGTGAGCTACTCACACTGGCCGTCTGGTATCTGATGTTAGACGTGAGCTACTCAAACTGGCCGTCTGATACATGATGTTAGACGTGAGCTACTCAAACTGGCCAGTCGACGCTATCGTAACGATTTACTTCAAAAGGCACTCGCTATCGTTATCATTTCAACTTGATCGCTATCTATAGCCTATTTTTGTAAATAATCTTAAAGTAATTTATCTTTATGTATTTTTAATTTAAGAGGGCCCATGAATGTCAACTCGTATTGTCCAGCTGAAAGGGTTACCCTCTATAAATATGGCCATGTTTCCGCAGCCAGCCAATAAAGTGCGCATGATCAGTTATTACCAAAACAACTAGATGTCCAATCATAGCGCAACAATTTGTCCTCCAGGTCAAAGCTTATAAATTATTGCATTTATTTGATATTTATCTGATTTGAATGAGATAAATACAGTATTGGTTAATTTTTCTTGAGTGGAATCGGAATGTTTCCACAGGCAGTTTATCGGTTACTTTTTATTCGTGATTTATTGGTTAATATTTGGCTGTGGAAACACGGCCTAAAGTTGAAAAAAAAAAGATAGTTTGATGTACACAAAATATTTACAGTACAATTATCCATTCATTCAATTTTCTACACTTTATTGTACTGCATCTTATTACAAATTAAAGTCAGAACCTTAAAAATATATATAAATATGGTCATGAAGTTCTTGAAGTACTTTATAAACCAATAAATTTCCTTAATTTGTATGCTAAATTTTTAAAAGCTTGTCATATGTCACAATGCTGACATAGAGGGCAGCGTCATAAAATAGTATGTCTGACAATGACATTGTTGTGCTATAAAACTAATTTAACAAAATTCTAACAAACATTTTGTCGCATAATTTAAAAAACTTCAGATGTGCTAAAACGGTGTATTACATCAGCTGCCAAAAATATAATATATACACTTCAAATACACATGCAACGGAGAATACAGAAATTATTATTTGATGGTCCTCAACTAGAGTACAGTACACAATATGAAACTAAACCCAGTCCAAAGTGGGTGGGGTCATGGTGCAATGGGGTAGTTATCCTAATGTGAATAATAAAACAGACATAAATAAACAGTATTTAATACTGTACAAACAGTTACCTGTGCATGTGTAAGCATGCACCGTTTAATTCAGCACTGTATTTGGTTGATTTAACATTTGTTTTTAAACTGCTGTCCTAAAATGAATAATGTAAAACTATGTGAAATAAAATATTAATAACTACAACTCCCAAATAACTCCCAAATCATACTACAGAAACTTAAAACTTTTATTAATCAAGATTTAGAATTTAAAAAAAAGATGTTTCCTGATTTAGATAATCATATCCAGTAATGCATTCTACTGTAGTTACTACATTTTTCAACTGCAATAATTTTAGCTTGTTTGTCGTAGAAGTTTACAATGTTTTACGACAAATACTTGCTAAATATTAATAAACAGGTTAAAGAAGAATAAACAAAATGTAGGTACTGCAGTAAATTAATGTTGAAATGGTCCCTTACACATTATTATATTAAAATAGTTGTTTCAATCTTAAATTGTAAACATTATTATAATTGTAAAACCACTGCATTTATACGAAATTCTAGGAAAACTACAATTACCCCAAGACAAGCACTGCACCACCATGAATACTCCCCGACAGCACCCACCCACCAACAATCAACTGTAACAACCAGTTGACAAAGGCTTAGTATTCCGTTCTCAATTGTACAGTTTAGTACAAGAATCCATGACAATTGTCAGCACCGCAACGGCATGGAATAGGCTCCAGCTTGGCAATTGAATTTTCGCTAGATAATGTGTTCCTATTCTTGTCAGGTGTGTTCCAATTCTTGTCAGGTGTGTTGCTATTCTTGTCAGGTGTGTTGCTATTCTTTTCAGGTGTGCTCCTATTCTTTTCAGGTGTGCTCCTATTCTTTTCAGGTGTGCTCCTATTCTTTTCAGGTGTGTTGCTATTCTTTTCAGGTGAGTCCCCTTTACTTGTAGCTTGTGGCATACCTGTTGCCCCTACACAAGGTAAAGTAAAGGTAAAGGACAAAATAATTAATATGTTTAAATATTTTTTTCTTTTGTATGATTACAGTATATTATTGGGTAACTTCTCAGTGGTGCCCACCAAACCCGCGTGTACAGGTTCTGCGGACTATGTCCAGGAGGGGGCTGAATACCATTGATTGTATCCCAAAATAATCGTCATACTGTTAAATATAGTCCCTTTGTTTACCGTCTCAATATGAAATCTCCTTAACAAGAAATGCTATTTAGCTAAATTCTGAAAAGATCGTAAAAGATTCAAATAGATGTCTTTGCATGATTAGTTGATGGTTAAAAAAAGCATTTGATTCTTGCTTCTGATTTATCTTGACATGCCTCTCCTTGTTGCCAACATACCACAAGCCTGCGATCTCTGATTTTACTTTTGATAATATAATATAAGTTCACATTAACCATAACAGGAGGATCACTCTTGTAGGCCTTTATTTAAATGGAAAAAGGGTTCTCCGCATGTTGTATTACCAATATTTTAAATTGTACGTTGTGGATGTTTGAGACAACGATTAGACATATTCATTTTGTGGATTTGAATAAAGTGAAATATAATGGATTCACAAGTATAATATAATGTACGAAATGTTGTTGAAGTATTGACTTAGCTCCCCTTTGTTATTTATTAAACTGTTAATCTTTCACAAACGTCGTATAATAATGGCCAGTACACGTCGTTCTCATTACGTTCTCTATCTGTGTTTTATTATATGCCATCTAAGATATAATTTCATCTTAAAAACCAGCACATATCATCCTGAAGCAAATATAAACACTGTTCAATGTATCAACGGACGTAAGTTTATGCAGTTTGACGATTATTTACCTCTAATCATTCACAACTTGCTAGGCCTCACTGTGCATTGCTGTACACACCTGCACACAACAATCAATACCGATGTCCACCTTTGTTATGAACAATGGCTGGGCATTCAGCCTGAAATTGCCGGCCTACTCGATTGTAGACGCTGTAGGAACAATGGTACTACTCATCTCAAATACAGTGGTGCCAGAGTTCCATACTTTTCAGCTAGATCTTGTGTCTCAACTTTTCAACCTACGATTATCAAGTGTGGCGACATCGAAGTCAATCCCGGACCAACGATCGGCCAACATGTTTTGAATTCCACATGCTCTACCACGTCCAGTCATCAAAATCAAAACAATAACAACAACACTCCTAAGCTCTACTATCAGAACATTAGAAGCATAAAAAATAAATTAGATGTATACAACTCTGAATTGCAAGGTCGTCTTTTAAATAATTCATTTGACTTCGTTTGTTTCTCTGAAACATGGCTCAATTCATTTGTTTCCGACTCAGAATTATACTGTCCTGGTTTCACCATACATAGGAAAGACAGAAACGATGGTAGAAGGCGAGGCGGAATTATGTTGCTTACCTCCAACAAGTTTAAATCGAGACGATTGGTCCATCTTGAACATAAAGATGTGGAATTACTATGGACTGAAATCAAAATGAGTAAAAGTAAGGTTGTACTTATCGGAGTCGTCTATAGAGCACCAAACAGCAATCGTGAGAGTATTTTAAAAATCGCCCAATTGGTTGAAGATGCAATGTCTACTTACCCCCGGCATCAACTCATCTTGGTAGGAGATCTTAACCTTCCCAACATTAAGTGGACAACTGATGGTACGGGATCAGCATCCACAAATTCAATTGGTGAACTATTCATTAACAGCTTGTTGAACGGTCTTAATTTGATCCAATGTAATGTTACGGCTGCATGTAACAATAATATTCTTGATTTAATTTTATGCAATTCTAAGGAACTTATTTCTGACATTGTTGTTGGTCAAGATATTTTTTCTTCTGACCATCGCACTCTTATATTGTCTTTAAATTTTTATGTTACCAATATTAGTCATAATAGATTATATAGAAAATCTTATAATTTTAAAGCAATTAATGACAGCGACCTTATTGATCATTTCGACAAAGTTCCTTTTGATATCATTAACACCGAAGACAATGTTGATGATTGTGTTACTGTTTTTTACGATTTAATTGACGCCGCCCTCCGCGATCTTGTCCCCATCAAAACATTCAGACGCCAAATGCCGCCATGGTTTGACCATGAAATTAGAGCTATCTTGAAACGTAAAGAACACCTTTTCAGAATGTGGAAAAAACATAAACTAATACACTTTAAAAATGATTTCATTACGGCCAGAAAAACGTTCAAAAAGCTTGCCAAAAAGAATTACTCACAATATATCCGTTCCCTCTCTGATAGCATAAAATCTAATCCCAAGCGCTTTTGGACATGGATCAAGACGAAAACAAAAACGTCGTCTTATCCGTCTGTTTTGAACTACGGGGACAAGGTCGCGGAGAGTGCGAAAGATAAAGCTATTTTGTTTAATTCATTTTTTCATTCTGTTTTTCAAAAATCTAGTATCACTGACCAACATTATGCTCTCCCTGAATCATCCCTTGATTATTTAAGTATACCTGATATTCAGCCGGATTCTGTTTACAAATTGCTTACGTCTATCAAACCACATAAAGCTTCTGGCTGTGATGAGCTGAGTAACCATGTTTTAAAAGTTTGTGCGAAACCTCTCTCTATTCCTATCTGTTCTATTTTTAACAAATCTCTGACTTTTGGTAAATTCCCATCTTTCTGGAAGCAATCTAATGTTGTTCCTATCTACAAATCTGGTTCCAAGAAATCCGTCACCAATTACAGACCGATTTCAATTTTGCCTACCATCTCAAAACTTTTCGAACGAGTCATGTATAATCACATTTGGTCCCATGTTCATCCTACCATCTCTCTCTATCAGCATGGTTTCGTTCCCAACAGGTCATGTGAAACAAATCTTGCTTGTCTTCTGACAACTGTGTATGATGCCATCAAGGGCAGAGCACAATGTGATGTTATATATACTGACTTCTCAAAAGCTTTTGATTTGGTGCCACACAATCTTCTTATTTTTAAACTTCAACGACTTGGTTTTAATCCTCATCTTTTGTCCTGGTTCAGAAGCTATTTGGATGGTAGACGTCAACGTGTAGTTATCGATGGCGAGGCATCTGAGTGGCTTCCAGTTCATTCCGGTGTTCCTCAGGGGTCAATCCTCGGTCCCCTCCTTTTTAATTTGTATGTGAACGATATTCCATCGCTGTTTCGCTATTCAGATTGTCTTATGTTTGCTGACGATCTAAAAATTATTAAAACTATCAACAGTTATGAAGATGCTGAAATGCTTCAGGGAGACCTTACTAAATTTAGTTCCTGGTCCACTTTGTGGGGCATGATGTTAAACTCTTCCAAGTGCAATATTTTGTCCTTTACTTTAAATAAAAATAAAATTGTTTATGTCTATTCCGTCGACGACAAACCTATTAATAAGGTGCATCAACATCGTGATCTCGGTATTATTTTAGATAGTTCCCTTACTTTTTCTTTTCATGTCGATCATCTTCTAAATAAATGCAATAAGCTGCTTGGGCTGATGTGGCGCAATGGAAAATATCTCGGTCGTTCTTCCAAAGTTTATCTATATATCACCTTAATCCAACCTAATTTAGACTTTTATTCTGTTATTTACAATTCAATCTCCAAAACCCAAGCCTCACGTATTGACCGACTCTATTCTAGATTTTTGCGCTACATCAGCCACAACCACAATCAGAATAATCTTTTTAAATGTAACAATCTTTATAATTGTGATGATAAAAAAATATATCCCATATCTCCCCCTTCATTACGTAGATGTCACAATGATCTTATTTTTCTTTTTAAATGTCTTCATTCTATTTTTGACTGCAACTTTATAGGCAGGGCTCGAAATTCACGCTAGCAAACTAGCATTTTGCTAGTAGATTCTTGATAATTGCTAGTTGAAAATTTCATAACTAGCAAATGTTTGCTAGTGTAATTTTTGAAAAAATAGGTACTTTTTAGCTTAGCCACGCTAGCCGCCAATCGCTATGTCGACAACGGCTAATAGGAACAAATTTGGTGAAAACAATTGTTTCATTTACACGCCGCCAATTTACGTCAAGGAAACGCTAATAGCACCGTGAATCATGTGGTAGCATAGTTGTTAACGATGTGCATTATATTAACAGCAAGCTTTTCCCCAACACAAAAGCATGTGCATTTAGTACGTCGCTAAGGATTACATCTTCAGTCACCTGATTACAGAATACGCGATTATCAATTTAGGGATTTAACGAAATAAATATTTTGCCTACCCAGTGGTCGAAGCGCGTATTTAATAGATTCGCAAATAGTAAACACCCCCCACTTAATGGACTCTTCCAATTTTGGAGAAGAACGTCTCCTCGGCACACCACGAGGTCCTGTTGTTTGTGCGATGGATTTTCTTACGCCTATATTGTTTACCTGTGGAATTAAATTACACACACTTTCGCATCACAACTTTAATTACTGATTTTACATAGCAATGAGCAAAGGATTCATCAAAGAAGAATACGTTGAATAAAAATTCACTTAAGAAATGCCGTAAGCTGTTTTCAAACTATTGATCAGCCCACTATTATTCCAACATCATGCCTCTCGTGCGATAGGGAATTTCCTGGATAGAGACGAGTGGAGCGCGAGAGACGGCGGAGTGAGGCGGGCGTAGCTTGGGACGGATTAGTAGTTAGGGCCTACCAATTTCGCTCGGTGGCAATTAAATTTAATGTTTTAATTACGTCTGGATATATAAACAATATAAAACTCAGTTTTGTCATCGGCAATAATATTTTATACATAGGCCTAGTCAATTTTGTTCCGCTTCAAATTTTAAAAGTTTCGACCTAAAAAAAAGTGGGCCGAAACGTCTCGGGACGAATCGTCCATAGGCCGAAACGCCCTTGATTTGGCTAGCATGAAAGCATGTCTTGATCTTTTTTTAATTTGGCTAAAAAGGGTACTACTACTACTACAGCTTTGCCTAGCAGCTAGGCCTACACCTAAAAGCTAGGTCTAGGTCTACACCTAAATAAATTCAGATTTGTGTAGAATTTAACTATTTTACCGAAAAAAAATTGTGATTGCTAGTTATGCTGCTGATTTTGCTAGTTAATTTGTTTACAACTAGCAAAGTTTGCTAGTCGAAAAAAAAGTAAATTTCGAGCCCTGCTCCTATTTCGGTATTCGTGTTCCCGCCCGTAATTTAAGAAACAATAGTATCCTTTGTGTTCCCTTTTGTAGAGTCAATGTTCTCAAAAGTGGTTACATCAGTAGATTAAGTTTATATTATAATAGTTTAGTCCAGGCCCATCCCCATATTGACATTTTTAATTCCAATCTTTATCTGTTTCGTCGTAATTTAAGTGTTTCTGAGTTGTTGTAATTGTTTTGTATCTGTTAAACCAAGCTGTAAGTGGCGGATTTGTTTCTGCTGTTGTTTCTGGTTTTAAAAAAAAAATAAAAAAAAAAATAAATAAAAAAATAAACTTACCTGTCATTTGATAATCAAAGGTTAGCTCTTCTCCAGCTGAGATATCCCTACAAGCAAATAAAGCTATTCTTGGGAATCGAACATCAAGTGTATCGATCCATACACCATATACCACCAGGTTTGGATCACACTAAACAACAAATTTAATTGATTTAAAATGTTATATAGCTTCTATTTAAAGGATAGATAGAAGCACTGTGGCGTAATGGCTATGTGCGCACTGGCTAAATCCAGAGGAAAAAACAGGCATTATATGTCGAAAAAAGGCTAAAAACACCCAAGACCTCCAGCGTTGGAGGGCCATTTACTGTAGGATCCCTGGACCATGAGCTTCAGACCTCTGCGTTTAGAATTGAAGGGTGTTTGATAGTAGAAGTTTATCTCCAAAGAGAGGAAAGAAAAAGTGCGTACACCACAAGTCTTAATGCAGAAACTTGGAATTAATTATCAGAGGAACAAGGTAACGGAACATACCGAGGTGATAGATATGCAGTAATAGCTTTTAACATAAAATTATTTGTGGAAATATAATAAATTCGGTTTTTTAAGATTTAGCTTTATAACATCAGATGACATCAGGTAGAATTTATTGAATATTTTGAAGTTTCTTAAAATCAGTAAGCTGATCTATAGGGTTAAAAGGAAGAAATAATTGAATTTCGATTTTGAATTGGATTGCATGTGAATGAATGATATTGGCTAAAGGAGAAAAAGGAAAATAAAAGAGTACTACTGAATTTTGCGGAACAACACAATTAAAGTTTGGAAATTTTTAACCTATATTGTCCCCCTAAAAAAATGTAATGTCACAAAATAGTTATACACTTTGACTAAAAATTGGATGAAAAAAAAAATTATTTACCAGAAAAAAATGTAATTTAAAGCAAAAAAATAGTTAAATTGACTGGAAGACAATGGGTTGAATTTAACCATTTATTTTGTTTTTTATAAGTAAAAACAGTTTTTTCTACTTCCAACGGAACTGAATAAAACTGCGAAATGGCCTATTCAAAGTCTTTTTTTGTTATTATTCTTCATTTTTAATGTTTTTAGGGGAAAATATACAGTACTGTATTTTTTATATTACGAAGTATGAGCAAATTTTGGCAACTATTTTATTTCTGTTTTTGTAACTCTATTTTGCCTTGCGTTGCTTTAGGAAACAACAGAGCAAACAAACTATCTATCTCACCCTAAGATTTCATTTGGTTAGCCAAACATTTTGACATGGTCTCTGTCTGCAATATCAAACTAGTTTGATCAAAAATTATGATGTACGTGTTCAAATATGGTAGTAATATGACATCATCATGTCCATATATGCATATACATTTGTTTTCCACATGAAGTTTAATAGTGTAGACAGGGCTTAACTTACTGAATGATTGACAAAATGAGCTACGTTTCCATATTTTCCTGCATCAACCACATAAGGACAGTCGCTTTCATTATAGTCTAAATCAAACAAGTATGTTCGTCCATTACAATCATATTCCTGGCCTCTACGTTCTGCTTCCTCGTTGCCTATTACCTACAAAAAGGTCAAGATTAACATTATTTTTAGATAGATATTACTCATTAATACTAATAATAATACCGTACTTTATGAAATTGGAAACACTCCCAAAATCAGACTTTTCTTGAGGAACAAAAGGTCCCAAATTAATTTTAACCATTAAATACACATTATGAATACCAGATTTTGAAACCAGAAAAACTAGATATATTTTAAGTATTGGGAAAGAATTTGTTTAGTTAAACTTGCACAAGTTCAGACATACAAAAACTACTAGAAACTGTGCAGGAAACCATGCAGCCACAGACAGATTCTCTATTTGGTAATATTTTTTAACTTTAAAAACTTTACGAAATTGCTTCCTTTACTGTTGATGTGTATATGTGTCTGTGATGTATGTGTACGTGCAGTTATGTTTACATTTATATATATAAGTATATATTCTTAAATGGCTTTCCAATATACAAGTTTTCAATTTAATTTTTTCCAATTGTTAGATACTTCCTTGGGGTTTTTTTTCCTCTTCCATTTTTTATATAACTGAATTGAATTAACTGACCATGTCTAGATAGTATGTTACATATAAAAAGGGTGGCTTTTTAAAATTTTAAGTTGCTACATAAAATGTTACCAACTAAGGGCGCGTTTATACAACACGCTATTACACGCATATTCTACACGCCTACGAAAAGTGTGTTGTAAAACAACAAAGAGATTCCGTGTAATGAGATTTTAATTGCAAAAAAGGCTACTTGGCTGAATCCTAAAATTTGGTGGATTCCCGGTCGCCGTTACCGTGTTGGAAGTGTCCTCAGGGTATATTTTGACCTCTCGTTAAAACAGGTCGTAATATCAATCATGTCATGCGACATTGCTAACAAGATTGGGCCCATTTATTGCTGCTTCGCTGCCAGCAATCATCCTCCTACCACGTCTTACGCCTAGCCTAGTGGGGCCAACTCGTAGTGGTAGTAGGCCTCTATCGTTTCCCACTCCAAACAGAATAAAAAAAATAACATCGCAAAAATGGCATCTTCTTCCATAGTGTATAGATGAAACAATGAAACCCTTAAAATAACTTTTATTAATTTAAATGAACCGAGAACAAACTAAACAACAATGCAAACGTGAACGAATACAATATAATGAAAATGGTAAAAACCGCGCGAATACATCGGACAGCGCGAGGAGGCGACGATGATTGTTGACAACTCAGCCAATTCAAGCGCGATCAACGATTTGACCTTTTATCCTAGCATGCACTGCGTGTTGATGAAACTTCCGGTATAACACGGTATCGTGATTTCTAGTATAACAGCAAACGTTAAGGTGGGTTGACCTCGGTCCGAACAACACGCTAAAAATTAAAGCCGTGTTCAAATTTAGGGTGTTGTATAAACACGACCTAAGTGTAAGCTAAAGTTATGGAATTTGTCCAACTGCAATTATTATAAATATTTTAATGAGGAGGTTGAAAATGAAACGCATGTTATTTACAGTACATGCAAAGAAGTAAAAAATTGCTTGTTGCGCTATGCTAAAAACTTGTTTTGCATTTACTCAGGAAGTTACATGGGAGAAAATTGGAATAATAAGTAAAGTCAGTCATAGACTTGGTTAATGTTTACTGCTGAGTTAGAAATTATAATCAATAGTGAGTTTTTAATAAAGCAAATAAAGTGTGGTCAGATATGGACCGTAACAATTTAGCAAGGTATAATGCCATTATTTTCGCATATAATTTTTCTAGCCCAAGCGAAACATACATTGAAGTCTCTTTTCTACATATTGTCAACATTTTCGGGAGTTGAACATTTTGTGGTAAGGTTCCCAATTGCGAAAAATTAAAAGAACCAAAATAATGGCATATACAGTAGTTTAAAATTTGGGTGAAGAATACTTGTTACCAAGTTGTCATCTCTTTTCATTTCACTACTTTATGCTTACCTCACCAACATATTCCATAACAAAACAATTTTTCTTGATGTCTTTTAAACATTTAACACCCCATCCACGGCCATTATCAGTTTTGAAAATTGAGAGTGGAACTTTGCGCCCCTTCTGGACTACTCTGTTTTTACACCTCATACCACATTTACACAGCTTATTACACTCGTAAACGGGTGTGCCTGGTTGTACCTTGATTTTGCCTTTTAACGTATAAGCCATAGCAGTACCGCTGTTATGTGTACAACAACCGTCATCGGCTGAATAGCAATTATCACATTCGCAACCAACTATTGGGTCGTTTGGTATAAACACACCTGGCCCGGCTTTATAATCTGTAATGTATGTGAAGTTTTTTGGAGGGCCTTCCAAGTCCACTTTATTTTCCACGGTAATTGGCGCAACGTTGCCGATTATCTCATTTAAATCATTTTGCCATTTCAATAAATGCCTTTTCACCCTCTTTGCTTGGCAAGTAAGGTCTATTGGAACGATTGGGCCTTCAACTTTCATCTTCTTTGATAGTGTTTGATTTATTTCTTGTCGTCTTCTTTTTTTGGAACGTCTGCTTTGGTAGCGTTTTATTATTGCCGGACAGTTAAGATTCTGTCTAGGTTCCCACGTGTTTTCTGATGAACTGTACCCGACCCATTTTACCATGTACCATTCAGCTCCCTAAAGAACAAAACAGAATGCAATCTTGCAAAATTAAGAATAGAAATTACATCTATAATGAAATGTCTATTTACAACTTGCAAGCTTATAAATTGATTTTTTATTTGACATAAAGTAAACAAAAAATAGAAGATTTCTTTACTTGCACATCTATAAATTACTTGTCTTGTTTAGTATATATTTATTCCTTCACTTGCACTGATGAAGGGCTAGTGTTGCCCGAAAGCTCTGCTAACTTTTATGGCTGTTTTACTTCTCGTTTTGATTTAGCTTTTCGCTTTTATTTTGTATCTCCTTTGAGATCCAGCATTGTCATTTTTTCAGTACCGTACTGACGCGGGTATAAGCCCACCCCCCTCGAACATGAAATCACGTCAAGTTTGGGGGGTGGGCTTATACCCGAGGATCCAAAAATGCAGATCGTCAAAAACAGCACATTACACTGTATTCCACCATGCGAGCGAGCGCCCTCACGTGTACGACGTTGCCTCTCACACACGAGGTGTAGAGTGTCGGAAAATTAAGTTTAAAGTTCGTGTAATTTATCGTAGAATATCTTATTTTAAACATCAATTTAACAAGAATTTATCAAGCAGAAAAGCAAGTATACAATGTTCGTTAAATAGAAATGTACCAAAGAAATTTAATAAGCTTGTTTATGGCAGCCGATACCAAATAGTGGTTTTCCCGTTTTGGCGACTTGTAGCGTCGTGTGTGAAGCGATCTTCGACGGCGATGGAGTGTAAACAAAACAGGACCGCTAGGCCTCATATGGCCTAGCGTATATTAGCCTAGCTTGGTTATGATCTAAGGTAGGTGTATTCGGTGTATGGACGTCGCCAAATACAAAATAATGTATTACGACACGCACTGTAGATCTTCGAATTAATGGGTGGGCTTATACCCGAGTGCCTCATTTTTCATGAAAATTAGTCAAAAGTCGGGGGTGGGCTTATACCCGAGTATGGGCTTATACCCGCGTCAGTACGGTAATTTGCCTTTGGATATATTATATGTATATGGCTACACATGTATTAGATTACAAAATCTATTTCACAGCAGATTTTTAAAAGGAAGATAAATGTTGACATGGTTTTGGTCATTTCTGGTGTATTACTACTAATTAAACCTGGGCTTTCTTAACAAATAGAAACCTCTGCACAGCATATTTTATTTAGGTTAGTGTCACTCAGTGGTGCGACTTCAGTGGTGTCACTATGTGGTGACACATCAGTGGTGTCACTTTGTGGTATCATTTTGTGGTGCCAATTCAGTGGTGTCACTTTGTGTTGACACTCCAGTGGTGTCATTCCACTGTTGTCACTTTAGTGGTGTCACTTTAGTGGTGTCATTTCAGTGTTGCCACTTCAGTGGTGTCACTTGATTATTGGTTGTGGCGCTATGTGTGTCACTTTGTGGTGGCACCCTGTGGTGTCACTTTGTAGAAATGTCGTTTCATGGTGTAATTACAAGTACTTACATCAGAATCTTTGCAACAATCCACAATATCTTCTACTTCATAACTATCGTCATCTTCAGATTCAGCCGGCATGGTACCTGAAATTAACAAAGCCAATTTTGTAATGCTGTATAGATGTGTATTGAGAGGTTTATTATTTTTCGCGCCCTGCCTTTAGGCAGTTATATTCAAGAGGACAGAAGCATTAGGAAACTGTATCACGCAAAAGCTTATAGTTTTTAGGAAGGCTGAAAAAATGAGAATTTGTAAAACATACACAAACCCCAAAGCATGTCTGGGAGAAGAGAGTCTATGAGATGTATGCAGTTAATATTATGTAAGGCCTGTTCAATGAACAACGTTTTGGCTGTTAACACATAGGCTGGGCATTTTATACCATCAATTTATCATTGAATAATGATCAAAACAATCCTTTGATTGACTCCCGAGGATGATCAAAGCATATTGATCGAAACGTCAAGAAACTCAACAGTTCTTTTCAGAACTAATGTACGTGGTGTACTGCAAACCTTATATCAACATTTGATTTCGCCATGCAAACCCTCAAACAATATATAAAACAATCCTTCCTCTTTGGTAAATATTTTTGGAAAATAGATGAAGAATTGTTTGTTGATGGCTGGGAAATTTTGTTTTCTGGAAGGTTGGGTTATGTCGGTCACTACAGTACAACCTTAGAGACCAACACCTCTACACTGGATTATATACAGTACTTACTATAGGATTATATTTTTGTTCTGAACAGTTAAGGTCACAGGCTACTGTATAATTATTTCAGACTATATTTATGTCACACAACATGACTACTTGTTATATAAAAATAATCGATAATAAATAGGCCTAAATTATTATTTCTTAAATTATTAAATAAAAAGAATTTTTAATTAAAAACAAGTACTATTTAATGAAGAAACAACAATAATTTAAAACGTCAAATCTTCAGGACCTCAGTCCAACCATGGTTGGGGGAAAGACAATGAATAATAGAGCTGCTGCTAGGGCCCTGAAATTGCACTATAGTTGTATACTTTGAAAATAAAACAATAAAGTATAATCTTCTCCAGGACCTCAGCCTCACCTCGGTTGAGATGAGACAAAGGTAATAAAATTGTGAAAACATGTGTTGTAAGCAAAAAAAAAAATCAAACTGCATTTCTTTCTACTACTATTCTAGTTGACGTCAGTTTAGTTCAGTATAGACATTTAAAAAATGAATTGATCAATTAAACATTTTGAAAAGCAGAAAAATCTTGGTGGACCAGGGATTCTCCTGCTTTTTTATGTTGTGTCCGGGTCTCCTGCTCAACCCTGAATTGTCAGGCTTTTCCAAATATTTTGTGTAATCTGAAATAAATAAACCTTGTATAGTATCTTCAATTACCTATGGGCACACAATATAAATGCAATTAATTCCCAGGTTTCTGATGATCCTAAGAGGAAAACTGCAGAAAATGAATAATGTGTTATTACAGAGAAAAGAAAATGTGACATTTCTAGGTGTAATTACCTAGAATTAAACGTTTATGATATTTACAAAGTAAACGTCATAGGATTTTTACAAAGTAAACGTCATAGGATTTATGGCAAACGTAACATTTAATGAATTACCCCATCATATTTTCAATTACTGTGACAGTATTAGGCCTACTCATAACCTCAGAACAGAAACTGAATTCGAAATTCCCTTCACAAGACTAACTTGCAGTCAACAGTTTATACACATATGGACCACAATTGTGGAAAGAATTCACTTGTAATGGTGGTAATAAAACGGTTATTTTAAAGAAACAAAATAAATGTATAAATAAACAGGTCAAAAAATACTTTTTATCACTATAATGCTGATTAACAACACCATTGTTTATGGGAAATATAAGTTCTATTTACTTATATTGTTCTTATGTATCGGGTCCTACAAAAAAACTAAGCTACAGGTTTTTAATGCAGGATCCTTGTTGTATTGCAATTATGATGTAATTGCTGACTTTAAAATAAATGTTGAATAAATTGAAAAAAATTGAAATATGGACGAATTAACTAGATGCAACACAATTTCCAACATTGAATTATACTGTAATTCCTTTACTTCTAATTTGGCTATCAGTATCAACATATCGGATTATAATAATACTACTGTATGTTGTATAATAAAATAATATTTGAGATTGAGTGCATGTTTTTAATGCTTTATGTAACGTCCACCAACCACATGAACTTGCTCTATTACTAGTACAGCATCGACGTTGTTGCCCGTTATTAAACTTCTGGATTCAACATTGCTAGGTCTAGCCCCGGGGCCAAGTCACAGTATCAGCGCACACAACCATGCAGCCTGGCGCCTCCGATAGTCCTTCTCTACAGACGCGATATGAAAAAAAAATCCTAAGTCCTTATACGATGACGTCACACACGTACCCATTGGCTGATTATGACGTAATGCAATTTTACCGTACCTTAGCAAACGGAAGCATGGCATTTATCGTTTGCTTTAACTGCTAGCATGCTACACGGGAGTGTTATTTCCAAAAATATTAGAAACTATAGAAGGTAGGGTTATAAAATCCAATTTAAACATGTATTTACTTTTTAAATAGAAATGTTTTCATCTGGCGTAATAGAGGTTAAAATAATATATCATTACTAATATTATTATTCATATTAATAAATAGGGCCTATCTAAGAAAATTTTCTCGGTTACTAATCAATACATTCACTAAACAAAAACAAATTATTTTCTATTTTTTAATACAGCGAGATAACAATATTTGCTATCATGATGACGATTTTAGATATGTGTTTTACATATTGAAATTAAAATATGGTTTATGATTTTTAAAACCGTGAATTGTTTTTTAAAAAATAAAATGTTATACGGACTCATATCGTCACCGTTTTGATATGTACAGCAGGTTCTTTATAAAACCACACTGCAGTTTAAAAATAAAAACATATAATAAAACATACATTGATTTCTGGCAAATTTCTGATTCTAAAAAGGCCACAGTTCGATCGAAGTATTCGCGGAAAAGGAGCTGTTTTGAAAGGCATTTTTTATTGTGATAAATGTAATTTAATGGTGGCTAAATCATGGGAACATGTTACATAATGGCCCAAAATTGTATGATCTGAGTATGAGAAAAAAATTAGGTGAGAAATCGAAGATTTAACAGTGTGGTGCGAAACTGCAGCAGCGCCCTCAAATACTTAATAATAATACTAGGCCCAGCCAGGCTATATGCCCTAATAATATATTAATTAATAATAATAATAATAAAGTCTAAATTTTGAACATTCAGGGGTTAAAATGTCTGGCCTAGGCTAGGCTTATTAAATAGCCGTATTAAATATTGGTGTAGCACAGGCCCGATTGAATGAGCAATTCAGTAAGTCAAATATCCATTATCAGCTTGTGCCCAGCGTAGCCCAAGTACCATACCAGCATATAGGGAGGGATCAAGGGAGGCCGGTCCGTGGCATCATCGTACAGTGTTTAAGAATCACGTGTCGGCCGCAGCCTAGACATTTGCCTAACACAGGTTAGTTGTTCAAACGTGTACAATTTATATTTGTATACATTACACTTAAATTATTCACAAAATAAACACAAACAATTTAAATGTCTACTCCTAGGTCCTACATCTCCTACTACGTACCAGCGGCAGTACCGCCATTCAATCCCTTCCCGCTAGTCGCCATTTTTTGTTTTGAATGTTCTTCTACTTATTCTGGTTTCTCATTGGTCAAAACAAACCGGATTATTTTACCACCAACGCACACTCTCTCTCTCTCTCCATATTATAATATCAAAGATAGTCTACTAACTACACACTATCTTTGATATTATTAGGTTTATTTTTAGAACGCATTGACAATATATATATACATATATATATTTCACGCTGCTGCTTTAGCCAGCTACGACCCAAGAGGACTACTGATTCAGAAGCTAAAGCAAGCAGCAGTTATAGTTCTAGAGGCCGACGTTTTTGATAATTTGTAAACTTGGACGGTTCATGCTAAAATTACAACCCCAAAGCACGTCTGGGAGAAGAGAGTCTAGTTAAACATTTGCTGATGATAATACAGTATTATAGATGCATGTAGACAGTAATCTGTAAAATCTTGTTCAATAAATAATTACTTTGTTCTTGCTGCTGTCAGCATAGGCCAGTATTATAATAATTCACTGTCAAATAATCAAAACAATATTTCTGGTATTTACAATGAGTCCCATTTGACTGTCAATCTAGACCGATATTATAATAGGCCTACTGTAATTTGTAAATTTTGAAAATTTTAAGCGCGCGTACGCATGCGTTACATGCGCTACGCACGTAATTGTATTGCCATATATGATGATTTATGCCCTGAAATTTATGAGTACCAAATTTTATTTAATTGTGATTCATGGTTGTGAAGATGATTACAAACGTGATTTCGTTAAATCGTGCATGGACCGCGTAATTTTTTTATTGAGCACCGTGAAAACATTATAACCACATCGATTCCTGGCCATAAGGAATATACTGTAAAAAATTGACTTAGCTAGATCAAACTGATATCAAGATAAGGTCATATACAAGTTAGTGTTTACCGACCGACCAACCGACCGACAGTGAGCTGTCGAGTCTGTAGAATAAAAATATTAAATAATAAAGATAAAGGTGACTCTTGTTAATTGTATTCCTACTTCACATTTAAAGTATTCTCCAATTTTGTTGCCAACCTTTACATGCCCTTTTAGTTTACTATACATTGTTTTTATAACTTTGATTATTTTACCTTTTATACCAGATTTTCTAAGTTTACTTATAAGAAAATCGTGTCTAATAGAATCGAAAGCGCGCCTTAAATCTATAAACGCCATGTACACAGTTCCTCGTTTTTTTGGAGAGATATTTGTTAAAAATTGTGTCTAAAATAAATATGTTATCAATCGTACGACAATCTTTTCTAAACCCTCCCTGTTCTTGATGTAATAGGCCTATTTCATTTTCTTCTGCTCATTTGCTTAATCTATTGCTTATAATGTATAAAAATACCTTGCCTAAAGTGGATATTAATAAGCACATCATCTTTTACAGATTCAGTATTTTTTATTTTCAATTTCAATTGCACAATTATGACATATCAAAGTATGAATTATTGTTGTATTTTACTTCAAATACAACTTATGTAACAAAAAAATATTATTTATTCACGTATAAAAAAAAGAAAAGAACTTACGTTAAATTACAACCCAAAAACCATTGTCTGACAGACAATTTAAGTATTTTTTGCTTTAAATTACATTTTTTCAGGTAAATAATTATTTGGTTGATGTGAATAACTATTATGTGACAATGAAATGACACATTCAAAAACAAATTTGAAATAAAAAATATTTTTCAGGGGGACAATATACTGTATCTTTAAAACTGTAAACTTCCAAATAAATAAAGAGAAAGATCACTGGTACCGATTCGACCAAATTGACCAGTCACATGGCGAAAACTGAAGTTACCTCCAAAAAACCTTCGACACCGTGGACCACAATGTTTTATATTGGAAGATAGGTCCATGGGAATAATCTACTCATGACCTCCTATATATAGTTTGCAACACACAATTACTATTAGTTAACAACAAAAATTCTGATCTACCTTAGCTAAAATATATGAGCAGATAACTCTGGTTGATAATAAATTATTAATTAACTCATATAAACCGAGGCTAGGCCTATCCGATTTTGAACAAATCACAAATTAAAACAATCCAATAACTTCTCGACTTATTGTAACTTTAATTATACAATCAACATGTATAAATTACATAGGTTTGTCACTCTTGATCAGTCATAAATAGTAAAAATGGTGTTAATACAGTCAAACATGTGCAAGACCAAGTTTGTGTAGGCATTACGGTATTCTGCAAGTTAATGTAAATTACAAAGTCTTGCAAAATGATTAGGTTCGGTAGGCCCTATGCTTACAATTCATGAATGACCTCTTCATGTGGACAACAGTTAGAGCTATCTAGAAAATAGAGCTGTTCAAATTAGATTAAATACAGTTCTTTTGTACAACTCTAAACCACGTTTGTACTGTAAATGTTAACTTTAAGAAAGTTGGTGATCAACATAAGTGTGGTGTAAGTTTCATTTCACATAAGAGAATGGGAAACTATTAAGTTTTATTTAAAACAGCTGGAAAGCACCATTTTCTACACACCACGAACTCTTATGGAAAATTCCAGGTTATTTAAAACTACTTTTATAGAGCCTAATGGAAATAAAGCTGTTTAATTTTGTTTTGTGGGCTATCCTGCTTCTTTTAAAACTTTTATTTGAATATTAGGGCTAAGTCTTCTGATATCATGTCTTCTTTTAATGGAATGTTTATAGGTCCTACGTTTATATCCATTTTTAGTATATTGCTTGTAAATCTTGTTCTCCTTACATTCATCATATTCAAGGAACTATAACGCAAGAACAACTTTTCTCTTCAACTTGATGCTTTATTAGGAAGTTGTTTAGTTTTATCCGCCTAAAACCAATTTATAAGGAAATAAGAGGAAGATTTGTTTTTCTTTTAAATTTTAGATTTGTTCCTCTCTACAAAAAAACAATAAATATTCATAACAAAAACAAAATATTAATATCCTAGACAGATTAGGTATTCTAAATCTTGATATATTATACGTAAAAAAAACATTATTTATCTGCACGACGACATTACACAGGTAAGTCTAATCTATAATCTAGTCTATTTCATTAACAATTGAACAGCTTGGCATTTCATGCCATAGCGATATTTTTCTTTAAAAAAATTGTAGACTTGCAACAATTTCCACTTCTACTATTAAATATCATTTCTTTATAATAGTGATAATAATTATAATAATATTTAAAAGCAGATCAGGATCTTGGATATATTGATTTAAAGTTCAGTTTGAGAATTGCCTCATTTCACCATGTCTGAAAATCTAACCATAATATTGGTTCACCTAATATCACAATCAAATAAGAGATGTCTTATTGTTTCACTGTATGACATTACACAGTCAATATTTGACCAATCTCATGCTCGAGTTGGTCATAAGGCATTCATGTTGATTTTGTATTAAAATTGAAATGAATGTGTTTTGATATCCTGACAGAATTTGAAAGGTAGATGGTAAATAGAATTCATTATCTATATTTTACTATTCAATTGACATAACGGGGATTCTTTAATCTTTATTATTTATATCTAATATTTGAGCCTTTGTTGACGTCTTTTTATAATCCCTTTCACCAGCTGTTATTTAAAAACCTTTCTTTTTACAATAATTTCTGTTAAAGATGTATTGTCCCCCTGAAAAAATAATTCTTAAAACATTTTTTTTTAATATTCCATTTTAATGTAAATAATAGGTATCCACTTTGACCAAAAATTGGATCGAAAAAAATATATATATTTACCTGAAAAATGTCATTTAAAGCAAAAAATGGTCAAATTGGCTGCCCCAGCCAATGCCTTTTTGGTTGAATTGAACCATTTGTTTTGTCATTTTATACGTGAAAAGTTTTTTTTTCTATGGAAGTGATTAAATTTATTAAAACTACAAAAATAACATATTCAAAGTCTGATTTAATTGATGTTCATTTTTCATATTTTTCGGGGACGATACATCTTTAAACTCTCACTGTAGTGTCACTCTCCAGAGTAATGAAATTGCAGAAATCACACTTCTCTACCTTTTGGGTTTGGGTTCTTATCATGATAGATCATCATGTAGATTATTCTTGTCTTGTCCTGTCTTTGCTTCTTGAGACTGCCGTTGTCTTTTGTCTAAATCCTCCATATTATTATGCGGAATTATTAGATAAGAAATATGTTGCTGCCGTGGTGTATTCACACACGCATATAATAATTATATAAGTAGTATTATTTGTCACGTACATGTATTGCTTTATCGCTACAGTATCACGAAAAAATATGTGTATTATTACAATTTATAGTCATGATAAATTTAACTGGAACTAAAGCTAGCACTACAATCCGCGAAGTTCTTTTTTTCAGTCTCTACGAGTCTTTATGATTGGTGAGTGATTTCGAAGAGGAAAGTTAAAGTAATATTACAATTTATTCATTTTCGAGAAAAATTGTGTAATACACAGTTTAGTCACGGATCCAACTACGTATTTTATCCAGTTATAAAATATCGTTACCGGTATTATATATTTTTCTTTTGTGTAACCACTCTCTCCCCATCCACTCTTAATCTTTCATCGACCATGAAAAAACCGTTTGACCAAACTGTTTGAGAAAACCACTCAAATAGGCCTCTTATGTCATCATAATTATTATCATACGAATTCAACCATTTCTAATAGCCTTTATACATCTGCATCGAAATCTTACGGAGAACATCCAATGAGGCCTGTTTTTTAAAATTCCAAATCGTTACTGCGCATGTGTGCTGTCTGATATTCAACTGACTATCACAATCAAAGTACGCTAAGCGAAAATAATTCAACAAAGCAAAACCAATTTGTTGGTTTAGCTGATTTATTATGTATACAAAGAAATTTATTTGCATAAAACAGGTGGTTTGTAGAAAGACCCTATGCCTGCAAGATTTGAAATATTTAGCTAAAATGATTCAGTCGCAGTGGAACCCAGCAAGAAGTTTTAATTTAAATTATTAAAAACAAATTTCAGAAAAACATATACATGTACATTTAATGTCAATTCTGTCTGAAACAGCGATTGGGTAACAGCAATATATATTAAATTAAAATATGTAAATTAGCCATTGAAAAATGCAGACATAGGGACTTTTTTGTAGTAAACAAGTTAAGTTATTAAATTGTTGCTACTGTTCAGGTGTTGCTGCTGTATTGTTGACATCCTCACTAACACTTTTACTTGATTCACCAACAAAAGCGCTAGATTCTCCGGTTTCTATGGTAACGCCAGATGATTTTCCAGATACAACTTCTGTACATGTGATGTGAATTGATCCTTCCCTGAAATCAGTAATAAATATTTGCTAATTGTAATTCTATTTTATTTTATAATTTGAATGAATCAAAACTATTAGGCCGAATTTTAACCTTAATAGGGTACTGTACTAATGTAATAGTTCCCTTTCGCACCTGCATTGTATTGTGACTCCAAATTTGTTACCTAACTTTATCGTGAATTAGGGCTCATAAGTACTTTTATGAAAGAGAATCACATAAAAGGTAACAAATAAATCCTTTAAATTGGACGATTTTGCAGACGTGTTTCACGCTCACTGTTCGTGAATTTTTGCATACTCCATGTTCAATATTTTCGTTTCTATGGAACGTCAAAAGAGCAACAATAATAGAGGCAGCCGCGTAACCAAGGGGGTCTTGTCAGGGGGGGGGGACAAAGAGGGGCTGATCCTTCCAGACACCAAGTACTTGAGCCATAAAATTCATGATAAATGGCGCCTCCAACTAGTAGTAGTTGGCCTGGAAATAACACTCCCATTTATTGCACAGCAATCAGCAAAATGATCGTACATTTTCCACCGTTAAAAACACAGGTGACATAACATTTGAACATGTGAAAACTCAATCTAACATTGGATCCGCACCTGGCAAAGGTAGTAATTTTTCCGGTTAGAAGACTGAAAGATTGAGTATTGGAGCGACAGCCAGCCACGAAAGTACGTTCATTTTGCTGATCGCTAGCGCGTTACATATGATTAGTAGGAGTGTATTTTTTTAAGGTGGCCTCACACGCACAGTGTCACAATTGTGTATGAGATGCCCGCGATGGCGGCTTAGATAAAAGACGCCAAAAACCACAGTCAACTGACCGCATGTTAATGTACTGATAAGCAGTGCGTCTTCCCACGAGTTTGTCAGTCAGGATTTTGTGTATTTCATCTTACTTGAATATCGTACTGTACTGTGACTCATTTGAAGCCATATCATATATCGTATATTTATTCTTATCTTATATTTTCTTTCTTTTTCTTTCTTCTATCCCTTCTTTGTATTTTATTTTATTTTTTTTACTTGTTACCCAGCCCGATCGAACGCTTCTCAACCCGGTAAAATCCGCCAGGGGGGTATTCCTCCCCCTGCCCCCGCCTGTTACGCCACTGAATAGAGGGCTAAAAACTCGGTGGAATGCATAAACTTTGAATGCATTAATTGAAATTGAACATGATTTTCACTAAAAATGTGTTAAATATAATGGATTCCACCAAGTTTTTAGCCTTCTATTAATGTTGCATTTTTGGCGTTACATAAAAACGTAAATCTTAAACATGAAATTCAGGAGCTGTGTGCTAGAAAAACGTAAAATCATCAACTTAAAGGATTTATTTGTTACTTTTTATGTGATTCTTCATAAAAGTACTAATTCTAAGGTGTGGTGTTAGTATAAAGTTGGTTAACAAATTTGGAGTTAAAATAGAAGGCAGGTGCGAAAGGGAACTAGCATCTACTACTGTAGTTTGAGAAAGTGAATTTAAGGTTAGATTTGCACGAATACATTTTACTATGAATGTGTTTAGTTTTTTAGCCATCAACTTACCTGCGGTAGTGGAATACAGTTGTCACTTGTTTCTCCTTTTGACAATCCGTTGGAAGATCAGTCAGTACAAGCTGAAACAAATAATGTTAATAAGGAGGATTTGCAATCTTACAAATATCGAAAACAGATATATCATTGTAAATTTGCTATACTTTTGAGCTGATCTCCTTTTGATCTCCCTATTATAATCTTGAATCAATAATACTTACCACAAGAACCAACCTGTCGCAACTGGTATATTTATTTCTACTGTATAAGGGACTGTCAAAATTATTTTACTGCATTTTGTTTACTCTTTAACTTTATAAAATATTTAGCAAGGTAGTTTTTAGATAATGGTTATACACAAACTTTTAATTGCAGTGATTGGCTCATAATCTTGTACTGAAACAAACTAAATCATTTACTGCAAGAAAAATGTAGTTACTGCAGTAGAATAATTTTGTAATATAAAAAGTAAAAAATATTAATTGTTACTTTTGCAACTAATATACATTCTTCTTCTGTACTGCCCTCTTCACCACAGTAGACTCCTATACAGACTGATGATTTATCTTCTTGTACAGTGTATGTATGTTGTCGTCTCACAGGAATATATGTGTTCTTTGGAACAGCTGTTTGGAGACTAGTTTCATCTGAATTTGATACCTAAGAGTAGGTTTAGAAACAAAAATAGTAAAAAAATAATATTTCTATATAATAATACCACTCTTCAATTGATTTTTCATTTAAAGATGTATTTTCTTCCAATAACATAAAAAATGAAGATTAATTAAATCAGACTTTGAATATGTTATTTTGTAGTTTTAATAAAGTTAATCACTTCCATAGAAAAAAAAAAGAAAAAAAAATGTTTTCAATTGTAAAACGACAAAATAAATGGTTAAATTCAACCAAAAATCCATTGGCTGGCAGCCAATTTGACCATTTTTTGCTTTAAATTACATTTTTTCAGGTAAATACATTTTTTTTCGATCCAATTTTTGGTCAAAGTGGATAACTATTATGTTACATTAAAATGGAATATTCAACAAAAATAATTTTAAGAATTATTTTTTCAGGGGGACAATACATCTTTAATAAAACAAAGAATGAATGTTTGTGTTGGATGATGGAAAATATTTCATTTGTTGAAAGATTCACTCGACAGGTATTGGTCTACATTAGTACATATTGCTTTCCAAAAATGTGCCATTTGGAATGTCGCGAGTTCTAAAGTGTAGTTAATTGAATATCATTTGACCCACAATCGTCCAATCAAATGAGAAGAATCTACTTGAGTGTGTTAAAAAATCCAAATAATGAATATTTATAAGAAAGCTTGCATTTAAAAAAGCTTACAAAATAGAATACATTTTGTCTTTCACGAAATGAAATTATTTGTTTCATTGCATGAATATAAAACATTCATTATTGTACATACACAATCTAACAAGAAGCTAGGCCAATAACTACAAAATCCGAAAAGGCGCGCCCACATTTTAGAATAGTGTAATCATTATAGATGACACATACTACAGGTTGATCGAATGTGATCAGTCAACAGCCTAGCCTTTTTATTTGTTGCGTGTGTGGTTGCTCACAAAAATTAACTAGCACGACGAAATTGCAGGACACTCGAATATAACGACATTGACGGAATTAAGAGATCAATAGAATATTTATTTAATGTGATCCACAATCCTCTAATCAAATGACAAGAATCTAATTAGTTGCGTTATAATAATATACAAAAAAATCTGTGGGTAATATTATGATTTTATGCTAGGCTAGCCACCTGCAGTTAGTTAAAATGTACTACACGCATTCACTCAATATTTTGCTTGCCATATGAAACAGATATTTACTGGCTTACGAAAAACAAATAAAATGGTGTTAAACCTCCCTAATGTATTCATAGTGTGAAAGATTTAATATTTTACCTTGACTAGAAGTGCATAAGGAATGCACTCTCCTTGAACTGATTCTACATCTAACAACTGAATATCATCATGTCCAGAAATAAGAGCAGCCTGCAGAGCAAATATATAAAACATTACATTTTTACTCAATAGTTACGATTCATATTTAAAAATGGCTTTGACATGTTATTTCATTTGTATTATGCAGTTGGTTCCATGGTGGTGGCCACAGTACATCCAGAAATGATACCATTCTATTGTTGTTGTACTAGGTTTTGTAAAGGATAATTTACACAGGCAAGCATTCTCATCACGGTAGGTGCTGACCTGTGGTTCTTCAGAAGGCCTAGTAATCCAAATTTCTTTTGGGATCAGGTGCCACTTTCGGCCACCTTGGCATTGGACTATACCATTAGAAAAGGATGGGAAAATAGGGATGTCCCATTCATTAATTTAGTGTGCAAATGTGTTAAATTACTGCTGCTTTTGTTCTAGCTTGTACCTTATGTGTGTCAACAGTGTTACACTGTCAGTGAGGGGTTAGTGTGACATTTAAATGTTTACCTGTTTTGCAGCACCTATAGCTACAACTTCTTCGGGTGCTAGCGTATTTAGCATCTCTGCCTCTGGGAACTTAGCACGCAGTAATTGTTGGAGTTTTGGTATTCTGGTTGAACCGCCAACTAACACAACCTAAAAAATGGAAATAAATAATTGTATGTTTCTTTTGCTTTATATATTTGATTAAAAATGTTCATCTGGTTATGAATAACTATTAGGTATTTTGTCATTTCTTCTGAGGAAGCTATCCAAACAGACAGCGAAACTGTTAAGGTTAGTTTCGCAAATTGTTTGGTTTTCGCAAAAAAAACCCAATAACTCTTATATATTTGTTACCAAATACAGACATATGCAGTTGATCACTACAGGTTGATCAAACATGATTAGTCATGCATAGCCTCTTGTCACATGTGGTTGCTCACGGACTGTGCATGAATGCACAAAACAAAATTGCAGTACTCGATTGCACTCTTGAGATTGCTATAGTACAATTATTTAATATCATGTGACCCACAATTCTTTCATCAAATAACAAGAATCTATTAAGGCGCCCTGCATTTTGGGCTATATTAAATTTAACTTTATCATCATTATTATTTTAATATATTTTATTTTACTTACTTTATGAATATCTACATGAGTCAATTTGGCCGATTCTAAAACTTTGTCAACTGGCTGTAAACATTCTTGAAGATGGCTTTGTATTAGAGACTCTAATTTTGCCCTGAAATTAAAAAAATTACTGCCTACTGAATACCATAAAAAAATACACACATTATAAACAATAATAGCGAGAATATTTCATGATTTGAAAAATATTCTCTACATTAAAAAAATTAAACATTCACTATTTGTCTGTGAAAAGACACAAACTGTAAGAAGCACCATTCATTGCTTATTCCCACATGCATTTTACGATACAGCGGTTGTGCTTGTAAAAAAAAAAAATATGAAAATAGACTTTTCAGATATTTGCTCCTTGATTAAATTAAATTTTATAATGAGAAGCAACGCAAAAGATAAAAGATGATAAAAATAATCAAATGTCATTACCTAGAAACTTTATTTTGAAAGTCAATACCCTCATGAACAGATTCAACAAATGTAGATGCTGTGTTGAGTGTTGATAAGACATGCTTACATGTCTCGCAAGCATTAGACAATTTGGCCATCCCACGCTTGTTGTCGCGTACATCAACTCGCCATTGTCTAAGAGAAAGATCAAAAGAAAAAAATATTCTGTAGCTTCTAAAACAAGGATTGAACCACGGACATTGGGTTTGGAAGGCAATCATCTACTAGGATGCAACAGCCAAAGACGTAGGCTGAATGCAAGTAATTTGCCTTTGCATTGAAAATACTGTATCAGAAGTACAGGGTCACAAGGTCACACTGGAAATATAAAAGTATACCATTATTATATATCTCTGGTACACAGATACAAAAGTTGCGCATGCGTCCCTGGGATGTAATGTCTTTTGACCGAAAAGTCTGGCTGTATTATCATATCTCCTATACAGTATGAAAAAGGCTTTACCTTTCTAACATATTGAGGGCACACTACTCTAGTCCTTTTCACCTTGTGAGTGAGCACTGCCCTACTGTTATTGACGCATTGTTAAATGTGACACAATGTGTGCTTGGCTTGATAGTTGATAGGGAATACGGATCTAGGCCAGTTTGCCGAATCCCTTTTTTGTCGACTGGCTATGTAAATGGTGTATCACACGAAAACCCCACATTGCCGACAATAATAAAACTATGAAAAATGTCTTTTTCATTCATAAAAAAAATCACAAGCCTTACTTAAAAAAAAAAATCACAAGCCTAGCTAAGCCAGCGATCACTAGGCCACCTATGCTATGTGAAACAAAGGCCAAAGAAATGCTTTTGCTTAAATACTGGGCATCATTATAAACAGTGCCAGCAGTAATTGTAAAATAACAGTGGATTATCTTAGATTTTGAATCTCTAGGCTAGGATTGTGCTTAGGCCTAAATCATCCAGATTTTAAGGGGAAAAATAGCCAATTTCGGGGAGACAGAATAGAAAAAAAATCCTGCAAATTTTGTGAATTTGGGACATCTGCTACTCTATGAGTAAAATGGCACCGCCATATGGTTCTATCCTATAATACCTTTCAAACATGTATTTTACGAACATAAGATTCTTGTGTTATAGGTTTTTAATTATAGAGTACATAATGCAAGATTATAATACAAACAAACAAACCTTTTGAATTCAACGGCACATGCCTCAACAAGGGAGCTGGTAAAATGTGATCCTCCGCAGTCCATTTGTTCATACGATTCAAGAATCCGGTACATACCACAATTTACATTTAGTACAGCTATACTCATCGATGTTCCACCAAGTCGATAAACTAATACATTACTAAAACAATACAATCAAAATTAATTCTTTCTTTATATCAACCTCACACTACTGAAATGCTTTCAACATACAAGTAGATTTTATTAATAAAGGAAAATGGCAAACAAATGCCTACAATTACAAATTGGGTATAAAATCATAATAAACTAATTTTCCTATGCCTTCTTAATGTTTATGTAGTTCCTGTATGTATAGTTAAATTTTCTCAACTTACAATATGGCAGATTAGATTTGAGAATAGTAAAGAAAACAAAGACGATTAGTATAAGGCCTAGTGTGTACGAGATAATATTAGATAACCACAGTCAAACATAATGTACATGTATTCAAAAGCCTCTAGACAATTGTTAAAAACTTTTTTTGCCTTTTCTCATATATTAAGTGGCTACAATAAACCTTTTGTTGACAATGAATATAATTTTTGAAAATTATTGGAAAATAATGACACTCATAATCATAATGATGGTGCCTAAAAACATTAAGCATAATGAAAAGTTTAGTGAGCTATCTACCAAATCCTTTATAAGCGACTATAGACAAGTCCAGATTTGAGAAAAATGAAATGTTTATTCGCTTTAAACACGAAATGCCTACAGCATCTTATTAGAGTGGAAATATGACTATCTGGACTAGTCCAATACGTACAGTAAGCACTTTTGCATGAGACGTGGGTGTTCCTTTACGGAAAAGAAAATTAAAGAAATTGATTGTAATGTATACCTAATCTCTGCTGATGTGTCTTGTCCAATATCATATGCTAATGCTGCAGCAGACGCTTCATTCACTATTCGACATATTCTGAACCCTGCCACACTTGCTGCTTTGCTGTAACAAAATGAAAAATAAAATATAAATTCTTTTTAAGTTATTCAATTCTAATATAATTAATACTGACAATTTTATTTAATAATCGCAATCCACAACGTGTTACTCGTAGCTCCTCTTCTGTTGGTACTCTTTTTGATATTCGTCGCTGCAGAACAGAATCTTCTTTTCAATCATATATCCCACGTGCTACAAGAATTTGGAACAACTTACCCGGTGAAATTCGCAACTTAGATATGTCTGTTAGTTTTAAAACCAAATTACTTAATTATCTCAATATTTATTTTTTTAATAATTTTGATATTGAAAATGTGTGTAGTTGGTCGCTTTCTTGTAGATACTTTAAGCGTAGAATGTAATTTGTTTGGTTTATTTTTGTGCTCTGTTTTGGGTTGACCAACTAGCACAGTCTTTTGACCTGTTTGGTCTTTCCTTGCCTTTTACATTTATTTTTGTCTTCTTTGTATTGAATATGGCAGAAAATTGAATAAATAAAATAAAAAAATGAAAACACCAATTTTATTGGTAAAATACATCAGGGAAACTTTATTCAGAGAGAGAGGGGTCACAACTTGATATTTCAGCCCATGTAAAAAGAATAGAGAGGGTGTGCTTTTTAATATTTTAGCACATATGAAAAATACAGGTAAGTCAGATTTTAATAATAAGCTTTTGTGACACCAGTATACCAATTTTCCTAAAAATGAATAGGCATGTTCTGTAAGTAAACCTAATAACACCTAAACATTCATATGAGGCTGATAACTTAGAAATTGTGGACATGCTATTGTGTGAACAAATAAACAAAGCATGTACAGACTATACTTAGCAAAATTCTATTTTACTAAGTAATAAAAAACATCAACACCACACACTTCACAAGTAGTACTAAACTAGCATTTATCAGGGTTATGCAAAATTATGAATTATAAAAAATTCTATCAATAGCGATCAAGACAAATAGAGATTATTTAAATTTTACAGGCTGGCATGGTATTTTACAATAAAATTTAATGACAAAAAACAAGATCGACATTTCGGAATCATCATGAAACCATTTTCATGATCAAGTAATCGAATTAAACAAAAACAACAAACACCAATAGGTGACAGGAAATACTAATTAATTTGTAATTTGGCAAGGTATTTGCATTTAAATTTATACAAATTTGTCCTACTACATGCATCTATACACAATGGATATCAAAATGACAGAAATTGTACAATGTTTTATGAACTTTCAACATTATCAACTATCTTGGGTCCAGGCCAAATGAGTCAAAATGTCCAGTTTTGTGTTATATATTTTTAGTTTATTATACAAATGTTATTGCACGCATCCATACTATTAAAGGTTTGTGCAGGGAGTTGGAATTAGAAGTAATGAGGTTTAACATTATCAACATTGTCCTGGGAAGGTTTAACCTATAAATCTATCAATTTTTCTATTTGATAGTTTGCATAATATTTGGCAACTCTTATGACAACACAAATGTTGTGTCCTGGAGAATAAGGCACACACTATTCAATGTGTACACGGACAATAAACCAAATAAATTACTCTACTCTAAATACTCTACCTGATTGTATTACTCTGTTCTGTAGTAAAGTTTGTTGGTACTGTAAGTACAACGTCCATTACATCTAACCCACCCTGAGATGATGCTATACCTGAAAAACATTGATATATACAATTACAACCATCCTATGCTATTATAACTTATTATACAACATGGAGTGTATATTTGCCATTTGATTGATGATTTAAGCATCACATGTTGTTCAATAGTTTGTACTAATTAACAATAAGCAGCACTAATGAATGATGAAGTTTCATTTTTTGCAACACATGACTGAAACCGCTTGTCCATGCCACATTTTGTTGAATTATGCAGAAAATATAAATTTAAAAATGGTATAAATTAATTTGCAAAAGATAGGATCAATTGGGAGAGGCCTTTGCCCACGATGTGGGTTGAAGACAGAGATTAATTAATTACAAATGGTGCTATGATGTATTATGTAAGTATACATCTACATCTTGATATTACCCATGATGCTTGTTAATTCGCTGCATCGCATATGGTGTAAACCAAGCTTGTCATATTATAAACTTACTGTACATCTTTTTGAAAATGAGCACTAAGACCTCTTGCGGAGTAACTGCTATTCTCTTCTCATTTGACTCTACTTCATATACTGGTAAATTCTTCTGATTGATTATTTTGCAAGAGCTTTCTTTGACAAGTTTTTGAATAAATGGTTCATTGAAACTGCAAAATAAAACAACAATTATACTTTAATACCACACACTTTGCCAAGTGGTTAATGTAGACATTATTGTCAAATGTCCAATTTGGATCAGATTATCAGTATCACATGCATTTAAAAAGTGTATATAAAAAAAATAATAATTAAATAATCAACTTAATTTTCTCTTTTCTCTCTATCCATTAAAAGAACCTTTCAGCTAAAATACCAGGTCTTGCCAAATTTTGCCAAAAAAGAAAAACAATTAATTCAGCAACGCGACAACTTGATGCTAGGCCTACATCTAGATATTCGTATCTCACCGCTCTTTACCAGCTAGGCCTACAAAACTAAGCCCAACTTAGCTAGTCCTAGAAATTGAAATAAATGCCATGGGGCATTTATCGTTCAGGAGGTATTTAAGGAGGCGTTTATTCGATAAAGGCGTTTGTAGATGATGATTAATGGGGGGAAGGGGCCGTTTATTAAAAGCGGAACATTTACTCGAATAGGGTATGTAAAAATGCATTTATAAACCCAACATTTTAGGTTAGTCCAACAAGGTTTATTTTGTGTGTACTTACTTTTTCCCTATAATGTGTTTTACATTCACTATTGTGTTGGAAGCATTGCGAATCCGTCCTTGTTTTGCTCCAAGGCCAACGTTCTATGTTGGTAAGAAAAAGAAATGATTTAAGTTTGCCAGGTAATAAAGAAATTGAAATTAATTTTTGTTTTCATGGATGTGAATTAACTTTATTAAAACTGCAAAATGACCTAAAAGTCTGATTTTATAAATCTTTATTCTTGATTTTGGGGGATAATACATCTTTTAAAAAAGACCTTTACTTACAGTATATGAAATATGTTGTTTACTCTTTAATTATATAATTTTATTTATACTTCCAAATAATTGGGAAAAATATAATAATAATTTATGGTTGCAACTCCTAGGTAGGAGGAACAAAAAGAGTTGATTTAAAACTGCAAAATGACCTATAAAGTCTGATTTTATAAATCTTTATTCTTGATTTTGGGGGATAATACGTCTTTTAAAAAAGACCTTTACTTACAGTATATGAAATATGTTGTTTACTCTTTAATTATATAATTTTATTTATACTTCCAAATAATTGGGAAAAATATAATAATAATTTATGGTTGCAACTCTTAGGTAGGAGGAACAAAAATAGTTGATTTGTATTTATTTTAAACACAAAATAATTATGACATTTAATTAACTCATTGTTTGATTGCGATCAAAAGAAATGTGCGATAAGGAACAAAAAACAATACTTTGTAGAATCTCGATAAAAAATAATGCCCCATGGTTTGTGTTAATGTAAAGCTGTAAAAGTCAATACAGTTTTAACGTTGTAAATATTTATTTCCCCCCAAAAATGAAGATTAATAAAGACTTTGAATAGGTAATAATAGGCAGTAACAATAAAGTTAATCACTTCCAAAAAAGAGTATTGTTTTCTCTAAAAAGATAAACCAAAAACCCATTGAAACTTCAATTTGGCTAAAATATTTGCCTTAAATTACCGTTGTTCAGGTAAATATTTTTTGGTTCGATCCAATTTTTGGTGAAAGTGATTAACTACATAACAATATTAACAATATTAATATTAATAGTAATAAAAAAAAAATTTTTTTTTGGGATAATATATCTTCAAATAATAATCACATCAGCGGAAAAAGAAACTGACCCTATCTTTTCCAAAATAAGCAACCATCGCAGGTGTCACACGGTCACCAGAATCATTTGCAACGACATCAGTCTTTCCATCCTTAAAAAAAAAACCAATAAAACAAAGATTGAAATGCCAATCCACGATTTTGTGACTTAATTAATAATAAAGCCATTTACTGTATGTTATTTTGCTGACAGGGATTCCCCTTTTAAAAAAAAACATGCACTAGTGTGTCAAAACATGGCCATGTAAAGATGACGTATACAGTAGGCCTATTATTACTAATAACCATACGTTTAAAACATCCACTGTATGATACAGTAGGTCTATTTGTACATCATAGTCCTACTGTATAGGCCCGGTAGATTGATTTATAACGGCATATTATCTATATATTTTATTATTATTATCCTAAAACCATGCCCATGTCAGAGATCAAATGTAAAAATCATCGTTATGCATCATCTTCCTTTATTGCATAAACCTCATTGAGCTGGTATCCACTTGCAGGTATAGAACGAGTTTCGTAATTAACTGTGATTAAAAAATACGCAATAGGCGCGTCTACAGTACTTGTTTAACTATTAAATTATTTCAACATTTTCAAAAAGCCAATCTTTTCAATAAAACAGTTTTAAAACACATTACAATTATTCATTGACACCTGTAGGATAAAATGAAAACACAAATTATTTATAAATAATCGAGATAAAAATATATATTTACTGTACTTAAAAATAATAACGATCGAGGTAAAAAAATGTTAATAAAAAATGTAATTCTATATTCAAAATTAACTAAAAACATAATTAGTGTGTCCCATACAAATGAGCGCGACCAAAATAAAACGCGACCGATATCGAACGTAACTAATATGATAAAAAGCGTATCTACTGTAGCGGCGCTCCACACAAAATGCCGGATGTTGATTTTATCGCGACCGATTTATTTCAAGCGGGATATAACCGGTTGGGCCGCCGGTAATTTCTATGAAATGCCAAGTGCGTCTTTTACAACATTTCGCGTACTGATTAGAGTGGTGTCTCTACATTAGTACATAAGTTCATGGTCTTTAGGTTTATTGTGTCATGAAAATAAATAATATAGGCCTAGGCTAATTACATACTACAATATAATTTTGTTGGTTTGAACCGCCATAACAACACAGCAAAGGAAAGTAGGCCTATTCATATTTAATAATTTAATTGTTTTTAATCTTTCAAGGTAAAAATGCAGTGCACTCCGTAATAGTTTTCTCGCGTGTAGGCCTCTACCACGTAAAACTCAAGTTTTCTCTCACTCAAAACTAATATAGTATTGATATTCTTCGAATGAGGTTAAAAATTATTATTTTTTATTTACTATCTTTTAATGTATTTTATTTACAATGTTAATACACAAAATATTTTAATACAAAACGGTGATTTTATGATGTTTTAGGCCTTATATTTTGGAGTCTACAAGTCAGATTTTCATAATTATTTCATTAATTGTAATATTTAATACGCAGTGGTTAGGATTCCGGCACCGGAACTCAACTTCCCACCGTTTGGAAATCCGACACGCTATTGCGCATGCCCAGAGCGAAGTAATTATAGCTTGCACATTGCACTAGTGCCACAGACCGCGCACCACATTGTCATTACCCGGAGTGTTAACTAGGGATGTACTGTAACCAAAGATAGTGTCACTATCTTCGCTGTGGCCTAGTTAGTCGTCGCGCGAGCCAGAGAGCGATGGATGAAACTTGGCCTAGGCCATACATGAATTAATAATTAAAATACGACTACGCCACGCGTTAAAATAATTATTATGATATTGATAAGAATCAGCTTGCGTATTTCAAGTTATGTACGAAAGTGAATAGCGTAGCGTTGCGACTTCTCCCAAACAGTTCTGTTTTTTTGTTCACATCCGCGCGGCGGCTGCTGTCAACAAATCAACTTGTATACGATTGCATGATGTTATGTACAGTATAATGCGTTATATGAAATCTTTTATTTTGTACTTGAAAAATCATAAAAATTAAAACTAGTCATGTAATTATAATTCATAATTATATGAAGTTTATATATGAATGAAGCAACGACTTTTTTAAATACGAAAAAAATAGGCCCATTGGTCACATGGTAGGCCTACTAGTATTAGTAGGCATCTAGGCTAGTTCGCCGTGGCGCGCAGCTATTGAAATGATACATCGCTGTTAAGCCTGTTTTCGCTACAGCGTTTCCATTAAAATCGCTACACGCGCAGATGTCGCCGACGCAATCGGGAAGGCTCCCCGATTCATCGCAGTCAAATCGGCAAAGTTAAACCATGTTTAACTTTGCCGATTGTGTCGGCGATGAATTGTATACGTGTACCAAAGAATATTTAGCGCTCGCGTACTAGATCCCCGATAAATTCTAGCGTTTCCATAGAATCGCTACGCTCTGTCGTGTAGCGATTTTATGGAAACCAGACTTTAAGCCGATTTTCCACTAGGCGAATTTGTTCGCGCGAATCGAACGCGCCAGCTTGTACGCATGTGTATTCATGTTTACGTCTTCCAAATCCTTCTCTACGCATGCGTATTAGCTGACGCCTTCGATTCGCGCGAACAAATTCGCCTAGTGGAAAATCGGCTTTAGTCTGTAGAGTAAAATAGAGTTGCCGATTACCTCACTCTGGGCATGCGCAATAGCGTGTCGGATTCCCTAACGCTGAGCAGTTAAGTTCCGGTGCCGGAATCCTAACCACGGCGTATTTAATAATAGGCTAGGCCCTACTAGGTAGGCCTATCGGAGTATGGTCGAAGCGGCCGCCAACCAAAGCGGCCGCCAGTTTAATATCGTCATTTGTATGGAACGCCATGTGCGCTTTAATCTTTGATTGTCGTTGTCAACGCCATGGCCTATGGCGAGTTGAGTTACAGCTGTGTGTATGGTCAAACCAATAAATATAAGCCAAATCATGTACTATCGAATCTTTATATTTCTATAATAATTAAGTTTGCCTGCGGATAAATCAATGTATATTTTATATGTATTTTAATATTAATAACTAACTAAATATATTTACATTATATATTATCGAATCATTAATAATTTACGTTTGCATCATAATCTACATACTATTGAACCTCTATGTCTCATTTATTACGTACTATTTATTTATTTGTTTATTTTATCCTCTTGACCTGACGTTTCTTGAGCACTCTCCTATCGAATCTTTATACAGTATTGCATTAATAATTTACCTACGGTATTGGCGAATATTTATATCTCATTTACATACTATCGAATCTTCATACAGTATTGCAATAATAATTTACGTACGGTATTGCCGAATCTTTATATCTCATTTACATACTATCGAATCTTTTTACAGTATTGCAATATAATAATTTACGTCCGGTATTGCCGAATATTTATATCTCATTTACATACTATCGAATCCTTATACAGTATTGCAATAATAATTTACGTACTATTAAGGTATTGCCGAATCTTTATTTCTCATTTACATACTATCAAGTCTTTATACTGTACTGTACAGTATTGCATTAATAATTTACGTACGGTATTGCCGAATATTTATATCTCATTTACATACTATCGAATCTTTATACAGTACTGCATTAATAATTTACGTACGGTATTGCCGAATCTTTATATCTCATTTACATCAAATCTTTATACAGTATTGCAATAATAATTTACGTACGGTATTGCCGAATATTAATATCTAATTTACATCAAATCTTTATACAGTATTGCATTAATAATTCATGTACGGTATTGCCGAATCTTTATATCTCATTTACATCGAATCTTTATACAGTATTGCAATAATAATTTACGTACGGTATTGCCGAATATTTATATCTCATTTACATCGAATCTTTACAGTATTGCATTAATAATTTACGTACGGTATTGCCGAATCTTTATATCTCATTTACATCGAATCTTTATACAGTATTGCAATAATAAGTTACGTACGGTATTGTCGAATATTTATATCTCGTTTACACTGTACTATCGAATCTTGGTTTTTATTATTAGTAATAGGGTGTGTTATACATTTAAGTGTTATTCCATTGTAATACATTGTTTGTGTTTTCAATGAAGCAACGTGAAGACGAAAACGCGACCTTCTACAGCACTATTCCTGGCCGGCCGCCAGTCGAGTTATTAGCAGAAATTCACGTAATTAATTACTGTACCGTACAGGCACTTGCGTCTTATTTAGTACAGGTATTTAAAACTAATTTTAAATTGATCAATATTTATATATCTGAAGGTATAAAACAATTTAGGATATTAAATAAATAAATTGATGTCATCATGTTATTGTAATTAAATTATGTTTGCGAACACGTACTACTAACAGTAGTTACTTTACTAATATATTAATATACAATAACAAATATATATATATATATTTTGATTTGATATATTTTATTGAAAAAATATATATATTATTCTTAATAATTGGCATATTATATATTATACAATAAAAACACCACAATGTTTTTTATTGACTTTATTAAACATATATATCATTTAGAACAGTTAAAGTAAGTAATCATCGATTCGCCATTTCGTTTAAAAGAAGGTATCACATTCAATCTGTCAAAAAAGAGAATATATTACATAATATTAATAATGTAAGTTGTTATTTACGTCCGAGCCGAGGAAAAGAAAACCTGACGATCGAAACAATGACAATCAAAAATGACAAAACAACGACAATCAAAGCGCACACGGCGTTCCATACAAATTACCGTTATTGAACTAGCGGCCGCCTTGGTTGGCGGCCGCTTCGACCGTAATCCGGCCTATCTATACTACAATTGACCTACCTAGCTAGTAGCCTAGAGACATCTCCAACACGAGCTATGCCCGCAGTTCACATTTTTTGCCCGTGGCGTGTGCACTGTTGTTCAGCTAAGCACGTACGCATAGGCCTACTAGATCAAGGCCCAGTAGGCCTAGCTAGCTAGCCTAGGCCCTCCCTAGTCTAGTAGGCTAGGCCTATGTGATGTTCACAGACACATGTGTTCGCAAGTCAACTACCTGAAACTTGTTATTTCAAAACTCAATTTTAATATACATGTAACTGAAATGTGTACATGAAGTAAATATTGATGATTAAAGTAAATACTGTACTTACTTTGTGCAGTGCTAAGCAGATAGAAGTGGCACCAAAATATATACCACAAGACATTTTCCTTCCCGGCGGTGTGTATAAATAGCTACTGAGCCTAGCTTTCTCCTCCTCGACGCGGTCGATCTGCCCGGCCGGCCCCGCGTGTGTAAACTTTTTTTGTGCTCCTAGGCTATACAGCGCCATCAACGACGGTGTGGAACACCGCCGCCATATTTCGCTTTCGCCAATATAATGATCGCGCGGCGCCTCTGATATGTTGGTTTTTGGGAAAGAGAACAGTTTAGCGTGGTCGGTTTTGTTGTGAACTATATTGAATGTAATTATTGATTACATTTAATTGTACTAACAAATCAGAAAGATGTTATACCTTGAAGATTACTTAGAGAGTAAGTATTGATCAAATAGTATCATACATCAAGTAGCCTATACTAATACTATCCACACATTATATTAGGCCTAGGCCTCTCTCTAGGCCTCTAGGCTAGGCGAGTAAATTGCAATATCAGTTGTGTGGTGGTGGCATCATACAGACGGCTTAGGTCCATCTCGGCCGCCGACAACCTCGGCCGCCGGTTACAGAACGCGATATTGTATGGAGCGCCAAAAGTGCCTGTTATGATAGTGTAATAGTGATGATGAATTACAGTCGAAGCGGCCGCCAACCAAAGCGGCCGCTAGTTCAATAACGGTAATCTGTATGGAACGCCGTGTGCGCTTTGATTGTCGTTGTTTTGTAATCTTAGATATAATGCAATACTGTAGAAAGATTCGATAGGCCTAGTATGTAAATGAGATATAAAGATTCGGCAATACCGTACGTAAACTATTAATGCAATACTGTATAAAGATTCGATAGTATGTAAATGAGATATAAAGATTCGGCAATACCGTACGTAAATTATTAATGCAATACTGTATAAAGATTCGATAGTATGTAAATGAGATATAAAGATTCGGCAATACCGTACGTAAATTATTAATGCAATACTGTATAAAGATTCGATAGTATGTAAATGAGATATTAAGATTCGGCAATACCGTACGTAAATTATTAATGTAGTACTGCATAAAGATTCGATAGTATGTAAATGAGATATTAAGATTCGGCAATACCGTACGTAAATTATTAATGCAATACTGCATAAAGATTCGATAGTATGTAAATTTTTCGTTTATATAGATTTAATTGATATTTTTTAGGAACTAGATTATTTATGTGGATATTTTTTATTTGGTTAATAAATATTTATTATCAATCATTAAACTAATTTATTTTTTTTTGTATTTCACAGGTCTCGGAGAAGGACTGTCTTTTCAAAATGGCCATTTCTAAACACGTTTAAATATTATTAGGCATAATATTATATTTGGCATATAATAATTTACCTCTATTTATATGTACTGTATTACTTAATATATTATATAGAGAATATACGTCTGTGTCTTTTATTATGCAAACAATTACGTAAAAGAGAACAATTTATTTAAAAACAATAATTTTTACAAACAATAATTTTTACAATATAGCCCATAAAGCCAGCGTATCCATTTTTATACTTATGCATACTGTGGCAGATTATATCATATCTGTGTCGTTAACAACATACTATTCGATCACCTTATTTTTATTTCTATTTTATTTATATCCGTAATGTAGGATAATATTAAGTTTATAATGATTATTGTTGAGGCACATCACGTGTCGGTGTATATTTTATTTCTAATGTTTAAAATAGTTTTTAGTAAAATGATCATTATATGCGAGTTACTGAAATAAACCCCCGAATAAGCCATATTGGAGATGCGCCTTCTATGATCGTGCAGCTGTTTCCCGTAACAATATGTTATTTTGCTGACGGGGTTTCCCCTTTTTAAAAAAAACGCACTTGTTAGTGTGTCAAATCATGGAAAAAACACGTACGGTCGTTGTCCATGGCCAGGTAAAGATGACGTCTATTACTAATAACCATACGTTTGAAACGTCTATAGGAGGCCTCTTGCACGTGTTTTTGTGAAACGATCCAATGAGCTATGCTCGACGCGATTATGAGATCATGTTCCGAATATGAGCACTGTTTCTAATTTGACAGTAGGATTTACGTATATACGTCAGCGATACTATAGATTTTAATTTGAAAAATTTTTTATTTCTTCATTTATCATAATCATTTAATGTAAATAATTAAGTAAGTGCAACTTAGTGTCTCACATTCATACGCCGTTCGTAAATCTAAATGTTTAAATATCAGTACAGATTACCTCTTTGAGAATCGTGTCCACCTTATTATCCATACATTATTCTCACATCTATCATTAATTGTACATCATAGTCCTACTGTAGGCCAAGTAGATTGATTTATAACAGCATAGTATCTGTATATTTTATTATTATCCCAAAACCATGCTCACTTCAAAGTGGCGGATATCGAATGCAAAAATCATCATCCATGCATCATCTTCCTTTATTGCATAAACCTCCTAAGTCACCCCTAAGCTTGTATAGAACGAGTTTCGTAATTAACTGTGATTAAAAAATACGCAATAGGCACGTTTAACTATTACATTATTATTTATTATTTTCAAAACTTTAAACAGTGGCATGCCAATCTTTTCAAAAACTTGCACAATATTCAATAAAACAAAACATTTTTAAAACGATTTTCTAAAAGAACACATTACACTTCATTAAAACCTGTAAGATAAAATTAAAACACAAATTATTTATAAATAATGAGATAATATTTATATTTACTGTACTCAAAAAATAACGATCGAGGTTAAAAATAATGTGAAATAGTAGGCCTATTATTAGAAATTCTAATATTCAAAATTAACTGAAAACATAATGAGCGTTTTCATTAAAAATTTATCTAATGCGCCATATACAAATTAGCGCGACCAAAATAAAACGCGACCGATATCAAACGTAACTAATATGATAAAAAGCGTATCTAGCGGCGCTCCATACAAAATACCGGATGTTGATTTTATCGCGACCGATTTCAAGCGCGACCGATTTCATCTGACACCTTTAGGGGTATCACAAATAATATTTTTTCAAAGTTAACCAGCTTTAGATATAAAATAAATCGAATAGTAAAATATATTGATATTGATTGATATCACTACTACTAATTTAATAATTAGAAAAAAAGCATTTATTAAAACAATAATTAAAAGTTAATTAATGAATTTATTAATTAGTATCGGGATTAGTATGCTTATTCAGAACAAAATACACAAGTTCTGCCAATTGTTGCATCCACATGAGTACTGTATTTATTTGACATAGGCTTGCTAATGCGTGACGATAATCTAACGTGACGGTTACAATGTTCCTATATAATTACTTCTTTCTAGGAATTCTCCGCCACGCCCAAGTTCACATATCACGATTAACTGAAAGTTTAACAAAACATCTATAAAGTAAAGACTCAATAGTTACTACAATAGTTTCATTAAGATGATATGCCTGCCTCCTAATCTTATGTGTATATAAGTATACGCTTACCGAAAGTAGGCCTAAGCAACCAAAGTAATACACTAGCATCCCACTGATGTGTCCATTAACCACCATTGTCTTGTACTAACTGACTGACCTTGGCCACAGAACACAGTGAGCTAATTTGCATAATAATGCCACCTGTGAGCACTACTAACTAGCCAATCAGCAAAGAGTTACTCAAGTGGAACAATGAGCTAACTTGGCTTCATAGAGCCACACAATAAATAAAGTACAGTAAATTAATAGTAAAACTTCTTAATTTGGCCTTTACACCGGCCCCTTAATTGTGAACCACAATTATCTATAACAAACTTGGCCAAATATATTCTTTTTCTTTAACAGAACAAATTAATTATTTAATTTAAAAGTTCTTTTTTCTTTAAGCATTTAGTTATCTGCCTCTAGAAGTAAGCACAACTTGTCAATTGGTCGCTGGAGTACTGTAGTTGCAGTTTTTACTTCGACCACTCTAACATATCCATTTCTGTCAGTCATTACTTTCAGCACCCTACCAAGTGCCCATGTGTTGCGGGGTGTGTTTTCCATCAACAAAACTATATCTCCAACAGCAAAGTTCCTTCTGGGATTTATCCATTTCCGGCGTACTTGTAACGTAGGCAAGTACTCTTTTGTCCACCTTTTCCAAAAGAGATCAGCTAGGTGTTGAACTTGACGCCAACGTCGACGTGGATAATTGTCATCTTTGCTAAAGATTCCAGGTTGTAAAACTTTACCTTTGCTTAACAACAAATCATTTGGTGTTAATGCCTGCAGATCATTAGGGTCATCAGAAACAGTAGTAATGGGACGGCTATTTAGTGTTGCTTCAACCTTACAGAATAGTGTATGAAGACCCTCATCATCAAATCGATGCATTTGGTGATGCATTAGTGAGTACAATATTTTCCGTACCGAACGTATTAACCGTTCCCAAACACCGCCGAAATGAGAACCATGCGGTGGATTAAATTTCCAAGCTATACCTTTTTGACTCAAAGTATTTGTCAGTTTGGTTTGGTTCCACTTGCTGATTTCTTCCCGTAACTCTCTTTCAGCACCAACTAAATTTGTCCCGTTGTCGGACAGTATCATATTGGGTGTACCTCTTCTAGCAATAAAACGTCTTATTGCGTTAATGCATGAAGCGGTATCAAGCGAATGAGCAACTTCAAGATGCACTGCCCTACTGGTAAAGCAAGTGAATATTACCCCATATCGTTTTTGTACAGCACGTCCCCGTTTCACTTCCAGGGGTCCAAAATAATCCATTCCAATATTAGAAAATGGTGGCATATTTGGTTTAAGACGTTCTTCAGGTAAATCTGCCATCATTTGTTCGCCAGCCTTGCCCTGATACTTGCGACAGACTACACATTTTGACGTCAATCTCTTTATGGCTTCATTTGCTCCTAAGATCCAATATTTTTGTCTTACTCGTGCAAGTATGGCATTTTTACCAAGATGTCCCGTCAATCTATGTGTCTCTTCTAGTAGCAAATTTGAGACAACATGTTTCTTCGGCAACAGGATCGGATGTTTCATCTCGTATGGTATAGATGCTTGTTCCAGACGTCCTCCCACTCTCAGAATTCCATCTTTTATAAACGGATTCAATTTATAAATGGAACTAGATTTCTTTAGTTTACCATGCAATTCACCTTCTTTTAGTGAGTTTAGCTCATCAGGAAACTGTTTGGTTTGTACGTAGCGAATTATCGCTTCTTCTGCTGTTTCCAGTATTTCAGGAGATATTGGATTACCGTTACATTGCAGCTTCTTGTTTTCAGCTTGGGTTTGAGTTTGATTATGGTTGTTATTTAATTTTCTCTTCTTCAGAGCCGCTTGTTCCCGTAATTTACATTTTAGCCTTAAAATCCAACCAACCGCTATCTTCAACCTCATCCATGTTGAATAACGAGAGAACAACCTTTTAATTATTTCTGAGGACCCATTTACGATAACAGCATTTGCAGTCGTTTTCACTTCTGGGTCATTATCCAAAATAGGTTGAGGTTGTATATCATACTTAGGCCAGTTATCCTCCGATTTCCACAAGAAGTCTGGGCCTTTCAGCCACCGTTGATTTTGTAACAAATTTCGGAAATCGAGACCTCTTGAGGCATCATCAGCTGGATTACATTTGGATTCCACATATCTCCACTGGCTGCTCTCCGATGATTCTCTGATTGTGTGAATTCGGTTCGCCACAAACGTATGGAAATGTGCAGATTCATTAGATATCCATTTTAAAACTGACATGCTGTCCGTCCAAAATAAAACTTTATGCACCTGACAACTTAACTCATCCATAATAATTTTGTTAACACGAACAGCTAACATAGCGGCTGTCAGCTCCATGCGTGGCACTGTCACCTTCTTCAATGGTGCAACTCTGGATTTTCCAATAAGTAGAGAACAATGTATCTTTCCGTCAACATCTTCTAATCGGAGATAAGATACCATTCCATAACCTTGGTTACTAGCATCCGAGAAGTTGTGTATCTGACAAGACTTCACCTTTCCGAAAATAGATGGTTTAAAGCATCTAGGGATAATCAATTTATCTAGATTTGTTAAATTGTTTAACCATTGCTGCCATCTTGCTAAGTCGTTACCAGTTAATTCTTGGTCCCATTGAACATTATTTCTGCACATTTCTTGAAGGAGGATTTTAGCGGGTAAAATAAACGGTGCCGCAAATCCCAAAGGATCGTATACTGAGCTGATTATAGAAAGAACGTTTCTTCTAGTTGGTTGTCGACTTGGTACAACATTCTTAAATCCAAGAGTATCAGCGACTACTGACCATCTAATTCCTAGAGCTCGTTCTATCGAAAGTTTCTCATAATCTAATTCTATGTTTTCAAACTCTTTGGCTCGTTCAGCTGCTGGAACCGAAAGTAGTACTTCTCGCTTGTTGCTTACCCATTTCGATAACTTGAAACCACCCATTTCACAAAGTGTGGTAAGCTGCTGAATAAGAGATACTGCTTGGTCACTTGAACTAACCGATTTGAGGCAATCGTCAACATCAAAGTTACCCAACACTGTATCGGCTACTATCGGATCGAATAAATTCTTGTTCCTCTGTGCAGTCAAACGCAGTGCAAAGTTGGCACACGAAGGCGATGAGACAGCCCCAAACAAATGAACTGTCATTCTGTAGATAACTGGATCAATGCTTAGATTACCTTGCGGCCACCAATAAAACCGAAGAAAATCACATTCATCTTTGGGAACATGAACTTGGTAAAACATCGATACAATGTCTCCCATGATTGCAACATTCTCTTGTCGGAAACGCAATAAGACGCCAATGAGGTTGTTGGTTAGGTTTGGACCTTGAAGGAGAAGGTCGTTTAGTGATACCCCATGGTATTTACAAGTACAGTCGAAGACGACACGAACTTTGTCTGGTTTCTTGGGGTGATACACCCCATGATGCGGGATGTACCATACCTTCCTGTCAGCTCTAGCTAAATCCTTAATAGGGACAATTTCTGCATACCCATTTTGTATTATTTTAGACATGAAGTCGTTATAATCAGAATGTAGCTTGGAGTCTCTCCGGAGCCTCTTTTCTAAACCTTTTAGTCGACGTACAGCTACTTCAGAGTTATCGGGCAAGTTCAAGTCACTTCTGAAAGGTAAACTAATTTGATAGTGGCCATCTTTCAACCTACAGGATTTTTCCACTACCGCCATAAATCTTCTGTCCTCTTGAGACCATTCTTTCCTGTCGTCAATTGTACGTTCAGGAAAGTCATAATTAATGCATTCTCTTACTAACTTCTCTAGTTTTCTGTTGTCTTCAACTTCCTGTATCGCACTTATAGTGGCTTTGTTCACTGCCAAGATATCTTCTTTACCAGACCTGGATCCATCGTTCCGAATTACGTTCCATGCTATCCAACCTAAAGCTGTCTGTGTCGCATGTGGGCTCCCAGCTGGTCCGGTTCTAACTTGCCTTGGCGTGTATGCATCTGGAACATTATTTCCAATTAACAAACCAATGTCGGCGTTGACATGTGGAAGATGGACATCTGAAAAGTGTGGCCAATGCCGAACATCGCTGGCAGTAGGTATGTGATGGTGAGAAACTGGCATCCTATCTTTAGTATAAACTTTAGGTAATTCTGTTATATTCAAACTATCAAGACTTAGGATTTCTAAACCTTCCACCACGTAGGTATACATTGTATGTGGTACACCCATTGTTTCGATTGTGATCTTCATTTTATGACCGGTCCCACACACTTCTTTCATCAGAGCACTGGAGCAGAAAGACACATTGCTACCAGGATCAAGAAATGCATATGTGACGACTTCCTTAATACTATTTCTCATTCTCACTCTTACTGGAACAATTGCCATCGTACAGTCTCCATCACATTCTGTATTTTCTGTATCAGAACCATATACATCTGCAAAACTTGAGCTACCGTCTATCTGTGTCTGTGTAGTAGTGGATTTGGTCTTTGAAGTGTCCGTGTTAGGAGCTACTGTCTTGGGAGCCTCCATATTATTAGCTATTGTCTTTGAAATATCCACAGCGTTTCCTTCTCTGCCAGAAACATGCAAAACTGAAGGGTGATGCCCCTGACATTTCTTACAAACTGCCTTATTGCGACAATGCTGTTTCATATGACCTGGTTTCAAGCAGCCAAAACACAAACCCTTGCTTCTCAGAAAATGTATGCGGCCCTGCAGGGTAAGTGTTTCAATCTTTCGGCAACCCATTAGTGAATGCGAGGTATTCATGCAGTACAGGCATCTTGTAGTTTGTGAATTTGCCTTATTACTGCTCAGAATAGAACCATCCAAGTTCTGCCCGTCTGAAAGGTTGGTTGCTGTGCTGACTCTCCCTCTACTCTTTGTCTGTGCCGGCCCCTGTACACCAAAGTCATCTCCACATAATGCAAGTTTACCATAAGTAGGGTCATTAGCCTTTTTTGCTTCGTTCTTCACAAACTGCACAAGAAGTTTAAACGCCACTGTCTGCTTGTTTTCTTTAGTTTTCTGCACTAAACTTCTCCATTTGTCATGAAGGGAGTAAGGAAGCCTCTTCACAATCTTCTTCATGTTTTCAGAGTACTCAAGAATTTTCATAGAATCAACGCATCTTACCGCATTTTCACATTCTACCAGAAATATTGAGAAGGCATCTAAAGCTTTAGGGTTACCATCTTTGATTACTGGCCAAGCTAGTGCCTTTCTAATAAAGGCATTTGCGATTAATTCTGTATCTCCATATCGTTCCTCCAATTCATGTAAAGCTGCTTGGTACCCCAACTCGGCATCAAGATAACTAAAGCCATTTACAATCTTCTTTGCTTCTCCGTAGGTAAACTGCTCTAAGTAGTACAACCGCTCATCATCACTTTCCGTATTTCTCACAACTCTGGCTTGAAACTGTCGCATGAATTTTTTATATTCCATGGGATCACCACCAAACTTCATCATTTCCGGTGTTGGCCTCTGAAGCTGTTTCACCAGTGCCTGAGGAAGATCTGTGGTAATAGTCGGCATTCCATATGGATTAGTAATCTTCCCGTTTACATCAGGTACACGAACCTCATCACCATACACAGGTACCTTATCCTGAACATGTACTCGATGATCTTCGATATGTGCACACACATCAACATGTGTATGTGCATTAACTTTACCATCCAATGAACTTGCAAGTCTAGCTCTCGGAGCCCTATCAATATCAAGGCTATCACTGAATACAGAACCTGCCTCACTATCAAACTTATCAAGCACTCTGCTTCTTGCTTCAAGGACGTCCACCTCTGTCTGTAGTCTCATCTCTTCTTCTTTCAATCTTAAACTTAACTTCTGAAGTTCTAATTGGTGCACGTTTCTAAGAGATGCTGCCCTGGCTTTAAGTTCAGCTCTTTTCTGCTCACTTCGTAGCCTTTCCGACACAGCCAAACTATGCTGAGACGACCTTCTTGACACAATAGATCCAGGTGGATTGGGTCTCTTACTGGAAGCTATTCCAAACCATTCTTCCATTGAAGCCTTAAAATTGCCAAGCCAATTGCTTCTTTCATCATACCATTTAATTCTATAACTAACACGTTCCTCGTCAGACAACAGAGCATAATATTCATCATGCCTTTGGAGAAATTCTTCATACATGCCCATCCATGCCTTATATTCATTTCTCATTACTTCCAAATCAGGATTACTCCCCTTCACATACTGAATACGTTCAGATTTTTCTTTAACGGCCTTAAAACTGTAATGAATATTTCTCAACTTTAAATCCTTATTATATTCAAGACCTTTCTCAGTGGGCACTCTACGCCTTCTTGTACTATCACCAATTAATCCTGCTGTACTCATTCTCAGCCTTTTCGTTAATGCTTATTCAGAACAAAATACACAAGTTCTGCCAATTGTTGCATCCACATGAGTACTGTATTTATTTGACATAGGCTTGCTAATGCGTGACGATAATCTAACGTGACGGTTACAATGTTCCTATATAATTACTTCTTTCTAGGAATTCTCCGCCACGCCCAAGTTCACATATCACGATTAACTGAAAGTTTAACAAAACATCTATAAAGTAAAGACTCAATAGTTACTACAATAGTTTCATTAAGATGATATGCCTGCCTCCTAATCTTATGTGTATATAAGTATACGCTTACCGAAAGTAGGCCTAAGCAACCAAAGTAATACACTAGCATCCCACTGATGTGTCCATTAACCACCATTGTCTTGTACTAACTGACTGACCTTGGCCACAGAACACAGTGAGCTAATTTGCATAATAATGCCACCTGTGAGCACTACTAACTAGCCAATCAGCAAAGAGTTACTCAAGTGGAACAATGAGCTAACTTGGCTTCATAGAGCCACACAATAAATAAAGTACAGTAAATTAATAGTAAAACTTCTTAATTTGGCCTTTACAATACATGTAGAATACGTGCGTATGCGCTGCATTAAATTTTAATTACTCACAATACAAGCATCGGTGGCGTACCATACAATTCGACTTTTTAATCCGGCGGCCGAGATTGTCGGCGGCCGAGATGGATCTAACCCCCTATACCTACAGTATTCAATATTTTTGTTTTTTTATTAATTTTTTGAGCAGGTATGTGAAGAGATTGGGTATTTGAATGAAGTCATTACACAACCCCCCCCCCCCCCCAAAGGATCGCCAAAATTTTATTTTTAGTAACACAAAATAAAACTACTACACAACAGTAGGCAACCACATGACAATTTTCACCAGAATTTTAAGACATATTTCGTATAATTCTTTTAATCATTATCTTTATAGTGATCGAGCAGTTGCCTATGGATTTGCGTGAAAGATTTACAGAAATTCGAGAGATGGATTTACAAGTACAAAGTAAACAAAATTGTTTAAACAAAATTAATTAACATACAGTATGTTATGTGTCTGTATGTGTATTGTAGTTTTTATCTTGAAGTCTACTGTAATTTTTTACCAACAAGCCCCACTTTTCTAAATACTCAGTATAACATATGCATTAGGTAGGTATTACTGTAGGATAACACCAAAATACAGTGATCCCTTTTCTTTGGCACAATTTCACTGCGGAAAAACAATAACAAATGTTAATGTAGATAAACTACATTCAATTAGACCTATTGTACCAGTGACCCAAATTGAACTGGTCCAGTTTGTGCAATGCAAATTCAATTTAAGCTCAACTGTAAATTTTATCCATTTTCACCAAATAGTAAATACTCATTTTTTTTTAAAAACAGAAACGGACTAATTTGTGTAGTTTACTTAAATTTTAGATTCAGTGGACAACTTAGGAGCAAGAGTGAAAACATTTTTTGATAGCTGCCGTAAGGATAAAGTCGAGAAGAAGGAGCAACAGTACAATGGTATTCGAAAGGTAAATATTGTATAGCTTGGTGGCCTGTACATCATGAAAACACGTTTTCCATGACTGTGTCTGTCAAACCGCAGCATAGTTGTCTTTCGCTTTCATGACGCGACAAGTGACTACAGAACTGAAATCGGAAAATTCTTCTGCATGTGAGCATGCCTAGAATGACTTATTTTCTACAAACATTTTTTTAATCAAAACTACATACAGTAAATTAATGAATTAATTAGTTTTTGGTTCTGACTTTCATACTTAATATTACCCATTAACAAGATAACTAGAGAGGCTGCTTCTCAAAAAGAAGATTAATAGGTTTTAATTTTGTGTGTTAATATTCTGCTCAAGTGTGAGAAGATGATTAGAAGTTTTGCGACATAATTGTTATATGAATGTGTATAAATATTTTAATTGAGGACAAAATAAAGTAAGATCTGAAGTGTAAACATCAAAACTAACAAAAAGTAATTGAGATTTTATTTAACAATCAATATTATTATACTTAATGAATATTTATGGTGAAATCGGGCAAATAACTTCATTAGGAGAAAGATGAAAGTTTATTTTCACCAAGCAAAGCAAAATAAAGATAGATCATTTAATCTTTCACCAAATTAAATTTTTTGTTCCATTGCATGAATATACAACATTCATTATTTAATATTTTTATATCGCCTACTTTTAATGAGAGGTTAGGCCAACGAGATGGTAGCAATTTATTTTTTTTTATTATTTTAATTATAGCCATGCATTCCTGTTGCTGACTGTGCAATAACACAATAATAATAATCCATGTCAGAGTTTGATAGCAACAGTCTATTAAACCCCATGTGACCCACAATCATCCAATCAAATGACAATACATCTAAAAATTATGATTATTTGTATATTTTTGCATGTTCATTTTCTACAGGATTATTATAAAACTTTAGAAGATGCTAATGAGAAAGTTCAAATGACCAATCAGATCTATGAACAAGTCGACAGACATTTACGAAAATTAGACCAAGAACTTGCTAAATTTAAAATGGAATTAGAAGCAGACAATGCAGGAATCACGGAAATCCTAGAAAGAAGTACGTTAAGTGGGTTTGATCAGTTCTAACTTTCATTTGTGACTACCGTATATTAAGGATTGAGATTACATTTTTGTCAACATACATAATATTGAGAATGATGAGAATTACAAAGATGAAAAGGGCCTTAATAATTGTTATCCTGGATTTATCTAAGCGCTGTACAGTAGGTACATATTATTACCCCAGTTATTTTGGATAAAACGTGTATGGAAATATACTCCCATAATGCAGTAGTAATCGGTCCAAAGTTGTGTCTTGACTTTACCCGGTACCTATTGTACACTTGAGTAAAGTAAAGTTTCTTGCCGAAGGGTAAACATTCAACTTTTATTGCCAAAAAAAGAAATATGTATATATATATAAATATATATTTAAAAAAAAAAAGAAATAAATTACAGCATGGCAATAGGAGGTTAAAAAAATAGGGTACAAGCAATGCGGCAAGCATCGGATTCAGACCCACTATCCCAACGCCCTTAATGATGAATTTATTATACAAAGTTTTTAATATATTAATTTTATTAACAATTTTATTTAAATGTTCTATTTAAAATTTTTTTATCAATAGCAGAATCATGAATTTTTTTAAAATGCTTCCATCATTTTTTATTTATACTATACAGGATCATTAGACCTTGATAAACCTATTCCTGGTTCGGGACAACATATTGTTAGTCGAGGAGAAAGTAAGCTAAATTTTTCTTTTTTTAGATCAGAGATTCAACATTATTATATATATCTATTGATATATTGATACTAATACCAAGGCTGACAATGTATTTATTTGTAATATTCTATTATGGACCTTTTGTTTTTACAATGCAGGGCTCGATTTAGTGCTAGCCCGGCGTACAATGGCTAGTAAAAACAGCTCCGGGCTACCTAAAGTATCTTCCTTTAAGCCCGGATGGCTAGTAGGTTGTGGGAACTCGAAATTGGGACGAAATGACCTCATAAAAATAACTCCAGCATAAAAGACATATATGTCTTGGCAACATCATAAAAAAAAACCACTCGCGCGCTGCTGCTGTGGCCATAACAAGTGATGATGTAGGCGGAGCCTCTCATAATCAAACAAATTTCCCGAATTTTGATTGGCCATTTATGTTTTTGTCACCCAGGTTATTGTGAGTAGGCGGAGCTTCATTATCAGGTCAAACATGTCACAAAAATATGACCATAAATAACGAACTGTGATTGGCCAAATGTAGTAGAATTTTGCCAATGTTAAAAATAACTTGTCTAGTCTTGTCATCAGGCCTGGTTGTCACAGATCAAAGCTAGGGATATTTTGTAGGGCTGGGTGGCTGGCTCTATCCCTGTAGGTAGGCCATGGAGGCCATATTTTATAATATGCGTAGGAGGCCTAGATAGAATCAAAAGCCATCGTTTGGCATCGTGATGGCTGCTCAGCAGCAGCTAGGCCTAGCTAGATACTACCTAGGCCTAGGCCTATAGTACCATTTTGGTACAGTAGGCCAGGTGCTCCAACCAATGCGATCTAGTAGGTAGGTCTATCCTAGCTACCCTACTATAATAATAGGCTCTAGGCCTAGGCCTCTAGCCTAAGGTAGACAGAATCTAATTAGTTTTCTTGGCTAGGTTGAAGCCCAACAACAAAAAGACCTCAATAAATCGATTCTGTGAATATGTTGAGCATGAAATAGACTATGCTTCGCAACGCAAAGTTAATTTTTATAATGTGAACCGGAATGTGAACAATAAAGAAATACAATTTTGTGTAATTTTTCATGCAATTATAGTTTAATACAGTTTGTATGTAAATGTGTAGCAATTCTCGAGCGTTTAGATTAGTACGCCCTCTATTGTACAAAATGCCTGAATTCATTTATATGGCGGCCCTGCTATCACGGTGCGATAATAAGAGTGGGCTAGTAAAATAAATTATGGGCTAGTGAAATCTACAGTGAACTAGCCCAGTGGGCTAGCAACATGAAAAAGATAAATCGAGCCCTGCAATGTAACGCAACTACACGGAGGTTGAGTCTAAAAGTCATTCTGGTCATGCTTAGAACATACTGTGTGTAGACTCAATAACTAGATAGTGGTAATAGCATAGCATACTTATGTACAGTGGAACCTTAGTTTTACATACCCTGATTTTACGTTCCCTGGATTTTACGTACGCCTAAAATAACCGATTCATCATTTTCTTACATTGAGGGCGCAATTTAACAACATCAAATCATACATTCCCCCTACAGCAGCGACTGTTTTTATTGATGGAAAATACAAGAACATTGATATTTTAATTTACACTTTATTTAAACATCGCACAGCCTGTATATACAGTACTGTACTTTTTTAGTTAGGTCTCACATCTTGCTAGCCTGGCCAGGCCTAGCTATTGACAACCTGCATGCTGTACAGTAAAGTAGGCAAACACGGTAGCCTACAGTAGCTACGATCTCTACGTATTTGGGGTTAATTTAAGGTCAACCTTGATTTTACGAATTCTGTGTTTTACGTACGCCTAAAGGTTCTACTGTACTGTATTATATCGTTTGAGTTGTAGTTATGCACTTGTTACTTGATACAGTAATTTTATAATACATTTAATTTATAATTAATAACAAACAATAAAAAATATCAAACGGCAAAAGCGCCAGACAAATGCGCTACACACCAAATTTCCATTTCTTAACATTTCCAGTTATTAACTTGTACTGATAATTCCTATAAATTGTTTTAATTCTAGAACGAAAACACCACACAACAGAAAACCATTCAGAAAAGAAGATGCATACACAAGAGAAGTTGGCCTTGACATCTGTTGAAAATACTTCAAGCACCTTATCCAGCGGTCATTCCAGTAGCAGCAACAGCAGCAGTGTCAAGAGTGAGAGTAAAGAACCAGTGACGTCATCCTCATCAGCCAGTTTGTCATACAGTCTTGGTACGGTTGGCGCCAATAGTTCCAATCCATTGGCGTTGGCTGCTGCTCAGGCAGTTTCTAATACATTACAAGTAAGTATGGTACTAATCATTAAGTCTGGGTACAATTGGTGCTTTAACAGTTGAAATACACCTGGCTTTGGTGGCTGTTTGGCAGTTTCTAATACATTACAAGTAAGTAAAGTACTAATCATTAAGTCTGGGTACAATTGGTGCTTTAACAGTTGAAATACACCTGGCTTTGGTGGCTGCTTGGCAGTTTCTAATACGTTACAGATAAGTGGTAATGTTTGTTTCTAAATACAGTTGATTATAATATTGGAAATCCACTGGCTTTGGTGGATTCTCAGACAGTATTTATTTTTATTTACTTAATACCATCTTTAATGAGGGTGGCCTCTCCCGTTCCAGTGAGGGAACTGATCGAATTTGAGGCCAAGTAAGCCTAAATACTGCATCAATGTTGTCATAATTGTTAAACTACCAAGCCATGTTGATGAAGCTAATTCTAGAGGTTCCTATTTCCTTAAAATCATGTAACAAAAACACATGAATAACTCTTTTATTCCATTACTGGTAGTTGTTAAGCTCAAGCTAAACCACTTTTATAATATTTTCTGTTTATACTTTTCTTCTCAGATGAATCAGGGACGTAGAACGGCAAGCTTTAAAGCAAGTTTTGAAGCGTTGCGTTCTGTAGGTTTTGATCCTACCATAATCACCAAGGATTTCACAATTGGTTCAACCTCCCCGGCAGCGTCATCAGAGAGTACCAGAAGCCAAAGACAACGCAAGTTCGTTGCTTTAATTACTAAATCATTGTAAAATAACATAAGTAATCAGTAATTCTGGATTTTAAATTGCGAATATGTCTGTGTGTCAGCAGCTTATACCACCATAATGCCAACCATTAGTGGCCATGTCTGAACATAGCCTTATGTTTATGCTAAGGAAAGAACATTAAAATCTACTAGTAAATTGTATGAATTCAGAGCTTATAAACTAAAAGTCTTTTGAAGGACATCTTTAAGTAATTAATTATGTTTTTGCTGATAACACATTGTCTGTCCCTGTAGTTATAAAAAAATAATAATAATATAATCGTAAAAAATATATTAAAAACTAAACAATTACTTAGTGTGAGGTATATATTTTTTATAGACAAACCGCAAAAGCTCAGGCCTTATGGGAGAAGCATCAAGCTCAACAAGAACGTCACCAACAGCTTCAGCAGCTTCACCAACAGCAAACAACCCCTCTACCAGATACTCCAGATGCTCCTCTTGTGCCACCGTTACCGGAAGATCCAAGCGTGCCATTAGAATGGACATATGATCCAAATGAGCCTCGTTATTGCATCTGTAACCAAGTGTCGTATGGAGAGATGGTGGGATGTGACAATCCAAATGTAAGTATCAGTGATTGCCTAAGCCTCCTGGTAATCATGGCTTTCCCTATATTTTTTATGTCAGCTCCCGCTAAATGTGCAATTTTTTTTTTACTACAGTAATTCATTTAAATGTATTGTCCCTTGAAACACAAAAAATGAAAAAAAAAATATTCTAAATTTAAATTGGCCATATCAAAGTAATATTAAAGTTATTCACTTTTAAGTCGAAAATTCGAGCCAAAAACAACAGTTTACGTAATTAACAGGTAAATTAATTAGATTACATTTCGTCTGAGAAATCGTCGCAAGCGAAAGTAAACAAAGATTTCAAACCATGAGTATGCATTATGCACGATGCTAATTGTGACCCGATCTCGCAAAACCCTCTCTTTGTCGGCAATTCAAAATTCACGTAATCAGTCAAAATACGTCCAATTCGACTACCCTGGCAGATTACATGTTTTTGCATTTTCGAAATATTTCACTATTTAAGAATACGTCTACCTGATTTAAACTCCCAAAATTTATTTAAAATTATGAAAAAAAAAAGTTTTAAAAACATGTATTTTCCTCAAGCCTAACAATTTATTCACGATCTACGCTAAAATTTTGCGTAAATTCAGTTGAAAGTTGCCGAGTTTGACGACATTTTGATCGCCAGTTCGCTGCACAATATTGAAAGGTCACACATCAAAATAAAGCTCATCCATTTGACATTCCAAATATGGAAGTTTTAGGGCGGAGTTTAAAGAAGGAACCAATGAAATCTTTGATTTACTATGACATAATTTCAGAAAATTCGGTTCTTCGAAGTTTCTGGAACAGCGAACTGCGTGTGTTGCTATGGCGCATCATCGCAATAACAAATGTTATTGGTCAACGCGCTAGATGTTATACGCTCTACGCGCGGAAATAAAAAGTTGTTTACATTTTTGTGAGGTTTTTTTCATTTTACACACAGCATGTCGTAAATTGGAATAAAAACGATTTTAATATTCAAAGTAAAGTGTTCGGCGTGTTCTCCAATAGCTGTATCCTGTATTTGTTTATTCCATAGTAAAATAGACAAGTCAAAAACAATTCACGTCATAAATTCAATTGTATTTTCTATATTTTTTTGGGCTAGGCCTTAATTTTATTATGGTTGTAGGCCTACTACTACTGGGCCTAGCTTTATTTTCAATAATAGTTTTCTTTATACATTTTATATATCCAATCGGCTCTTAATTATTTATTTAATTTATTGTCCAGTCCATTCATATTAAATGTTTTTTTTTAATCATTGGATTCAAGTCCAAACATTACAGCGAATCTGCCACGTTATAAAACAAATAAATGTATTAAATCGTCAATATAATGTACTAGCAACCTGTGACTCTGCAAGGCGCCAGACTTGTCGAGGCTAGTTTACTACTAACGCCGGCCCAGTGTCGATGCACCGCTGCCATACACGGCTTGATGAACACCCATCAGTAGGCCTAAAGTCTTACAGGCGATGACGGCGAAAATCTGAATAGGCCTAGCTAGGCCTAGGCCTGCTTGGTTTTTCGCTGTTGATATCGTAAACACTTACGAAACCAGTTAAAATAAGTTATAATGCTACTTTTCAATAGTGCAAAATAGTTAATTCGAGTGACTAAATAGGTTAAAACGGGGTCTGAAATCAGTCAAATTGACTATGATGTGCACGCTGCTATTATCGCACACACTTCCTGGTATGACGTCATTGTGCCTTAGACCAAAATACCGCGTTGCTACGGAGTGAGTTTTCAGCGCGTATCAAAAAGAATTTCATTGCAAACTTCAAACGCGATTTTCTCGTAAACTAATTGAATGATTTGTAAGTTTTTAAAATGTAATAACTTTTTAAATATTTACTCAATTTTTATGAAATTAACACCACTAAAAAGCTTATGATTAAAATAATCCAAATATATAAAAAAATACAAAATGAATATTTCCGACAAAAGTAGGGTTTTGCCAGATCGGGTCACAATTGGGATTGTTTACAACTCATCACGGTTGAGAAGGTGTTTTCACACAGATCGCGAGGAAGTTTTATGATTATGCATACAGAGTAGCCAAACAAGCGCATTGCATTATGGGATATGTTTTGATTGAAAACTTTGACTGGAAGTCAAAGTTATTTTTTGAACAAAAAAACATCTGTATTTCGGTTAAATTATTTTTTTTTTTGACTAATTTTTGGTGAAAGTTAATAACTATTATGATACTTCAAAATAACCCACTTTTTTTCGAAATTAAAAAAAAAAAAATTTTTTTGAATTAGTCAAAGGGACAATACATCTTTAAGCTTTAGTACTTCTTGAAACATTTATGTTTATTACCGTCAATAAAGATAAGATTAAAACTGCTGAAGCGAGTTGTTTTGTTTATTAATTTATAATTTTATATTTTTATTTTACAGTGCCCTATCGAATGGTTCCATTATGGTTGTGTTGGCATCTTAAATCCACCTAAAGGAAAATGGTATTGTCCGCAGTGTACTTCGTCAATGAAGAGACGTGAAAAGAAAGAAACACATCCAGAAAAAGAGAAGAAAAAAGACAAAAGTCATTAAATTTTGTGTCAAATGCATAGAAAGAAAGTGGCATTAAAAAGGTTGATGTAATAATAATAATGATCCCATGGTATGTCGTAAAAAGGACAAATTTAACTGGAGGGATATAATTGAATACACTGTAACATACATGTATATATTGTCCAATGTGTGATTTTGAAGTAGTTGTGTAGTTTTTAAAAAGTGGTAGAAAAAAGGCAGTTCAGCACAAAACCTGCTGAACCAAATGTAGTTAAAGCAAGCAAGGGCATTTACTGTTGAGTAAACAATAAATATTGTACTAAAATCAAAGAAACAATAACAAGAGTTTTTATTGAAACCAGTTACATACATACAGGTACTGTGATGGTAAGTATTGTACATTTCCTAGTGTAGTGTATATTGGCAAAATGATAATGGTATCGTATATTTATTTTATCTTATTCATAACCTAATTTCTATGAGACAGTTGCATTATACAATGCATTTATTATATAATAGCGCATTCCACAAACAATCTCTTCTCATTGCTGTGTTTGTTACAATTACATGCTTCTCCCCTAAAGCTTGGTTCCCATTAGAACGTAACGCAAGGACGTAAACGCAACGCAAGCGTTTTAATCAATGACAAGCGAAGTTATAGACAGTTAGCAATCACAAGCGAATAAGTCATCGCTTGTGATTGGTCAATTCATTTGCGTTGCGTTACGTCCTTGCGTTGCGTCGCTAGTGGAAACCAAGCTTAAGAGAGTCACGTCATGGTGATGCTGTCAACTACGGCGTTATTTTGTTTGTATGACCGTGGCTGTGTGAGCTAGTACACCGGGCAATCTAACAATAACTGAGCACAAATGGTTTATCTGTGGCTGCGACAAGATCAGTTCCACGCCCCCAGACAGACACCGTGGGAATATGTACATATATCCAGGGGCGGTCGCAGAACTATTTTAAGAGGGTTGCCCACGAGTCCTGGACCGTAGATACCGAGTTTTTGCGTCAAAGCGAATTTTGTTGAATGACCCGACACCCCTGGACAGTGCTGCAAACATCGCAGCACTATTGGCCGAATTTTTAAATTTCAAACTGGATGCAGCCATATGACATCTCGAAGATGGTACCGTATAGCCGTATTTGGTAGCGAGTTTATTGATGTGTATGTGACGTCACATCCCGTCTTATGACGTCATTACTGCTTCTTTTGCTGTACCCCCTAAAGAATAGAATATAGTTGTTTTAATTATGTTTTATTATTTAGGTGATCTTAAAATAACACCTTGTTATTGTACAAAATGTAATTGTTCTCTTTAGTCGTTGACCTCAAATGACCTCTTCACAAGTTCATTTTCTCGGGATTTCTTTTCTGTAGCCCTTTACACCAAGTAGAAGTCAAAAGTGTATAAACACCTTTGTACGTAATTATTTCACGGTTAAACCATTCCATCTACTATATTGGGTCCATCCGCAAGCTGGCGGCAAGAGACATTGTACCATTGCTTGCTATCAGATTGTTATTCACCTTGTGATTCACTTTTCGATGGATAAGACGAGATCAATAAGACGGAAAACCTTATATTTGTAAACGGGTACTAAGATTGCTACTAAAGCTTGGTTCCCACTAGCGACGCAACCTACGCAACGTAAGAAAATGCCCTTCCACTCATTGTGTTTGCCCCCGCCTGCGTGAAATCGAACCTGCGATGTTTGCAGCATTGTTGCGTCGTTAGTTCCCACTTGAACGGCATTTTGCGTCGATACGTCGCTGCGTTGAGTTCTAGTGGAAACCACGCTTTAGTGCAACAAAAGAATACATATTACGAAGTAAATCGTTTATGCCAGTAAAGCTTGGTTCCCACTATCGACGCAACGTAACGCAAGCTACGCAATGAAGCGTGGTTCCCACTCGCGACGCAACACAAGGACGTAACGCAACGCAAGTAAATTGACCAATCACAAGCGATGGCTTATTCGCTTGTGATTGCTAACTGTCTATAACTTCGCTTGTCATTGGTTAAAACGCTTGCGTTGCGTTTACGTCCTTGCGTTACGTTCTAGTGGGAACCAAGCTTAATAAGCAAATGCCCTTCCAATAATTGTGTTTGCCCCCGCCTGCGTGAAATCAAACCTGTTATGTTTGCAGCATTGTTGCGTCGTCGGATCCCACTTGTGATTACGCAATACAGCACTTTGCGTCAATAAGTCGCTGCGTTGCGTTCTAGTGGGAACCATGCTTTAAGCTTGGTTCCCACTAGATACGCAAAATATGCAACGTAAGAAAATGCCCTTCCAATAATTGTGTTTGCCCCCGCCTGCGTGAAATCAAACAACCTGCGATGTTTTCAGCACTGTTGCGCAGTCGTCGGTTCCCACTTGTGATTATGCAATACAGCACTTGCTAGTGGGAACCACGCTTAACGATGCAGGCATCATTAGCAACATTTTACAGGTACGCTTTTGAGAAATGACTTTTTAATATTGACACAGAAGACATAACATGCTATCTAGTTTATTTCCGTAAATATGGTTACATTACATTACGTAGTTATAACAGATAATACATGTTTGTTTATTTCACCATTATACTGTATCATATCATAATTGTCATAAACACAAATATTATTTTTGCTAAATATTCATAATTATTCACTATTATCTTATTCTTATTATATGTATTAATGTAATTGTCCCAAAACATAATTATTTATGCCTACCATAATAACTATTACCATTTTATAATATATCATTTTCGATTCTATATCTCTATACTGTATGGATAATACGTTTTATTTATTTCACCATAATTCTGTATCATGTCATACTTGCCACAATTAAATCCAATAACATATTCGTTACATATTCATAATTCTATTGTGTTAATTACCAAAGTATTCTTTATAATTAGGCCTATCACTAACATAATTATTTGCTATAATGACTATCTGCCATTATGATATTTCACTTTCATTTAAAATACTGTATCATATTATTGTTTTTTTATTAAATATTTTCAGTTAATTAGCAAGCCTTTAATTGCCAAATTTATTGTAAGGAATTAATAATTATCATTTTAATTTTCTTCATGATTATCGTTATCACAATTAGTTATCATTGCAACAATTGTGAACATTAGTTTACATGTTACTGTATCATAAAATACAGAATGCAAAGTTGTCGTACTTTGAGAGAAGCATATTGTTATTGGTAATATATAAATTTACTTGTGGCTTGAGGAGAACGTTTCTTCTTGTCTACAATAAGGAAATGTAGGTCTAACATAATTATTTATCATAATAACTATTTATCATTTTATATTGTATTTTAATATAATATAGTATATCTTTATACTTTAGCCTAGTGATACTATGTTTAATTTTCACCATATAACCTTAACCCATATCATATTATAATAGCCATAATTAAAACAAATAACATATTTGTTACATACTCATAATTATTATCCAATTTAATGCAAAGTTGTCGTCGTATTTTAAGAGATGACTGTTGTAGATAAGATTAGGTTTTACCATTGCGTTGTAAAGATTGATTTTTTGTTTTTAGTTTGGGAATTTGTTAAATGCGCTTATTGCTATTTGTTTCCGTCTAGATATATCTTCCGAATCGCCAAGTAATAATCCTATTTTTTTTTCGTTTTTCGCCGAATTTCTTCTGTGAATGAATAATTTCTTTTGGTTAATGTTCGTTTTTATCCTAGTTTACGAAAAAGGTTGACCATTTTAAGGTGGTTTGCTATCTCTTGTACGTCCGCTTTACTCGTGAGTAAAATGATCGGCATAGGATACCTCAAGTGGTATGGTGTAGTCAGTATCAGGACCCCGGATTCCGTGTAGCGCATCATTTTCGAGGGTTAAAGCAAAGAGAACGGGAACCATGTTGTCCCCTGCGGTACTTCAATGTTGCTCCATTGATCTTCAGATTAAGGCAAGTATTGCAGATAAAATATCTAACCAATGCACTTGACATATCGATACATATTTGATTTTACTTTTGGAGGCCTTTGCGAAATAAATTGCCTATATCACAGGGTTTTATGATGATTTATTTTTAAATAAGTTGTGGGAAATTTTGTCTGAAATGTTTTTGTTACTTTATAGCTGTTTGTTGTTCTTGTTATCTTTGTTTTCTTCTGATATGACAGTATCCTCAATAATGGTCTTTTTAACATGTCCTAATTATATCATATGTTATTTTGCTGTTATTGAAATATAATTGATCTTCTTGAAAATGAAATGAAAGGAACATGATTGTACTCAGAAGATTATTCCTCCCGTAAAATAAATTGAGTTGAGATAAAAAATGACATCAAGACTGCAATATATGGGGAACTCGGGTCTGGGTTAAAAGTTAAGTAGATAATATCAATACCATGTCAAGATCGTCGATGCGAAGTACCCCATTCTGACCTACTTCACGTAACAAGAGAATATGATCTCCAGGTTGAGCATTTCTCACAATGTCATCACCAGAAGCAAAGACACGCATCACGTGATTCCAATCGTGCTTAACCGTTCCAAACACGTCATAGCGACCCTTCTCTGTACCTTCCTTTGCCCTGAGTACAAGAAACAATTTTCCAGTGGAAGGAGAATCAGGATTGTCGTCTGTCCAAGTGCAACCAACGGTCACAGCTCGCAACTTCTGCTTTAGTTCCAAACGATGGTCATCACCAGTAAGGATATTTTCAGGTGCATAACCATGTACAAATCCATAAAAATCAAGCTTAGGGGCAAAATGGATCACGACACTGCTGTGGTTAGGAGTTTCGAGTGGGAGGAATGAAGCTGTTACTTGAAAGGATCCATGACTTCCAGAAGTTTTAGATACAAACCTAAGCTTGTCCCCAATAGCAACTCGCGAAATCAATGCACTTTTATGGATAGTCGATTCAAGAGGAAACGTTGTGCGAATGGAACCATTTGGCTTGAGGACATTCACAACAACGTTAGACGTTGCTCCAGTTGCATTTAATTGCTTCAATTTTGCTAAGCAACGGATTTCTTCATTGAAAGCAGTTACCGTTTCATTCCTTGGAGAATCAATGAAAGTGATATTGGCAACAAAATTTCTAACGTGCATTGAATGTGACCCACCTCCACCAACAACAGTCATGAATTGAATGACACTTCCAGGAGGAATTTTTTCACCAATAGAATCCGATTCATAGGTATAGTTTGACCATGAATGGGTAACCTTTGTAATAAGAACATCAGAAATAACTTGTTTGCAACCGTTTTCGAACACACGTATGTAAATCTTTCCTTTTAGGTTCCCGTGACCTTGATCCTTTGCCTCAAACTGAACTTTAACCTTTGTTACAGCACTAACACCACAAGGAAATCTCTGTACGTAAAGTGGAACAAGCGATTCCGAGTTGTTTGTATTGTTAACACTTTGAGATGGAGCAAATACTCTTGTAGTCTCATGAAATGTAAGAACAGCATAAAAGTTCTTCACGTATAGCTTGTGGTGATATTTACGATTTCCCACACCACACATAAACTTGACTTTATCACCTGTCTCAATAGTAAATGGTAATTCTTTTCCCGAGTTGTATTCGTAAGATGTCCACTCATGGTCTATGAAACAATATGCATCATGGAACAGAATGGTTTTCCTTTCTCCTGACGGCTTGATTACAAACATTGCTAAACGACCTTTTTGATTGCCCCATCCTTGGTCCTTTGCGTCGAATTTAACTTGAACACTCTTTAAATCATGAGATATTAAGACAACGTCATCGTACAGGTCAATATAGTCCCAGTCCGAATCGGCAAACTTTTCCACTAGTTCTATTCGTTCGAAGTCAATTGTAGTCAAAGTTTCCATTTGTGGTCTCCCCATGGCAATGTTTAACATCAAATTTCTGACATGAAGAGTGTGTCCACCACCCCAGCCTACCCTACACATCAATTGGGCAACAGCACCTATAGGAATGCTTTGATTTTGTTGTAGGTCCCAATTAAAAGTTTTCCATCCCTTATGGACCATTACACCACTTGTCAAAGAGTAATCGGTAAAATCCGCCTCCATTGTCTCATTATGCCAAATACGAAGATATACCTCGCCATTTTTTTCTCCCCAATCTTGATCTTTTGCTTCAAAACTTACATGTATACCTTTAATCGTTGCTACACCAAGAGGAATTCGCTCTGTGTAGAGAGTAATTTTTTGTCCACTATTGTCGTCCAAGGACACATTCCGAGTAGGACTGAAGATAATTTGGGAAGAGTCACCACTTTTTTCGAAACGGAACTGTGGAGCACCATATGTTATACGGCATGATAGGTTTTTACAAGTGAGCTCTTTGCCTGTCCCAACAATACACCACAACTCAATACTTCCCCCAAGACCAATATATTCAAGACCAACACTGCTGTTATCAAAGGAAATTTGTCTCTCAGTAGTTGAATTAATGCTACCACAGATGTCAATATCGTGAAATTCATTAATCTGACAATCATGTTTGCGAAGACGCAGATACAATCGACCATCTAAATCTGCCTTCTTGTTTTGAACATTACTAGCTTCTTGTATCTTTACAATACATTCAACTTGAATTCTTGTCACGGGAAGTCCACCTACAGTTATTGCTTTGTCCATTAATGGTCCCTTGGCATTTGTACGTCCATTGATTACAATATTTGCTGGGGCTTCGTATCCCTGCGTTGTGTTCGCAAGAGTGTAATCTGATTGTAAAGATTCTTCTATGTATTTTGTTTTTTTTCTTACTTCAGTTTGAGGGTTATCCAATCCCCAACTACTGATAACGGCGGAACCATATATTTCTGGGTGTTTTGCAGTCCAATTCTTGAACATATCACCATATTTGTATCTCCAACTCATAGGATTGATGAGACGCATAGATTTCACATGACTGTTTAAAGCAGCAAGGTTGTCATTTCCACGTACATCATTTACAGTTTTGTCAATTGTTTCCAGTAATGCCTTGACATGAATAATATCTGTTTCTTTAACAGATACTTGGTTCTTTGTAGGCTTTAATCTCTCAGCCATTTCATGAAATGGATCTAGCTGGATTTCAATTTTGTTCGCAGCATCAGTGGCCGACTGCAAATAGGGGAAATCATCTCTTAAACCTTTAGCCAGTTTTGTGCCTGCGTCAACAATCAAAATTGTCTCTTTTGAGCCAAAAATGGGGAATAGCGCTTGTTTAAATTCAGGTGATACTTGGTGATCACCTACAGACAAATCCTTTTCAAGTGCTTCTCTGAATGTTTGCAGTTTCTTGGTAAAAGCACTAAAACCTCCACCATTTTTACCACCTCCCCATAATTTATTATGTTGTACATGCTTTACACCGATGTTGACAGCACCGTGACCGGGCTTATTGCCTGTAGCACCAGCTCCAGCTCCTCCTGCTTCATCATTCCACACATTTTTGCCTTTGTTTTCTAGCAAATTGGCTTCAGTCTGATGAACAAGGTTGTCTTCTCGCATCTTCGTATACCATTCTTTATCAATGTTTATTTCAACGACACTGCTGCGATTTCCAGCGTCGCCACTTATAAAACCACGTGAATGCTCAGTGCTTTCAGCAATCCAAACCTCGCTTCCTTTGTGGGGTAGAGGAATTGCCTGATCCGCTATGGCCTTATTACCTGCTTCGTCATTCATGACACGGTAGATTGGCTTTCCAGTAAAATGCTCAGATGTAAGTTGCGTCAAGCTACCTTCACCTGCCTCTCCAAGACCTGCTAGTCCATCAAAACCAATACCAGCCACAAAGTCGAACTCTTCTCCAGGATCATAGTGACCATTGACCATATTTGTCACAACTGATACTTCACCATAAGGGGTGTATTTGTGATGAACTGCTGAATCAACTCCCGTGATGATGCCATCCATTGCAGCTCCAGCTGCAATACCTCCCAAGAATGCCCCAGCCGGCCCTCCAGCAAAAAAACCGGCAGCTCCTCCTGCAATAACACCCAAAGTTCTACTGGCAGCCTTCATAGAGGCATCACCTGCCGCTTTGTTTCCAGTAGCATATTCGATCGCTCCTTTTATATGACCAAGAACGGGAATGCCATCAGCAAAATGCCCTAAACTTTCAGCAAACTCCTCCTGTGTCTCTTTAGCACCCTCTGAGTCTCCTTCAATGGCTTGAACGGCTGAAGTGATCTGGGACAAAACAGGAAAAGTGTGGAGAAAATGTTCCTGAGTTCTCTTTGCACCTTCTTTATCCCCAGAAATAACTTGAATAAGAGACTTGATTTGGCTTACAATCGGAATGCTGTCTGTGCTGCCCATCCTAAAAATTGAGGTAAAAAATACGTGATTGCTGTTTAATCATATTTGAGTGGGGTTGGTGAGCCTCATGCCAAAATACGCAAAAAATTGCAAAAATACGCAAATTGAGGGCGCTATGCTTTGCCAAAATACAGCCAAAATAAGCAAATCATGCCAAAATACGCAAATTGAGTGCGTGTTGCTTTGACAAAATACACAAATCATGCAAAAATACGCAAATTGAGGGCGCTATGCTTTACCAAAACCCAGAGCCATATATATAGAGAGTTACGGCATTGAATGGATTAGAAGCCGTGTTTGGGTCCAACTATTCCTATGTAGCGTATGGAGTTGAGTCTTTTGTTTTGAAAATGTATAACGTTCAAAAGGCTTTAATTATCGAATTTAATATCAAAACAATCAATTTGATTAAAGGTTTTTGTTAAAATAATAAAAAAATTATAAAGTTTTACTGCGAACATGATTTAAAACAACAAAAATAGCAATTTCGGAACGACTCTGGTTGCAGGGGTGGCGCCAGGATCTTCCCGACGCGGGGGCTACATTCCCCGACGAGGGGGCTATGCGAGCGAAGCGAGCATCACTAGGCTGGGGGCCAGGGGGCCGCCAAGGGCCCCCGGTGGGGGTCCAGGGGGCGAAGCCCCCGGAAGCAACGCGTTCTAGCGTCATTTGAGGTCATTTTAATCAGATTTAGGGTAGCCATTTTTTCCATTTTTTATAATGCATAAATAAAATACTGCGTGCAAAAAAACGATGCGCGATGACTGTTTCAATCCATATTTTTCAATTTAAAAAATAAAAGTTCAAAGAAAATTTAGAAAAATAGAGTTGGAGGTCCCGGAAATTGGACTTAATATACTTCAAAACATGAAACAAAATAGTCCCTATCATGGTTGTGACTGAGCTAAGAAATTTTTGAAAAATAGAGATGTTAGGTCGCGGAAAATGCACTTCTTGTACTTCGAAATATGACCAGCTTTATTGTTGGGGCTGAGCTAAGAAACTGTTTAAAACTAGAGCTGCAGGTCTTAAAAAAATTGCATTTTATACTTTGGAAACATCAGGCCTAGAGGCTTAAAAAACGCAAGCGTAGAGCTTTTTCAGTCGGGGAAATAAGTTTATTCCTCCCAAGTGTATGCGTGCGTACTATCTGGACTTCCGAGTGGTGAGAAATTCATGACATACAGGACATTGAAAATGTAATAACTTAGCTATAATAAGAAAATGGCATGTTTTTTTGTTTAGTAATGGATGAAAAATTTATTTTAGGTGCCCCACGGTACAGAAGGTTACTTGTAAATTAAAAAATTGGTGAACATACGAACAATTAACATAATTCGTTTTTGCTGTAGTGTAGCGTACGTCGACGCAGTACACGACGTAACCGTCAGTAAACTTCGCCTGGAAAATAACTACAGTACACATTTTGGTCCCTGGATGGAACATGATATTACGCGTCTCGACCCAACGTTGAACGATTCGTACAAAGGGATGCCGCCAGACAAGTGCGAACCTAGCTATTGTTTAGTAGTAAGTTAGGTCGCTGGCAATAATGAATGCATATAAAGTGCATAATATCACTCTGACGTACTCTCACGGTCAATGAAACGTCGCGGTTTTCTAGGCGCTGAAGCTAGCTACGAAGTGAACGCGAACGCTTTTTACTGTATATTATATTCCCCGACAAAAAGTACCCGTGTTCCCTTCGGTAACCGTCGGTAAACTTCGCCTGGAAAATAACTAAATTACACATTTTGGTCCCTGTATGGAACTTGATATCACGCGTCTCGACCCAACGTTGAACGATTCGTACAAAGGGATACCGCCAGACAAGTGCGTACCTAGCTAATGTTTAGTAGTAAGTTAGATCGCTGGCAATAAATGAATGCATAAAAGTGCATAATAGCCCTCTGACGTACTCTCACGGTCAATGGAACGTCGTGGTTTTCTAGGCGCTGAAGCATGAAGTGAACGCGAACGTTTTTTACTGTATATTATATTCCCCGACAAAAAGTACCCGTGTTCCCCGACGGGGGGGCTAGGCTCCCCGACGAGGGGGCTAGAGCCCCCGTAGCCCCCCCGCTGGCGCCACCACTGTCTGGTTGTGCGCTCCATGCACGCTCTACGCGTACGCGTTTAGTTTGTACAGCAATTCTGTATAGTAATGCATTGTTTTTACATTTTGTTGTTTAAAATCATGTTCGCAGTAACTTTATGATTTCGTTATTATCTTAACAAAAACCTTTAAACAAATTGATTGTTTTGATATTAAATTCAATATTTAAAGCCTTGTGAATGTTATGCATTTTGTTAAGCAAATGACTCGACTCCATACGCTACATAGGCATAGTTGGACACAAACATGGCCGGCGTGCACACCACGTGACTTTCTAAAATCCGTGAACGCAAAGTCGTACTCTCTCTATATATTGCTCTGCCAAAACCAAAACCGTATCCGGATATTCACCCTCTGGACATTTACCCCCCGGAAAACTACCCCCCGGACAACCACCACCTGGACCACTACCCCCTTAGGACAACTACCCCTTTAGGACAACTACCCCCCGGACAAATACCCCCCGGCCAACTACCCCCTTAGGACAACAACCCCCTTAGGACAACTACCCCCTGGACAACTACCCCCGGAGAATTACCCCCTAGGAACAATTACCCCCGGACAATTACTCCCCCCCCCCCGGGTAATTACCCCGCGGACAACTACCTCTGACACAATACTCCCCGTAGGACAACTACTTCCTGGACAATACTCCGAGGGAAAATAATCTTTTAGGACAACTACCTCCGTAGGACAACTAACCCCTGGACAACTACCCCCGGACAATTACCCCCTAGGAACAATTACCCCCTGACAATTACCCCCCGGAGAATTACCCCTTCCCCCGGGTAATTACCCCGCGGACAACTACCTCTGACACAATACTCCCCGTAGGACAACTACTTCCTGGACAATACTCCGAGGGCCAATAATCTTTTAGGACAACTACCTCCGTAGGACAACTAACCCCTGGACAACTACCCCCGGACAATTACCCCCTAGGAACAATTACCCCCTGACAATTACCCCCCGGAGAATTACCCCTTCCCCCGGGTAATTACCCCGCGGACAACTACCTCTGACACAATACTCCCCGTAGGACAACTACCTCCTGGACTTGGATAATACCCCGAGGGCAAATAATCTTTTAGGACAACTACCTCCGTAGGACAACTAACCCCTGGACAACTACCACCCAGAAAACTATCCCTTTAGAGCAACTACTTCCCGGACGGACAACCACCCAGACCATTCAACAACCTGACTCTGCAACAGTGTATAATAGGAATTAATAACTATATTTTAATTCGTTACTTTGACAAATTACTATTCATTATTGTAAACAAAAGTAAAAGATTGAACATAAATATAGCCTGGTATAAACTGAAGATTGTCACACATGATCATAGGATAGTCGAACGTATTATACAGTGACTCCCTGTATTTACTGTAAAGACTGGGTTCGCTAATAATAATAATAATAATTTTTGCGTCAGGACAATGCTTCGATAACCACTGGTCTTAAAAGAATTAATTTTTGTCTGAAATTTGTCATATATGTATTTTTGTACACTTGAAGAATAATATCACTTTTGACCTTAATGTTCACTCACCGAATAAACGGCGATCTTTAAATAAATTCCCCTCAAATAAACGGTGACCATGTCACTCCCATAAAACATCTTATGGAATAATCGGCGTCTATTTCCATTAGATTATACCCCCTTCCATTGAATAAACAACTTTCTTCCAATAAATGTCCACCTAAAAACCACCTAAACAATAAACAGCCCAGGCCGTTTTTTCAATAAATACGGTACTTTAAATCTCGCACATCTAGGGTCTAGCATGCTGTTAAACAGAATAATCAGTTAAAAACGGGTGTTTCGAAACCAGAGACCCGTTGACCGGGGGGGGGGGGGGGAAGGGGGGGGTAGTTGAGGGGGGGGGGGTAGTTCTGTAGTTGATCGGGGGTAGTTGACCGGGGGTAGTTACCCGGGGGTAGTTATCCTAAGGGGGTAGTTATCCTAAGGGGGTGGTTGTCCGGGGGGTAGTTGTCCGGGGGGTTGTTATTCTTAGGGGATAGTTGTCCTAAGGGGGTAGTTGTCCGGGGGGTAGTTGCCCGGGGGGTAGTTGCCCGGGGGGTAGTTGTCCTAAGGGGGTAGTTGTCCGGGTGGTAAACATCCGGGGGGTAACTGTCTAAGGGGTAGGTGTACTAGAACCTACCAAAACACACAAATCATGCCAAAAGAGACAAATCTGCTTTGCCAAAATACACAAATCATGCCTAAAAACACAAAGCTATTTTTTATTAGGGAAAAAACAATTTGCGTGTTTTGGCATGATTTGCGTATTTTGGCAAAGCCGATTTGTGCTTTTCGGCATGATTTGTGTATTTTGACAAAGCATAGCGCCCTCAAATTGCGTATTTTGGCATGATTTGTGTATTTTGGCATGATTTGCGTATTTTGACATGATTTGCGTATTTTGGCAAAGCATAGCGCCCTCAATTTGCGTATTTTGGCAAAGCAGATTTGCGTATTTTAGCATGATTTGTGTATTTTGGCAAAGCAAAACGCCCTGAATTTGCGTATTTTGGCATGATTTGTGTATTTTGGCCAAGAAGATTTGCGTATTTTGGCATGATTTGCGTATTTTGGCAAGGCATAGCGCCCTCAATTTGCGTTTTTTGGCATGATTTGCGTATTTTGGCAAAGCAGATTTGCGTATTTTGACATGATTTGTGTATTTTGGCAAATCAGATTTGCGTATTTTGGCATGATTTGTGTATTTAGGCAACGCAAAACGCCTACAATTTGCGTATGTTGGCGTGATTTGTGTATTTTGGCAAAGTAATAGGCCTACGCCCTCAATTTTTGTAATTTGGCATGATTTGCGTATTTTGGCAAAGCATAGCGCCCTCAATTTGCGTATTTTGGCAAAATTCTTGCGTATTTTGGCAGGCTACTCACCAACCCTAATGTCATGTTTATATTTCTAAATAAACTAAAATATTTTGAACAAAAGAATATTTACTATGATATTTACTTTACATTTATAAATGCGAAACAATTCATTTTTGCAGCATTCTAACGTTTTCTTGATTGAAATATAAAAATGAACGAAATATCATGGATCTATTATTAGTAAGATTTTAGTGGTAAGCGCTATACAAGAGTATAATGAATAATAATAAAGCATATGAATATTCATTAGGCAAAATCGTACGTATGTAGGCCTAAACATTAGCATTAGTGCTTTTAAGCAAGGAAAAACTAATCTGTTCATATATGAACATTTATATGGCGAACCAAGTCCGCCAAAAGTCCTCAATCCATACCGTTCACCATCAATGCATTTATAATCAATCCTAAACCATTTATTTAAAAATTCAACGCGAAAATAAGATATTTGTTAGCTAACCTCATGATGATTGGTTTGGTTTCCCAATGTCTCGTCTGGTCTGGCGATGAATCATTTGACTTCTTCACGAAGATCGATTTGACTTCGCGATGAATGGTTTGGCATGGCAATGCATGGCTTGACAATGAATGGTTTATTTGACAATGAATTGATTTTAATAATAATAACAAATGCTTTGGCTAGATGGTGATTTAGTTTTTTAAATGACGGATTTGGATTGATTATTAATGCATCGTGAATGGTATGGATTTAGGACTTTTGGGGGACTTGGCTTGCCATACATTTAGTAAAGAATATTAAGCGCTTAACAACAAGATAACCATTTATAAACAAAAAATAAAAATAAATCTTATTAAAACTAGATTTGAACTCGTCACTTTCCACGAGTTAGGTCATCCACACGTTGAAATATTAACGCACAGACTGATTATGTCATCTTATTATATGAAGTAAAGAAATTAATGTTACAGTACTTAAATTTGTGTCATCTGTCAAATGAATTTCATATTACATGAAAGCTTAACTTATTTTCTACATAGGCCTTGGCTAGGGCTAAGCATATTTGCTAAAGTGTGAGAAGATGAAGATAAAATTGTGAATCAGAAAAATGCGCAGAAAGTCACAAGTGAGTTCATGACAGAAGAACATATAAACCACAATAAGCAGAAAGTTGAGGAAAGAGAAGAATGGTTGTTGAAGAAAGAGAGGAATGGTTGTTGAGGAAAGAGAGGAATGGTTGTTGAGGAAAGAGAGGAATGGTTGTTGAGGAAAGAGAGGAATGGTTGTTGAGGAAAGAGAGGAATGGTTGTTGAGGAAAGAGAGGAATGGTTGTTGGGGAAAGAGAGGAATGGTTGTTGAGGAAAAAGAGGAATGGTTGTTGAGGAAAGAGAGGAGCATGAACAGAAGAAGGTAACTGACTACAAAAAAAGTAAAATTGTTACACAAACAAGAAAGCAGTGAGCGCTTCGAAGGAACAGTCCGAAAACGAAGGTATGGCAGGAAAAAACCCCCAAAAATATATTATTCTTAAGAGTATACATTATAATATATTTACCCCATTGTAATTTCCTGGTGAAGTTCGTAACTTTAATTATATGAATTTGCACTGTATAACACTAAATGTTATATGAGCTAGAAATATAAATAAACAACATAAACTGTTCCAATGGGTCAAAGATCAAAAAGCGGATATGTCTACTTCAGGAAATCCATCTAACAAAAGAGTGTTTGGGAAGGTGAAGCGATCCATAGTATAGGTAATTCACATAGTAGAGGAGTTTAGATACTATTAAGAAAGTGTCTTGAATGCAAAATTGTTAAAAAGGTTAATTGATCTAATATTATATATATATATATATTTCTTAATTCAATGATAAATTGAAAAATCATTGGTCATTATAAATAAATAGGCATTGTACAGCAATGAATAAACAAATAAAACGCAATCTAATCAATATAAAGATAATACTTACTTTTTATTTTAAGAAGTAACTTGACTAAATGTTAAATCAGATTCAGTTTTGATGTTAGAACTTCGTTGAATGGATTTTCTCTGTATGCTGCTATTCTTGAATGGCTAAACTTGCTAAATTCTGATATTTTTTTTTTTGCAAGTGCATTTATAGCTTCATGAGCAAGTGTTCTCAGAGCATTCAACCAATTACATTCAAGTACCATAACACTTAATAATACTGAAAAAAGTGACGTTATAAGCTGTTAAATATTGGCAAACAAAGTCTACCGACTATGACACAGCGATATTGCGTAGATTTTTAATATACTTGGACCCAATGTTCTCGGATATCGCTTTAGGCGACGCATGCGCAGCAATAAAAGAAAAATACGAAACACTAAATTTAATTCGGTTATTCAAAGAGACACCGCATAATACATGAAAATATCCTTATCAAACCCAAATTTACACGACCGCCCCTAATTCCACTCATTCTCTAGTTTCGTTTACTATGGAAATGTTCTATATAAAACATTTTGGTGACATGACGTGCAATACGAATAGTAATATTTTTCTCAATTTTTCGCGTACGAAAAAACATTTTTACAACCATTACTGTGATTTTAAACGTAAAATCCAACAGCGCCACTCATAAAATAACAAACATTAACTCTTGTTTCGCGACGAATATGTTGGAGAAATGTACATACTAATTTAGGCCAAACAAATCATTTAATTAGCTTTAGATCCTTTGTATTATTTTAAATAATTAATGGGGAAAACTCTACAAGACGCGGAATCGTTGGTAAAAACAGAATTAGCCTAGATCAGTTTCAATTGCCATGGCGAAGTTTCGTAATGGTATTGCTGCTGCCTTTCTAGTCTAGGTAGCCTCATCTAGGCGTTTTACTGTTGATTATTGGATCTTGGATAAGGAAGGTAATATATCAATTACTCTTAAAAAACAGAACTTTCTGTTTTCCCCAGTCACGTCTACACATTATTGGGAAACCAAAATCAACCTACCAATCATATTCCAGGACAATCTGCCTAGTACCAGTAATTAAATAAAGAATGATGCGATTAGAACTGAAACATATATATATATAGCAGTCTTCAAAATCATTACATAAACATTTATTTGACATCTTTGAAAAGTTATGAAAGTTATAAATAAAGAATGATACGATTAAAACTGAAACAATTATATAGCAGTCTTCATTCAACATCAGTACATAAACATTTATTTGACATCTTTGAAAGGTTACGAAAGTTAAACAAGTCGTAAAGTAAACTTATTTTTAGACGATCCTGTCGTAGAGTAGTCTGTGCTCTGACATTGTCATAAGCCATGGATATAATCTAGGCCTACATCTAATCTACATTATCCTTGTGCAAACAGAGAGTCAAATACAAAGAGTTTTTTTTCTGATTGGGTTATCCTTGCCTGGGGAGTTCTACACATATAGGGCACTACCCTTGCCCTGTTATTTTGTATGCTCTATTAATAGTTCACTGTCGGATTGTGTAGATACAAGCAAAAAAAGCACTTTACTCAATCAAGTCCATTTTGTAAATCAAAAATCCCATTACTTACCTGCCAATGAATGGAATCGAATATTCGATTAAATATGAATCGAATATCTGGCGGTTTAAAGACACCTCGAATATAGAGCAAGTTCATATTCATTTTTGTAGATTGGTAAACATGTGCCCAACATCTCAACCCTTGCCGAAATGGGACGATTTTCTTTATCAATAACATGTTTACTTATGTTTACTTAGATATTGTTATGTATTTTTTAAACCGACAAAAGTTGATTTCTTTCAGTGTTATGATTTACAAATCAAAATAGAGAGAAATAAAAATCGTTAAAAATCGACATAGTGAGCTGTAGCAACTAACATGACTGTAGAAAAAAGAAGAAAGAATTTGTAATGTTTGTAACATAACAACAATTTAGTTGAAAATGAAGTTTATTTTTATTACAATGTCCTTTATATATTAATTTAAGAAAACAATTACTTCCATCTTTTAATCTCAAATTCCCTTCTGTTGAAATTTATTTTATAAATGTCAAGTAAAAAAATAAAATATTTATTCTAACCTAAGTTAGTGAAAGCATTATTTAACGCACACATAAGTTTATTTTATATTGATGTATTCGAGAAAATTGCCTATGTATAATAAATGGCTAAGGTAATGCTCCCAGGTAAGAAAAAAAAAAGATGCAGGGGTTCATGTCTGCAAGTATGTTGACGACATATCTTTGGGCGAGTTTCTTAAACTTGGTGACAATAGTAATCTCACCTTGGCCATTGATAATAAAATAAAACTCAATCCATCTAAATGTCTGACTTTACAGACCGATTTTGGCCTAGAAAGACTTCTAGACGTGTATATCTACTACTTGTTGACGGGAGGATAAATACCAATTGACGGAGTTAAAAGCTACCTCCATCTAGACTCGGGAACTTAACATGTGGGCCAAATACAGTTCTGACTTTTCGCAGGAATTAGCTTCTAAAGAGTTACGTAATCGACCCCTTGCGGAATATTTACATATTTTTTCCCAATATTTTCTGCGGATAGTACGCGTGCAAGAGTAGATCATTTCTGGATATTATTGTATCAGGCAGAGGTGAGTATGTATCTTAAATGAATCGGGTCATTTGAAAGCCTCTATCCCAGTTGTCAGTTTGGAACTTGTTACATGATATGTAAATGTTGAGCCAGACGAAGTTGTCACCGAAAGCAGGCATGTGTTGCGATCTATTGCTGTTACCCAGCTGGCCAATAGCATTATATATGCACTGTACCATACTAGATGAAATACCCGTCCCAAAGAAGGTACCTCTTTCCATCACAAACCAGTAGACAAATTCCGGATGTTGAAATCCCATTACTCCAAACTCACACCCTCTATGTGACGGTTTTTTAAACGTAGCTTAAAACATTCCAGTAGGATAGACCTTCAATTCCGTATTCCATAACCCACCTTCTCGGAGAAAAAAATATTCTCAGTACAATTCTGATCATTTTGACACCTCACTGCCCATCAGTCTCAACCTATCCTCATGAAAATTACATTTACTTCAATTATTAATACCGTTAATTAACAGGGTTGTGCTCAATTTAATCGTATGAAAATGAGATTCAAGCAATTAACTTGAAATATTGATGAACTTGATTATCTTCCGCAATATTTCAATAATGATATAATAATGGTTAAATTTGTTAAAATACATTTTTGACATTATAATCTGCCATCAGTATAGAGAGTTCCTTTCCTGCTTTCGTGTTGATCTCTTGTATGTATGTGGATGTGTATAGGATGTACAGGATGGGAACGATAGTATACGACATTTTCACATGAATATGTTGTTGTGCTCAATTTAATCGTATGAAAATGAGATTCAAGCAATTAACTTGAAATATTGATGAACTTGATTATCTTCCGCAATATTTCAATAATGATATAATAATGGTTAAATTTGTTAAATTTGCTTATAAGTTGTTAAAATACATTTTTGACATTATAACCTGCCATCAGTATAGAGAGTTCCTTTCCTGCTTTCGTGTTGATCTCTTGTATGTATGTGGATGTGTATAGGATTTACAGGATGGGAACGATAGTATACGACATTTTCACATGAATAAAATGTATGCTTTTCATTCAATGTTACAAAACTAATTTCAGCAACAATATCGAATATTTACACCATCTGGTTTAAAAATCTTGTGTGTGGGTTTCCGTGGTCTACAAATATTGTGATTTAAAAAACAAATTATATACTAGAATAAATCTGCCTACCAGGAATAAAGTAAATACAAAAACTGAAACCGTTTTAAACTTCATTTAATAAACATTTATTTGACATCATTGAAAGGTTATTAAGGTGCTACAAGTTGTAAAAATAGATAATGTTTTCGACTCAGAACAAAGTTGCCAGCAACAAAATTATTGACTCCTCATCATCATTAAATAAACTTTTATTTGACATCATTGAAAGGTTATACAAAGTTTAACAAGTTATACAAAAACATTTAGTATCCCGCCCGCGATTTTTTTTTTCGTACATAAGTTGGGGACCCCCTCATGAAACGTCACAAAATAAACATGAATAATTCATCAGTTAAATGTGTTGTTCCGTGTGCACCCAAGCGTATAGCAACAAGAAGCGATTACACAACTGCGATACGATACTTTCTACAGTAGGCCAAGGATTCTAAGTCAATTCACGCGATTGCCTTCGCGCACTCTTCTTCACACAAAATGTGTCGAGTCGAGGCTAATCGACAGCTAGGCAAGACATTAAACTAAGTAGTAATTCATTGGACATAGCCCAAAGAAAGCTTAGACTTATCAAACAATGCATTTACTCAAAGGAACTTTAAAAATGCGCGTATATGAACACATGAGATGGGAAGATTAGACCCACGAGAATAAAAACTGTATTTTTGTGTAATGTTTATTGTTTAATTTTGCTGACTTATTACTCGGATTGTGTCATACCTATAACACACACACACACACCCACACACACACAGCTCTACTAGAATAGACATATGTTTAGAGACTAATAAATAGGCCTAGGCCTAATAGTATTAATAGAAACTATAATTTTAACACGTAATTCTTTAGTAATAAATTATATTAAAAACACTATCATAAACTAAAGGCTGATTATTTCGACAATCCACACAAAACGCCGCTATTCTTCTATGAAATCGCACGCCGCAACAACAGCGCGGAGATAGGCCTAGAATCGTACCGCACTTGTGTAATCACTTCTTGTTGCTATACGCTTGGGTGCACACGGAACAAGAACATTTAACTGATGAATTATTCATGTTTATTTTGTGACGTTTCATGAGGGGGTCCCCAACTTATGTACGAAAAAAAAAAATCGCATCCCGCCCTCTATAACAATTCAAATGGAAAACGTTTTTCAGGCAATTAAATTAATCATCTCTCTTTTTTTAAATTAAATTTTATTTAAAAAGAATATATATATTTGAAATTAAAACGACAATAAGACAATAAGGGAAAAGAGAGGGCTCACGGTTTTTGATTGGTTGACGCGAATCAACACACTGCAGAAGAAAGTACCGTGAAATTACGTTGTCTCTGAGGACTGATATGTTAAAACTTACGTAAAAAATTCTAGGGACGTTTTTGTAAGAAAAAGAAATTCTTGTTTAGATATGCTAAATTTAGGTCTAATATCATATTCTATTCTATGCTCTTCATCTGTTTAAAATGTCAGGGTATCCGAGCTACTTGACGTTATGATACTGCTTATTGGATTTACATTAACAACTAACCAATCACAAACGAGGATAATCTGCCTACCAGAAATAAAGAATAGCATGACAACAAACTTCTTATCTTATATAACAGTAGGCCTACAGTTATACTCTTAACCTGTTTAATATTTCAGGATATCCGAGCTACTTGACGTTGTGCTACTGCTTATTGAAACATTTCCACTGTTTTTAATTTACAACCAACCAATCAAAAACTAGGATAATCTGCCTACCAGAAATAAAGAATAGCATGACAACGAACTTTGACATCTTTGAAACACTAACAGGGTTTTAACAAAATGACCTGACTACAATTCGCCTATAATGCAAATTCGCCGTCCGTGTAGTCAAATGGTTTAGACTATAGACTTTGCATGTTGATGTTAGGGGTTCAAATCCCATGAGCAACTCATTTTTATTTTATAGTGAGAGAGATTATTTAGAGGGTTAGGTTAAGTTATATTTTCCTCCTTGATCCACAACTATGTACGAAAAAATATCGCATCCCGCCTGCTATAACAATTCAAATTTAGGTATAGTATCATATTCTATCCTATAGTCTTAACCTGTTTAATATTTCAGGATAGCCGAGCTACTTTATGTTGCTTATTGGAAAATTGCCACTGTTTTTAATTTACAACCAACCAATCACAAACTAGGATAATCTGCCTACCAGAAAAAAAGAATAGCATGACAACAAACTTCTTATCTTAATAACGCACACATTGCGATTGACTTCACAATGGAATTTGCCCATAATAACTCTGTAAATTTCTTAGGAATGGTCATTTCCAAAATATCTGATAGTTTATTAGAAACTAAAGTGTATAGGAAACCTACAAACAAGGGACCTTTTCTGCATTATGATAGCCATGTCGATAACAAACATAAGAAAAATCTTGTACATACTATGCTTAATCGAGCATACAAGTTGTCATTTACTAATGACATCTTTCTTGAAGAAGTTCAAGATATTTCTAAGATGTTTAACAAATTAAGATATCCTGTTAAAACTAACTAATAGGATAATTAAAGATTTTAAAGAATCTATTGTTAATCTTCATAACAATGATAACCATATTACTATTAGTAAAAGATAGTGCTGAACCTATAATTAGAATTGTTCTTCTTTTTAAGGATCAAACCTGTTCTAACAGTGACGAAACATCTTAAACAACTTAGATGAAAGTTAAACAATAATATTATGCCAGTTTTTACTAGTAAGGAAAGAAAGTTAGGTGAAATTCTTAAATTTAAGGAAAGAAAACCTATGATTGTAAATCAGCAATGCGTTGTATATACATTTCAATGTGGTTTGTGCGATGCAAAACCATGACGGCTATACTTGTCGGCATCTATCAACGTATAGATGAACACAATAAAGGCATCATAGGAGAGCAATTAAAGCAACATAATATACGTCCTATTGAAACTTTTAATCATTTCAGGATATTGTCTAAGTGCAAATCCAAATTTGATTGTTTAATTAAGGAAATGCTTTTGATCAAAGAACTGAAACCTACACTTAATAAATACAAATCGATTCAGTCAAAGCTAAATTGTTTATTAATTAAGAAGGAGGGAGTTAATAACTTAAGTTCGTAGAATTGTAGGCCTTCTTTGATGTTAATTAACCAATTAATTAATATTTCCTGTCACCCATTGGTGTTTGTTATTTTTGTATAATTCGATCACTTGATCTTGAAAATGGTTCCATGATGGTTCCGAAACGTCGATCTTCTTCTTTTTTGTCATTAAATTTTATTGTAAAGTGTTCACATTACTATATTATTATTATAAATAAATATATGTTGTGTATATAGGATATGTTTTAGCAGCAATTGTGATTATATCAACATATCCAGACTATTGCACCTGTTTTTGTTCCACAAATAATTGTAATCATTTGGGCTCACGGCGGTGTACAAAATAATTATTCAAAAAACAACCACAAAATAGTACAACCTGCCTTGTACCAAAATAAATAACTCTTCAACATCATTAAATAAACATTTATTTGACATAATTGAAAACAATAATGATAATGAATTAATGTTTGTCAGTATTCCGCCCTCAATAACAATCAAAATGAAAAAAAAATTGTTCAGCCATTTCAAAAATACAAAAATTTCATTTTGTTTGTAATATATAGGAAGTTCAAATTATACAACAGTATGTATAAAATACAAACATAGCAGTACACACCGTAATTGCAATAGGTCTTTATCATATTATAGAAAATGAACTACTAGCGACTTTGGGGATAAGAACTACATGATATGGGAAACTATATATGAGGAAATCTGTGAGAATGAGAAAAAGTCGCCCCAACCGAGACTCGAACCGTCTGCTTGATATGCAGTTGCCCTAACCATTAGACCACTGGGGCTTTAATGGTATTGTTCAAACTCGATTGGATAGCGACTCTTTACCACTCTCGGCGTGGTAGGTACGGCGGAACAGGCACTAATACTCAGTTGTACGCACGCGCACCAGAGATCAAATTGATACGCCCTCATCTTTCGGTATTTTTATTCACGAGGCGGGATCTCCGAAGAGATACTTTTATATATATAAACAAATGAGGCAAAGAAAATTATATATATATATATATATATATATATATTTTGTTTGTTTCATTTCCCAACCAACAGTGAGCGCATGGTTCATCACTTACAGGAGGATATGAACAGTTGATTAAATGGCAAGGTGGACAGTTCTTAGGTACATGTCTTAATGAACTTGACATATATCTGATCGGGGCCAAGAAGTTTGACTGTATTGAGTTGCACATGAACTCACCTTATGGTTTTAAGGCAATCTAACAACAGGACACTGGAGCTCCCTTGCCAAGATAGGTTATCGTGTAACTGACTTTGATCTGCGGTTAGGCCTCGACGAATTCTTAAAAAGCAGTCGAATTCTAGGCTATGTATTTTAGAAGAGATATTAATAAAAAAAATATTGTCATTTTGTGATCCAACACCGAGCTGCTAAAGGTCATTGGCGTGAATAATACAAATACAAGCAAAATACGCCAAAAGAAAGCCTAAAAAGTTAATAATGGAGTAACTCTACTCTGACCGATTCTATGAAATTAAAAAAGGAAAAAAATATATTGATACTTACGACGTCTCAAGGGAACTCAAAAAAGTACCATCACAATACTTTTTTTCCTTCATTAATACATTGTTATGCTAATTAACAAATACATTTGTTAATATTACCTACCTACACTATTTTTACTCCAACTTAGGAATGTTTAAAACCTTTATATTTTTTATTCAAACAGTCCACCAGCCTAAATTGATCTCATTATTTATTAACTATTCAGTTCAATCAACGCCTGGAAATGACCCAGACGTTGCACCGGATTGTGATTTACCTATACCTGAACTTCGGACAATTGATATTAGTATTAATAGGCTTGTTAACTTCTCTGTCAAATGGCTTGTTGCCTTCTAATTGAAAACTATCCAACCTAACTCCCACCTATAAAATTACCAATTACAGACTGATTGCCTTAAAGGCCAGGTGCGGGCAAAAAATTTATATTGATCATACATTCCAATAATTATCGATCTATAGTTTCCCCTATGTTTCATAATTTTTGGGATTTTATTTGTGTTACACAAGCTTTTTGAAAATTAGCACTTTCTTATCAGTGGGGGATAGTTCAAATTACACAGTAAAATCTCTATTCTTTTGTACACAAATTTTGAAAATAGAGAGGCATTTTAAAAAGCTATGAAAAATAAACGGTGTGGTAAAAAATGTTATCAGATGACTAAATATAGGTAATATAACTTGAATTTTACATTTCTGGTATTTTTATTCAACTTCAGAATTTTATTTTCATGCTATAGCAAAAATTATCCACCGTATATCCACTATCTTTTTTCACCTTCTAGGGAGTCACCAGACATGTTATTACATTATGTTAACTACCTAACTACTGAAAAAAAGTCTTCCTAGTTTTTTTGGCAGAATTTTGCCAAATTTTGTGTTTGACCATATTAGGGGAAATTCATGTTTTTTCGTCTTGATTTCTGTTACAAATATTAGATTTATGTACAATTAACCAGATATTATGTTTAAAATTCATGCCTGTACCTGAGCTTTAACTTCTGTCATATGTAAATTACTCGAAAGTTCATTGTAAAAGCAATACCCACATTACAAAATATGGGCTTGGTAATGTTTATCAAATTCTTCAACGACTACAGAACTCGGATGCTCGTATCATTACGTTCACTAACCTTCGCTCTCACATTTCACCTGTTCTTCGAGAACTTCACTGGCTCCCCATTGACAATCGAATCAAATTTAAAATCTTGCTCCTTACTTTTAAAGCACTTCTTTTTAACCAACCTGCTTACATCCGTCAATTAATCACCTTTTATGTTCCTGGACGGAATCTTAGATCATCTGATGATTTCTTATTCTCTGTTCCACGCACAGCCACTAAAACCTTTGGTCATAGATCGTTTTCTTTTGCAGCACCCACACTCTGGAATTCACTCCCCCCACAATTAAACACTGCTCTTCTGTTGCCTTATTATTTAAAAAATCACTCAAAACTCATTTTTTCGACCACTAACATGCACAGCGCCTTTGATTTTGTACCTCGGTAATTGACGCTTTATAAATATTGATATATAATAATAATAAATAAATGAATAGGAAATCATGTGTTACGCAGTTATCTAATGCCATTTACGATTGGTCCAAAACTTTGGATGCCAGAAAGCCTCATAGGGTCTATCTTGTGTCCCTTGATTTTAAAAAGGCCTTTGACCTTTTGCCTCATGATATCCTTTTTTTTAATTCTCCACTAAATTTAACAATTGAGGTGCTACCTAGGACTGGGTACAATCCTTCTTAACATTCCGTTTCCAGCGCGTTGTTTATATGGGATCGAAATCGCAATAGGCCTGTTACGTCGGGGATCCCACATGTGTCCGTTCTAGGGCCTTTGTTTTTCAAAACCTAAACTAACCTGTGATTCCATTCTGCAAAACATGCATGTCAATCCCAGATATTTAAATAGCCTTACTTTTAAACACCATGTCCATAGAACCAATGCGCTTAAATACTCAATCGTACACGACTTTCCCTACCTATATTTCTTTTTAACGAACTTAAATACTCTGTTGTCTTGGATTCTCTTCAAACTGTTTGATTTAAGTTAATTACGGTACATATTACATGAGCAATAACTTTGAACCTTTCTTATAATTGTAATTTTTGATGATATGATTGAAATTATCTGTGCAACATAAATCATATGACCATATCCTATCCGAGTTTTGCTTGTTTTATAAGATCTCTTTTCTGTTTTATCTTCTCTTTTAATGTTTTTTATATTTAAATAACTATTTTGTCTATAGAATTTGTTATATTAATATTTTCCTAATTGTAAATTTATTTACTAATCTTTAAAATCTTGTAAATATCCAATAGACTATGTTGTATTTTTTAAAAATGATTTAAAAAAAAAGCATTTTTATGTATAACTATTTTGTTTAAATTTCATCCTCTGCCGTGATGGAGTAACCGGTCCGTGGGTTGAAGTTTTAATTTAAACTGTGGTTATTCCTTGCCCTCTCAGATTGTGTATTTCTTTATGGCTAATAACATGAAATGACAGGTGTTAATAATATGGCCTACTACATTTTAAATACATTGACGAGTTCTTCTGGAGAAACGTTTCCACCTCTAATCACCACGACGACTGTCTTTCCCGAAAGGTCTGGGACGTTGTGATGCATAAGAGCTGAGAAGGCAGCAGCACCAGAGGGTTCGACCTTTAACCCTGCGTTGTAAAGATGTTTTACAGCAGAGATGATTTCTGAGTCACTTACAAGAAGGATTTCGTCAACAAATTTCTTGTTATGTGCGAATGAATATTTACCTTTGATGAGAAAAATAGAGATTAAGAGCATTATGAATCCGAATTAAGCTATAGGTTTCCAAAGGTTGAAGAAGTGAAAATTGTACTAAATGTGTTCTGATATATATCGCATTGGATCATTCAACGCAAATTGAGGGCGCTATGCTTTGCCAAAAAACAAATCATTCGTTCCTCCTGTAAAGAGGCCCTAAAAACAAGTATTGGCTTAGCAAGAGGTACAAAAACATAGCCGTATATCATAATGTTCATTTTTATTGTGATACTCAAGCTCTAATTCACTGTTATATTTACTTTACATGTATGGTAAAAATGTCTATTAAACTGTTAGTAATGTTAATAATAGTATTCTTAATAGTAAAAATAACAATTTCGTGGCAATTCAAAGTCAAACATTATTTCATTGTAGGGTCTTACTAAGACATTTATCTACAATCATTTTTGCCCCGGGCTGACACAGGATTTAAAAAAATAAAAAATTGTAAAAAGCATATCTAACTCAATTGTAGGTCTTACCTGTTTCAGGTTCAACACCATATACTGTGCAAGTAGTCTGGCAATGTAATGTCATGGCTGCAGCTGTTCCAACAAGTAAATTTCCTCCTCCACAACACACTAACGTGATATCTGGTTTTGGAACATCTTCAAGTATCCTACTGTAATCAAAGCAGAAAGCATCTTTTAAACAATGTAAAACTTGACCAGAATCAAATTCAGTTTTTATCTAGCATAAAGGTAAAACTGTTTTCAAGTATTAGTTTAGGTCACTGTTTCGACCAGCTAATTACATGATTTGTCCGTATATTTATATGCTTTTGATTGGTGGATTTATCCGTGCGCTATATCATAGTTTGAACCTAATTTAACTATAATTTAAGTGGAACTTGGACAAAAGGTTATTTACAACAACTGTATGAATTCACCCTCCTACCTTCCATGTCCAGCTAGCGATTTTTTTTTTCGTACATAAGTTGGGGACCCCTTCATGAAACGTCACAAAATAAACATGAATAATTCATCAGTTGAATTTGTTGTTCCGTGTGCACCCAAGCGTATAGCAACAAGAAGTGATTACACAACTGCGATACGATACTTTCTACAACAGGCCTAGGATTCCAAGTCAATTCACGTGATTGCCTTCGCGCACTCTTCTTCACACAAAATGTGTCGAGTCGAGGCTAATCGACAGCTAGGCAAGACATTAAACTAAGTAGTAATTCATTGGACATAGCCCAAAGAAAGCTTAGACCCACAAGAATAAAGAATGTGTATAATTTGTGTACTGTATTTTTTTAATTCTGCTATTTTATTATCAAACAATATGCATGTACTCAAAGGAATTTTAAAAATGCGCGTATATGAACACATGAGATGGGAAGATTTGACCCACGAGAATAAAAAATGTATTTTTGTGTAATGTTTATTGTTTAATTTTGCTGACTTATTACTCGGATTGTGTCATACCAAAGATAGTAAGTGTAACTATCTTTGGTCATACCTAACACACACACACGTCACACACACCCACACAGCTACTACTAGAATAGACATGGGTTTAGAGACTAATAATTAGACCTAATAGTATTAATAGAAACTATAGTTTTAACACGTAATTCTTTAGTAATAAATTATATTAAAAACACCATAAACTAAAGGCTGATTATTTCGACAATCCACACAAAACGCCGCTATTCTTCTATGAAATCGCACGCCGCAACAACAGCGGAGATAGGCCTAGAATCGTACCGCACTTGTGTAATCACTTCTTGTTGCTATACGCTTGGGTGCACACGGAACAAGAAAATTTAACAGATGAATTATTCATGTTTATTTTGTGACGTTTCATGAGGGGGGTCCCCAACTTATGTACGAAAAAAAAAATCGCGTCCAGCTATGAGATTAAGATCATCCAATGAATGGAAGAAATACATGCCTTCATTTGCAACCTTTCATCTACTTAAATTTTGTAATTCACTGACATCAACCTTTACAACCTTTGACCCATAACGCTAAAGTGATAAAGAAGGAGTAGAAGTATCTATTAACAAGATAAATATGTGTTTTACATATTAGACAATTATTTGGGTTGGGAATCATAGGTTCAGGTGAATCCACGCGGGTCTTCATTATTTAATAAAGTAGAGCAAAGAGCCTTAAGCGCTTGATTCCTTGTATTTATAACTTTATTTTATTTGAGGGAGCACATATCATCACAAGAGTCACATCATTGGTCAAAGGGAGTAGGCGCAAGTACAAGGCCAACCGAATCTCAAAACGGACCACCGAAATACGGGAATCTCTGTCGAACCGGAATTATCAGACGGGTAAGAGGATAACTGCATCTAGACTACATTGAAAAGAACAATCCTCTAACGTCTGCTTGAAGAGTCAACGAAATACGAAATACTCTAATCAACACAGCTCGATTATCTCGCGCTGTCTTTGGCATTATTACTGTGGGCCGAATACCAAGCTTATTAGCAGCATATCTTAGTGCTTTTCCGTAATTCCCGCATTACATTGTGATCACTGGTCTATAACCCTTGACAACTGCGTCTGGTAAATGTACCATCTGATTGGCTAAACCTCTTACATTGAAAGAACCTGAAGTAAAAATAAAGCCGGAAGTGTTGGGTGACGCCGCATTAGCTTAGAAACACTAAGAATAACAACATCAAAAACGTCTAAATCTCACAGTATTTCGCCCTCCGTGCGTTTTGAAAAGCAAGCAATATGTGTATTAGTCGCCGTATATGTGAAAATCTGGCTTTTGGAAGCCTGAATGTTAGAGGAATTAGACCTCACAAGAAGAAGAAGGACCTAGCCTCAGATCTACTACGATACAATGTACAAGTACTCGGCGTGCAAGAGACTCACCTACATGGAACAGGTGTTATTGACCTGCCTGGCATAGGAGAAGATAAATATGAGCTTTTCCATTTGGGATCGGAAAAGAATGCGCATCACGGTGTAGGTATCGCTATACAGAAGGGTTTGTGTGCTAAATTTAAACGATTCTCTGATAGAACGTGTATGGCTATTTTTAGGATAAATGGAGAAAATTCAAGAAAACAGAGGTATGTAAATTTTATTTCAACATATGCGCACACGCTAAGTGTAAGTGAAAAGCATCCAGCAATTAGGGAGCAATATTATGACGAACTCGAGAGCATTATAAACAGTTTGAGCAATAGAAACCTACTAATCATTGCGGGGGACATGAATGCTAAGACCGGATCTGGGTACCATCAGGGGTTTGCACAATGCATGGGCCAACATGGTAAAGGAACACTAAACAGCAATGGAATAGCACTTTTGGAGATGGCAATGAGACATAAACTCCTACTCACGAATACTATGTTCGAACACAAAATGTCACATAGAACGACATGGGTTATGCCAGTCAGGGTTAAACCACATAATGACAAGGACGGTACGCCACGTAGAAATCCCTATAGAAATCAAGTAGATTACATTATGATTAGGAAGAGAAATTTTAATTTTGTCACTAACTCTAGATCTTACAGCGGAATTGATGTAGAAACTGATCATAGAATAGTAAAAACACAACTTAGATTGCAATATTTTAAGATGAAACCAAAAAAGAAGTGTAGAGTAATTGACGTAGAAAAATTAAATGAAAGGACTAATCAAGAAAAATACCAGAATAAAGTGAAAGAGTCTTTAGATACAGATAAACTAACTAACGTTGACACTTTTAAACGATGGGGGCTTATTGCAGACGTCTGTAAAGATGCAGCAATAAATGTAGTAGGATTTAAAGAAACTCGAAGAGCAAATAAAATACAAAATGATGAAATTAAGAAACTTTCTCAGAAACAAAAGAAACTTAGGCTAGAAATAAATGCATGCAAACAAAATGATGATAGGATTAAAATGAAAAAACAACGAAATATAGTACTTAAGGAAATTCATAGTAAGATAAAATATGAGGAAGAAAAAACAATAAGTAGACAAATTGAAGAACTTGAGAAAATAAAAGATGAACCAAATAAAATGTTTCAAGCAATAAGACATCTAAAAAGAACAGAAAAAACGGATAAAAGTTTTGTATACGACTGTAGAAATAGCATAATTACCAATGAAACAGAACAAGTAAAAATTGTAACAAGTTATTTCAGAGAAGTCTATGAGAAGAAAAGAGTTGAGAAGAACCTAGGAATTGATAAGATAAGGATGAAAAATCCATTTAAGATAGAAGAAATTAAATTAGCTGCCAAAAAACTGTGGGAAGAGCCCAGGGCCAGATGAGGTTCACTCTGAACTTATAAAATATGCACCTGACAACATTTTCAGTAGTATTGCAACTATGTTTAATGATATCGTTATGACAGGAAAGGCGCCCCATGATATCACAGAAGGTATCATAGTTCCATTACATAAACCAGGCAAACAAAAGGGTATCGTAAAGAACCTTAGACCAGTTGTCCTCCTAAATATCATTAGAAAAATGTTGGCCATTTGCCTTATAAATAGAATTGATGATAAGCTTAGGACCATTATACCACCCTCACAGGCAGCATACTGTAAAGGAAGGAGTGTCACTGAACATGTGTTTACTCTCCGAACACTAGCAGAAAAAGCAATCACATCATCAGACTACGAAATAAATGTACTCATGTTAGACATGAGCAGTGCTTTTGATACTGTAGACAGGAAAAAATTAATTGATATAATATCTCACATCCTTGAACCAGAAGAGCTAAATATTATCAAAATCCTCATAGAACAAGTAGATCTTACGCCCGTATTCTTAAACCGGACTTTAGTCGTAGTTCGAAGTTCGACTTGAAAAAGTCGTAGTTCGAGCTATTACTTCAAATTCGATTTAAAAACAAAGTAGTCGAAGTTTGCAGTTCGACTTAATGAAGTCAAGCTTTTAGTCGAGTTGCACACGTCTGGGTAACAAAGGCTATACATTGGCCAATGACAAGAGAGTATTTGAGGAGCAGACAAAATTTTGCGCATTGATATCACTTTCCATTTTCTTGCAACACTTTTTACGCATCAGGACTATATACATGAAAAGTAATTTTAATCGCTAATTATTAGAACAAGATCAGTATCAATTTAACAGTGAAGTACTTTTGATTAACAACAAACAAAATATTCAAAATATATTCAGGAACCATGGCGGTACGGTAACTTTTATATTTTCTAGGCCCCCAACAAAGTATGATCGCGACGAACCACGCACTTCATCGCGTGACAAGAAAGCGCTAGCCCCCTAAACATTCCATCGCGTGGTGAATTTCCGCATCTGCCATTGTCGCTATGGCGTGACGTAGTTCAAGTCGGACTTGCGCGAAGAAAATAATGTAATTTGTATACGGTTGTAAATAAAGATTATTTTCATTATTATAAGTTATACCAATGTATACTTAATTAAGCTAATCTAAAAATAGATATTTCATTTTTCAATATCTGTCCAATATAACAACTCAATGACTGTTACGTTTTTCATAAACATCGTTTAAAAACCATTTAGTCGACCATTTAGCCTGCCCCTTCCAGGACTAAAAAAATCGATCAAAATTCGTCTCGATTTAGTCGAGGTTGGCCTGAATTAGTCGGCGATTTAGTTGAAGTTCGGTTTATGAATTAAAATGACGTCATTTTTAAAGTTTTAGCTCGAACTACGACTAAAGTCCGGTTTGTGAATACGGGCGTTAGTTGTCTGGTGGCCGTCACTTAATTGTCTGGTGGCCGTCACTTAGTTGTCTGGTGGCCATCTACTATATTGAGTCGATCCAATGAGATGGAAAACCATATATTTGTAAACGGGTGTACTAAAGATTGCTACTTAGTGCAACAAAAGAATACATATTCCGAAGTAAATCGTTTATGCCAGTAAAGCTTACGCCCGTATTCTTAAACCGAAGTTCGACTTGAAAAAGTCGTAGTTCGAGCTATTACTTCAAATTCGATTCAAAAACGAAGTAGTCGAAGTTTGCAGTTCGACTTAATGAAGTCGAGCTTTTAGTCGAGTTAACTTTAAAAATGACGTCATTTTAATTCATTCACGTCTGGGTAACAAAGGCTATACATTGGCCAATGACAAGAGAGTATTTGAGGAGCAGACGACATTTTGCGCATTGATATCACTTTCCATTTTTTTTAAACAATTTTTACGCATCAGGACTATATACATGAAAATAATTTTAATCGTTAATTATTAGAACAATATCAGTATCAATTTAACAGTGAAGTATATTTGATTAACAACAAACAAAATCTTCAAAATATATTTAGGAACCATGGCGGTACGGTAACTTTTATATTTTCTAGGCCCCCAACAAAGTATGATCGCGACGAACCACGCACTTCATAGCGTGACAAGAAAGCGCTAGGCCCCCTAAACATTTCATCGCGTGGTGAATTTCCGCATCTGCCATTGTCGCTATGGCGTCACGTAGTTCAAGTCGGACTTGCGCGCAGAAAATAATGTAATTTGTATACGGTTGTAAATAAAGATGATTTTCATTATTATAACTTATACCAATGTATATTTAATTAAGCTAATATAAAAATAGATATTTCATTCTTCAATATCTGGCCAATATAACAACTCAATGACTGTTACGTTTTTCATGAACATCGTTTAAAAACCATTTAGTCGACCATTTAGCCTGCCCCCTCCAGGACTAAAAAAATCGATCAAAATCCGTCTCGATTTAGTCGAGGTTGGCCTGAATTAGTCTGCGATTTAGTTGAAGTTCGGTTTATGAATTAAAATGACGTCATTTTTAAAGCTTTAGCTCGAACTACGACTAAAGTCCGGTTTAAGAATACTGGCGTTAGTTCCCACTAGATACGCAACCTACGCAACGTAAGAAAATGCCCTTCCAGTCATTGTGTTTGCCCCCGCCTGCGTAAAAATCAAACCTACGATGTTTGCAGCACTGTTGCATCTAATATTCCCACTTGTGTGATTACGCAATACATCACTTTGCGTCGATACGTCGCTGCGTTGCGTTCTAGTGGGAACCACGCTTAACGAAGCAACATTTTTCAGGCACGCTTTTGAGAAATGACTTTTTAACATTGACACAGAAGACATAACATGCTATCTAGTTTATTTCCGTAAATATGTTTACATACATATTCAAATGTTATACATGTTATAACAGACAATACATGTTTATTTTTTTCACCATAATACTGTATAATATCATAATTGTCATAAAAACAAATATTATTTTCGCTAAATATTCATAACTATTCACTATTACCTTATTCTTATTATATGTATTATTGTAATTATCCCAAAACATAATTATTTAGGCCTACCATAATAACTATTACCATTTTATTATATATCATTTTCGATTCTATATCCCTATACTGTATGGATAATACGTTTTATTTATTTCACTATAGTTCTGTATCATATCATAATTGCCATAATTAAATCAAATAACATATTCGTTACATATTCATAATTCTATTGTGTTAATTACCAAATTGTTCTTTATAATTATCACTAACATTATTATTTGCCATAATAACTACTATTTACCATTATGATATTTCATTTTCATGTAAAATTTAGTTAATTACCATGTCATTAATTGCCAAATGTATTGTAAGGAATTAATAATTATCATTTTAATCGTCTTCATGATTATCGTTTTCATAATTAGTTATCATTGCAACAATTGTAAAAATAAGTTTACACGTTACTGTATCATATTGTAATTATCATAGTTACCATAATTATTATACATTAATGCAAAGTTGTCGTACTTTGAGAGAGGCATATTGTTATTGGTAATATTTAACATTATGGATGGCTTGAGGAGAAAGTTTCCTCAAATGTCTGTAAGGAAATATAGGTCTAACATAATTATTTACCATAATAACTATTTATCATTTTATAATATTTCATTTTAATATAATATATCTTTATACTGTATTGATAATACGTTTTATTTTCACCATAATTTTGTATCATATTATAATAGCCATAATTAAATACTCATAATTATTATCCAATTTAATGCAAAGTTGTCGTACTTTAAGAGAGGATAGATAAGAATAGGTTTTACCATTGCGTTGTAAAGATTGTTTTTTGTCTTTTCGGACCCATATGTTTTAGGAATTTGTTAAATGCGCTTATTGCTATTTGTTTGCGTCTAGATATCCTCCGAATCGCCAAGTAATAGTTTGTTTTTTTTTCGTTTTTCGCCGACTTTCTTCTGCGAATGAATTTGGTGTTTGGTGTTCGGTTTTATCCTAGTTTACTAAAAGGTTGACCATTTTATGGTGATTTGATATCTCTTCTACGTCCGCTTTACTCGTGAGTAAAATGAAGTCGACATCGGCATAGGATACCTCAAATGGTATGGTGTAGTCAGTGTCAGGACCCCTGATTCCGTGTAGCGCATTATTTTCGACGTATAAAGCAAAGAGAACGGGAATCATGTTGTCCCCCTGCGGTACTTCAATGTTGCTCCATTGATCTTCAGATTAAGGCAAGTATTGCAGATAAAATATCTAACCAATGCACTTGACATATCGATACATGTGAAATAAATTTGATTTTACTTTTGGATACCTTTGCGAAATAAATTGCCTATATCGCAGGATTTTAACATGATTAAATTTTAAAGAAGTTGTGGGAAATTTTGTCTGAAATTTTTTTGTTACTTTATAGTTGTTTATTTTTCTTGTTATCCTTGTTTTCTCCTAATAATGATCTTTTTAAAATGTCCTAATTATATCATATGTTTTGTTATTTTGCTATTATTGAAATATAATTGATGTTCTTGAAAAGGAAATGAAAGGAACAAGATTGTACCCAGAAGATTATCCCTCCCTTAAAATGAATTGACTTGAAATAAAAAATGACGACGTCAGGACTGCAATATATGGGGAACTCGGGTCTGGGTTAAAGTTAGGCCTAAATAGAGAGTATCAACACCATGTCAAGATCGTCGATGCGAAGTACCCCATTCTGACCTACTTCACGTAACAAAAGAATATGATCTCCAGGTTGAGCATTTCTCACAATTTCATCATCAGAAGCAAAGACACGCATCACGTGATTCCAATCGTGCTTAACCGTTCCAAAAACGTCATAGCGACCCTTCACTGTACCTTCCTTTGCCCTGAGTACAAGATACAATTTTCCAGTGGAAGGAGAATCAGGATTGTCGTCTGTCCAATTGCAACTAACGGTCACAGCTCGCAGCTTCTGCTTCAGTTCCAAACGATGGTCATCACCAGTAAGGATATTTTCATGTGCATAACCATGTACAAATCCATAAAAATCAAGCTTAGGGGAAAAATGGATCACGACACTGCTGTGGTTAGGAGTTTCGAGTGGGAGGAATGAAGCTGTTACTTGAAAGGATCCATGACTTCCAGAAGTTTTAGATACAAACCTAAGCTTGTCCCCAACAGCAACTCGCGAAATCAATGCACTTTTATGGATAGTCGATTCAAGAGGAAACGTTGTGCGAATGGAACCATTTGGCTTGAGGACATTCACAACAACGTTGGATGTTGCTCCAGTTGCATTTAATTGCTTCAATTTTGCTAAGCAACGGATTTCCTCATTGAAAGCAGTTACCGTTTCATTCCTTGGAGAATCAATGAAAGTGATATTGGCAACAAAATTTCTAACGTGCATTGAATGTGACCCACCTCCACCAACAACAGTCATGAATTGAATGACACTTCCAGGTGGAATTGTTTCACCAATAGAATCCGATTCATAGGTATACTTGGACCATGAATGGGTGACCTTTGTAATAAGAACATCAGAAATAACTTTTTTGCAACCGTTTTCGAACACACGTATGTAAATCTTTCCTTTTAGGTTCCCGTGACCCTGATCCTTTGCCTCAAACTGAACTTTAACCTTTGTTACAGCACTAACACCACAAGGAAATCTCTGTACGTAAAGTGGAACAAGCGATTCCGAGTTGTTTGTATTGTTAACACTTTGAGATGGAGCAAATACTCTTGTAGTCTCATGAAATGTAAGAACAGCATAAAAGTTCTTCACGTATAGCTTGTGGTGATATTTACGATTTCCCACACCACACATAAACTTGACTTTATCACCTGTCTCAATAGTAAATGGTAATTCTTTTCCCGAGTTGTATTCGTAAGATGTCCACTCATGGTCTATGAAACAATATGCATCATGGAACAGAATGGTTTTCCTTTCTCCTGACGGCTTGATTACAAACATTGCTAAACGACCTTTTTGATTGCCCCATCCTTGGTCCTTTGCGTCGAATTTAACTTGAACACTCTTTAAATCATGGGATATTGAGACAATGTCATCGTACAGGTCAATATAGTCCCAGTCCGAATCGGCCAACTTTTCAACTAGTTCTATTCGTTCGAAGTCAAGTGTAGTCAAAGTTTCCATTTGTGGTCTCCCCACAGCAATGTTTAACATCAAATTTCTGACATGAAGAGTGTGTCCACCACCCCAGCCTACCCTACACATCAACTGGGCAACAGCACCTATAGGAATGCTTTGATTTTGTTGTAGGTCCCAATTAAAAGTTTTCCATCCCTTATGGACCATTACACCACTTGTCAAAGAGTAATCGGTAAAATCCGCCTCCATTGTCTCATTATGCCAAATACGAAGATATACTTCGCCATTTTTTTCTCCCCAATCTTGATCTTTTGCTTCAAAATGTACATGTATACCTTTAATCGTTGCTACACCAAGAGGAATTCGCTCTGTGTAGAGAGTAATGTTTTGTCCACTATTGTCGTCCAAGGACACATTCCGAGTAGGACTGAAGATAATTTGGGAATAGTCACCACTTTTTTCGAAACGGAACTGTGGAGCACCATAGGTTATACGGCACGATAGGTTTTTACAAGTGAGCTCTTTGCCTGTCCCAACAATACACCACAACTCAATACTTCCCCCAAGACCAATATATTCAAGACCAACACTGCTGTTATCAAAGGAAATTTGTCTCTCAGTAGTTGAATTAATGCTACCACAGATGTCAATATCGTGAAATTCATTAATGTGACAATCATGTTTGCGAAGACGCAGATACAATCGACCATCTAAAACTACGTTCTTGTTTGGAACATTACTAGCTTCTTGTATCTTCACAATACATTCAACTTGAATTCTTGTCACGGGAAGTCCACCTACAGTTATTGCTTTGTTCATTAATGGTCCCTTGGCATTTGTACGTCCATTGATTACAATATTTGCTGGTGCTTCGTATCCATGCGTTGTGTTCGCAAGAGTGTAATCTGATTGTAAAGGTTCTTCTATGTATTTTGTTTTCTTTCTTACTTCAGTTTGAGGGTTATCCACTCCCCAACTACTGATAACGGCAGAACCAAATTTGTTTGGGTGTTTTGCAGTCCAATTCTTGAACATATCACCATATTTGTATCTCCAACTCATAGGATTGATGAGACGCATAGATTTCACATGACTGTTTAAAGCAGCAAGGTTGTCATTTCCACGTACATCATTTACGGTTTCGTCAATTGTTTCCAGTAATGCCTCGACATGAATAATATCTGTTTTCTTAACAGATATTTTGTTCTCTTTAGGCCTTAATCTCTCAGCCATTTCATGAAATGGATCAAGCTGGATTTCGATTTTGTCAGCAGCATCAATGGCCGACTGCAAATGGGGGAAATTATCTCTTAAACGATTGGCCAGTGTTGTGCCTGAGTCAACAATCAAAATTTTCTCCTTTGTTCCAAAAATAGTGAATAGCGCGTTTTTAACTTCACCTGATAGTTTTATGTGATCACCTACAGACAACTTCTTAAGTGCTCCTCTGAATGTTTGCAGTTTCTGAGTAAAAGCACTAAAACCACCTTTACTACTACCCCATATTGCATTATGTTGTACATGCTTAACACCGATGTTGACAGCACCGTGACCGGGCTTATTACCTGTAGCACCAGCTCCAGCTCCTCCTGCTTCATCATTCCATACATTTTTGCCTTTGTTTTCTAGCAAATTGGCTTCAGTCTGATGAACAAGATTGTCTTCTCGCATCTTCGTATACCATTCTTTATCAATGTTTATTTCAACGACTCTGCTGCGATTTCCAGTGTCGCCACTTATAAACCCACGTGAGTGCTCAGTGCTTTCAGCAATCCAAACCTCGTTTCCTTGGTAGGGTAGAGGAACTGCCTGTTTCTCTATAGCCTTATTACCTGCCTCTTCATTCATGACACGGTAGATTGGCTTTCCAGTGAAATGCTCAGATGTAAGTTGCGTCAAGCTACCTTCACCTGCCTCTCCAAGTCCTGCTAGTCCATCAAAACCGATACCAGCCACAAAGTCGAACTCTTCTCCAGGATCATAGTGGCCATTGACCATATTTGTCACAACTGATACTTCACCATAAGGGGTGTATTTGTGATGAACTGCTGAATCAACTCCCGTGATGATGCCATCCATTGCAGCTCCAGCTGCAATACCTCCCAGGAATGCCCCAGCCGGCCCTCCAGCAAAAAAACCGGCAGCTCCTCCAGCAATAACACCCAATGTTCTACTGGCAGCCTTCATAGAGGCATCACCTGCCGCTTTGTTTCCAGTAGCATATTCGATCGCTCCTTTTATATGACCAAGAACGGGAATGCCATCAGCAAAATGCCCTAAACTGTCAGCAAACTCCTGCTGTGTCTCTTTAGCACCCTCTAAGTCTCCTTCAATGGCTTGAACGGCTGAAGTGATCTGGGACAAAACAGGAAAAGTGTGGAGAAAATGTTCCTGAGTTCTCTTTGCACCTTCTTTATCCCCAGAAATAACTTGAATAAGAGACTTGATCTGGCTTACAATCGGAATGCTGTCTGTGCTGCCCATCCTAAAAATTGAGGTAAAAAAAAACGTGATTGCTGTTTAATCATTTTTGAGTGGGGTTGGTGAGCATCATGCCAAAATACGCAAACCATTGCAAAAATACGCAAATTGAGGGCGCTATGCTTTGCCAAAATACAGCCAAAATAAGCAAATCATGCCAAAATACGCAAATTGAGGGCGCTATGCTTTGCCAAAACACACAAATCATGCCAAAAATAGGCAAATCTGCTTTGCCAAAATACACAAATCATGCGAAAATACGCAAATTGAGAGCGTTTTGATTTGCCAAAATACACAAATCATGCCTAAAAACACAAAGCTATTTTTGATTAAGGAAAAAACAATTTGCGTGTTTTGGCATGATTTGCGTATTTTGTCAAAGCCGATTTGTTCTTTTCGGCATGATTTGTGTATTTTGGCAAAGCATAGCGCCCTCAAATTGCGTATTTTCGCATGATTTGTGTATTTTGGCATGATTTGCGTATTTTTGCAAAGCATATTTGCGTATTTTGGCATGATTTGCGTATTTTGGCAAAGCATAGCGCCCTCAATTTGCGTATTTTGGCAAAGCAGATTTGCGTATTTTGGTAAAGCAGATTTGCGTATTTTGGCAAAGCATAGAGCCCTCAATTTGCGTATTTTGGCATGATTTGCGTATTTTGGCAAAGCAGATTTGCGTATATTAGCATGATTTGTGTATTTAGGCAAAGCATAGCGCCCTCAAATTGCGTATTTTGGCATGATTTGTGTATTTTGGCATGATTTGCGTATTTTTGCAAAGCAGATTTGCGTATTTTGGCATAAATTGCGTATTTTGGCAAAGCATAGCGCCCTCAATTTGCGTATTTTGGCATGATTTGCGTATTTTGGCAAAGCAGATTTGCGTATTTTGGCATGATTCGTGTATTTTGGCAAAGCAGATTTGCGTATTTTGGCATGATTTGTGTATTTTGCCAAAGCAAAACGCCCTCAATTTGCGTATTTTGGCATGATTTGCGTATTTTGGCAAAGCAGATTTGCGTATTTTGGCATGATTTGTGTATTTTGGCAAAGCAGATTTGCATATTTTAGCATGATTTGTGTATTTTGGCAAAGCAGATTTGCGTATTTTAGCATGATTTGTGTATTTTGGCAAAGCAAAACGCCCTCAATTTGCGTATTTTGGCATGATTTGTGTATTTTGGCAAAGAAGATTTGCGTATTTTGGCATGATTTGCGTATTTTGGCAAGGCATAGCGTCCTCAATTTGAGTATTTTGACATGATTTGCGTATTTTGGCATGAAGCAGATTTGCGTATTTTGGCATGATTTTTGTATTTTGGCAAAGCAGATTTGCGTGTTATGGCATGATTTGCATATTTTGGCATGATTTGTGTATTTTGGCAAAGCAAAACGCCCTCAATTTGCGTATTTTGGCGTGATTTGTGTATTTTGGCAAAGTAATACGCCCTCAATTTGCGTAATTTTGCATGATTTGCGTATTTTGGAAAAGCATAGCGCCCTCAATTTGCGTATTTTGGCAAAATTCTTGCGTATTTTGGCAGGCTACTCACCAACCCTAATGTCATGTTTATATTTCTAAATAAACTAAAATATTTTGAACAAAAGAATATTTACTATGATATTTATTTTACATTTATAAATGCGAAACAATTCATATTTGCAGCATTCTGCCGTTTTCTTTATTGAAATATATAAATTAACGAAATATCATGGATCTATTATAAGTAAGATTTTAGTGGTAAGCGCTATAAAAGAGTATAATGAATAATAATAAAGCATATGAATATTCATTAGGCAAATCGTACGTATGTAAACATTAGCATTAGTGCTTAACGACGTAAGCGAAGTGATGGCCAACAGCTAAAACCAAATAAATAATAATAATTGTCACGATAACAGAAAAGTAGGCCTAAGAAAAACTATATTTTGTGAAAAACTTTCTCCCATTCAAGAGGTGCATAGAACCCCTCACTTGTAACTACTCACATGTCATCCCTTGCCTATATAACTTATAACACTCTTCCTGATGCTCATGTTTGCTTATAGTATTTTAAACAGACAAATTTGATAGTAGACTGGTCCAAGCAAGGAAAAACTAATCTGTTCATATATGAACATTTATATGGCAAGCCAAGTCCGCCAAAAGTCTTCAATCCATACCGTTCACCATCAATGCATTTATAATCAATCCAAACCATTTATTTAAAAATTCAACGCGAAAATAAGATATTTGCTTGAACAACAGCTAACCTGATGATGATTGGTTTGGTTTCCCGATGTCTCGTCTGGTCTGGCGATGAATCATTTGACTTCTTCACGAAGATCGATTTGACTTCGCGATGAATGGTTTGGCATGGCAATGCATGGCTTGACAATGAATGGTTTATTTGACAATGAATTGATTTTAATAATAATAACAAATGCTTTGGCTATATGACGGTGATTTAGTTTTTTAAATGATGGATTTGGATTGATTATGAATGCATCGTGAATGGTATGGATTTATGACTTTTGGGGGACTTGGCTTGCCATACATTTAGTAAGGATTATTAAGCGCTTAACAACAAGATAACCATTTATAAACAAAAAATAAAAACAAATCTTATTAAAACTAGATTTGAACTCGTCACTTTGCACGAGTTAGGTCATCCACACGTTGAAATATTAACGCACAGACTGATTATGTCATCTTATTAGGCCTAAAAAAAAATTTGTTTGCTGTCATCCGCCGCCCCTAATTTCGCAAACAATTTGGGGCAGAGATAAGAAAAAGTTTTTTTTTACGTTGAGGGCGCTTTAAAAAAAAAGTTTTTTTATGATTTTTTTTGGCCGAAAACAATAAAAATAATAACGTAGCGTATATTTCGGTGTATAATCGCACTTTTGACACTCAAATTTAACCTCTAAATTAAGGGTGCGTCTTATACACCGAACATAAATGCCTCAACACACAGATATCGCCACTAATCAAAGGCTGGACCACCGGTGGTATTTTCATGATAAAAAATATTATCAAATACATGCCAACATCATGTTAAATGCTGTTTGGATATTTAATTGTTCGTTTTAGGCAATTTATTTAGTAAAAACTGCCGTATAAACAGTTCGCTTTATCAACCGGGCGCTACGATATCGTGACCGGGCGTGTTGGTGTTTACGCGTTTTCACGAGGGATAGTTTAATAATATTCTTATATTTAACTTGTTTCTGGTAAAACAAATAAATGTTAATGAAATTTAACATTTTATCCTGTTAATAACATGTATTTTATACTAATCTATATCATAAAAACAATACTTAATTTACCGGGCGTAGAGTAGTACGGAGCAATGGTAAAGAATAGGCCGTGTTGAGTAACGATTCGTTGATTTTTGGTGTTGCTGTGTTAGGCCTTTTTTGTGAACTAATTTAGCATGTTAGTAAATAATTGTCTGTAAAAGTGAATGTACACTAGTTTGTTAATAAATATGTATTATAAAATAGTTTACAATTGCAAAATATATTATCATAATTCTATTTAATGTGACATGTATAATATCTATTAAATCAAGTCTTATTTAGTATGTATACATCCGCCCTTATGAGGGCGGGCATCACTCTCTGGAGCTCTCTGTTACAAATTTCTCATGCAAAAATCGCGGAATACTCATTCTTGTGATATATATTATTTGGTATTACCAAAGAACTTATAACACAAGAATCTCCTGTTCGTCCGAAGCGCGTAACAATTTCGAAAGGCATTGTGGGATAGAATAGAGCTATGGGTGGTGCCATTGTGAGCCATGGAGTAGGGCGCCCGCATCAAATTAGAAAGTCAAAATCATAGAGGGGATCTGCTAATGCTCTAGGGGGGATAGAGTAATTGACTGAGGAGTAGGGCGCCCACATCAAATTAGAAAGTCAAAATCATAGAGGGGATCTGCTAATGCTCTAGGGGGATAGAGTAGTTGACTGAGGAGTAGGGCGCCCGCATCAAATTAGAAAGTCAAAATCATAGAGGGGTTCTGCTAATACTCTAGGGGGGGGGGGGGGGGGTAGAGTAATTGACTTCCTAGTTTGGAGGGGGCGCTGCTCCATGCAGTGAAATGGCGTCGCTCAGTTTGACCTTTTAACCCTGCACTTCCGATACTGTGTTTTGAATGCAAATTGAAGAACAGGAGATTCTTGTGTTATAAGTTCTTTGGCATTACTAAAGAGTAGGCCTAGCCCAGCTACAGTGTACTAGCGTAAAAGCAACCTGCTAGTTTTCAAGGCATTTTAGCGTGATTTTGTACTAAATATGATGAAAAGATTTGTTCATTGAGCTGTTTTAGGCGCTCCGATAAAATTTCATTTGTAAACGTTTACGATTGGAATAGTATTATAGTTATACGCATGACCGTCGTACCCCCAGCGCGAGCGAGCCCTTCTTGGCAACCACATGGTGTAGTGCAGTATTCGACTAGAATATTCTCCAGTTGATTATAGCATTGACCTAGCGTACATACTTCTAGGATACATAGATAGTTAGGGGGTGCGTTTTATACACAGGTGCGACTTATACACCGAAATATACGGTACACTAACTTCTAAAATATTTAATTAGGCCTGCTAACAACGACCTACTGTGTAGTAGGCCTAGCCTAGGCTAGTTTAGACACGGGGCCTAACGCGCCCAAAACAGAATTAAAGTGTGAAACAAATTATGAATAGATGTTTGAGCTCGTTGTTTTATTCAGTGTGTTTTGTTACTCTCAAATTCGCGTACAATTAACAGAGAAATTAACATAAAAAAAAAAAATAAAAAAAATTTTTTTCCAACTTGACAGCAAACAATTTTTTTTTTAGGCCTTATATGAAGTAAAGAAATTATATTACAGTACTTAAATTTGTGTCATCTGTCAAATGAATTTCATATTACATGAAAGCTTAACTTATTTTCTACATAGGCCTTGGCTAGGGCTAAGCATATTTGCTAAAGTGTGAGAAGATGAAGATAAAAGTTGTGAATCAGAACAATGCGCAGAAGGTCACAAGTGAGTTCATGACAGAAGAACATATAAACCACAATGAGCAGGAAGTTGAGGAAAGAGAAGAATGGTTGTTGAGGAAAGAGAGGAATGGTTGTTGAGGAAAGAGAGGAATGGTTGTTGAGGAAAGAGAGGAATGGTTGTTGAGGAAAGAGAGGAGCATGAACAGAAGAAGGTAACTGACTACAAAAAAAGTAAAATTGTTACACAAACAAGAAAGCAGCGAGCACTTCGAAGGAACAGTCCGAAAACGAAGGTATGGCAGGAAAAAAAACCCCAAAAATATATTATTCTTAAGAGTATACATTATAATATATTTACCCTATTGTAATTTCCTGGTGAAGTTCGTAACTGTATAACACTAAATGTTATATGAGCTAGAAATATAAATAAGCAACATAAACTGTTCTAATGGGTCAAAGATCAAAAAGCGGATATGTCTACTTCAGGAAATCCATCTAACAAAAGAGTGTTTGGGAAGGTGAAGCGATCCATAGTATAGGTAATTCACATAGTAGAGGAGTTTAGATACTATTAAGAAAGTGTCTTGAATGCAAAATTGTTAAAAAGGTTAATTGATCTAATATTATATATATATATATATTTCTTAATTCAATGATAAATTGAAAAATCATTGGTCATTATAAATAGTTATGCTCTTAATGAAATCAAACATAGAAGTGCTTTCTTCATGACCATACATAAACAAATGTTACAATGACTTTATGAAGGGAATGGTAATTTTATTATTCTAGGTGGGGATCTGTATTGCATCATGAATAGTGACGACATTGACCAAAAAAGGTAGCGCAAATAGGCTATGCAAATCTTAACATTTATCTATTCCATTCACATACTATTTATATATTAAATATTTCACCATTGCTCTGAAACCTAATTATGTCTGTTTTCATTCAACAACAAGCATTTCCTGACATATTCTTATATTCATCACACTGAACTGATTAATAAATGGCGGGACGTTTTTTGAAATTGGTGGATGTGAAATTTGAACAAGGAGTGGAGTTGTGGCTTGGTGAATGTTTGGCTACCAATCCAAGGGTCCTGGGTTCAAGTCTTGTCATATTAAAAAATAATAATAACAACTGCCAGTCGAAGAATCTAAACCCAAAACGAATTTTTAAAATATTGCCGGAACTGGCACTCATGATTCATAAAATCATTTTTTTGGGTAAGGGGAGGGGGGGGGGGGGCGGGGAGAGTGTGTAATTTTTAATTAACCTACTTTCCTACAACAGTTCAAACGTGATGAGAGCATTTTAGGAATAATGGACATGTTTGTAAAGATTTGTGCCGTTTAAAAACTGCAATAATCATTTGTTGAAAAATTAGGAAATGTATAGCATTTATTATATTTTGAAGAAAACAAAAGGCATTGTACAGCAATGAATAAACAAATAAAAACCAAACGTAATCTAATAAATATAAAGATAATACTTACTTTTTATTTTAAGAAGTAACTTGACTAAATGTTAATTCAAATTCAGTTTTGATGTTACAACTTCGTTAAATGGATTTGCTTGGTATGCTGCTATTCTTGAATGGCTAAACTTGCTAAAGTCTGATATTTTTCTTTTTGTAAGTGCATTTTATAGCTTCATGAGCAAGTGTTCTCAGAGCATTCAACCAATTACATTCAAGTACCATAACATTTAATAATTCTGAAAAATATTGATGTTATATAAGCTGTTAAGTATTGGCAAACAACGTCTACCGACTATGACACAGCGATATTGCGTCGATTTTTGATATTTAATATACAACTCTTGGACCCAATGTTCTCGGATACCGCTTTGGCGACGCATGAGCAGCAATCAAAGAAAAATACGAAACACTAGACACACCGCAGAATGCATGAAGATATCAAAATCAAATTTTTTTAATAAACCGTGTATTACACGACCGTCCATAATTCCACTCATCCTCTAGTTTCGTTTACTCTGAATATTCCTAACTATGGAAATGTTCTATATAAAACATTGTGGTGACATGACGTGCAATACAAACTATTGAACGGTCGTTCAATAGTACTATTTCTGTGATTCTAAACGTAAAATCCAACAGCGCCACCTATACAATAACAAACATTAACTCTCGTTTCGCGACTCTACAGCTTATTTTGTCGGTCGGTTGGTCGTTTAATCGGTTGGTCGGTCGGTAAACACTAACTTGTATATGGCCTTGTCTTGACATCAGTTTCATCTAGCTAAGTCAATTTTTTACAGTACATTCCTTATGGCCAGGGATCGATATGGTTATGTTTTCACGGTGCGCAATAAAACATTACGCGGTCTTTGCACGATTTAACAAAATCACGTTTGTAATCATGTCTTCACAAGCATGAATCACAATTAAATAAAATTTGGTACTCATAAATTTCAGGTCATATTTCATCATATGGCAAAACATTTACGTGCTTAGATTTTTGTATGCACTCTTTTTGCCCGATTTCTGTTTTACAACCTTTCTTTAATAATATCATCAATAATCTCCATGTAGGGCTTTCTCTTTCCATCCCTTAGTTTTCTCCTCTTGCCACCTCTTCTGATAATCTATAAGAATTCCTTTTTCATCTAACACCTTCTCCTTTAAAGCAAATTGCAGCATCCACTGTAGTATATTTACTCTACTCTACAGCTCACTATGTCTGTCGGATGGTTGGTCGGTCTGTTGATCGGTCGGTAAACACCAACTCAAATTAGGCCTTCAATTCCGTATTCCATAACTCCCCGCATAGCCGCCCCCCCATACCTCCACTTCACTGCCAATCAGTCCCAGCCTATCCTCATGAAAATTATATTTACTTCAATTATTAATACCGATAATTAACAGGGTTGTGCTCGATTTAACCTTATGACCTTGAAAATAAGATTTAAGTAAGTAACTTGAACAGTGAACTTGATTATCTTCCGCAATATGTCATAAAAGATATAATAATGGTTACATTTGTTAAATTTGCTTATAAGTTGTTGAAAATAATTTTTGACATTATAACCTTGAACAACGAACTACAACTGCCATCAGGATAGAGTTCCTTGCCTGCTTTCGTGTTGATCACTTTTTACAGGAAAGGAACGATACTATACAACATTTTCACATGAATAAAATGTATGCTCTTCATTCAATGTTACTAATTTCAGCAGCAATATTGAATATTTACCCCATCTGGGTTAAAAATCTTGTGGGTGGGTTTCCGCGGTCTACAAATATTGTGATTTTAAAAACATATTATAAACTAGAACAAATCTGCCTACCAGGATTAAAGTAAATACAAAAAACTGCAACAGTTTTCAACATCATTTAATAAACATTTATTTGACATCATTAAAAGGTTAATAAAGTTCAACATGTTGTAAAAGTAGATAATGTTTTCGATTCGGAACAAAGTTGCCAGCAACAAAATTATTGACTCCTCATCATTCTCATTAAATAAACTGTTATTTGACATCATTGAAAGGTTAAAAAAGTTCAACAAGTTATACAAAAACATTTAGTATCCCGCCCTCTATATAACAATTCTAACAGAAAACTTTTTTCAGGCAATTAAATTAATCATCTCTCTTTTTAAAAATTAAATTTTATTTTTTTAAAATATATATTTCGAGGAAGATAGGCCTAATTATGCAAATTTTATGTGCAAGGATTAACATAATATCATGGTCTACACTTTCTTTGAAAATAAAACGACAATAATGGAAAAAGAGAGGGCTCAAGACATTTCTCACGTGTACCGTGAAATTAAGTTGTCTCTGAGAAAACACACGGAATAATAATGTATTGTCAGGTTAAATAAACAAGTTATATATTTCTCCTTCACAGGAGTCCACAACTATGTAAGAACACAAATCGCATCCTGCCTGCTATAACAATTTAATTTTTTTTTTAGGAAATTATTATTAGATTATTCATCATTCAAATAGTGATTGCTTATTATAATAAAAATATTATATAATTACATAATAATAATATATAATGTAAATTATGTTTGCATATAGATATGTTAAGGCCAGTAGGACTAATTGTATCGTAAACCATTAATTTGTCAATTTGTTTTAGAATCGGTATGAGAATACAAAATCGCACTATGATCGGCATAGAGAAGCATCTTACAATCGTTATCGATTGAAGAGGGTACATCGTTGGTAAATAACAAGGGTCCGAGAAGGCTTACCCCATTTATATCTACTTACTTGTTGACGAGAGGATACATAATTCCTAAACCAATTGACGGTTGACGGACTTAAATGCTACCTCCAAAAGACTCGGGAACTTAACATGTGGGCCAACTACAGTTCCGACTTTTCGCAGGAATTAGCTGCTATAGAGTTACGTAATCGACCCCTCGCGGAATATTGACACGCTTTTTTCCGAATATTTTCCGCGGACAGTACGCGTGCAAGGGTTAGATCATTTCTGGATATTATTGTATCAGGCCGAGGTCACTATGACCTTAGTAATCAGTTTATGATTATAATTTTTTCTGTAAAGTTGTAGGCTAGACTATATTTAGACAAAAAAATGAAAATTAATCCTTTTTTTTTCTGAAGAAAGAACAACAATTAAAACTTTTGAAAAAAAAATCTAGGGATGTTTTTATAAGAAAAAGAAATTCTTGTTTAGATATGCTAAATTTAGGTCTAGTATCATATTCTATTCTATGCTCTTCATCTGTTTAAAAATGTCAGGGTATCCAAGCTACTTTACGTTGTGCTACTGCTTATTGGAAAATTGCCACTGTTTTTAATTTACAACCAACCAATCACAAACTAGGATAATCTGCCTACCAGAAATAAAGAATAGCATGACAACAAACTTTTTATCTTAATAATATTACAGTTATACTCTTAACCTGTTTAATATTTCAGGGTATCCGAGCTACTTTACGTTGTGCTACTGCTTATTGGAAAATTGCCACTGTTTTTAATTTACAACCAACCAATCACAAACTAGGATAATCTGCCTACCAGAAATAAAGAATAGCATGGCAACTATATTACAGATTACAGATTTATTTGACATCCTTGAAACACAGGGTTTTGACAAAATGACTCAAGACCTACAATTCGCCAATAATGCAAATGCGCCGTCTGAGTAGTCAAATGGTTTAGACTATGGACTTTGCATGTCGATGTATGGGGTTCGAATCCCACGAGCAATTTATTTTTATTTTATAGTGAGAGAGATTATTTAGAGGGTTAGGTTAAGTTATATTCCTCCTTCAAATAAGGAGTCCACAACTACTGTACGGAAAAAAAATCGCATCCCGCCTGCTATAACAATAATTCAAACCTTTTTCAGGAAATTATTATTAAATTATTTATTTTTTCTTCAAAAATATAAATTAATGCCATTAGCCTAAATATATTGTATAAGATACAATAACCGTATACTTTGCTATTGCGGACGTAGCATAGTAATAATGTAATAATAACAACAATAATAATAATAATAAACTGTCGTTGTAGCTTTTTTTTATGTGTTTAAATTGTGTCACAGAATGCAATTACCAAAATATTGCAGTCTGCATTATCTTTGAAATTAATATGACAAAAGTATATTAGGATGTGTCAAATCATACTATTTTAGTATATAATTTTATTGAATTTTTCTCTCGTTTGTTTTAAATTTAGGTCTAGTATCTATGTTGCTATTCATCTCTTTCACAGAGTTTCGGAGTTCCTTCACTTTGTACTACGGTAATAAGAAAAATTGCCATCATTTGCAATTTACAACCAACCAATCACAAACTAGGAAAATCTGCCAACCAGAAATAAATAATAACATGACAAAGTTCTTATCTTTAGTAAGAATACAGTATTCAAACTCATATTCAGTTTTATTTTCAGGCTTACAGGGTTAAAAAAATAACAAAGGACTACAGCTGACTTCAGGAGTTCCTTTCCTGCTGTCATTCCGTTTTGATCAATTTTTACAGGAAGGGAACGATACGATACGACATTTCATATTAATAAAATGTATGTTCTTCATTTTAGGTGTCCCTGGGCCAATGTTTAAACATTTTCTGGGCTCCTTCGTACGGTGGCCCACAACTGTCACGCACATTATAACACAGAATCACACAATTAAAGAAGGAATTACACAATTAAAGAAGGAATCACACAATTAAAGAAGAAATCGCACAATTAAAGAAGAAATCGCATATAAACAAAAGAAAGCATGAAAATATAAAACGAAATGCACAAATAAAGAAGAAACGCGCAATTAAAGAAGAGCTAAGCACAATTAAAGAAGTCCGCAACAAATTCGAAAGCTCCTCGCACAATTAAAGAAGTCCGCAACAAATTCGAAAGCTCCTCGCACAATTAAAAAATTCCGCAACAAATTCGAAAGTACCTCACACACAATTAAAGTACAGTAGTCCGTATGGAACGCCATTGCTGCCTCCGGCAGCAAATTTTAATTCTATTCGGCTCTTTTACCATTACGTTCGGCTCTTTTAGCATTCGGCGCATTTCTATTCGGCCCATTTACCATTTCGTTCGGCTCTTTCAGCATTCGGCGCATTTCTATTTGGCCCATTTACCATTACGTTCGGCTCTTTCAGCATTCGGCTCTTTTTTATTCGGCCCATTTACCATTACGTTCGGCTCTTTTTAATTCGACCCTTTTTTATTCGGCTCTTTCTGCATTACGTTCGGCTCTTTTTGATTTGGCCCTTTTTTATACGGCGCAATTCAATTCTAACCTTTTACATGGGATCAAATGGAAGAAAATCAACGGCTGGAAATGAGTCTATGAAAAGTTTACAAAACATTTAGATGCAGCATGTAGATTGTTGGTTGAATTAAATGAATTTGAAGGCTATTTCAATATAACTAATCATTTTATTGACATGATTAATGTGTTAGTTAGAGAACTTGCAATTGTCCAACCTTATTGACCATTTTGAGAGAGAAAAGGTTTGATTCATGGCCTAGGCTAGCTAGTGTCAGCCTAACATTTAATAATAATAATTTACCCTTTCTCTCTAAAAATTTGTTAAAAGATGAATTAATTTTAGGTTATTCAACACATCTTTAATCGGTTGGCTACTCATGGTTGGCGCCATGATGATCAAATTTTTGTAAACTTTTCATAGACTCATTTCCAGTCATTGATTTTCTTCCATTTGACCCCATGTCAAAGGTTAGATTTTAATTGCGCCATATAAAAAAATGCCGATTTAAAAAGAGCCCAACGTAATGCAGAAAGAGCCGAATAAAAAAGGGCCGAATCAAAAAGAGCCGAACGTAATGTTAAATGGGCCGAATAAAAAAGAGCCGAATGCTGAAAGAGCCGAATGTAATGGTAAATGGGCCGAATAAAAAGAGCCGAATGCTGAAAGAGCCGAACGTAATGGTAAATGGACCAAATAGAAATGCGCCGAATGCTGAAAGAGCCGAACGTAATGGTAAAAAGGCCGAATAGAAATGCGCCGAATGGTAAAAGAGCCGAATAGAATTAGAGTTTGCTGCCGGAGGCAGCGATGGCGTTCCATACGGACTACGGTACTTTAATTGTGCGAGGTACTTTCGAATTTGTTGCGGACTTCTTTAATTGTGTGAGGAGCTTTCGAATTTGTTGCGCGAACTTCTTTAATTGTGCGAGGTACTTTCGAATTTGTTGCGGACTTGTTTAATTGTGCGAGGAGCTTTTGATTGTGTTGCGAACTTCTTTAATTGTGGGAGGAGCTTTCGAATTTGTTGCGGACTTCTTTAATTGTGCGAGGAGCTTTCGAATTTGCTGCGGACTTCTTTAATTGTGCTTAGCTCTTCTTTAATTGCGCGTTTCTTCTTTATTTGTGCATTTCGTTTTATATTTTCATGCTTTCTTTTGTTTATATGCGATTCCTTCTTTAATTGTGTGATTTCTTCTTTAATTGTGTGATTTCTTCTTTAATTGTGTGAATATGATTTATATAGTGTGCGTGACAGTTGTGGGCCACCGTACCTTCGGTCTACTAATATTATGATTTCAAAAATACCAACCAATTATAAACTAGGACAAATCTGCCTACCAGCCTAATACAAAAACTGAAACAGTTTTCAACATCATGTTATAATAAACATTTATTTGACATCATTGAAAGGTTAAGTACAACTTATAAAAGTAGATACAGATTTCATAATTTAATAAAGGTATAAACGATGGAAAGAGGAACATTTAACTTTATCTAATAAATTAAAATAAATGATAATAAATGTATCTAATACTGTAGGATCTCTTTCTTTGTGGAGGAAACCAACTTTTATTTTACAAGTAAAATCATTATCTATAAATGTAGGCCTAATACATCTTTAAAATATAATTGTACAAAATTTAAAATAAAATCAAGTTCTATCCTCCTGTGAATACTTTTGAACATTTCAATACAATGTTACTGTATATTCTCTACTGACAGTCAATCACATTCACAAAATGTCATGGTTCGTATATTACCCTAAAATAGAATAACACCATATCACATTCAAATAAAACGATGTCAAACCACCCGTCGTAGTTATTCGTATATTATCAGTAAATCAATCAATCGGTTTTCTAGTTTAAAAAAATTGATTTCGACTTAGTTTGTTTGATTTTTTGTTTTAAATTAACCTGTTAAATATGTTAGGGTATATGAGCTACGGAAACAAAATTAACGTCATTTAAATTTTCTTGTTATTCAGTTAAAATGCAAAATTGTGCGTGCATTGAAGAACGACAATCTTCATGGCTTTTTACCGATTGTAGGTTCAACACCATGTACTCTGTATGAGTCTGGTAATTTAATTTGATGGCTGCAGTTTTTCTAGAAAAACGTTCTCCTAGGACTGTTAGTATTAGGCTAGGCATAGCCTAGGCGTCTTGCTAGGCCTAGGATTGTTTGGTCGTTTGTTGACATAATTAACACTAAAGTAGGTGTGTTTATAAAATCCATATAAATATAACATTTAATATAATATTATTAAAAAACAAACCTTACTGTTTTAATCAATAATGAATAATGTAGGCCTTGGCTATAGGAATACCTTTTATTTGATTCAAAAGACATGAATTTATTTAGATAAATATTTAATGTTTTATATTCGTGTAAGGTTACAAATAATGGCATGAGGTGAATGATGAAAGGTTATATATCAACGAGGCAACGCCGAGTTGATATTTAACCTTCCACTCATAAACATTGTTTATTTGTATATTATAGCACCTAAATAAATTCCTGTCATTTGATTGGACGATTGTGGGTCACATTGCGTGCAATAGTACGCACTATTAAACGATCGTTTAATAGTATTTTCTTCGTGTGCAAAAAAAATAAAATATTTTCGCGTTAGGAAAATATTTTTTTTATATTATTGCTTTTGAAATACAACAGCGCCACCTATTTTGTAGAATCGTTGGAAAACATAATTAGCCTAGATAAATGAATTCCAGTTGCCTGTCGAAGTTTCGTATTTGGTATTTGCTGCCTCTCAGCCTAGCTAGTAGGCCTGGCCTGTTAGTATTAGGCAAGGCCAGAATTGTCTGGTCGTGTGTCTATATATACTGGTTGGTGGCGTCATACAGCAAAGATCCGATTTTTTTTCTCTACACCAAACCGACTCTAAAAGGGACTAATTTCCGGCTTTTTTGGATATATTTGACGTGAAACAGCTAATAAACTAACAAAAAATCGTTATTGATTGAAGAAAACGACAACAATCTGTAATTTGTAAGTCAAAACCATTCTTCTCAAAATCTTGATCAGCTAGGCCTTCGCGCCACAAGTACATTGGTTGCCACCCACCGGTAACTAGGGACGCCAACCAAGACGAGCCAAGTAGGCCTATTGTACGGTGGACTACGTATTGCATAGGCTTAAACTTGATTGCGATTTATTATATCTTCTACAAAGCAAACTCCAACTCAACTAGTGCTGATTGTTATACGACCGTCTAAAATACTATTTTATATACAAAAAAGTGCTGTAACTGAGTTTTTTCTAAAGCTTTACATAATTTGAACAACATAATCTTGATCATCAAGGTTCAAATCGAAACGCGGTCGTCCCACTTAAGCAAGCACAAACAATGTCATTGTCACCAAATGATAGCGCTGACTTGATTGAATTATTTCAATCAATGAAATCGCCCCCGGTATTATCACTGGTTTCTCCAGATCCTGTTTACAACAACTCAACGAAATCGCCTCCGATACTGTCACCGGTCTCTACCACACAAAATCCAGTTAAAAATAAACTTGAACAATATCTTGTGGAAGAAAGAGGCACAATAGAATGTATAGCAGGGTGTGATTCAACAGGAAAAAACGAAAACACAATAGCATGTACTCTTTGTTCAAAGCAGTACCACAGGACATGTGTAGACGCTTTTGAAGTTTTGAAGAATTTGTTAAAGAATCTCTTTCCAATATCATGAAATCACAAAATAACCTTGAGAGTAAATTAGCTGAATCTATTAAATTCAACGAAGAAAGAATTATTGCTCTGGAAAAGGCTCAGTCGCGATACGAAGCTAGGCAGGCGGAATTCGTCGACGATTTGCATACAGCTCACAACACAATTGCGTCTATGCAAGCTGAGCTAAACAAGGCTGAACGCTTCTCCAGGAGAAATAACATTCGCATTGTGGAAATCGCTAAATCTGATAACGAAAACCCAATCAACATTGTTGAAGATTTCTTAGCCACTCATTTTAAAATTAAACCGACGATTGAGAGAGCCCATCGAGACGGTCTAGGATTCTAAGGAAAGCCGCCCCATATACTCTTTAAAGTGCTATCATATGTTGACAAAGTAGAAATCCTCAAAAACCGACATAAACTCGCTAGTCCAGGTGCCTACATTATAGACGACCTAACCCGCACGGACAGGCAAGAAAAGAACAAGTGGAAGTGGAATGGAATCAAGCTTAGGTTCAGAGCCGGGAAATGGCGTTCATCAACTGGTATCCCACACGTGTTTAAGTAGTAACCTGTTTGCACAATGATAAACTCTATCCAGCTTCATCTATCCAAGAAGAACTTTTTTTCCCTTGACTTTACATAATTATATCATTTTAAAATATGCAATATCGATTTTCCGTTAGCTGTTCATTATTACTATATTACATCGTATTATTATATCGGGAGCTCCTGTTTTAATTTGCTCCTGCTTTAATTAACTTCTGTAAATGCACTCTTATCATATCTTGTTTTTTTGTATTGTTTATGTATTATTATTATTATTGTTATTATTTACTATATTGTTTCCTATTACCATTTACTTTATATTCAGTGATGCTTCTCAAATTGTTAAATCGCTGTCTAAATGATGTCTGAGAATTATTTTTGTCATCTCCCATTCCATGATTTTATTATAGATTCTGATACTATTAAAGATGTATTGTCCCCCTGAAAAAAATTTTTTTTTCAATATTTTTGTTGAATAGGCCATTTTAATTGCACATAAAAGTTATTCACTTTGACCTCAATTTGGATTGAAAAAAATAATTTTTTACACGGGAAAATCGCAATTTAATGCAAAAATTAACCAACCGGAAGCTATTTGTCTGGAAGACAAATGTGTTCCGGTTTAATTTACCCCTTGACCTGAGTTAGCTCATAAATATTCATATTGTATGGATACATCGTGTGGATGATGATGCTTTCCAAATCAACAGCCGGCCAACAACGATAGCAATGCATGCGTGCGCGAGAGAGTCGAGTAGTGATGCGAGACGAATCTTGAAGAAAACACGAAAACTATAGCTAGCAGAATGCTAAGTTAGAATTACAGTTGATAACTTTGATGTTGAATCTTATTCATTTAGGTGAGTTTTTGTTTCGCTAACAGGAGAGGCCTAGCTAGGCCTAGGCCCGAATTTGCTGCTACTGTACTACTAGTCGGATTTACTACTACTACTAGCACTGACAGTCTCGAGTAGCCTAAACTGCTGCCTACTTCTGTCTCTAGAAGTAGAGTGTAGTAGGCCTAGGCAGTACACTGCTAGCTAGGGCTACAGTAGACCACCACCAGAAGGGATGTATTTTTGTTTTAATCATGATGAATTGGTTTAATTTTTAAAGATTTCAACTATCTATTCAGCAGTGAAAATAAAAAAAAAAAGAAAATCTAAATATTGTTTTGGATGTTTTACTGATGCAATATTTTAAAAATATTTTCTGTATCAAATGCAATAGGTTCAAATTAACATTTTATGCAGATATTTTGACACAAATTTCTTTTTTTTTTAGGTTGATTGATTGAACAATAAGAGCAAGTAGTGAGAAACATAAAATGTATCGTACAGTGGCAACATTCACAATTTATTGAAACGTTTCTTACTATTAAAATGACACTTTGTAATGGATGTGAGCGATCTTAGAAGACTATAGCTGTCGTAATTACTGCCACAATCAACACATTGATAATTAGTAGACAAATTGACACAAAAAACAATACAGGAATTCAATAAGATATACTGTATATATATATTTTATTAACTCCTTTTGCACTGTAATATTTACAGTAAAATTATGAAGTGCAAGTAAATTTGAAGAATTTATCCTTTGTACTGTTGTAGTAGTTTTTTATTATTTATTGAATGTTATGTTTACAAAATAATATACTGTACATATAATACAAAAAAATATACAATATTTTACAAGCTGGACAAGAACATATTGGCCGAATGCAGCAGGAGAGTCAGAAATATTTTTCCTGCAATATCCATTCATATTCCAATACCGAGTCTATCATTGTTGTCTTTGGGTGACCTCTGTTCCAGTCTTCATCAGCTCAACGTCTTTAAAAAAAGTAAAAGCAAAGTATGAAAATCTGGAAAAAATAGATCATGCATATAATTTAGTGCAAAATTGGGCTAGTGAAATTGCTTACTTTGACATAGTCAAATAAGTATACTACCTTTCTATGGTAATTAAAACACATTACTTATAATGTTATAACTTATAAAAAGAGAAAATAAATATTTGACTTACTACAGTACAGAGAACATTTGTTTGTGTTGTAAAATGGCTAAGCTGGCTTTTCCCCTCTGTCTACTTGTACAGTGCTGCTGTAAGGTTCTCAATTTCAGGCTTGTATTGCAACCATTTTCCCTGAAAAATGTTTGTTTTATTTTTATCATAAAAATTAGTTAAACTGTAAATATATATGGTACAGCAAGCTGGCTGTATTTTCGGAATGTAGCTAAGATTGATGGCATATAGCCTAGGCCAGTCTATGAAGAGTACAATGTATAGGGCCTAGCTGGGCATCTTCTGCAGGGACCCGATTGTCACAGTCTGCTTGCTACTAGCCTAGTAATATGCAGCAGCATGTATTAATTATTCTAGGCCTAGTTAATTAATTTACCTTCCTGTTATTATTGCGTTATATATATTATTATATTTAAAATAACCGTCTAGGCCTACTTACCGACAAATTAACAGCTCAGCTTTACATATTTATACGATCAGGCCAGGGAAACCCACAGTCGCGTCGATCTCTGGTGGTGTTGTTGTACATACAACGTGCATCGTCCATTGTTAGATCAGATCTCTGCTGTGTGGATGCTCATTAACATATCATGCATATGTATGAGTTAGCTCTACCGGCCTAATTTCTGAGCCGATGAGTTCGAAAAAATGGTAAACTTATTTTGATTTTTTTATAAGCGAAATCAATATTTTTTTCGGATTTTTTTTCGGTGGAAGTGAATAACTTTATGTTAACTACAAAACGGTCTATTCAAAATTTGATTTTTTTCATCTTTATTTTTCATTTTTTGGGGGACAATACATCTTTAACCATAGTGATATATCTAACATTATTATAAACCCCCTTGCTCATACTGAATATGATAAATTTGATGAACATTCCGAGCCTCTTGCCAACCAATTAAATTCTAGAAATTCGACACTCGAGGATTGTATATACTATGACACTAATCATTTTAATACCACTTTTAGAAATGTTTCAAATTCCCTAATTTCTCTCTTTCATATTAACATTAGAAGCGTTACAAATAAAACTGATTCCCTTGAACAATTTTTAAATTCAATTAATTTAAAATTTTCTATTATTGGTCTCTCTGAGACGTGGTTGAATGACACGTCACCTACTCCCTTCTTGCATAATTATTCATTTATATCTAAAAATAGGCAATCTGGTAAAGTAAAAAACGATCTTAATGTTAGAGTCCGTCTTGATCTATCGATTTCTCAACCATATGATTCCCTTTTTCTAGAAATAGTACATCCTAATAAAAAAAATACAATCGTTGTTGTAATTTACCGTCCTCCAGATGGTAATATTGATCATTTCTCCAAATCCTTCGATGAACTCTTAAATAAAATAAATTCTGAACATAAACCCTGTCATATCATGGGCGATATAAATATTGATATCATAAAATATCAAAATCATATTCAAACTAATAATTATATTGATATGTTACTTTTTCGCTCATTTTATCCAACAATTTCAAAACCTACTCGAATCACACCGACTACCGCCACCTTGATTGACCATTTTTACACCAATATTATTGATACAAAAATACATTCTGGTGTATTTATTTTTGATATATCCGACCACCTTCCTATCTTTCATATAGTAGATGAAAAATTATACCATACTGACACCGACAATGTACCATCTCGTATAATAGATATTGATGCTTTGTGTGGTGATTTGGTTGAGGAAAATTGGTCTGAGGTTTACGATTGTGACCAACCCGTATCTTTTGATAAATTTCTTAACACATTCTATAAAATTCATAATAAACATATTAAAAATAAATATAATGTATCAAATAAAATGAAAGCAAAACAGTCTTGGATGACACCTGGCTTAATTAAAAGTAGCAAAAAGAAACAAAAACTTTATAAAAAATATATTTATTCTCATGATATTCAACATAAAAGTATATACAAAAATTATAAAAATATGTACACTAAACTCTGTCGAACCGCCAAAAGAATGCATTATATATCAACATTTCAAAATGTAAAATGTAACCTTAAAAAGACCTGGGCTATAATAAATTCTGTATTAAGACCAGAAAATCAAAACAATTTCCCATCCCTCATAAATAACGGTTTTGAAACAATTACATCAACTAAAGAAATATGCGATTCATTTAATAAGTACTTTTCAACAGTTGGTTCAAATTTAAATAATTCTATGCCTGACCCTCATATTGACCCAATCTCATATTTACCAAATCCAATTTCTCAATCCTTTTTTATAAATCCTGTTACAAAAGAAGAAATAATAATTATTGTCAACAATTTAAATCCAAATAAAGGATCTGGTGACGATAATATCACTTCACGTACAATCAAACAAATACTGCCGTACATAATTGACCACCTTACCTACTCTATAAACTGTTCATTCTCATCTGGTGTATTTCCAAATTTATTAAAAATAGCTAAAGTTTTCCCAATCTTTAAGAAAGGTGACAAGGGCCAAGTTAAAAATTACAGGCCTATCTCCCTTCTTAGTGCTTTTTCCAAGATCTTAGAAAAACTCATGCACCAGCGACTCTATGATTACCTTACTAAATTCAACATTCTTTATACTCACCAATATGGCTTCCGTCATAACCATTCCACATCCCATGCAATTCTGGATCTTGTTAACAACATCACCTCATCTCTTGACAATAAACAATTTTTACTCTCTGTTTTTATAGACTTGTCAAAAGCTTTTGATGTCATTAATCATAAAATTCTTCTTGGTAAATTATTTAATTATGGCATTAGAGGAATTGCATTAAACTGGTTTGAAAGTTATTTAGTAAACCGTAAACAGTATGTTGCGTTAGGCTCATTTAAATCATCAGTGGAGGCTGTAAATTGCGGAGTGCCTCAAGGGTCGGTTTTAGGACCACTACTATTTTTAATTTATGTAAATGATCTTTCTAGATCAAGTGACACTCTGAAAGTCATATCCTTTGCTGATGATACTACGATTTTGTATTCTCATTCTGATATCAATGTCTTATATAACACCGTCAACACTGAACTAAATAAAATGACTGACTGGTTCATCTCAAATAAGCTTATTGTTAATGTACAGAAAACTAATTACATTTTATTTCGTACTCAACAAAGACAAATTGATTTCTCTAATCTTAATATTTACATTAACAATAATATTATTGAACGTAAACCCGAAGTACTATTCCTCGGAGTTTATCTACATGAATACTTGAGATGGACCAGTCATCAAGCGTATGTATCTAAAAAGATATCTAAAGTAATTGGCATCCTTTGTAAATTAAGACACTTTTTTCCACAACATATCTTACTCTTGTTATATAACACCCTTATACAACCTCATCTTCTTTATTGCAACATTATTTGGGCAGCCGACTACCCATCAAATTTAGAAAAACTTAATAAACAAATTAAACGTGCTGCCCGTATTATTACTTTCTCTCACTATCTCGCCCCTTCCCAACCTTTACTTAAAAAACTCAATATTCTTAGTCTACATGATCTATTTACAACACAAATTGCTTCCTTTATTTTTCAATTCTTTAATACCAAACTCCCTGTGACAATGTCTAATCTATTAAGTCATACAAAATCACACAAGTACTATTTACGTATCGACAATAAATTTCAGCATCTTGATGTACCTCCTTTTAGACTGAAAATTTCCGAATATTTTGTTTCTGTTTCAGGACCGCGAATCTGGAATGATCTTGATGATAAACTAAAGCATTTTAAATCTCTTTATACTTTTCGTAAAAATTTTAAAAAATATCTTATTTCTTTATACTAATTTTAATATTATGATTGTAGTACACTGAAAGTATTTTTAATTCATCGTTTTTGTTTTTATTTATTATTTTATGTAGTAAATTGTATTAGTTTAAATGTATGTGTATTGTTTGTGGGGTCTTTCTCGAGACAAGAAACTTGTTTTCTTCTAGAGAAGACCCCAAATGATGGCTTATTACTATGTTTTCACTTATGTACACACCTATAATTATATTATTGTATAATGCCATTGTTGAATAAATAAATGTTTTTTGAACTTGAACTTGAACGCAAAAGGAAAAAAAGGATATGCTTAGTGTGCAAACGTATTCCTAGCATACTATCAACTCTAACAGAGACTATCTTAGTATTTGACCAACGTCTAAGATATGTTGATGAAAGGCTGGCCAAAAAGAAACCTGATTCAACCAATGAAGTGACCAAGACCCAGGAAAAAAAACAACTTCTCATAAACAGTGAGTCAATAAAAAAAGAAATAGAATGTCTGCGACATGAACTAAAAGAAAGGAACAACATCCTCATTGAAAACACCAAACTAAAGGCTAAAATAAAACTCCTAAGACAGGAGCTAAAGTACACAGAAAACAACATACAACCCAACGCTACCGGCCTACAAGAAATAAGGGTAGAAATGGAAAAAATGAAAGAAAAAATCAATAAAACAGAAAGAGAAAACAAACTAACAGCTAATGCTTTCATAGATGTCAAGCGAAGCAACGATATGATCCTGCAGAAAGATAAGCAAAAAACAAATCTCCAGGACAAACTACAGACAGCAATACACGAAACAGAAAAAGCAAGGGAGATAGCGTACGAAACAAAACGAACCCAGGTAGCCATCGACGCATCAGACTTCCAAACTGTTAACTCAAAAAAAGACAGTCAGAAATTGTCGTATGCAGAAAGTCTAATGAAACATAATGACACACATCGAGCCTACGAAAGCAAGAAACCATCTGTATTACTATTAGGAAATTCGCACTTTAAAAAAGTCGAAGCAAGTCGTATTTTACCAAAAGCAGATGTATGCATTACACACGCATACACTAATGACCAAATTGGAAATGCACTCGATGAAATCCACAAAACACTTGACTGTATAGTAATCCACGAAATAACTAACTCTGTAAAGGAATCAGCTCCAGAAAAGTGCGCAGAAACGCTATACAACACAGTCAGTGAGTATGCCACAAAACATCCAGACACTAAATGTTTGATATCATTTGGCTTACCACGAGCAGGCCCACTAGCAAACTCATGTATAAAGCACAAGATACGCACAGACAAAATACCAAACCTAACATTCTGCGACAATAGCAACTTCTTACGAAACGGCGAGCTGGTCGACACTCTTCTAGCACCTGATGGATACCATCTATCAGATGGAGGCACCAGCCTATTGGCCAGTAACGTCAGATACAAAGTTGAAAACGTTCTAGGTCTATCTCGCAGAAAAGCTAACACAGGAAGAGGTAGACCACGTTACCACAAATTTCAACAATTGTAAGGTAACACAAATTCAGAAAGTTATTGTAACTGAAATTAAGCAGTATACATAAGCATAGTATTATAAATTATATTAATTAAAATAGTTTTTTATAGACAAATACAATCAATAAACATACAAAATCAAAGCATGGATAACAATAAAAATAACGGTGATGAAAACGAAATATCAAATCCAATGGATATACTATTTAATCCAATATCTATTGATAATGGTAATAATGACCATGACGAATTCATTGAATATAGTCTCAGAAACAAGCTAAATGCTATTGAGACATGTTCTTATATGAGTCCATATGACTTGAATGAATCTGTGAAGAAATTAAAAAATATTGGCTACTCATTCCTTCACTATAATATTCGAAGTATCAATAAACACATTGATAAACTAACTACATACCTAAACTTAATCAACCACCTCTTTACAGTTATAGGTATATCGGAAACATGGTTAAACAATACGTCGTGCAAACCATATTTACCGAGCTATGACTTCCTCGCATTAGATAAGAAGAACCGTAAAGGAGGGGGAGTTGGTATGTTTGTTTCTGCTACAATTGACATAAAAGAAAGAAAAGATCTATGTATTGAATCTTGTGAATGTATTTTTATTGAAATAATTGAAAAAAAATTTAACAATACGATTGTTGGTATAATATATAGACCTCCCGATTCGAATATAGAACTTTTTAATAGATCACTAGACGATAATAATACTATTGATATCGAGAGAAAATCATGCCACATTATGGGTGATTTTAACATTAATTTACTTAAGCATGCATCGACTGATTTTGTAAATAATTTTCTAGAAGTAATTATGTCGCATTCCTTTTACCCATCGATTTCAAGACCCACTAGAATACAAAACAACACATCTTCATTAATTGATAACATTTTCTCCAATACACTTTCTGAACAAATGTTATCTGGTATACTAATCTCAGACATATCTGATCATTTACCGGTATACCAAATTATCCACTCCGTGCCCGACAAACATATTAAAGTAAAAATCGGTAATATAGAACCTCATAAATATGCAATAAACGAAAGAAATATAAATAAACTATATAATGACTTATTACCTGTTGATTGGGCTGATGTATATGTAAGGACAAACCCTGATGATGCTTACAATGCTTTTATCAACACTTTCAAAAAATTATATAATAAAAACTTTAAAAAAAAAGAAAAAGTTCAAGAAAATTACAAAAAGTATAAAAAGTTCAAACAACCATGGATGAGCTCAAGACTATTAAAGTCTAGCAAAAGAAAACGTGTGTTGTACAAAAAATTTATAAAACATCCCTCGTCTAAAAATAAGGATATTTATAAAGAGTTTAATAAGTCATTTATGCGTACCTGCAAAAATGCAAAGAAATCATATTATGAAAATGTTTTTAACAATACTAAAGGAAATAAAAAAAAAACATGGAATATTATAAATGATATTATAAATCCAGGTGGAGGCAAAAATAATGTTCCATCCACGTTTACATCTGATGACAAACTCATAGAGGGTTGTGAGCCTATTGCAAACCACATTAACGATTATTTTATTAATGTTGGTCTCAAGGTACGAGACAGTATTGAGCCATCAACGGCACAATACTCTGATTACCTGCTAAACAGGCAAAGTAACTCTATGTTTTTCTACCATGTAAATGAGGAGGAAGTGTTAAAAGTGATTCAATCACTTGATGCAAACAAAACACCTGGTTTTGATGATATTTCACCAAAGGTAGTCAAGGCAGTTGGTGATGCTATTGTAAAGCCCTTGACTTACATATTTAACGTATCTCTTCACTCCGGCTTAATACCGGAACAGATAAAAATTGCAAAAGTAATTCCCATATACAAAAAAGGGGACCGTCATTTAGCCTCGAATTATCGCCCGATATCACTACTACCAATTTTCTCTAAAATCTTTGAAAAGATAGTCCATTCCAGATTGTATAATTACTTTAAAACTTACAATATACTAAATGATTGGCAATACGGTTTCCAAAACAATCATTCAACCTCCCACGCTATAATTGATCTGATCCACAAAATACTAAAGGCATTTGAAAACAAAAAGTTCGTAATTGCCACATTTATGGATTTGTCAAAGGCATTTGATATTATTGACCACAGTATATTACTGAACAAGCTATTCCACTATGGTATAAGAGGTGTTACACTAAAATGGTTCAGTAACTATTTAAAATCACGAAAGCAATATGTTTTTATAAATGGTACTTCGTCTAATATTAAGGAGACTAGTATTGGTGTTCCACAAGGGTCCGTTTTGGGACCATTGTTGTTTCTTGTATATGTAAACGATATATGTAACTCAAGTACACAAATTGAATTAATTAGCTTTGCCGATTATACAACAGGATTCAAGTGTGGAAATAACCTGAACGCATTGGCAAACACTATGAATGTTGAACTAGATAGAATTAATATGTGGTTCAAAGCTAATAAACTTTTATTAAACACCAGCAAAACAAATTACGTAATCTTTAAAACTGCCCAAATGCGTATTATTACAACCAACATTGAATTGAAAATGATTAACATTACTATACAACAACAAAAAAATTAACATTTCTTGGGGTTGTAATAAATGAGAACCTTTGCTGGAAAAATCATATAAGGCTTATTAGCAAAAAAACCGCTAGGTCTATTGGAATATTGATAAAAACTAGACATTTTTTTCCTAATTATATTTTAACAAATTTGTATAATACATTAATTCTACCGCACCTTCAGTATGGAAACATTATTTGGGGCAGTACATATGATAGTACACTAGAATCCCTTCTTAAACTCCAGAAAAGGGCTGCTAGAATTATTTTATTTAAAAAGCCATGGCAACATTCTGAGCCACTGTTTAAGCAATTAAATATACTTAACATACAATATATCAACAGAGTTACCGTCCTAGGTTTCATGGCCCAGATTAAAAGTAATGTTTTACCCAGACGAATCCAAATGATATTCAAAAGAAACGAAAATACTACCCATAATCTTCGAAATATTTGTAGCGTAAAACAACCATACTCTAGGTTAACGTCTGGTCAACATTTTATCAGTATTCACGGACCGAAACTATGGAACGAGCTCTGTAGAAATCACTTAGATATTTTTAACAAAAATTATAAAATACTAAAAAAATATGTAAAAAGAGACATTTTATCGAATTACAGAACTTAAAATGCTTCACTCATAAAATATAGATGCATATATTATGCATTTGTGTTGGTGTGTGCGAGTATACACACATAGCCTGTTTTATATTATATGTATTCATACTTTTGCTATAATATATATAGAAAGAATCCACATGTACTGGAAGTAATAAACTGAATATCTTCTTTTTTAAGACAAAATGTATAAATAATCATGTTAGAAAAACAGTATCGCTTTTTGATGATGAACAACTCTAAAATGTATATAGGAAATGTTTTTTATTTTATTTTGTATCTATTAAGTTGTGTTTATTGTTTTATGTTTTTTTTTATGTAAAAGCTGCGAAAACAGAAGTGTAAACTTCTCTATGCAGGATCCTTGCCATCATTTATGCTATGAAACTGTATTTATAAACGATGAGTAAATAAATGTGAATTGAATTGAATTGAATTGAACTGAAATTCGGATACAGCCTCATAATTTTGAAGACAGCCCGATTTTCTTGACAGATTTAATATATGTTTATACAATTATATTGATTTGCGATGAATGGAACATTCCAATATTATTATTTGGTTTAACACAAGTACCTGTAGGTAAATGTATGAGCCCTTGGAGAATGAACCTAAAACCTTTAGTTATAGTATAAACCATTTTGGTCGCCATTTGAATCGCAAATTTCTTACTGTGAGTGTGGGTAGGCACTATTGTTAGATAAACGCACAATATACAAATGAACTTTGTTACTGATAGTTGCTACTCACGTTTGTATTAATGAATAAATCCCAAAAAAAGATAAACGTCGTAGTGGTGTATCGTTAAATGTACTTTACTATTTCAATCGATTATTTGGTCATTGTTCGAAAATGTCCCTGTTTTAACAAAGTATTAAATCGCAAATATTGTACTGTATTATTGGTATATTATTTATAGGCCTATACAACATGAAAAAAAAAATCGTTAGTGAGTGGATAAAGAATATATTTAAAAAGTGTTCCTCTTGTACCCATCCATCAACCCTAATGTTACATACAAAACACAAATTGGGTTTGTTTAAATAAGTCCAAATAAAAAATGTGGACTCATTTTATGACAAATTTCTCTTTCGGAATTAGGTATAATTCCCATGGTGCTAATTTGAGTTGACTACATAACTCATCGTGTCTATATTTAATTGTTTCTCTAAACGACAATGTATTATAATGCGGCGGTACGTACATTTGAAATCGCCATTTTTTTACGCTGTGTATTCGAGAACCATTTGTGGGCACGACCTGGATTGTACGCGAGCGAAGTTGATATACGACCTGGATAGGTCATGAAACGTCGCTGTTTCTAAACAAGAAAGTTCAGTGAATTAGGCCCTAGATTGATATATTTTTTTTAAAAAAAAGCAAATACAGCAAAAACAAATCTGAGATACGTAAAATTACGCGAAAAGTTTAGTAGAATAAATATATAAATTATTTTATTTGAGAGTAGCACGATAATCAAGAGAATGATATTTAACATTCTAATTGGTAAAATATCCGTCTAAATAAATCCACAGGGCTAGAAAAACATGCGTTACTCTTTATTGTTCATTTATTTTATATACAATGCTATGAAATATTTCCATTTTCAAAATCCATCCTGTAATTTATTTTATATAATATACAAGTAATGACTGATTGCAATGCAATTAAACCTCTTATGGCGGCCACTCTCGGGACCGGGAAAAGTGGCTGCTTACAAGAGGTGACCGCTTACTGCCGATAGAGGGCCAAAATCAGGTATTGTGGCTATGCTCGTTATTTTCAGTGTTCTAAACGAAATGGGCCTCTAAATTCTCTAGCTAATCGTATTTTATTGTTTATGATCAGGTGGTTTTGTAATATTTATGATTTTCAGACAAATTTTAAAAGCTTTTATCATACGAAAATGATCAGTCCAAATCTGTGTTGTTTTCTCATCTCATCTAAAAACACAGGACTATTCTTCACAGAAATGTTTTTAAAGGTTAGGTACGGGCAAAAAAATTCTATTGATCATACATTCCAATAATTATCGATCTATAATTTCCCCTATGTTTCATAATTTGTGTTACACCAGCTTGTTGAAAATAAGCACTTTCTTATCAGTGGGGGGATAGTTCAAATTACACAGTAAAACCTCTATTCTTTTGTACACAGATGTTGTAAATATAGTGTGGTAAAAAATGTTATCAGATGATTAAATATGAGTAACATAACTTGAATTTTACATTTCTAGTATTTTTATTTAACTTCAGATTTTTTTTTCATGCTATAGCACAAATAATCTACCGATATCCACCATTTTTTTTCACCTTCTAGGAAGTCACCAGACATGTAATTACATTATGTTAAACTATACCTAACTAATGAAAAAAAGTCTGCCTTGTTTTTATAGCAGAATTTTGTATTTGACCATTTTAAGGGAAATTCATTTTTTTTTTCGATTTGATTTATGTACAAATTTCAAAAAAGTAAATACGATTTTTTTTTTGGATGGCTGCTAAAAAATTCATATTTTTAGTAAAAAAAAGTGTCCGTGGCCGTTTACGGGAGGAGGTTGCCGCTTACGGGAGGTATAAAGTGCACTAGTTAGATAGGAAGAACAAACGGGCTTTTGAAAGTGTGGCCATTAAGGGAGGTGGCCGTTTACGGGATGCGGCCGCTTACGAAGGTCCAACTGTATTTCAACGTGGCGGACGAATATTAAACATTTATTATTTGTTTTATATAACATCTAAATAGATTTCTGTCATTGGAATTAGATTGAATAAAAACGACGTATTCCTACATTTGAATCACATTGAAACAGTAATATTTATTTGGATTTAATAATGACATCTATTACTATAGTCCAACCAACGACCAAACAGTCTACTAATTTAACAGCTAGGCTAGATACCATTACGAAACTTCGACAGGCAACTGAAACTCATCTAAGCTAATTCTGTTTTTCCCCAACGATTCCACTTCTTTTAGAGGTGTTCCTATTAATTAATCTAAATCATACAAACGATCTAAAGCCAATTTAAATGCCCTTACTGGTCTAATCTTTCTCTCCAAATGTAGCCTACTTCCGTCGCGATCCAGTCATCACACTCCATCATCGACGAAGGTACAAAATAGGCGGCGCTGTATTTATAAAAAATATATTTTCCAAACGAATATTTCTGTTCATATACTAAAAAAGTACTATTGAACGACCTTTCAATATTGCGTACTATTGCACGCATTGCTTCTGACCCACAATCGTCCAATCAAATGACGAGAATTGATCTAGGTATTATAATGGCCTACAGTATTACATTTCAAATATATTGACGAGTTCTTCTGGAGACACGTTGCCACCTGTAATCACCACAACTACCGTCTTTCCAGAAACGTCTGGGACTTTATGATGCATGAGAGCAGAGAAGGCAGCGGCACCAGATGGTTCGACCTTTAACCCCGCTTTGTAGAGAAGTTTCACAGCAGAGATGATTTCAGAGTCGCTTACAAGAAGGATGTCGTCAACAAATTTTTTGTTATGTGCAAATGAATATTTACCTTCGGTGAGAAAAATAGAGATTAAGAGTATTAGTCTATATAATATGAATTAAGTTATAGGTCTCCAAAAGTTAAAGAAGTGAACATTAGTAATTGCGGGTGAGGTACAAAAATATTCCATAATTTTCATTCTATAATTATATCAAACATTCATGTTAGTACAGTGACGAAAACGAAACATTTGCCTACGATTTGTCTTACCAACAAATGGAGCAGATAGCCCTGGTGCAAAAGAGTGGCTTTTGTGGTCTGTGAGAGCCTTATCATTAACTAGACTTTTAAACATGGTACACGCTGCAAAAAAAAAACAAACTTTAAAATAAAATGTGGAAACTGACATGAGAACGCAACGCTACATAGAAAGCCAACAATGTACAATTATTTAACCGTACAAGTTTGTTTCTTTCACATCAATAATTTATGCCGAACTGATCACTCAACTTGAACTCCTTCTCCATGATCAGATTATGATAATAAACTAAAAATGTTTCTTTTCACAAGTTTATGGAACATAATTTCGATGTACAGCGCTTTTGATAATGGTTTCAGTCTAAGAGCGCTATTTCAAAATTGTAATGTAATAATAATTACCACATTTCTATAGGGACTATTTCATAAATAATCATACTCAAAGGCGCTTTACATAGCACATCTTTACCCCGGTCATTTTTTTGATCAAACACGTATGGAAACATACTCCCATAATGCAGCTAGTAATCAGCGCAGGTTGTGTCTTGATCTAACCGAGTACCCATTTTATACACTTGAGTGGTGAGAGAGAGAGAGAGAAAGAGAGAGAGAGAGGCAAATGTAAGTTAAGTGGATTCGAACCACGATCAGAAACAAAACGTCCAACACACTGCACCACGCCCTAACATTATGTAGAACGTACGTAGATTTCTAGACAATTTGAAGTCACACAATGCCATGACATTGTAGAATCTGCATTTATCTACAATCACTGTCGAACTGAACCAAAATATCTTAAAAAGAATCCCATGTAGAAAAGCTCCAATGTAGGTCTTACCTGTTTCAGGTTCAACACCATATACTCTGCAAGGAGTCTGGCAATGTAATTTGATTGCTGTAGCTGTTCCAGCAAGTAAACTTCCTCCTCCACAACATACTATCACGATATCTGGATTAGGAACATCTTCTAGTATCTCAAGTCCTACACTGTAATAAAAGAAGAAAACTTCTTTTTTTAAACAACGTAAAACTTATTAAAAACGGTTTTATTTAGCATGATAGTAAAACCAAGTACAAGTTTAGGTCACTGTCCCGACCAGCGATTTCTTGACATAGTCTACAACAATTGTATGAATTCATACCTTCCATGGCCTGCTATGAGGTTAAGATCATCCAATGGATGAATGAAATACATGCCTTCATTAGCAACTTTTTCATCTACTTTACTTTGTAATTCACTGACATCAACCTTTACAACCTTTGACCCATAACGCTGCAGAGATAGAAAAAGAAATTATCTATTAAATACGTAAATATGTGTCTTACTTATTTGATGTGAATAACAAAAACCAAAAAAAATACAATCTAAAAAATGGATTAAAAAATAAAATGATTGGATTGAGAATCATAGGTTCTGGTGAATCCACGCGGGTCTTCATTACTTAATAAAGTAAAGCAAACAGTCTTAAGCGCTTGATTCCTTGTATTTATAACTTTACTTTATTTGAGGGAGCACATGGCATCACAAGAATCACATTATTGGTCAAAGGGAGTACGCGCAAGTACAAAGCCAACCAAACCTCAAAACGGACCACCGAAATACGGGAATCTCTATCAAACCGGAATTGTCAGACGGGTAACAGGAACTGCTGTCACAAGTGACATAAGTTTTGTATTTAATTTGCAAGTCATTCTCATTCTTTTCCTTTTGTTTTCACTATTTGAACCTTTCTTTTGTTTTAGGAAGCTATTGTGTGAAGCTAGTGAAGCAGAGTATTTGTGTTGTAGAGAAGGATTGTGTGGAGTTTGCTGATTGGAGGAGAGGTGTCAGAGTTAAGTTAGTGTGTGAGTTGCTGATTGGTGGAGAAGGATAAGGTGGTGGTATGTGTACAATAGAGGGAATTTTGAAGGGGATGAAAATTGAGAGGAGACAGAGAAGGAGGGCTATGTTATGTTAAGCCAGAAAGAGATAGGTGAAGATTGAAATGAGAAACTAAGACGTACAGGAGAAGAAGTAATTGAATTATGGTGATATAGAGCTGAAGCAGAAAGGAAATAAAGTGATATACATAAAGTTAATAAATTGTGAGTTGGAAATAATTATGGTGATGTAGAGCTGAAGCAGAAAGGAAATAAAGTGATATACATAAAGTTAATAAATTGTGAGTTGGAAATAATTATGGTGATATAGAGCTGAAGCAGAAAGGAAATAAAGTGATATACATAAAGTTAATAAATTGTGAGTTGGAAATAATTATGGTGATGTAGAGCTGAAGCAGAAAGGAAATAAAGTGATATACATGAAGTTAATAAATTGAAGAAATAACTGTTAGAAATAGCAGACTTAATTGCTTTTAAAGAATTGTTGAAAGTATTGAAGACTAACTTTATTGATACTGATATTATTTTACGTGGAAAAGGAGAAAGAAATAATTGATCGGGGAGCGGATTGCAGTGCAGACCGACATCAAGAAACATTTTAACTTTATATTTAATTTATCTATGTCAGGAAAGAGTTGCAGTTTGGGAAGAATTATAATTGGTTATACCAGCGGAACGGGAGCAGAGGCGTGGGAGTTGTTTAGTTGCTGAATCGTTTTAACTTTTATCTTTCTAATTTGTTTTGTGTTAGCATCGAGACAGAAGAAGACAAGAAGTAACGAAATTGTGGACCTTTATTATATGTTTAATTGGGATGTTATTGTATTTCAAAGGGGGGTTTCGGGGATTTATTTGACAATAAGAAGATTGTTGATATTTTGTCTGGAAGGATTGGGAAATTTGGGAAAGTGCATAAAGTGTATTGGGAATAGGGATACTGTAAAGGTCGATCATTGTTTGAGAATTGGTTGGGTTTTTTTTGGTTTTTTTTGCGGGGTTTGGATTATAAAAGAAAGAATTGTTTGTCAAAGATTATTAAATTTATTTTTACATCAATTGCGAGTTGTACCGTTGTGGCTATTTACCGTTGTTCACCGGTGGTTCACATAAATTACATGTCCGAAAGAGCCGTAGTTGCGGCTGTGTGACAACTGCATCTAAACTAGATTGAAAGGAACAATCCCCTAACGTCTGCTTTTAGAAGAGTCAACGAAATACTTACTCTAATCAACACAGCTCGATTATCGGGCGCTGTCTTTGGCATTATTACTGTGGACCGAATACCAAGCTTATTAGCTGCATAACTTAGTGCTTTTCCGTAATTCCCGCACGACATTGTGATTACTGGCCAATCACCCTTGACAACTGCTTCTGGTAAATGTGCCATCTGATTGGCTAATCCTCTTACTTTGAAAGAACCTGAAGTTAAAATGATTTTAGTTCAAATGATGAACGTGTTTGTTTCTGTGGTGAGTGATGTTTAGCCGTTGTTCGTAAATAAAACGAAACCAACTAACAAGCCTACCTGTCATTTGTAAATTTTCTAACTTCAAGTGTAATTGGACGTTTTCCTTCATGTTAAATATTTGCTGACATCGATGGAACATTGGAGTACGAATACATAAAGGGCTATTTTGCACAACAGTATAAGCTGAATTTAAGTTGTGTCTTGTAATTAAATCGGCACTAGTATCCCTGATTTCCTATAAAACAAAACATGATGTAAATAGAGCTAAGTTCTGGTTCAGATGTGGGTTGAATGCAGGTTTTTGGTATGCCTATATGCCTACTTTTAGTATAAATTGTATACTATAACTAGCAAAGATACCCGGTGGTTTTGGTGGTAGAACAAGTCTTCACGGATAAGGAATAGTATAAACCGTAGTCCAGTGTATGCACATTGCTCGTGTGTATTTTAAAGAACCTAGTACATCTTTCGAGACGAGTAGACGTGGATAAACGTAATGGCGCCGTAGTTGGCTGCCGATGACACGATGTGACATTTAGGGGATAAAAATGTTGTTGAAGAGGTGTAACATCTAAGTCCACATCGCTTTGATCTTCATGAAATAGCGATATAAAAATGTCGCATTACATTACAGTTAGTTTCATTCAAACAATATTGGATGTCAATAGGATAATTCGGGTTATTCTTCTTCATTCCAGTCCTCGTTCTCAACCTTGTTTGTTTTTAATGTACTGTAGTTTAAAGCCTTCCCAGTACAATTGTTTTCATTTTTATGTAGTAATGCGTGTGAAATAATATGCAAAATGAATGTTTATGAGTTAGATGGTGAGAATTTATGAGTTGACATGAAAATAGAGCAATATATTTCCACCGACTGAATTATTCTTTCCATTCCACGAATACAAAACATTCAATATTTGTTTTATAACACACCTACTTTTTTTCAATTTATCGATCGTAAATCGAACACTAGGCCGGGAAGCTAGGTCATTGAAAAGGGCTCCAACTTAAATCTGAACACGGTAGATTAGAGCGCGCACGTAAATGTTAACTTTAACGGATGACTTCAACATTCTACTCATTTGAACAACAGCATAGTTCTCAGCGAACAGTTGCGTGAACGTGCCGGTTCAATTTGATTTGACGACAGGATTTATATGCCAAAATTTAGAGAGCGGTTGGTGAATTTTGTCCAAAATGGGGAAATTTCTGTCCAGAATGGGGAAATATTGTGTCCAGAATAAGGACAAAAGCGATTGGTGGCGCTATTATCGTGTCCAAAATGGGGAAGCTGTCCAATATAGATAAATCCGATTTGTCCAAAATGGGGAAATTTTTGTCCAGGATGAGGAAGTGGTGGCGCTATATCGTGTCCAAAATGGGGAAATTTCTGTCCAGGATGGGGGGAAGTGCTGTCTAAAATAGAGAAATTCGATTTGTCCAAAATGGGGAAATTTCTGTCCAGAATAGGGAAGTGGTGGCGCTATATCGTGTCCAAAATGGGGAAATTTCTGTCTAGGATGGGGAAGTGCTGTGTCGGAAATAGGGAAGCTGTCCAATATAGAGAAATCCGATTTGTCCAAAATTGGGAAATTTCTGTCCGGAATGGTGAAGTGGTGGCGCTATATCGTGTCCAAAATGGGAAAAATGTCTGTCCAGGATGGTGAAGTGCTGTCCAAAAAAGGAAAGCTGTCCAAAATAGAGAAATCCGATTTGTCCAAAATGGGGAAATTCTGTCCAGGATGGGGAAGAACTGTGTCTAAACTAGGAAAGCTGTCTAATATAGAGAAATCCGATTTGTCCAAAATGGGGAAATTTCTGTCCATGATGGGGAGGCTGTGTCCAAAATAGGGAAGCTGTACAATATAGAGAAATCAAATTTGTCGAAAATGGGGAAATTTCTGTCCCAAAAAGGGAAGTGCTGTGTACCAAAATAGAGAAACTGTCCAATATATAGAAATCCGATGTGTCCAAAGTGGGAAATGTTGTCCAAAACAGAGACACTTTCAACAGAGAAATCTAATTTTGACAAATTTCTCCAGAATAGTGCTGTGTCAAAAATAGAGAAACTACAGTATACAATATAGGCCAAAAAAATCCGATTTTCCAAATTGTATAAAGAGAAACTGTCAAATATGTAGTGAAATTCGCGGAAATGTTAAAAATGGGGATTTTTTTGTCAATAGCGCTACATCGTGTCGAAAATCTGTCCCGCATATTAGTCCAGTATGAAATGTAGCCATATGATAAGTTGAATTTTTGCTATATTTGGTAAAAATTGGATATGTTGTAGAATAGACATCACTGAATATAAAAAGTATTTGCTTCATTTTTTTTCATGCGCAAGGGCGGTTGACAGCCATTTCAAAATGACCGCCATTTTGGATAAAATTGTTTAAAATATTGCAAGTTTATGACATTAAATGATGTTATCGAGATAGAAATTGAATCATAAAAGTAACAATACATTTTCAAATAATATTTCACATCATTTTTTTAACTAAAAAAGCCAAAATGGCCGCCATTATGCCAGCCATTTTATCTGAAACGGCCACATATCAATAAAATATATTTTTAAAACTTTTATTTACATATATTTGAAAATGATGTAGAATAGACATCACTGAATCCATTTTATTTCATACGAAAAGGGGATTGTCAGCCATTTAAAAATGGCCGCCATTTTGGATAAAATTGTTTAAAATATTGTAAAATTATGACTTAAAAGATGTTATCGAGATAGAAATTCAATCATAAAAGTAACAATAAATGCTAAAATAATCTTTCACATCATTTGTGTAACTTAACAAGCCACAATTGCCGCCATTATGCCCAAAATGGCTGTCATTTTATCCAATATGGCCACCATTTTTATCTGAAATGGTTTTGGTTTTCTTTATAGATTAAATACATATATAATAGTACCAACATAACAACATAATAATAATTAATTTGTGTTTAATAACTTTACTTATTCGTCGTCACTTTCGTCATCACTATCACTGTCTGAATCGGATGTAGACAACAATGGTCGTATGTTGTTGCAGTTATTCTTGTCTGCTTCGCTGTTACACATCTCGGTACATTGTTCTTGTACCTGAAGGCAATACTGAGAACATGTAATTATTAAACATTCACATTCAGTGATAGTATGGAAACCTGGTAATCCGGCTGCCTTTTCTGGTCCAAGGTTATAGTATATTGAAACCAATTTCAGATAAAAATTGGCAGCCATGTTGGATAAAATGGCGGCCATTTTGGTTGAAATGTCAGCCATTTTGGCTTGTTCTGTTACACAAATGAGGGGGAAATATTATTTATTAATTTATATTAATATTCATTTATTGTTACTTATATGACTTAATTTCTATCCCGATAACATCTTGTAGGCCTAATGCCATAAACTTACAATATTTTTAAAAAATTGTCAAAAATGGCGGCCATTTTGAAATTGCCTATGAAAAAAATGGAGTAAATACTTTTTAGATTCAGTGATGTCTATTCTACAACATATCCAATTTTTACCAAATATATGTAAATAAAAGTTTTAACAAAATATTTGTCATAAACTTACAATATTTTTCACAGTTTTGTCCAAAATGGTGGCCATTTTAAAATGACTGCCAACCCCCTTGCGTAGGAAAAAATGGAGCAAAAAGTGTTTAAATTCAGTGATGTCTCTTCTACAACATATCCAATTTTTACCAAATATAGCAAAAAAAATGCAACTTATCATAATTATGGCTACATTTCATACTGGACTAATATGCGGGACAGTTTTTCGAAACGATGTAGCGCTATTCTTGACAAAAACTTTCCCCGTTTTAAACATTTCCAAATTTCTTTACATATTTGACGGTTTCTCTTTTATACACGGAAAAATTGGCCTATATTTATTGGATATTGTAGTTTTTCTTTTTGGACACAGCACTTCTCTATTCTGGAGAAATTTGTCAACATTAGATTTCTCTGTTGAAATTTTCTCTATTTTGGACAAAATTTCCCCACTTTGGACAAATCGGATTTTTATGTATTGGACAGTTTCTCTATTTTGGACAGAGCACTTTCCCATCCTGGACAGAAATTTCCCCATTTTGGACAAATCGGATTTCTCTATATTGGACCAGCTTCCCTATTTTGGACACAGAACTTCCACATCATGGACAGACATTTTCCCATTTTGGACAAATCGGATTTCTCTATTTTGGACAGCTTCCCCATTTTGGACAGCACTTCCCCATCCTGGACAGAAATTTCCCCATTTTGGACACGATATAGCGCCACCACTTCCCCGTCCTGGACAGAAATTTCCTCATTTTGGACAAATCGGATTTCTCTATATTAGACAGCTTCCCCATTTTGGACACGATTATAGCGCCACCTATCGATTTTGTCCTTATTCTGGACAAAATTTTTCCCTATTCTGGACAGAAATTTCCCCATTTTGGACAAAATTCACCACACCTATTAGAAAATTTATGGCAAGATGTTATATATTAAGAATCTTAGGCTGCAACAATTGTTGAATGAGGAGACTACTGTGCCTTTGGAAAACATCCTTTACTTTTATCTTAATAAATTAGGTTCAAATTTATTGGTCTTATACTGCCCAAATGTGGTAAATGTTGTAAATGTAAATGCCACTGTTTTACAAGATCAATTCAAACCTGATCTGTTTGTATATTGAATATATTTGGGAAAATCCACAAATCAAGTTGGATTGTATTATTGTACTCCTAAAAGATATTCCTAGAAATGGTAAACTATAATAATATCAATGAGTGTAAAATAATTTTACCATTATTATTATTATTATTTTTATTTAAAAATGGTTAAAAATAGAGAAATATGCCTAATGAAAAAAAACGAAAAAAAAAAAAACCCCAAAAAGTAGCACTTAAATAAATCAGACCTAAAGACTAATTTATCATGAATCAGCAGCAGATAGGGTACTAAGACATGAGTACATTTGTAAAAATTAAGAGAAAATTAACGTTAACAAAAAATACACAATTACATTTAAATGAAAAAAAAATGCAAACAGGTTTGCCAAAATCATACCTCCATGTTGGTTGTAGGACCCCGTTATAGGTATCTCAATTAGCAATATATCATCGACTAACAGACCTGTCTGTATTTATCTACCCAAGGTGGTATTTATAATAAAGTACGTCATAATGTTGTGCAAATTATTTTATTACCGAGTGCTAACTTTCCATGCAAAGTAATTGAATTGAATTTTAATTTAGGGACTTTTATCAGATGCGACAGATAACTATCTGGCGGCCGCCACTTAAGTATCTGTCAGCTGCCACATAATGTTCTGACACTTTTGTGGATTCTCTAATACCAAGTTAATTGAAGCCATACCAGTTTAAATTTGAAGTATACGACATATGATTTATTTAGAGTGTCAATTGCATTTTGATCAATGAACTCCGTACAATACAAATATGATGACATATGACGGCAAATACAATGTGAACGCAATTATTGAAACTTATCCTATTTTGTATATACCCTTTTTTCTAGTAGGTTATGATTCTTTAGGATTTGGTTTGGCTTGGTGTTTGTTCTGTTGTGGCATAGCCTATGCAATTGGTGTAATATAATCATTATTAGTATTGATAAATACGGTATAATAATAATGCGCTGCTCTCACAGCATTTATTAGGTCTAATAAAACATCGGAAATTCGTTTTTTGTAGGCCTACACTATTTAAAAAGAACGAATAAATATATAAGAACAAAAACATTATACATAATAATAAAAATACATTATATAAAAATTACTTAAACAGAACCAAATTATCTAGTAACGGTGTTGTTGAAAACTGTAATTGACTTTGGGATAAATGATTTGGAATAACGGGTTGTTCGCACACGGTGGGATTGATTTCTTATTATTAAGAATTATAATTATATAGAATTATATTCTTTAAAGAGGGGATAAGAAGGTGGTGATAAGATACGCTTTACCATAGAGATCACAGTATTTTCATATGTATATTTCATATCATCTATGGTCATTGCAGTAATCCTACACGCCCTTCTATTTATTTTATTTAATAATGCATAATCTTTTTGACTTAAACAGTTAAACCAGATTGTAGAACAAAAATGAAATAGAATTATAGTAAAGTTTAAGAATTGTGTTGTCAATATTAAATTTTCTTAGCTGACGCATCATATAAAGTCTTTGTTGACCATTTTTATAAAGTCTGAGTGTATTTTGGTTCCATTTTAACCGATCCTCAATAGTGGTACCTAAATATTTGAATTCAGACAAAACCATAATGTTATCATTTCCAATTTTCAGATTTCCATGTAATTTATTTTTCCGGAAGTCAATTATCATTTCACATGTATACGGTGTATTTTAAACCGTATGTTTTAGTACTCCGTTTCTGCTAGAAGTACTATCTTCGGTTGTCGTGTTAAAATTCATCTTTTTTACCCAACCTGCCTTTCGATCCCCAATAATTCTTTCCCGAATTAGAATTTGTTGTCTTTGGCGATGTTGTAGCCTCTCAGCTTTTACAGTCTCACGCCGTACTCCTTTAATTGTAACTAAATTATCTTTCGAAATCTGGCTGTCCTGTTTGTTCCTTTTTAATTTTTTTCAAATCTTTGTTTCCCTATAACAGATTATTTGCAAATGTTGTGATGTTTTTCCTTACTTTCGTTGACTAGATTATTCATCCATGTGAAAAAGCTTACAGAAAATCAAAATATAGGCCTACGATATTTTTAATTGGCAGCAGAAAAGGGTGCCTAAAATACGGTATGAGTTTATAAATACCGTATTTTATCTAGGTGACTCCACTATTTTTGGTTTTATGATTGATTGATTGACTGTATGGATATAGTCCCTCTTATATTTGTGTTTCCAATTTTGCTTTTACCCTGCATTAAATGTATGGAAATAGCACATACCCAGAGTAAGATGGACAAAAAGGACATATAAAGTTAGAGATATACAAGTTTTTGCCAAAAAATGATGAATCAGATAAGACTCTTTAAAATAAAATACTTATCCAGTGTATTGTTTCAGGGTACACACACAATTTTGTAGATATGCCCTTGGAATCGGAATTAATGCCACAGATCTTTCAGTTCAGAAATGGGGCGTTTTCCGATGAATGTAACTTGCATATTAAATACTATTCGTTTATGGTTATATCTTAAACACTAAGTAAAGTAAGATTCATATCAAAATTTTTCGATTTTGGATATGTTATTCTCCATACAATGCCGCTTTTAATGATATAATAATAATACTAAATTTCTTTTTTACAATTTTTCCTGGTATATTTCCTACTTTTGGTTCAACTACCAGACTATTATGTCATTTTACTCTGATATGGTGACAGCCAACTTAATTAATATAACTAGAGCGTGCGTGCCCACAGATGGTTTTTGAATATATAAATATGTATTGTGCAGCCCTTTGGTGTAACTATCGTATGAAGACTATTATATCTCTTAATTTATGCTACAATAATGCTCTGCGCCGCATACGTAATGTCTCTAGAAGTATAGTAGTGCCAGTGCAATGTTTATTGAACATGGTGTCCCTTCCTTCAATGAGCACATGCAAAAATCTACCTATGGTTTCATGCAACGTATGTTGAATAGTGGTAGCATCCTTGTTGTTTGTGTATGCAAACATGCTCCATAACTCCAAAATTTATTGTAGATAAAGAAGCATTCTATATAATAAGTTTTTTTGTTTATAAGTTTATTAATATGGATGCTATTTTCGAAACAAAAAGAAAATTAATTGAATTGAATCGATGTACAAAACTTTAAATTGTCAAAGTGAACGCAAGGAATTTCACACACAATACAATCACGATAGAATATTAGGTCTAGTTGAATATAATTGTGTCCATCATTTATTGGCCCAAAAGCTTAAGATGGATTACGTGAAACGTAACACATGCAAAGTCTGTTCATACATTGGGAAGGAACATCAACAAATATGTACACATTGCATTAAAGAACCTATCTACTCACCCACCAAAAATCCATATAATGTTTATAAATCCTAGGCAAAGCAAAGTGGGTACGGAAAGAAATTGGACAAAAAGTCCAATTTAACCTACTATTTATTTATAATGTAAAAAATAATTATCTAATTCAACTTAATTAGAAAGCCTAATGGTTTGCAAGTGTTTCTTAGGGCCAGTTCATACTTAAGTTTGCTCCTACTCAACAATTTGTTCTGCATTACACATGCGTTCGTTCTTACTACGCTATTTTTTAGTTATTTATTTACCAAGGTAAGTGGGTTCCTACACACCAAAGTTAGCGGTAACTGTTGGTCATCAAACTAACTCTGGTAAATAACTATGTCTAAACGGACCCTTAGACAGTTATGTGATACAGCGATTTTAGTAAAAGCAATGTAGTAAAAAACAGTGGAAAACACCTCAATTCGGGACAAGTCGTTCAACCAAAATTCACTTTAATCGTCAATAAATAATTATCTATCTCAACTTAATTAGTTGGCCTAATGGTTTTTAATTGCTGGTACAATTTAGTACGCATTAAAACTTTACGTCCTATAAAATCTGCGTGCTTACGTAATGCTACATACGCTCTTGCAATTGCCCAGATGGCTCTCGAATACAGGGATTTTGGCGTAAATAAATGGAAATTGTAAAAATGAAAACGAACGTATACAAACACGATGTAATTCTGTAGCCAAATATAATTTTCATGAGAATTTTAAAATTAAAACTTTAGACTTGTGTGTTGCATAGTATCTGCCTGCCACATTCCTGTCTAGTTATTTTATAATGGAGTGGTATCTTCATAATTATAAAATTCGTATCAAACAAGGATTGTTTTCTTACAACGTCTTACAATTAAGGAATATTACAAATTGTAATATATATTAGTTGTATACATTGATTAGTATTTTCAGTGTTACTATTATATATTTTTGTCTGATTAAAATAAGAAATACTATACTGGCTCGGGTACTGGATTTACAATGGTACTCATTTACTGGATTTACAATGGTACTCATGGCATTAAGGGGGAGGTGTGGTAGTGTGGTAGTTAAACTAAAGTTGATAGTATAAACGGCAACTGAAAACGCTAGCTCATTATCTGTTTTAATTAATACCTATACCCCATATCTGCAGCCACAGTTTGAAAAAAAAATGACTGTTATGAGTGTGGTGTTATTAATCCTGAGGGAATATAAAACCTAAATTCGTTTTAATTGTCAATAACTACCGGTAATTATCTAACTCAACTTAAATAGTAAACAGGATTACATTAGGTGGTTGAAATAAGTACAGAAAGTATGAACCAACTTTATATACAATCGAGTAAGTTACGCGCGATTATCCGAATGTTGTCCTTAAATAAATTTATATATAGACAAGATGGTTCTCGTATACACATAGTACAGTAATTTCAGGTAAAAAATTTCAAAATGTACGTACCACAGGACTAATATAAAATAGCCTACATATCGTTTACTTGAATGAATAAATAGACACATGGGGATTTGAATGTAGTCAACTAAAATTAGTACGCCTATATATGTATTCTAGAACCATCTTTTCTATATATAAATTTATTTAAGGACAAAATTCGGTAAATCGCGCGTAACTTACTCGATTGTATATAAAGTTGGTTCATACTTTCGATACTTATTGCCTGGCAATTTATACATTTCTAAATTCCATGCAGCCTTTCATTATGTAAGAGACAGATCAAATTGATCATTAGACTACAGTACTACTTCACTCGTGAACACACTATTTTAAATAATACAGGTTTAACAACATTCAATTAGCTGTAGCTTTTTTATATGTATAGGCCTATTGCGCCTTTACTTATCAAACTTATCAAGGCGCATTACAGATAACTAAGGCTGGCTGTGTTTATACAACACCCTAAATTTGAACACGTCTTTAATTTTTAGCGTGTTGCACGGGCCGAGGTCAACCCCCCCCCCCCCCCAAAAAAAACCTTGCAGTTAAATCGTAATACCGTGTTATACCGTAGTTCATAATCCTAAGTTATACATATACTTGCATGCATTATGAATTAATATGAGTTTATATTAAGGATTTTAATAACGTTTAAAATTAGTTTATTCAATTATTGATTTTTTAAATCTGCTTTTGAAATTAGAACAAAAAATGTTTTAGAATTAGGATAAAACTATGCTACATTTTGCCAAATTATACCAACATTTGATTATCGTTAATGGTAAGTGCTAAATCGGTTAAAATAAGCAAAAAAAAAAAAACAATTATCTACTATTATCTACTAGATTTGGTCAACATTTTCACAGCACATACTTTTATTTAACGAGAGGTCAAAACAATACCCTGAGGTCTCATTCTTTATGTATCAGAACTAGTTTGGAGATTTTAACTTCTTTTAACTATGGTATCAGTTTGAAGCCATACATTCAAATATATGAGAGACGTTAAAATATTGTACTTTTACAACTGTTGGTGAAACATCATCAAACCCGGTGGCTTCTATATATAAATTTACGTAAGGGCAAAATTCGGTAAATCGCGCCTTACTTCTAGAATTTTTACTCGATGGTATATAAAGTTGGTTCGTACTCTCGGTACTGATTTTAACCACCTGATGTAACCCTGTTTACTAATTAAATTAAGTTAGATAATAAGTTATTGACGGTTAAAACGAATTTAGGTTCCAAGATTTGCCCCAAATAGGGGTGTTTTCCGACCGTGGTATACACTGTATAATGGATGTCCGTCTTGAAAAATACCCGCCACAAAAATGCGAGGAGGCTTCGCATTTTCCTATCTCCTCCTACGATAATTGTTTTTAATAGCTGAAAACCGGTTGAACAGCTAGAGTACACCATCATAATGTTGAAGACAGGCCGATATTCTTTAAAAAATACTATTTTGATAGATTTAATATACGATTATACAAATCTATTGATTTGCGATGAATGGAACATCCCAATCTCTCAGTCTGCCAGAGTTTGGTTTAACACAAGTACTGTAGGTAAATTTATGAGCCCTTGGTTTAACACATACGGTAGGTAAATATATGGGCCCTTTGAGAATAAACTTGCGAGATTGTGGATAGGCTCTACTGTTAGATATATAAACACAATATTATATACAAATAAACTTTATACTGACAGTTCTTTCTCAACGTTTGTATTAATTAATAATTACCAAATATAAACGTCGTAGTGGTGTATCGTGACATGGTACTTTAATATTTCAATCGATTATGACAGTGACAGTTTTAACTAAACTAAATAAAGAATGTTCTCTAATATAATTAGGAATCTCTTGCCATACACGGGGAAAATTAGTGTACAATGAATATTTAAAATAAATAAATAAATAAATAAAATAAAAAAAGTATTAAATCGCAAATGTTTTACTGTATTTAGAGGTATATTATTTATAGGCCTATAAAACATGAAAAAAATATTTCGTTACTGAGTGGATAAAGAATATATTTAAAATTGTTCCTCTTTGTACCTATCCGCTTTCCCATCCCTCAACCCTAATGTTACATACAAAACACAAATTGGGTTTCTTTAAATGAGTTCAAATCAAAAACTTGGACTCATTTTGTGATAAGTTTCTCCTTCGGAAGTAATTCCCAGGGTGCTAATTTTAGTTGACTACATAAATCATCGTGTCTATTTATTCGTTTCTGTAAACGACAATGTATAGGCCTATAGTCCTGCGGTACGTACATTTGAAATCGCCAGTTTTGTTACGCTGAAATTACTGTGTATTCGAGAACCATCTGTGGGCACGACCTAGATGGTACGCGAGCGAAGCGAGCGTACCATCTAGTTGTTTGAATTAAGAGATTTAATCATTTTGTTACATAGCGAGTGAGTTGCTTTGTTTGTTTATAAGGTATTCAGAATATTTTGTCGTAGTAGACTCACATTTTCAATAACCTTTACAACCGATATTAACAAAATAATCATAATGTGATTTGCATGAAACACGATTGTTCTGTTTCTCTAAAATTATCGGAAGGAAATAACAAATTAATTTATAAAACATTATTATGAAGGAATACATTCTACCGAAACGAATTGTGTAGGCCTACTGGCAACCAAATGTTTGATGAAGATGTATTGTACTATAAAATGGGTTTTGAATAAACATAGAAAAACGTATATAAATCTATTATTAATATTTAAAAATGGTTAAAAATAGAGAAATAGGCCTAATATAAAAAAAAAATAAAAAAAAAAATAAAAAAGTAGCACTTAAATAAACCCGGCCTAAGACTAATTGATCATGAATCAGCAGCACATAGGGTAAATGAGTAAATGACATGAGTAAATTTGTACAAATTAAGAGAAAATTAACGTTAACCAAAAATACACAATTACAATTAAAAGAATAAAATGCAAACAGGGTTGCCAAAATCATACCTCCATGTTGGTTAGTAGGACCTCAATCCAGGTATCCCAATTAACGTATCATCGACTAACATAACCGTCTGTATTATATCCCCCCAAGCTGGTAGCCTATATAATACAGTTACGTCATTATGGTGTGCAAATTATTTTATTACTGAGTGCTAATTTTCCATACAAACTAATTGTTGAGCACTACGGAATTGAATTCTAATTTATTTTCTAATTTTTTTCAGAGGACAATATATCACTAAAATCTGTTTACTGTCTAGCCTATTTCTACTCCATCCAAAAATCCTTACAAGCATATTCATCAATACACATTGTATTCTCTTTTAAAGATAAAAACATCTGTTTAAAAGCATTTATTTTATTTATAAATACAAATTGCTTCTAATTCATTGCATTTTTATACATTCTTCTAGAATAATGTATTTCAATCTCAGTAACATTATATTTTATACAGTTTGGAAAACTTTCAATGTTCAACTTTCGACGTTTCGTTAATGGGCAAATATGCAACAACTTAAAATTATATTGTGCAAGTTTTTGTTTTCTTTAAGACCAGAAACTTTCTTAACCAATATTTTCTTCTTCAAATATGGATTCTCACATATAATAATAATAATAATAATAATAATAGCCTGTGCAATTGGTGTAATATAATCATCATCATAATTATCATCAAAAACATCCTCCTCCTCATCATCATCAGTTCCTTGACATGAAATGGCAGTGACATGACGCTTTCCATTATTTTTGAATTTTTTATTCTTTCATCATCATCAGTTCCGCCGTGCGACATGACGCTTTCCACTATTTTAACTTTTTTAACTCTTTCATTATCATCATCATCCTCATCAGTTCCGCCGTGCGACATGACGCTTTCCACTATTTTTACTTTTTTAACTCTTTCATTATCATCATCAGTTCCGCCGTGCGACATGAGGCTTTCCACCATGTTATGCTATTTCACACTGTCATTACCAGTTCCACCTCTCATTTTTCACTATTTTATGCAATTCTACTATGCGTGCTGACAACCAACTTAATCAATAAAATGTAAGAAAAGAAATACAAGTGGAAAATGACGCGCACCACAGCAATCGAACTTTAAATTGGGCGCGTTGTGAGCACGTTATGTACTAACGATATATCTGGCGTTGTACATACGTCTCATAATATATGCATGTAAAACGTGGGTGATTAATGTAAGAGATCAAAGGCGAATTGAAGATTTTAAGACGTAGTGCTGGAGAAAGCTTTAAGGTATACTATGGACAGCCAGCCAGTCAGCTAGAAAAAAACCAACGAAGGTGTTAGGCACGAAATAGGCAAAAGAATACACACTACTTACATCGGTTGTCAAACCAAAACTGCAATACTTTGCCAGACGGAATAGAAATAATCTGGAGAAAATGGTTATTTGGAGGGGAGAAGGAAGACAAAAAGTCAGATGGATAGAGGGAATATGTGATGCAGCAAAAACTCCCAATAAGCAGTTGCTACAAAGAAGCACAAGATCGGCATAATATGGAGATATTTTATCAGAATTATTACGAGTACTCAGATATGAGTAGAGGGAGTTCAACCTAAAGCGTGGTTCCCACTAGCGACGCAACGCAAGGACGTAACGCAACGCAAGTGAATTGACAAATCACAAGCGATGGCTTATTCGCTTGTGATTGCTAACTGTCTATAACTGCGCTTGTCATTGGTTAAAACGCTTGCGTTGCGTTTACGTCCTTGCGTTACGTTCTAGTGGGAACCCAGCTTAATGCAATAACATGTCTGGTGACTCCCTAGAAAGTAAAAATGATGGGTATAGGCCTACGGTAGATAATGTTTGCTAAAGCGTTGTTCCCACAAGCGACGCAACACAAGGACGTAACGCAACGCAAGTGAATTGACCAATCTCAAGCGATGGCTTATTCGCTTGTGATTGCTAACTGTCTATAACTTCGCTGCTTGTCATTTTTTAAAACGCTTGCGTTGCGTTTACGTCCTTGCGTTACGTTCTAGTGGGAACCAAGGTTAAAGCACGAAAATAAAAACATCTGAAGTTGAATAAAACACCAGAAACGTAAACTTCAAGTTATATTACCTAATATTTAGTCATCTGATAACAGGTTCTACCACACCGTTTAGTTATCATAGTTTTTTTTTTAAATGCCTCTCTATTTACAACATTTGTGTACAAAAGAATAGATATTAGGGGCGTACCCAGGAGTGTTGCCCTAGTTGTTGCCCAGGCAACACCCTTAACTTCATACTAAATGTTTTTTCTGCCACTAAATTGAAATGTTGATCCTATTTCATTATATATACTGTACTGTAATCAGGAAGGTATAAAAATAAATGTTTCTTATTACTTTTGTAATAATGATTGGGATTTCAATACTTTACTTTTCAATATTTATAAAAATACATTCACATGATAAACGAAGGGCCGCTAAATTGAACATAGAAGGTAAAAGACCGGGCGCCCGGAAGATTTATTCATGTGAAAAGATACAAAAGGTTTGATGATGTAGTTAGGTGCGTATTAGGGCGAGATGCAATATTCGACATTGCTGCCGGGTCACAGCCTGTACATAGGGCCTGTGGGGATCATAACATAGGGGGGTAAAAATGCATTTATTTATGTGAAGCGATACAAGGATAAACTTTTTTGGATATCATTCGCAGTGGGCTACTAATGATAACATCACCAATGACAGCAACTTTATCCTGTACGGGGCGCCAAACAGCAACATTTTAGGGCCACGCCCAAATGGGTTTATTCATGTGAAGCGATACAAGGTTGAATCTTTTTTTAATGGCAGCAGTATATATTGGGGATGTCAAAAACACCAATGACAGCAACTTTATCCTGTACATAAGCTCAGACAGCAGCCCTAAAGGTCCGCAGTTTCCCCTAGTATTCGGCTATATACTCGGCGCGTATGTCGTCTAATGGCGTTCAGCTGAGTTAGAAATACGTGATACGGACTCGGACTGACAATAAATACACAGTAGAATGATAAAACAATAAATAAAGAGAGCAGTTGTTTCCTGTATGTACCAAATCATCAAACATCAAACTCTTAGGAACTCGCCCAAAATAGGTTTATCCATGAAGTGTGTAATCATTTTTGAAAAAAATGGGGTTTTTTTTCACTTTATCTGGTACACGTACAGCAGCTCAAATGCCCGAGGCTCCATTCGTGATTAACAATGTTGATAATACAAACACATTCACGATAACGTGTGACTTTTATTTTATAATTGAAATATATCTTTATTTGGAATAATAAATAACACCAACAAAAACACTTCAGCAGATTTGTATTTTAGGGTAACATTTTGAACAATCAATATTATATCAAAATCATTATTTCGATCAAAATAATATAATTTAAGAATATTTTTCAGATAAACTAAATAATTACACTCATAATGATCGACACCGGTACCGATTATTGTGCTTTATTATTATAACTCGATTTAAATATTGTTTTAATTACACACTAGACACTAGGCCTATAGTGATATGTCTATATGAATGAAGGCAACGAAATTTAAATTTGCAACATTTTTTAACATAACATTAACATAACATAATAGTAAAGTAAATAATAGTTCGAATTCAACATAATCACTTAGAGAATTGGTAAGGTATAGATTAGACTATCGATTGCTCACTATTAATGTATTTTTAACTCAATTTAAATAAAAAAACGTAACCGTTTTCATGTGAATTAGACTGATAAAAACCAACAAATAACTTAATCGGCCAACATTTTAAACATCGTTACTTGTCCATAATTGATCGACTATTGTATCGATTACTGCACATTGTTTTACTGAAACAAAGTAAAATTTGTAATTGTTACTGTACTAACATTAGACAGTGATATCTGATAAAAGGCAACATTAATTAATATTAATAATACTGAACCAAATTAAATATCGTTACTTATCCACAATGGATCGACTACTGTATTGATTATTGCACATTATTTACTAACTAACATAAGAAAGTGATATCTGATAAAACGCAACAAACTGAATCGAATTAAATATCGTTACTTATCCATAATGGATCGACTACTGTATTGATTACTGCACATTATTTTACTATAACTGCCCTAGTCAAATATAAAATTGTTACTGTACTAACATTAGACAGTGATATCTGATAAAATGCAACATACTCAGGACCAAATTAAATATCGTTACTTATCCATAATTGATCGACTACTGTATCGATTATTGCACATTATTTTACTATAACTGCCCAAGTCAAATTTAAAATTGTTACTGTACTAACATTATACAGTGATATCTGATAAAATGCATACTCAGGACCAAATTAAATATCGTTACTTATCCATAATGGATCGACTACTGTATCGATTATTGCACCTTATTTTACTATAACTGCCTAAGTCAAATTTAAAATTATTACTGTACTAACATTATACAGTGATATCTGATAAAAGGCAACATTAATAATACTGGACAAAATTAAATATCATTACTTATCCACAATGGATCGACTACTGTATTGATTATTGCACTGAACCCAGGTCGAATATGTTACATGCAGTGTAACTACCGACACACTGTAAAAGCACAATTGAGCAAAGATATCGAGGTTACTGGCTGTATGCATTAAATAACTGAATATTGTACATTCATCATATTCCATTGTTACTAGCTAAACAGAATACACGATATAATAAAACCAATAGGGTCTATTGGATTTCTTTTTACATGATTTGTGACAGCGTCATTTATAAATTTGATTATATCACACTGTAATGATACTGGATTCTTCTTGCCAACTATCTATGGATCAAATAGTTCAGTATTTACATTTGATATATCATAAAATATTTACTTCAAAACTCTCAAATGTTTTATGTAAACGATTAAAAACTGTTAAATCAGCCATAATGCATAATCTTTTGAGTTTATCTATTCGTCATCATCCATCATCACAGTCACTTTCTCTGTCATCACTTCAAGGTTGGTCATCATCGATTTCAGCTTCAAAATCTATTATTTCAAGTTCTTCATCATAATTTTGTTCCAATATTCCTGCATAAGTATCAAGAACTGTGTTTGATTCAGCACTTTGTTCCGAGTGTGGATCACTAGTCAACGTATCTGGTAGAGCATTTCCTTCAAACCATTTAGGTACATACCTTCCATCACCATTATCAACCCATCATACTTTAATGGGTGTAGGTTTTGTGTTGGCTGAGGAGTATGAGCGTGTCTCCACATAATAGATATACATAATTTGCAGATGCTGGGTGATTGTGATTTCACATGGTGGCAATGACGAACAGTTGATCTTCTTGAATTTCTTCTTTCCAGTTGTCATTTTGCGAAGCGATTGGTACCTGGCCTCATTAATACTGTTCATGCTTTAAACCCATATATCTTGCATACATAGGCAGTGACTGCGGGTTTGTCCATCCTGTCACCACAAAGCGATCGCAATGCAGCAACATGTTTCTTGTCCTTCACTAAATAATATGTAAAATGGGATTGACTTGCCGTTGCGGTAAAATCCAGTATCATTACAGTGTGATATAATCATATTTATAAATGACGCTGTCACAAATCATGTAAAAAGAAATCCAATAGCCCCTATTGGTTTTATTATATCGTGTATTCTGTTCAGCTAGTAATGCAATATGAGGAATGTACAATATTTAGTAATTTAATGCATACAGCCAGTAACCTCGATGTCTTTGCTCAATTGTGCTTTTACAGTGTGTCGGTAGTTACACTGCATGTAAAATATTCGACCTGGGTTCAGTTAGAGATAAGCAACGATATTTAATTTGGTCCAGTGTTATTAGTGTAACAATTTTAAATTTGACTTGGGCAGTTATAGTAAAATAATGTGCAATAATTGATACAGTAGTCGATCCATTGTGGATAAGTAACGATATTTAATTTGGTTCAGTATTATTAATATTAATTAATGTTGCCTTTTATCAGATATCACTGTCTAATGTTAGTACAGTAACAATTAAAAGTTTGACTTTGGTTCAGTTAAAGTAAAACAATGTGCAGTAATCGATACAATAGTCAAAACAATAAGTTTTTTGTTGGTTTCACATGAAAACGGTTACTTTAAAAAAAAATTAAATTGAGTTAAAAATACAGTAATAGTGTGCAATCGATAGTCTAATCTATACCTTACAAATTCTCTAAGTGATTATGTTGAATTCGAACTATTATTTACTTTACTATTATGTTATGTTATGTTAAAAAATGTTGCAAATTTAAATTTCGTTGCCTTCATTCATATAGACATATCACTATAGGCCTAGTGTCTAGTGTGTAATTAAAACAATATTTAAATCGAGTTATAATAATAATGTACAATAATAGGTACCGGTGTCGATCATTATGAGTGTAATTATTTAGTTTATCTGAAAAATATTCTTAAATTATATTATTTTGATCGAAATAATGATTTTGATATAAAATTGATTGTTCAAAATGTTACCCTAAAATACAAATCTGCTGTTGGTTATTTTAAGTGTTTGTTGGTGTTATTTATTATTCCAAAATAAAGATATATTTCAATTATAAAATAAAAGTCACTCGTTATCGTGAATGTGTTTGTATTATCGACATTGTTGATCACGAATGGAGCCTCGGGCATTTGAGGTGCTGTGTACCGGATAAAGTGAAAAAAAAACCAACATTTTTTTAAAAAAATGATTCATACTTCATGGATAAACCCATTTTGGGCGAGTTCCTAAGAGTTTGATGTTTGATGATTTGGTACAGCAAACAACTGCTCTCTTTATTTATTGTTTTATCATTCTACTGTGTATTTATTGTCAGTCCGAGTCCGTATCACGTATTTCTAACTCAGCTGAACGCCATAAGACGACATACGCGCCGAGTATATAGCCGAATAGGGGGAAACTGCGGACCTTTAGGGCTGCTGTCTGAGCTTATGTACAGAATAAAGTTGCTGTCATTCGTGTTTTTGTCATCCCCAATATGTACTGCTGCCATTAAAAAAAGATTCAACCTTGTATCGCTTCACATGAATAAACCCATTTGGGCGTGGCCCTCAAATGTTGCTGTTTGGCGCCCCGTACAGGATAAAGTTGCTGTCATTGGTGATGTAATCATTAGTAGCCCACTGCGATTGATATCCAAAAAAGTTTATCCTTGTATCGCTTCACATGAATAAATGCATTTTTACCCCCCTATGTTATGATCCCCACAGGCCCTATGTACAGGCTGTGACCCGGCAGCAATGTCGAATATTGCATCTCACCCTAATATGCACCTAACTACATCATCAAACCTTTTGTATCTTTTCACATGAATAAATCTTCCGGGCGCCCGGTTAACCATAAATGTAATAAACTTGTGTTAAGGGCGTATGTTGTAATAGTTGTGGTTTACGTTTTGCTGGTTGCGGTGGGCAAATGAATATTTTCGAATTATGTTCACAATGTACTATGGCAACTTAAAGTTGTTTAAAGGGACGAGAGTTAAAAGATCACAATTTCTAGGGGATTCAATTATTTTAGGCATACTAGCTAAAATACCACAATTCTGAATTATCATCTTTCATTCTGTTACAGATACATTAAATGTTCTATTGATTATGTTTGATTGTACATGTTCTGGTGCATCCAGAATAGATTTTGCTTCGGCCGATTCTCATTTAAAAAAAGAATAAAAAGGTTTTGTTTGTACAAAATAAGAACATCCTCTTTGATAATATATACGTAACAGTAACTTTATGAGTTGTCAGATAGTTCCATCAAAACGTATTCATGAAAAGACAAGACAGAGAAAATAAATGCCATATCTGTAAGCAAGGTAAGACTCAACGTTAAAGTAACAACTGTGGTCACTTGGTATTAACTTCTTGGGTATAGGTTCCAGTATATGAAAAGAAAAATAATTATAAAGTATAAACAATATACATATTTGTATGGTTAAAATTTCACAAGCTACACTCGAATTTTACTGTGACTGGTTGTTGTACCTGAACTATTAAAACACTATCTTAAAATTATTGGTGATGAGTTGTTTCCCGTTCATGAAAAGAAAAAATTATAAAATATAAACAAAATACATATTTGTATAGTTGAAATTTCACAATCTAGACTCGAATTTAACTGTTACTGGTGGTTATACCTTAAATTATTAAAGCATCATTTTGAAATTCTTGGTTATGAGTTGGTTTGCGAGTTCAAGAAAAGAAAAAGAATTTCAAAGTAAATAAAACACATTGTATATTGTAAAACGTTTAATTTAACTTTTAAAAGCTAAAATGGAATTTTCAAACATCAACTATCAGTGGTTGTTTTTACCTAACATTTTGGAGAAGACATTAATGGTGATGAGTTGTGGTACTTCCCGAAACTGAAAGGGAAAATAGAATTACAAATTTATATAAAAAATGATATTTGTATGTAAAACGCTTAGGCTATTTCAACTAGCATTTGTATATTTGTAAAACGTTTTCAGGTTTTTCAGGTTAATTCAAACTCGAATTTATAAAAAATGTAATGTCTTTACCTAAAATGTTGAAAAATGTTGCTTAAACATCATCATTTCTTTTTGTTGATAAGTCGTAGTGATAGTGCTCTCGTCAAACAATGAAAATAAAGAATAATAAAAGTATTGGTAGAACTTGATGAAGGCTCAAACAATTTCGATTGCCTTGGCTAGACTAGAGTAATATAACGGGATTAAATGTTCATACCTAAAATGTTGATATTGACTTGATTATGTCGTGTCACCATCAGAAAGTATAAGTAAAAAACACTGATTATTAAACACTTATAAACAAATAAATGATATTTTGGTTGATAGAGTTGTAGTTGATACCCCAACATGTTAGATTTATCTTCTCATTTTCTTTATAGATGTCCAAGATGTTGATTACCCAATCTAAAGATGGTCGATCTTCTGCGTCGAAAGATGTACAGGCCTTTTCACAGTTCAACCATGTCGCTGTGTCTATTTAATTGCCACTTCTACAATACGTATACCATAACCGATGGAATACACAATCGCAAGCACCGTCAATGTATTTTTCTGGTGCTACCTCTGGATGATTATCCATGTATTGAATTACTTTGTCCAACGATGAAAAGGTTAACTCTTTGTGTCCTCCTTGATATTGTACTCTGCATGCCATCCCGAAGTCTATGAGCTTCGCTCAGTAGCTGGTTCTATCGTGCTGGATCAGGATGTTTCTCGCAGCTACGTCGTTGTGGAGAATCCCGCGTTTGTGCATTTGTGAGCGCAATGACAACCTCTGATGTCATAGAGATATATTCAAGCGCGCTCAAGGACGGCTTTCCGGTTCGCAATACATCCAAGAATGTGGTACTGGAAAGGGTGAAAGTATTTCCGATAAACTCCTGCACCATAGAGCATATACGTCACCTTGGCGGAAGACGCCAAAGACGCGAGGAACAGAACAGAAGGCAGATCGTCTAGAAACTTCATCACACGCGCTTCTACCAGCATCCTGCCCCATGCTTGATCAAGGTTGCTGAAACTGTTAAAAAAAAAAGCCGTCTTGACAGCGACGAGGTGATAGTGGCCTGGAAAAAGATCGAATGTCATCAGGTCAACGCGGCCAAAACTCCCCTGTCCAAGACGTACAGGATTACTAAGGTAGGAAACACTTGAACTAACTAATAACTGAGCAGGCGGCAGCATTTCAGCAAGTTTTATTGTAGCATCTATATCGTTAAGGACGTGTTTAGGTGTTGAAGTGATAGAGTTACTTTTCGAAGAACGGGACGAACCATGGAGGCTACTGGTAGGTGACAATGGCCATTGCGATGACCGATGATTGCACACTACAAAGACGTTTCTTTTCTGGTATCTCACCAGGTGATAACTCTGATGTTGGTTGTCTGAAAATGCGCTGGACCGGAGCGGTAGACGATGAAGATGATGACGACGACGAGCTATAAACACGTTGCTTTGTAAGAATCATTTTCCCAGGCGATAGACCTGCTGTGGTAAATATCTGGCCAGGAGAAAGCGCAAATTTTGAAGATGACGATGTGGATGACATTGGCCACAGAGACGAATGTGATCTTGATGACTTTGATAGAGACTTTGATGATGACTGTCGTACTGATACGTGTATCCCTGACAGCGATGCCGACACTGTGCCCGCTGATAGAGATGGTGATGATGATAATGACGACGATGACGAACTTAAGTTGCTATCCGATGATTCGTCACTTCTGATACACAAAAGATGAAGCACTGCTGCCCAAATACTGACTTTCTTGCTTGCTGGGGTGCATCTGGTTGAGATCTACTTAATTGGAAAAAAACAATTCACATAGCCTAGTAGGCCTAAGTTAAGGCGCGCCTAGGCTATGCCTCAAGGCACTAGCTAGCGTAATTAATAGGCCTAGCCTAGTAGGCTATGCCTAGCTAGCTAGCTACCTACTAGGCCTAGGACTATTACTAACTTAATTAGACCCTACTATTGGTAAAACAAACTCTTTAAATTTTTTTTGAGAAATTCCTAGGCCTAACATTAGAAAAGCTGAAGGCTAAGCCTAAAGACTTACCCTTCTTCTTGTTGCGACTGGTTCATCATGATTTCTTCAATTCAATTCAATTCAAAATTCTTTAATCATCCCACACGAAGCTCAATCGATTTGTTGGCCATGCTTGGTTAACAGAAATTTTCGAATTCGAAATTTTGCTTAGCAACATGTTATGACTCACACAAATTGCAAGAAAAGGTTTTTTTTTAATGGAATGTGTTCTTTAGACCCCACTGAACACATTTATCAACGTTAGGACATTTTTCGACAACGGGAAGTAGCTTAATTTGTATAATTAAAAATGGCCGCCATTTTTAATAACGTACTCTGTATCTTGGAAACCGCTAGTCACAGATACTTAATTTTGGTGTCAAAATCGTTAGAATATATGTTTTTATATTCACTTTATTGAAAAGGTTTGTCCAAAAATGAATGGAAGTGCTATTTCTAACATTATTGACCTTTGACCTTGAATTCTCATATCTCAGCAACCACTAATCGGAGATATACAAATTAGGGCTTAAATTGTTCAGAAACTACACATTTATATCCAGTCTAATGGCATGTTTTTTCCAAAAAATGGCAGATTCTATCTTTAACAATTTATTCAATCTTCTATCTGCTAAAGCCAAAGTATAGTCGTTATCTCGGGACCGTTCTATGGCCACCACCAGGTAGGCTTACTTCATCAAAGCATCTATGAATGGATGTACTGGTTGGGAGCCGAAAAACTAATAGACCATACCCAGTACCGTTTTGATTACGATCAATCGAGAAATTACCGCACCAGCTCACGACACAATCTGCGATAACTTCATTTGATTAAAGCCCCATTCCCTACGTTTTTTAGATCTAATTTAAGATCACAAACTATATTTAATGTAAAAATAATACTATATGGTCCTATTGCGATAACTTTTTTCGTCTTTAAACGGTTAAAAATGTGAAAAATAAATCGATTTTAATAATTATAGCGGCCCGCTATAAATCCCAAAATGCATTGCGCGCGGATTGATATTGTTGTTTTTCACCTGTAATTCGCCCACTTTTCGATCGATCGTGAAGCCAAATCAAATGGAAGACTCCTAACTTTTCAGCGAAAATACCGGGTTTTCCCCAATTTGTATCAACGGAGTCTGGCAAAAATATAAAGACAATTAATGCAGCAACTATACAACGTCAGGCTAGGTATATAGCTAGCGTACGATGTTCGTACGTTACCGATGTTTACCAGCTAGGCCTACAAAACTAAGCCTAGCTAGGCTAGGCCTGAGACCGTCCACGAGAGGTCGATCGCCGCGAGCTACTTAGGTAGTGCATTGTTTCTCACTTTTTATCATAATTTACCATAAAACGTACATTTAAGACAAGGAATGACATGGTTTAATGTTTTTAAAGTGATATATATGTATTATTTTCCAAAAAACGTCCAAAATTGCAGGGAAGGGGTCTTTAAAAAGCAAATCACACATATACACATAATCAAGCATAGTATACTCTATCTCTAACAATTTTTTCAATCTTCTATCGACTAAAGCCGAAGTATAGTCGTTATCTCGGGACCGTTCTATGGTTACCACCAGGTAGGCTTTCTTCATCAAGGCTTCTATGAATGGATGACGGATGACGAGTTGGGATCAGGAACGCTAGTAGACCATACCCAGTACCGTTTTGATTACGATCAATCGGGAAATTACCTCACCATGTTTTTTCCAAAAAATGGCAGATTCTAACATTATTGACCTTTGACCTTGATTTATCATATCTTAGCAACCACTAATCTGAGAGACACACAATATGGCTCAAACTGTTCAGAAACTACATATTTATATTTAGTCTAATGGCATGTTTTTGCAAAAAAAGGCCGATTCTAACATTATTGACCTTTGAACTTTGCACTACATAAAATCGCATAACTTTGAAAATATTGTACATATGAAATTATTTTTAGTGTCAAATTGTTCAGAACATACATGTTTCTATAGAGTCCAATGACACATTATGTCCAATAATGACCTATTGTATGGTTATTAACATTTGAACTATATTTGAAAAAGATTTTTAAACCCGGAATCTTCTTCATGTAGGCATTCATTAGAACATGTGATTTGGCACTACTTGTTTAGAATATGGTGGTAATTTAAAGTGCATGTAACCAGTTGATTAATTTAGTTACTGAAAATATTCACTTAAAAAAAATTATTAGACTATGTATACATACATTATAGGTTTGGATTATTAATAAATTTTAAATTAGGTCTTACATCTTACTCAGGAAAAAGTTTGTGTTGACACTATTAACAGAGCCAACAAAGATGTAGTTTTTTAAATGATATATTGTACATACTTTAGCATCACTCTTGAGGGCATTCTTTTAGGTTAAACATAGTCTTATTAAGAAGGCCTTTTCTACTACTAGACGCATTGTTGACAACTGGAATTTTAAAAGATCGATATTAATGCAACATATTTAGTTTAGTTTATTTAATTGGCTATCAAGACTCATAATTAGACTGACCACCACTTGCAATATTTTCGCCGTATACAGTAACAAGGCCAACAGCCATAAGTCGCGTGCTCTCAGAAAAAAATGAACTTTCAAAAAGTAATGTACATCAAAACAGTTCAAAAAGTACAGAAAAGCGATAAAACGAATAGTGATACCGGACCGACAGACAGACCGACAGACCGACATAGTGAACTATTGAGTCGCGTCCACGCGACTAAAAACCTCAGTTTCTTATGGAATTTATTTATTTATTTCAATAACCATATACAGTATGACTACTCTAGTGGTGTATAGTTTTTAACCTTTTATAATTTGTTTTTGTACTTTTTTTACCTGTTAGAATCGGCCATTTTTTGCAAAAACATGCCATTAAACTAAATATAAATATGGAGTTTCTGAACAGTTTGAGCCATATTGTGTGTCTCTCAGATTAGTGGTTGCTAAGATATGATAAATCAAGGTCAATAATGTTAGACTCCGCTATTTTTTGCAAAAACATGCCATTAGACTGGATATAAATGCGTAGTTTCTGAACAATTTAAGCCCTAATTTGTATATCTCCGATTAGTGGTTGCTGAGATATGAGAATTCAAGGTCAAAGGTCAATAATGTTAGAAATAGCACTTCCATTCATTTTTAGACAAACTTTTTCAATAAAGTGAATATAAAAACATATATTCTAACGATTTTGACACCATATTTAAGTATCTGTGACTAGCGGTTTCCAAGATACAGAGTACGTTATAAAAAATGGCGGCCATTTTTAATTATGCAAATTAGGATACTTCCCATTGTCGAAAAATGTCCTAACGTTGATAAATGTGTTCAGTAGGGTCTAAAAAACACATTTCATCAATAAAAACTTTTCTTGCAATTTGTCTGAGAAAAGGGTCATTTTTTAGCTAAATCCCATGGACTATAACAGCAGCACGACTGGTAGAGAGAAATCTCAGATTGTTGTTGATTTTGAGCTGGTCGATGCGCTACTTATATAGATAATTTTGAGCGCGTAGTGCGTTCACATGTTCGAAATGCATCTTTTTGTTCTACGCGCGGTTCTAACGGTCGAAATGTTCTATGGTTGCCAGGATACAGTATTCGAAATTCCATCGAATTCCATTTTCAGTAGGCCTATTGCAAAAAAAAACAAAAAACAAAGCACTGTTTAATGTTTAAATTGTCAAAAAATGCTTACGGAATGGCTACCAAAATTTCCTAACATGTTTGCTGCTAAATAGTGGAATACATAATAATTTAATATGGCAGCATTGCACCAAGAGAAAGGAGACGGCCGGATCTCAAATTCAGGAAAGTTGACCCCTTTTCTCGGTGAATCTTCTTCCGAGTCAAAATAAAAATTGCACTCGGTCCCGCTTTCTTTAATAAAAGTAAGTAGGCCTAGTCTAGGCCTGCGGGTGTCGCAGGACTATTTTAAGGGGGTTGCCCAAGAGTTCAATGCCAAAGATATCTCACCCAAGGGCCTGTGAAAGCGAATTGTGTTTAATGACACCTCTATATGGCCGGAAATGTACTCTCGCACGTACAATTCACGATAAATGGCAACTCTAGTTCGTCTGAAATATCGAGCTACAGTAGCAAACAAAAAACAAACTATACAACACAGTGTTGCTTAAACCACACTCCAAAGAAAAGAAAATATTTTTGAAATTTGCAGAAAGAAGAAATTGAACACTCAATTATTTCAAGGTTCGGAACGCCCGTAATTAATTAACTACGGAAATTCGGCTCAATATTCGTAAGGAAACGAAGATAAATAGGGTACTACGGAAATACTTAAGATTAGGAAACCCGGCAAAATGCAATAATTATCATGTACACATTATCAACGAACTATATGACGGGGCTTTCCACGAACACAGTGTGTGGCCTTTTGTACCTTTTCATAACGCACACAAGCAATCCAAACAGTCAAAAATTCATCCTGAGCATGTTCAGAAACATTATCTACAAACAATATATAATATATTAGGCTAGTCAATCTAGCAAAAAAAAACAGCCCAAAGTGAAACAAATTGCAAACAGAGATTTTTCTTTTTTAAATGGTCATATATGATGAGGAGATCAAAATTTGAGCATCACACCTCTGTCACTCATCCCGATGATATGCAAATTAGCTTAAATATGCAAATTAGGGTGAAATTACAAGGTTACCATATCTCAAAAACTACTAGTCCGAGAGAGTTGGTTTTTTCACTGATCTATTCAAAATGTATATATTTATATTTACTCTAATGAAACATTTTACGAAAAAATGACCGGAAGTACAACATTTGACCTTCGACCCCATTTCTCAATGTTTGCATATACAATGTGACTAAAAAAATGTCTGTAGAGACTTTATTTTGCCCTCAAATGACCCAGACATAAGTTCCTAATGGCCAGCATAGGATCACTTTGTAATTCCCAAAATCACACCTTTGTCACACGACACACCTCGAAAGTATGCAAATTAGTAGTACAATTTAAATAAAATATGCAAATAAGGGGAAAAAATTACAGTTGTCCTATATCTCGAAAACCACTAATGCTAGAGAGCTGATTTTTTCACAGCCGTATTCAAAATGTACATATTTCTATTTGCTCCAATGAAACATTTTACAAAAAATTGACCGGAAGTATGACATTTGACCCTCGACCCCATTTCTCAATATTGCATATATAAATGAAACTAAAATGTCTGTAGAGACTTTGTTTTGCCCTCAAATGACTCCGATACAGGTTTCTAATAGCCAACATAGGACTGTTTAGTAGATCTCAAAATCACACCTGTATCACTCACCTCCAAAGTATGCAAATTATTAGTACAAGTTACATGAAATATGCAAACTAGAGGGTGAAATTAAAGGTTCCTATATATCGAAAACCACCAAGGCTAGAGAGTTGATTTTTTCAATAACTTGTTCAGAATGTACATATTTATATTTACTCTAATGAAACATTTTACGAAAAAATGACCGGAAATACAACAATTGACCCTCGACCCCATTTATTAATGTTTGCATACATAATGCGACTAAATTGTCTGTAGAGACTTTGTTTTGGACTCAAATAACTCGGATACATGTTTCCTATAGTCAGCATAGGACCGCTTTGTAATTCCCAAAATCACGCCTTCGTTTTGGCATGGTTGGAATTCCCTTTTTTCGTATTAGTTTATGTACAGCGCTTAGAGGTTTACACAACATTAGGCGCTATATAAATCCAGGATATTATTATTATTATTTCTCAATATTTGCATATAATGCAACTAAAATGTATGTACAGACTTTGTTTTGGCCTCAAATGACTCGGATACAGGTTGTATATAGCCAGTATAAGTCAAGCACCTCGAAAGTATGCAAATTAGTAGTACAAGCTATATGAAATATGCAAATTACAGTGAATTGCCTTATGTATCTCGAAAACGCTAATGACCGAAAGAGAGAGATATGGCAACTTTCTTGTACTACTGATTTGCATACTTTCAAGCGAAGTAACAGAGGTGTGATTTTGAGAATTACTAAACAGTCCTATGCTGGCTATAGAAAACCTGTATCTGGGTCATTATTGAAAAAAAAAATTTATCGAAAGTATGACATTTGACCCTCGAACCTATTTCTCAATATTTGCATATAATGCAACTAAAATGTATGTACATACTTTGTTTTGGCCTCAAATGACTTGGATACAGGTTTTATATAGGCGCCAGTATAGGATCGTTTAGTAATTCCAAAAGTCAAGCAACTCGAAAGTATGCAAATTATTAGTACAAGTTATATGAAATATGCAAATTACAGCCTTATGTATCTCGAAAAACGCTAATGACCGATAGAGATATGGCAACTTTCGCCTCTTGTACTACTAATTTGCATATTTTCTAGGGAAGTAACAAAGGTGTGATTTTGAGAATTACTACAGTTCTATGCTGGCTATAGAAAACCTGTATCTGAGTCATTTGAGGCCAAAACAGTCTGATTTTAGTTGAATTATATGAAAATATTGAGAAATAGGGTCAAGGGTCAAATGTCATAATTCAATCAAGACAATTTTTGCATAAAATGTTTCATTACAGCGAATATAAATATGTACATTCTGAATCAACTCTGAATTCAAATCAACTCTCTAGCATTAATGGTTTTCGAGATATGGGAAGACTGTAATTTCACCCCTAATTTGCATATTTCATGTAACTTGTACTAATAATTTGCATACTTTCAAGGTATGTGACAAAGATGTGATTTTGGGAATTACAAAGAGGTCCTATGCTGACAATAGGAAAACTGTATCCGAGTCATTTGAGTCCAAAAAAATTATCTACAGACATTTTAGTCGCATTATGTATGCAAACATTGATAAATAGGGTCAAGGGTCAATTGTTGTATTTCCGGTCATTTTTTCGTAAAATGTTTCATTAGAGCAACTATAAATATGTACATTCTGAACAAGTTTTTGAAAAAATCAACTCTCTACCTTAGCGGTTTTCGATACATATAGGAACCTGTAATTTCACCCTCTAATTTGCATATTTCATGTAACTTGTACTAATAGTTTGCATACTTTGAAGGTGAGTGATACAGGTGTGATTTTGAGATTTACTAAACATTCCTATGTTGGCTATTAGAAACCTGTATCCGAGTCATTTGAGGGCAAAACAAAGTCTCTACAGACATTTTAGTTTTCATTATATATGCAATATTGAGAAATGGGGTCGAGGGTCAAATGTCATAGTTCCGGGAATTTTTTTGTAAAATGTCTCATTACAGCAAATATAAATATATAGGCCTACATTTTAAATATTTTAGTGAAAAAATCAACACTCTAGCATTAGTGGTTTTCGAGATATGGCAACGCTGTAATTTCACTCCCTAATTTTCATATTTAATATTACTTGTACTACTAATTTGCATACTTTCGAGGTGCGTGACGAAGTTGTGATTTTAGGAATTATAATACAGTTCTATGGTGGGTATTGAAAAACAATATCCAAGTCATCGAGTCCAAAATAAAGTCTCTACAGACATTTTAATCACATATTTACGTAAATATTGAGAAATGGGGTCAAGGGTCAAAATTTGGTACTTCCGGACATTTTTATGTAAAATGTCTCATTAGAGCAAATATAAATATATATATTCTGAACCAGACTGTGCAAAAATAAACTCTCTTCGATTAGTAGTTTTTAAGATATGGTAACCCTGTAATTTCACCCTAATTTGCATATTTAAGCTAATTTGCATACCTTCGGGATGAGTGTCAGAGGTGTGATGCTCAAAAAATAATTACCTTATCATATGTAACCATTTAAAAAAAAAAAATCTCTGTTTGCAATTTGTTTCACTCAAAATGCTAGATTGACTAGCCTATATGTTGACGTTAGTGGTTATTATTATGATTAAATAGGATCTAAATTTTAATTTAGTGACAGAACAATGTAGTATGAAATTACTGGGCAACTGCGGTAACAACACCACTGCGTCCGCCCCTGGATATTTTATTGTGTAATTTGAACTACCCCCTCCCCCATTTATAAGAAATTATAGATCGATAATTATTGGAATGTATGATAGAAATGTTTTGCCCGATCCTGGCCTTTAATGTGTGTACCACCTATTTGTGAATCAACCAACCAACTGGCAAGGATTAACTTAATCTAAAGCTCTGTTCACACTATCAAAATGTATGCGACAAAAAAATGCGATGTTTTTTGTCACATAAAGTTTGATAGTGTAGACAGAGCTTTAGAGTAGGGTTAATTGAGATATTAGACATATTGTCCTCAAAAATTAAAATGAATATTTATAATTCAGGCTAAAGATTTTACAGTTTTACTTTTGTAAGCAAAAATCGAATAAACTTATAAAAATAATTAAACTTAACAATTTGACTTTTTTTGGCTTTAAATTAAATTATTTTCCTATCCATTTTTTGGGTCAAATTAATGAATAAACTATTCAACAAAAACATTTGAACAATTTTTTTGTCAGATAAGAGAAAGAGGACAATAAATCTGTAATATAATAATAAATTCAAAATTTGTAAATATGTCCAGAATAATACGGTACTGCATTTATTTAATGTACGAACATTTTATATAAATAATTTAAAATTATACAATTGATTATATTTAAAAATAACTGGATGATGGTAATTATTTAGTATTGATGATGTTAACTACATTTATTGCGAATGTGTCTTAATCTAATTTAAAACTTTTTCACAACATAAGGAATATTTGTAGTATTATGTTAATATCAATTATCATTATAGTTACTACTATTTTATTGAAAATATTAAAATTATATACAGTCTAGTCTATTCATTAATCTTTAAAAAATGCCAGCAAATTGTTATTTGCACACATGCATATTTTTTGTACCTTCTTAGTCATTGATAGGTGATGTAATGAGCACTGGCCTACTGACATAACAGTAAGTTAATATAAAAAATCATAAGCAGCTAGGGGCTGAAATGTGAAACTTAAAGTTATATGTAGAATTAGCTATTATTAAAGGACAACTTGACAGCGGACTATATTTTAACAAAGTATTAGGGATGTATATATGATTTCAGAACCGTCGCTAAATTAAGGATATCGCTGCACGAGCTCGACGTCGCTGTAAATTACTGTGACGTCACAAGTGCATCGCAAAATTTGCAAAAATGAGTTTTCTGGCAAAGACTGGCAAATCGCGAAAATTTCTAGTAAACAAATAAATTGTCAACAATATAAATGTTGATTTTTATTATTGTTTCTTTTGCTTATCTTATCAGTAGATTTTGCGATGCACCTGTTACTTCACAGCAATTTAAGGTGACAGCTGTACGGGGAGTGCGTGCGGCGATATCCTTATTGCTGTTGTTCTGAAATCATATGTACATCCCTAATACGTTGCAAAAGGTCCTTGGTCAAGTTGTCCTTTAATAACAATGAAATTGAGCTATTAGTGTGCAGACATGAACTTGCAATGAAATGGAACACTTTTGCATGTTTTTTAAAAACTATTATTATGTGTGTGAAAAAACATTGCCATTCAATGTTAACAGTTTGTATCAGTGTTGCTTTTCCAACCCATCCATCATAGAATTAAATATCAAATATATTGGCGAGTTCTTCTGGAGACACATTACCACCTGTAATCACCACGACTACCGTCTTTCCAGAAACGTTTGGGACTTTGTGATGCATGAGAGCAGAGAAGGCAGCGGCACCAGATGGTTCAACCTTTAACCCCGCTTTGTATAGAAGTTTCACAGCAGATATGATTTCAGAGTCACTAACAAGAAGGATGTCGTCAACAAATGCCTTGTTATGTGCAAAAGAATTTTTACCTTTAGTAAAAAAAACAACAATAAAAACACAATACAGTAAAGATGATATTGTAGTCACGTACCATGACCTGAATAAACGCAAAATATATTTCAGTTTTGGCAATTTTTCTCTATAGTGATTCCAATGGAACCAGGCTTTTACATATCAGTAACAATAACATTGATTTATTAACCAACAAACGCCAATATATACTTAGATGCAAACATAGAAAATAAAGAATTTTGTACAAAATGCAAACTATGTCAATTCAAAAGCATATAAAACATTGATGCGAACGGTTCTTTTTAATTAACCCTTTCACTGGGAAATGTTAATTCCATCTCTGAGTACAGTAATTTTTTATAAAATGGAAAATTTGATTTCAATTTTTAAAAATACTAAAACAGGATTCTTTTATTGTTGTGAGAAAGAAAGATTAGGAAATTGGTAATTGAAATAATTTGTAGTCACATGACCATATATTTATTTTTTTAGCCATTATGTCTTTACTGGATAAAATTACATTAAAATAAAAAAAAAGAAATACCGTATATTTCGGTGTATAAGTCGCACCTGTGTATAAGACGCACCCCCTAACTGAGAGTAAAATATCGGTATTTTTTATATCGTCGGTGTATAAGACGCACCTTATATTTCATCAAAACAATGTTTTTTAAAATTGTAATCAATATTATTGTAATAATATATTTTGTTATATCTGCAACGGCATCCTTTTATTTATTTAGGTTTTTTTCTTACCTAGGCTCGGCCGCGCCAAGCCTCAACAGCCTCAACATCGAGTGCATGACCGCGTGTGTAACATGTACGTATGGGCTAGCCTCGCTCGATCATTTCGAGAGGGCGCACGTTTTCACGGACAATCGTATTCGATTAGTATCTATGTATGTATCCGAGAATTGAAGTGTGTACGCTAGGTCCATGCTATAATCACCTGGAGAATATATACTAGTCGAATACCGTACACCATGTGGCCGCCAAGAGGGCTTGCGCTGGGGGTACGGCGATCGTGCGTATAACTACTGTATAAATAAATACTAGGCCTATTCCAATCGTACTAGTCTGGGTTCCAGACGGAGTTTTGTCTTAATATTAGTAAAAAAGATAAATATTTTGGCACATATGGCGTTTCATACGTATACTACTTGATTTTCAGACAAAAATCGCGGTCGCAATAAAAACAAATAAATAAAAAAAACAATACAGACTTGGGGCAAGTCTACAATCGTACGTAAACGTTTACAAATTTTATCGACATAATGAACAAATCTTTTCATCATATTTAGTATAACATCATGCTAAAATGCCTTGAAAACTAGGCAGAAGCAGGTTGCCGTTACGTTAGTTAGTTACTGTAGCTAGGCCTAGGCCTAGCCTACTCAGCTCAGGCCTAGCAAACGAGGTGACGATAGCCTAGGCCTAGCTAGGCTAGGCCTATATGTACAATCTGTGTGGTGAGGCATTTATGTTCAGTGTATAAGACGCACCCTTAATTTAGAGGTCAAATTTGCGTGTCATAAGTGCGACTTATACACCGAAATATACGGTACCCAAAGTTTGAGAATAATTTTTATCTTTTTATATAAGAAAATACACAAAGAAATATTTTCCAACTTCCAACAAGTGAAAACTAAAGTAAAACAATATTAATATAAAACCGTATACTTCCCTACTTTGACAAACAGGCTTATAACAAAATGTTACTTTAGAGTAATTTACAAAAAAGACATTATTGTTTTTAATAAAAAATGAAAAGTAGTAACTTATTTTCAAATAATATATATATTTTTTACATCAATAAAATATCTCATTATAGTTTTCACTTACATTTTTTATTTTGGAAGGTCACATTGCAGCAAAGTCTTTTTCTGAATTATTTATACTTGAAAACTTTGAGAACAGGGCAGTTTTGGAGTTTAATTAGTTTCTGGATCATAATTTATCAAAATATTTAGTAACTTTAGTTAGAATAAAATAAAAATGTAGCTTTGATTTAGGTAATTTGCTGAAAATGTGTGAAAATACAATGAAAGAATACTTTTTGTTGAGAACATCAAGATTGGTTGGTCAATGTCTGCTTAATTGCGAAGTGATTTGCTGTAAATTTGTTAGTTATTTAGCCTTTTGTCGGTTTATTTCGATCTATGGGTGTTTGTAGATAAGCCCTAATTATTATTATTATAATAAATTTAATATTTATATTATAGACAAATTTTGAGATGGTTAATTCAAGTTATATTGTATACATCAAAAGTCAAATAAAATCAAAATCTCAATTTTGGATAAAAAAATTGCCCTTCAATCAAAAAGGCCAGTAAAAGTAATCTAAAATTAACAGCTTTAACTGTTGGTGTACAGTTGAGGAAATACTTGTAAACAATTATTTCTTCTATACACTGTAGTACCAGGTATAGTACGGATTGTATAATTAGGGCGTTATAACGCCATGTAATACGGCGTTATAACGTCCTAATTACGGCGTTATAACGCCGTATCATTATAAAATTATTTTTTTCTTTGGCAGAAATCAGCCACCGTACATTTCAATGACATTGTCCATACCCAGTAGTAGCAGGTACATACACATTTCAATGACATTTTCCATACCCAGTAGTACCAGGCAGGTTAAAACAAGTTAACGTGGCTTACCAGCATAAGGAGGTGATAGCCCAGCTGCAATAGAGTGACTGGTGTGGTCTGTTACAGCATGCCCTTTCACTCGACTTTGAAACATGGTACATGCTACAAAGAACAAATTTGTTCATCTCTATATAAATATGTATTAAGAATATCTTGTTTACTGTACTACAAATATAGCATTAATAGTATTTGTATAATTAACCTTTTCACATCTGCAATAATGTTTACAACTTGTAACCAGTTTTGATCTCCTGATTTCATACATGCTGCTGCATACGCGAAACCTGAGAAACCTCGGGAGGAAAGAATAGTTGCGCGCTATTTTATTACTATAATTGGTCAGTTTAATACTAGGGCAATACAGGCGCATGCAGTAAGAACTCAGAACATCTCGAAACAAAAACAGGCCTCATCAGTATGTTTTTCACAGAGTGTCGAGATTTTCCACAGAATTGTTTTTAATATTCACTCTATGCAAACCTGGTTACAAGTTGTTACATTTTGCAGATGATAGTGATACTAAACGATAAAATACTTTTATTGCAACTTTTGGGTTGAATTATACAAAAATATATAATTATACTTAAATGAAAATATATCATATCCATCAACAACAAAAATCAAATTACACAAAACATTGAAGAACAGACTAAACAGAAGTCAGGTGAAGATATGACTGTGCAGGGTACTTATGTAAAAGAGACCAACGAAAACAGATACGTCAAGCACACGTATTCGTTTTTCGTAAGACAGTAAAAATCTGTTTTGCATGGCAACGAAATATTAAGGGCGCCGTCCAAAATATGACTGCGGTAAATTTAAGCGAAGCGCAGGTACGTGTTGCTTGGTGCTTGGCTGCCTAGGCCTAGCGTAACATTAAAGCGAGTGAGGACTTTAAAAACTGCTATTTATCTAAATTGACCTGGAATTTTAGTAAATTACTTTAGTAAATTACTTTCAATAAAAGTATAATTATAATATTATAATCATGAATCATTCCTGATTCAAATGCAAAATAGATCAAAAACTATACTCGTTTTGTAGTTACGAATATGACTGGTGATATTCGTGAACACGAATACGCTTTACGAATATGAAATGGGGATCAGCTCAAAAGTTTCACAAATGTGTGACGTATCCGTTTTCGTTATCGTATTCGTAAGGTTGCGAAAACTCCCTAGTGTCACACAGACACAAACGAAATACATAGCATATTATCTTATTATTATTTAAGAATAGATTACATTTGTACATGAACTTATTGTAGGTCAAAGGATAGGCAAATACTGAATGTCTTACCTGTTTTAGGTTCAACACCATATACTCTGCAAGGAGTCTGGCAATGTAATTTGATGGCTGCAGCTGTTCCAGCAAGCAACCCTCCACCTCCACAACACACTAACACGATATCTGGATTGGGGACATCTTCAAGAACCTCAAGTCCTACACTGTAATAATTTAAAAAAATACACATATTATTAATCTTTAGATTAGTCAATTAGTCAGCCAATGTTCATTCAACAATGGATGCACATAAGATAAGATACCTTCGAGACCTTTAATATGGGGTGTCCTCTGAATAGAGGTTGGCCATAAAGTTAATAAGTTAATGCATTTCTCTGGTGGTGTCCTCTAAATAGGAATAGGCCTACTTGTATTAAGAGATTTATCCTTTTTACCTAAAAAAAAAGCGTTACTAATCATACACTCACACTTTAAATTTATGGTTTCACAGAATATTTGTGATGATAATTTTAAAGGAAATTTCTATTCAATCACATATTTGCTGTTTCAATCTTATTAAAAATTCTACTCGGAATTTGGCTGAAGTTAAAATCAGACAGTGTCGTACAGGAATGGCCGTGAAAACGTCTTGTCTGTGTCGGTGCTGTCCGAGTCTTGATATAGCATAGGGCTAGTTTAATATAAATATGTTTTAAGATAATCAATGATTTAAGATAAGATGAACTTTTTAAACAATATTTAATAACCAAGTGCCAATCTCAGTGACGTAATGTTAATGCTTGTTTTTTCTTATGGCCACTGTTCAGGTGCCCCTGTAAGCTCCGGCGGCCCTGGGTTTATCCAGTGAGCACTCATAGCCATTACACCACTGACAAAACTCCTTGGCATTTCTAAGCCACACCAGTGTTAGGCTGTACGTGTGAACATGTAATGTAATTGAGTGTGAATGAATTTTAATCTCCATCCTACCTTCCATGGCCTGCTATGAGATGAAGATCATCAAAAGGATGGCAGAAATACATGCCTTCATTAGCAACTTTTTCATCTACTTTACTTTGTAATTCACTGACATCAACCTTTACAACCTTTGACCCATAACCCTGAAGAAATAATTAGTACTCGGGAAATAATAAAATTGCACTACATATAATTGACTAACCATTGCCAATAATAATGTCATAGTAAAATTAGTACCAAACTACGGAACAATCATTGATTGATATGACACTGAATGTGGTTTTGCAACGTTACATTTTGGAACTTCTGAGGTAATCCCTGTTTCATATTTGTCAACTTTATATTTGTTTAAATATAAGCTTTGGTATTTGTAATACAAAACAAATATGATTTTGGACAGCCCCTCAATATTTTGATTTCAGATTTTTGCTGACATGAAAACAAAATGTTATATGTGACATACAGTGTATATACAGTATTTGAATAAATGCGCCAGGGTGTTTAATGTTTGGAAGCATATTGAGAGTGGGGGGGGGGGGAGGGGGTGTTTATTCATCTATTAATGATAAAATACAGTGGAAAATGGAACAATCTGCTTGGTCAATTGGTATCATGAAGTCAATGAATTCTACTACAAATAGAAATTTGTTGTAAAACAATATTGTGTAAAATATGCATGTGGAAAAAAACTATTCGATTGGGCTTTTATTCAAAATGGGCTTTTATTCGAATAAATAGGGTATTTGTTTTTGAATTCATATGGTTGCAAAATTTTCCTATTATTAATCGGTTGACACACTACCTTGATTTACAATAAACACACTCCTTTGTTATAAAATATATTCAATATATAGTTACAAAGACCACAATTCATACAATATCCAAAACTTACTCTCATCAACACAGCTCGATTATCTGGCGCTGTCTTTGGCATTAGTACTGTGGCCTGTATACCAAGCTTATTGGCTGCATAACTTAGTGCTTTCCCATAATTTCCTGCAGACATAGTGATCACATGACAATCACCGTCCACAACTGCTTTTGGTAAATGTGCCATCTGATTGGCTAATCCTCTTACTTTAAATGAACCTGAAATTACAAAAGTTTTTTAAGGAGATTTTACAACACTATGAATGATCCTTAATACATTAAAGTAAATATGACTACAGTTTAACCGTCCCAATTGTTCAATTTCTGCACAACTAATCTTTGGATCCAGAAAACTAATATTTTAACATCTGGACCCTCCAACCCCAGGAGCGCATCTAGGATTATTTTTGTGGGGGGCACACACGATCGTAGTGAGCAAATACACTGGCATATGCACTCTGTTGCGATCATCTGTAAAGGGTCTTGCACAGCTGCTCTTCTGGCTTGCTTCCGTTCCGACGCCGGCAAATCAAACGTTAATGTTTGTTTTCAAGACGCTCCATGCGGCTATGCGCCAATAGGCATGTAAATTAAACTTGTTAGTTGTTGTTACACATGGATTAGCAACAGTTCGCACACGCAAGCGTTGTTGGATGTGTCGGTACGTTCAGATAGCGGGTATTTCAGCAGTTAAACAGACTGACTCGAAAGTATGGGCTTGGGCTTCCATAAAGCCCCCCCCCCCACCCCCTTGGATCCGCGTCTGAAACCCACTCTTAAAAATAATTACTCAAGGACAATACCACAAACAATTAACAGAGAGAGAATCTACCACTTAGTAGAGTTGCGGTTTCATTTATTAGTAGTGTTGGGTAATACTTGTTTATGGGTGGTTATACCTGAGATGAGTCATGGTACAGAAGTTTATTTTATACAATGCAATATGCTTGTAGCATTCTACAATGTTATCCCGAGGCAGATTGCCAGCAAGATTTGCTGTCCCGACTAAATTGACTCCAACCAGGATTATAAATGGTGTTGAGAAACAAATAAACACTTCTAAAGAACAAAAGCAAAATAAAAGGCTATATTTTTTCAGCTGGATAAAGTACAATATTTTGTGATGTTTTTGTATATAAATAATTTGCTACTTTGCTAAATTTGATTTCGATATTGAGGAACACTGATTATATAATGTGCACTAACATAATTTAGGCCATTTCTGTATGTGTACAGGAATTGAAATACAGTACCTGTCGTTTGTGAATTTTCTAACTTCAAGTGTAATTGAACATTTTCCTCTATGCTAAATGCTTGCTGACATCGATGTATCATTGGAGTACGAATACATAAAGGACTATTTTGCACAACAGTATAAGCTGCCTTTAAGTCTTCTGTTGTAATAAAATCACTACCTCTATTTTTCATTTTCTATATAAAAAATAAATAAAACAATATATTTTAAGATAGTTAATTTGTGTACATAATCGATCAATTTTTACTAATTTTAATTAAACAAAATCATATTTGTCCCATCTACAACCATTGGGTTCCTTTTTATGTATTTTTATTTAAGAAGTAATATATCATACAAAATAATGTTAATACCAAATTCTAATTAAAAAATGAGACAGAATCTGTCCAGTAATTATTTTTATTAACCTTTTTTCAAATTCCATTTTTTTTAAAAATAAAAGTAAAATTTTGATCCAGAGCCAAATGTTCACAACTAATGCCTTAGTAATATTATTACTAAGGCATTAGTTGTACTAATAAGAACCATAAACTATTCACACTGGCTATTCTTACAATGATTAATAAGACAGCAATCATTAGCACATGCACAGTTGATCAAGATTTACGTGGGTTCATAACCCATCAATACCTAACTTATTTTTTTTCTTTTTTTGTATCCACCATATTTTTATTGACCAATCTTGTTTCAATATTTTGCAAAAGAGGGATGCTTTTTTCAAAGTGTTGAGAGGCGGAGCCATAGGTTTGATTGCGTATGCACTATCAATCATCGTAAGGACAGTCTGTGCTATATTTTTGACTGGTAATGCACCATAAAACCCCCAGGGAGAGGTGCGTCATTTACAAATAGTAAATGATGCAGAGGTAGGTAAAAAAACCGAAATGGTACATCAACTCAATAAACAATGGAGCGTCAAAGTCTGTCACTTTACCAAAAATGAACACTCAAGTTGCATCATTGATCCAAATAAAAGGTTCCTTTGTAATTAAAAAATGGGTGTGCCATTGTCATGTAGAAGTAAGTGACTTTTTTGACAAAGGGGTCTGTAAAATAGTATGCATGACGCACATCTGACAAATGACACACCTCTTCCAGGGGTCAAAAGTGCATCATATTCATACAATTGACAAAGCAAGGGTAGCCAAGGTGTATTTTAATTTTGTCATGAACTAAACAATATAATTGTTTGTTAAATTATTTGTTTTTTTTGTGTGATTTCTTAACATTTACCGTGGAAGTCAATGTTGTGGGTACTGTAAAAGATGTTGCATCTTGGATGCTATGCTGCGTGTCTTGTAACTTCAATTGTTCCTGTGATTCTGTTGAATTTAAATTCTCATTCATCAAGACATTATCCTCAGACCAAGGTGTAGCATTTGTTGGTTCAGCATTTTCTAAATGTTCTTGCTTTATCTTGACTGTTATTGTCTTACTCATCTTGTTTATTGTTTTATCACTGCAAGAACTAACATTTAAACGTTTCAGTGATGATTCAGATTTGCGAGCTGTTACACACATTTGGTCACGGTTGTTAAAACGAGCACGATCTAATACAGTCATTGTTGTTGATCGTAAGCAGTGATTATTGTATAATCTGCTACAGCCAGCCATCTGACTAATCACCCTCATTTTTTTACCCAATGTGTTTATTCCTAAGGGAGAGTTCATGAACCACGGTCCATCAGCTGGAACAATATCTAAAGGTCTTTGCCACATACAATCAAGGGCTGGATTCAAGACGGCTTTATATTTCTGAAATGAAGATACTGGACAACTAGATGAGCCTGGTATTTCGTACATGTAGCCATTAATATTGGATTCTTCATCATCATCGATTTCTTTTAAAGGCCTAGACTTTGTGAGCATGTCGCGGTGTGCAATGTATCGTAAGGGTCTGCCCTCACGTTCATTATCAGTTTCAATTATAAAATCATTCACTTTCATTTCACGAATTCTTCCATGTCCCCTAGTAGTAAAATAAATCATAATGTCCATGAATACTTTGTTCTGTAGGCCCAATGGTGTTGTAACATCTACAGCATCTGAAGCAACAATTTTTGCCATATCTTTATTACTGATTGACTTAATAACAATCCCTTTCCCTGCCTTCTTCAGTTTCATCATCATTGCTCTGTATGCACCGTGGATTGCATGAAATTGATCAGTCTTGCTGATATCAATATCTCTAACCTTTTTAAAATGACGCTGAACGCCGTATTTAATTCCAAAAATGGACTTCTTTGTATAAAGGCTACCGTCTGCTTTCTTCAGAGATATGAAAAATCGAGAAAGAAACTGATCAAGTTCATTTTCCTCTAATGATTCTACTTCTCCTAAGGATTTACCGGCGAGGGTTGCAAATTCACTCAAACGATTAATGGCAAAACATATTTGCTTTTGAGTATTTAATTTACCTTCATACGCTTCATACGTGCTGTCTAAAAAGTCGTTTATTTCTGTTTCATCCACCAAGACAAACTCTGTCTCTGCCATTTTGTGGATTATTGAAGAATATAATAACAGTAATGTCAAAGGGCAAAATATAAAAGGTGTGTGGTGGCGCTATACATGTTTTTCTTAGAGCGGGGAGAGAGGGGGAAAGTTGAAATGGCAATCAGAAAATCGCGCGTGGTTACGCAACCGGACCATTTTATGTCCAAATTAAGTTTGTTGCACAACTACGGTACATACGACGTGCGTCTTCTGGCCAAGTTACAAAATAACTGCTTTCGCCGTTTTAGAGAAAGACATTAAACTAAGTAGTAATTGGACATAGCCAAAGAAAGTTTAGACCCACAAAAATAAAGAATGTGTATAATGTGTGAAGGCCTACTGTAATTTTTTTAATTTTGCTATTTTATTATCAAACAATATGCATGTAGGCCTACTCAAAGGAACTTTAAAAATGTGCGTATATGAACACATGAGATGGGAAGATTAGACCCACGAGAATAAAAAATGTATTTTAGTGTAATGTTTATTGTTTATGTTGCTGACTTATTACTCGGACTGTGTTATACCTAACACACACACCCGTGACAGCGGATTACGGTCGAAGCGGCCGCCAACCAACCAAAGCGGCCGCTAGTTCAATAACGGTAATTTGTATGGAACGCCGTGTGCGCTTTGATTGTCGTTGTTTTGTCATTTTTGATTGTCATTGTTTCGATCGTCAGGTTTTCTTTTCCTCGGACGTAAATAACAACTTACATTATTAATATTATGTAATATATTCTCTTTTTTGACAGATTGAATGTGATACCTTCTTTTAAACGAAATGGCGAATCGATGATTACTTACTTTAACTGTTCTAAATGATATAGGCCTATATGTTTAATAAAGTCAATAAAAAACATTGTGGTGTTTTTATTGTATAATATATAATATGCCAATTATTAAGAATAATATATATATTTTTTCAATAAAATATATCAAATCAAAATATATATATTTGTTATTGTATATAAATATATTAGTAAAGTAACTACTGTAGGGCCTAAGTAGTACGTGTTCGCAAACATAATTTAATTACAATAACATGATGACATTAATCTATTTATTTAATATCCTAAATTGTTTTATACCTTCAGATATATAAATATTGATCAATTTAAAATTAGTTTTAAATACTAAAATAAGACGCAAGTGCCTGTACGGTACGGTAATTAATTACGTGAATTTCTGCTAATAACTCGACTGGCGGCGGGCCAGGAATAGTGCTGTAGAAGGTCGCGTTTTCGTCTTCACGTTGCTTCATTGAAAACACAAACAATGTATTACAATGGAATAACACTTAAATGTATAACACACCCTATTACTAATAATAAAAACCAAGATTCGATAGTACAGTGTAAACGAGATATAAAAATTCGGCAATACCGTACGTAACTTATTATTGCAATACTGTATAAAGATTCGATGTAAATGAGATATAAAGATTCGGCAATACCGTACGTAAATTATTAATGCAATACTGTAAAGATTCGATGTAAATTAATGAGATATAAATATTCGGCAATACCGTACGTAACTTATTATTGCAATACTGTATAAAGATTCGATGTAAATGAGATATAAAGATTCGGCAATACCGTACGTAAATTATTAATGCAATACTGTAAAGATTTGATGTAAATGAGATATAAATATTCGGCAATACCGTACGTAAATTATTATTGCAATACTGTATAAAGATTCGATGTAAATGAGATATAAAGATTCGGCAATACCGTACATGAATTATTAATGCAATACTGTATAAAGATTTGATGTAAATTAGATATAAATATTCGGCAATACCGTACGTAAATTATTATTGCAATACTGTATAAAGATTTGATGTAAATGAGATATAAAGATTCGGCAATACCGTACGTAAATTATTAATGCAGTACTGTATAAAGATTCAATAGTATGTAAATGAGATATAAATATTCGGCAATACCGTACGTAAATTATTAATGCAATACTGTATAAAGACTCGATAGTATGTAAATGAGATATAAAGATTCGGCAATACCTTAATAGTACGTAAATTATTATTGCAATACTGTAAAAAGATTCTATGAGATACAAGGATTCAGCAATACCGTACGTAAATTATTAATGCAATACTGTATAAGGATTCGATAGTAAATGAGATATAAATATTCGGCAATACCGTACGTAAATTATTATATTGCAATACTGTAAAAAGATTCGATAGTATGTAAATGAGATATAAAGATTCGGCAATACCGTACGTAAATTATTATTGCAATACTGTATGAAGATTCGATAGTATGTAAATGAGATATAAAGATTCGGCAATACCGTACGTAAATTATTATTGCAATACTGTAAAAAGATTCGATAGTATGTAAATGAGATATAAAGATTCGGCAATACCGTACGTAAATTATTATTGCAATACTGTATGAAGATTCGATAGTATGTAAATGAGATATAAATATTCGCCAATACCGTACGTAAATTATTAATGCAATACTGTATAAAGATTCGATAGGAGAGTGCTCAAGAAACGTCGGGTCAAGAGGATAAAATAAACAAATAAATAAATAGTACGTAATAAATGAGACATAGAGGTTCAATAGTATGTAGATTATGATGCAAACGTAAATTATTAATGATTCGATAATATATAATGTAAATATATTTAGTTAGTTATTAATATTAAAATACAAATAAAATATACATTAATTTATCCGCAGGCAAACTTAATTATTATAGAAATATAAAGATTCGATAGTACATGATTTGGCTTATATTTATTGGTTTGACCATACACACAGCTGTAACTCAACTCGCCATAGGCCATGGCGTTGACAACGACAATCAAAGATTAAAGCGCACATGGCGTTCCATACAAATGACGATATTAAACTGGCGGCCGCTTTGGTTGGCGGCCGCTTCGACCATACTCCGTGACAGCTACTAGGCCTACTACTAGAATAGACATTGGTTTAGAAACTAATAATTTTAACACGTAATTCTTTAGTAATAAATTATATTAAAAACACCATTAAACTAAAGGCTGATTATTTCGACAATCCACACAAAACGCCGCTATTCTTTTATGAAATCGCACGCGGCAACCACAGCGGAGATAGGCCTAGAATCGTACCGCACTTGTGTAATCACTTCTTGTTGCTGCTATACGCTTTTGTGCACACGGAACTAGAACATTTTTAACTGATGAATTATTCATGTTTATTTTGTGACGTTTCATGAGAGGGGTCCCCAACTTATGTACGGAAAAAAAAATTATAGAAGAAAGAAAGAATTATATCAATTAAGAATATTTGTACTACATTTTGTACATACTTAATATTTATTATTATTGTAATTACAGTACAGCTATTGTTATTTATCTTACGTATAATGAAATTTAATAATTCGTATTTTTAAATCCTAAAAATGTATTTAAAATTGTAATTGCATAATTGTTTTTACTCTAAATTATAATTTGCTTAATATTGTATATCATTCGAATGAAATATGGTTCACTTTAATTCTTAAAACCAAGATACGTTCCTACATAGTAAAAGTCACTTATTGCGCATACGCGTATCAAACTGTATGTAGGCCTATCTGTATTAGACTGTATCCTTGACGTAGGCTACAAACACCATTGCTATAGTTATCGCGAACGTACGTCATGAGTCAGGGGTCAGGGGCAAGAAGATCTTAGTAGCGAAGGGTGCTTTGTGAAAATATTTTCAACGTCAATGATGTTCAATATAATATGTGCTCAGTCTGGCGCTGATATAATTGCTTAAATAGGCCTAATATATATAACATGCACATGGCTTAAATTTTATTTCAAGTTATGTCTTATCATGTTCGGTAAGAATTTTCACAATCCAGCGTATGGTTGAATTGAAAACACCATAAAACTATTACATGGACAATTGCAGATAGGGCGTGTTATTTAATATTTTCGCCCATGAAGATAAATATAACTAAGAATAAGATTATAATAAGCTTTTATGACGTCACCGATATGTCGATTTTCCTGACAATCAATATACATGTTCTTTTTTGTATATTTCTATCTGGAAAACCCTTTCTGGACGCTGCAAACAAAATAACTTATATACAAATCCAGGTTCCCAATACGACGCAACACAAAGAAATAGATAATTTGACCAATGACGACTCGTGGATTTGATATACCATCTCATGACCACTGATGCGGACGTCGAAAATAGTATTTCTCGAGTAAAAAAACAACTTGGAGGCGCACGGTGGAGAAAGAAAGAGATCATGCTGGAGATCATGGAATGAAGCTAAAGCTAAAATTACAAAAACAACTGGTTGAAGAGAACATCTTGTAGCCTTATGGGACAATCGATCTAAAAAAGGATATTGTTAAAGATGTATTGTCTCCCAAAAACCTGAAATAATATAAAGACTAATAAAATCAGACTTTGAAAAGGCCATTTTGCAGTTTTAGTAAAGTTAAAAATCAACAAACATAATTCTTTCACTTATGAAAAGAAAAAAAAACCGGTTAATTTTAAATTACATTTTTTTTCAGGAATCTTTTTCGATCCAGTTTTTGGTCGAAGTAATTAACTATTATGTGACATTAAAATGGTATATTTAACAAAAAAATAAAAAAATAAAAATGTAGGGGGACAACATATCTTTAAGCAAGGTAATTTCCGTGCAGGAACTGGTGTTTCGAGACAAATATAAATCCAGTGACATGGATGGTACTCGATATCGGAACGTCTTGATCCACACGTTTAAAATTTTCTTTGTTTTCTTCATTTTTCATTCCTCTAAAATTTGGAGTAAATATTGCTAAAAGTATAACTAACCAACAGTTAACGTAGCTAATTATTTTCAAATTGCTTACACAGTAGGATGTTTTGGTGGTCTTCTAAAAAGTGTTTAATGTTAATAAAGTATGATCATGCATTTTCAAAACTCTAAGCTCTAAACTTATCCAGTATAATGTAAGTTTTAAGTTATTGATTCTGGTTTTTTTAAGGCAATAAAATACAATTAAAGTTTACTTGTGTGTATTATCAAATACAAGTACAACTTTGTTGTGTTTATGTGCATAACGTACTATATTAGTCAGGCCAAAGTGAATGAAATTAATTTTAATACTGGCGTTATTTTTAACCTATAAATTAAAAATTAAGTCACGAATAGTTATTTTTCTATTGTACACACACGTCAATAGGTATGTATCTGTATAACTACCACCAAGGGACAGTAGCAGAATCGGCCGCACACATACATGCACGTACATTATTTTTTTCTTCTACAAAAAGTGTCATGGCTAAAAAAGTTGAAGATGCACCCGAGTTGAGTGAACGCCATACAATTAATGCTTGGCGAAACGACAGAGGACGTGTTATTTACAATATTTCCGTCCACGAAGATAAATAATAAACTCATCCACTTATATTATTAATATTCATAAAGATCGGTGTGAGTTATGGTCTTAAAAGTACGTTTGTATTGTGCTTATCATGTGCATATAAACTACCTAATATGTCAATCTTAATTATTAATTAATTTGAATTATATAGTGTTATTAATAAACAAATCGCAACAAGATAGCGTTAGTTATAATATTGCGACCGTGTGATATAAAGCATATTCGTTGTTGACGACGTAATTGAACACTTCTGCACTTAAAAGTACGTTTGTATTGTGCTTATCATGTGCATATAAAGTACCTAATATGTCAATCTTAATTATTAATTAATTTGAATTATATATTTATTTATTTGGAATTACACCTTTAGATCGGTGGCACACTTAGCACAAAGGTGCATCCTTCACAATATAAAATAACAATTAACAGAAAAGTAAAAAAAGGCAAAAGCAACTATCAACCCCTATCCTACCCCCCCCCCCCCCCCCATTTACTTAATGTAGCAATGTAGATAACATAGTTATTGAGTCATGGAATTCAGTGAATCATTTCGAAATTCCCATGCTTGTTTTAGGTATCTTTTACAAAAACTATCCAAAATATTTTCACACTCTTCATCAATTAAATTATCTGAGTATCCCAAAATATATTTAAGTTTGTCATTTTCATGAGAAGTATAAAAAGTATCAAACATATCTTTGCTGCCATTTCTATACATATCCACATATAAATTAAATAATTCCTGATTACGTATATTATTTAAAGCTGGACAATTAAGGATGAAATGATGGATGTCTTCGTCCGAATTTGTACCGCACAATTTACATTTTTTATTATTATCAATATTCCAATTTGCAGTATATATATATATATATATATATATATATATATATATATATAGTGTTATTAATAAACAAATCGCAACAAGATAGCGTTAGTTATAATATTGCGACCGTGTGATATAAAGCATATTCGTTGTTGACGACGTAATTGAACACTTCTGCACTTAAAAGTACGTTTGTATTGTGCTTATCATGTGCATATAAAGTACCTAATATGTCAACCTTAAATATGAATTAATTTGAATTATATAGCGTTATTAATAAACAAATCGCAACAAGATAGCGTTAGTTATAATATTGCGACCGTGTGATATAAAGCATATTCGTTGTTGACGACGTAATTGAACACTTCTACACTTAAAAGTACGTTTGTATTGTGCTTATCATGTGCATATAAAGTACCTAATATGTCAATCTGAAATATTAGAGAAGTGCAGTGTCCAATACAGAGAAATCCAGCATAGTATTATGGCTCAAATGTTTATCTATATAGCTTACAGTTTTTAGTGTCATCTGCGTACATAGGCCTACACCATCAGATTCTATACAATTTATATTTTTTGTGCTAAACCAGAGCAAGATAGCTTACAAACTAATCAAAATACATAAACACAACTTATTTGGAAATTTAAGAAAAAGTAAGATTTCTAAGTTAATGTAATTCTTTTTTACCATTATTAACGTCGATTAAATTTAACATTTCAACGTAATTAATGGAATTCATTTGCACATACGAAATTGCATTTATGTGTTTGTTATATCTAGACAATATTTAAAAAAAAATAACGTTTTTATTATCATCAAATACCATCAGTTTCAATAAACAATTGATGAACTTTTATGCTAAAACAGAACGAAGCTAATACCAATTAGCTTAAAATGTTTTTTATTGCGACTTTTTAAAATATTTATTTTAAATCACTATCATTGTATAGTCGCTCACGACGATTTTCTAGACAAAATGTTTAAAATTTGCCGACTCTTTGTTGTCTCTAGGCGAAACCAGGCCCATAAATGTCACAATTAAACGTGAAAAAACCCCGAAATAATATTGGGCCTAACCCTCTAAAAATACTATATACATATTAAAAACAAATTAACAAGGAGTTTGCCAAAAGGCGTTGGGAAAGGTCAGGAGACAAGAAACTGCAGTTTATTGATAACATTGGAATTATACTTTTATATTTTATTGACCTTTTCCATTATGTTGCTAATTAATTCAGGAGAATGAATATGGTGGTTTTTTATTTCAAAGTAAAATTGTACTCAATTAACTTTTCTAGTTCATTATTAAAGATGTATTTCCCAAAAAATAAAAATAAAAAGATTTCGAAAAAAGTGGGTCATTTTGAAGTATCATAATAGTTATTAACTTTCACCAAAACTTAGTCGAAAAAAAATCATTTAACTGAAATACAGACGTTTTTTGGTTTAAAAAATAACTTTGACTTCCAGTCAAAGTTTTCGATCAAAACATATCTCATAATGCAATGCGCTTATTTGGCTACTCTGTGTGCATAATCATAAAACTTCCTCGCGATCTGTGTATAAACACCTTCTCAACCGTGACGAGTTGTAAACAATCCTAATTAGCATCATGCATAATGTATAGGCCTACTCATGGTTTGAAATCTTTGTTTAGTTTCGCTCGCGACTATTTTTCAGACGAAATGTAATCAAATTAATTTAGCTGTTAATTACGTAAAATTGTTGTTTTTTGCTTGAATTTTCGACTTAAAGTGAATACCTTTAATAAAAATTAATTAAAATTTAGTATATTTTGACCTTAATTTTTTTGTTTTTCAAGGGACAATACATCTTTAAATTAAAAGGCATGTGTGACCAACCCAATTATAATAAGGTACTATCAGTACACTCATCTTGACCAACTTAATTCACGATCCTTACATACAGTATGCAGATCAGAATATTATGTCACTCTTAGATATAATGATAAATAATTACTTTGTGATTTTGAACAAACTTTGAACATAATAAAACGTTGTAACATTAGATGACATTTAGAGCGGAATCATGCTGTACAATATGTTGTTACCATTAGTGTTCCGAAAATCTTATTTGGTTAATATGAGCTTTGAAAACAACTAAAAACCAACATAAGTAAAGCAATTACTATTTGTAGTTGAACGACCGATGACAACAGTGTTCCGTTTTTTTTGCAAAATTGTATCAAAATAACTTCAAAGAAAAACAAGGACACATAATAATACAAAGAAAAAAAACCCACTGCTTCACCGATAAGTGGGGTTTTGTTGTTGTTGATGTAGAGTTAATTTGTAGTACTGCAGCAACATTTGGCCAATCCAATTTAAACGACCAAAAGTGGGTGACATTTCTGACTCAAAATATACAATGGCACTTTATGTTTTTGTTCATTGTACTCAACGAAATATCTAACTAGTGTATGTCTTCAACTTTAAAAAAAAAAAAAAAAAAGTAAAGAAACGCTACCACACATGAGAACACTTAACCAAACGGACATAGTAAACAGAAAAAACGTGTTCTCTTTTTTTAAATCAACAAGTAATGGTCCATATTCCGTCGGTAAGAAACAAGCTGTTAATGACACCGCACAATTTTAACGTTCTTAATGATCAGTCGTTCAAAGTCATTTTCGTTCTGAATTTGCTTGGGTTTTTCTTCACCTTTACACAGGGCCCATATCTTGAATCTGTTAGTCCAGGCGCGTTGAACTCCATCATGGTGTCTCACTTCCAAAAAAGATTGAAATTTGCTTTTGTCTTCTGAAAAAAAAAAACCGGCACACCCTTCAGTTTGGATTTGGCTGATTGAATTAAACCGAACAATTATTGACCTAGTTTTGTCAGTAATAGGACCGATTCGATGAGATACTTCAATATCGTCGGACTTGAAAGTGATACCCATTTTGTCGCGAATAACCTCCTCCACCAAATCATCAGTTGACTTTTCCGTTAAGGTTAATACGACGTGAATATTTTCTTTCTTCAGCTTATCAACATCTAACTTCAGGGCCATGATTACACTTGCTTTTATACAGTACCACCGGTTAACTGTTTTCCATATCAGGTTACAATCACAACTGGTAATCTTGGCCAAATTTACTAATTTGCATAAATGACGCAGGTGTTTGGTAACCTTATTAAAAGGATTTTGATTTGCATATGGCTGGAACAGCAATAATTAACCTTGCAGTGCTTTCAACGGCGACACAATGACAATAGATGCGGTATCATGGGGGTACAATACTCACTGCTAATTTACACCGACAGAGCATTGACCATCATCTTTAAAAGTTTACATGATAAGTCCTAGATGCTATTTACAATGATTTATGAAACAGTAGGAAAAAACAAAGATAACTTTCTCTTAGAAACTTAAAGCTTCACTTGTTTTTTTCAATAATGTGTTATTACTATTGTTAAATCGGTGTAGTGTAACCAGTTTGTCTATTTTTAACAACAGATATCTTATACTTAGATTACTAACTATTATCATTTTATTGTGATGACATGCAAGATGATATTAATGTGAATAAAAGTGGTGGTGTATATGCCACAAAAGAGAGAAAAAAACTATTATCATGGTCACTGATTTAGGCCTACAAAAATTGTATTTTAAGTAAACTTAGAATACGTATCCTTTACAATACGGTTACAGATTTAATAGATCTGACATCAGACTACGACAAACCAATACTTAATCAGTAGAACTATGACGTCTTTTGTTGTTAATTCGCATCTATAACTCAAACTTTTGACAATAACTCTAATCTGTACATTTCTGTTTTTAATTTTAACCATTTTTAATCGTTTTTAAAAGTATTTTAACCTGGTCTATAGCGTTTTTGCAATTTGATGTACTGTATATCTCTTTATTGTTTTATTGCTTTAACTATGCCAAGCACAGCACCATTTTAAAAGGACCAATAAAATGTATTGAATCTTAAATAATCACGCTATTTATATGAGAAGAAACTTCTATGTTTATTATGACACAGTATTTCAATTCATATATTTTAAACAAAACAATAGTTTTAAAAAAGTCCATGCTTAAACACTTGATAAGCACAACAATTATGTGAAACACGAATTACACGCAAGAAAAACAGTTTTCTTTTTTGTTTTCATTCTTTCGAACTTATAATTCATACGATTTGTGTGCATTGCTTAAAAAGGTACTTTGTTATGTTATTTGTTATGTTTGTTAGTTCATTTTTATACTGGGTGACCGCTTCAGTCACAGACTGATCTCACAGAGGGCCCAGTTGGTGATCAGTGGCTGTGATGTACTAATACACCGGGGTAACCCCCTACTCGTCTCGAAAGATGTACTAGGTTCTTTAAAGTGCACACGAGCTAGTTGTGTACACTGTACCTACGGTTTATAGTCCTTATCCGAGAAGACTCGTTCTACCACCAGAACCATGGAGTGAGTGAGCCTCGAACCCTTGCCGCTGTTATGGCTACGTAATTACGGTTCCACTGTCTTAACCGCTCGGCCACTCACTCACTCACTTACGTGTTCGGTATCTGTGTCAAACCTGATAAGTCTACGCTAAATGAGTTTTGACGTGTGGTAAAATAATAGCTTGACGTCTTTAGCAACCACCCCATTAATGACACATGATGGTTTAACAATTAAAACAATAAAACGATAATGAATGCAAAATATAAAATCACATTGCTTGGAAAAATTACTGTCAATGTTACTAGGCTACTATCGGTTTCTGTGTCATGGATGACAGATCTACAAACAATGAAAGGAGTTTCAAATGACGTTTGTAAATAATCTACACGTCTAGAACCTCTGAAATAGAAACTGTGTTTTTCACTTAACTTTCCAATCACGCGCGATGAAATTATATAGAAATTAACAATAAAAGATTCACATTATGTATTTTAATTAAATATGTCACGTCCATCATGTCAAATAATAGGGCACTAAAGCAAAAATCAAACAAAACAAAAACTATTAGGTTCGTTGTCTTGCTGCGTCTAGCTGGAAATACGGTATACCAACACAACTGCAGAAAACGCTAATTAAACATAGGCCTACAGCTTATTATGTAAAACATTTAGGTAAGTTATAAATTCCTTTGTTAAATTTTGCGCATTATTTGAATTTTTAATTATTAAATATGTTTTTTCTCATAAGACATTCGTCACGGCGAAGGGTGTAGGCATGCGCCTTGTTTTGAAACGTCATATCTTACTGTTACTACTTTGTCAAGTAACAAATAACCATTCCACCATGACAGTGGACGATGCTATGATAACCTCATAATTCGTTACAAAGTCACTTTCATTTAAACCCATCCGACGTCTGTGGCTAAGTATTATGTTTTCTTGATCTACTTTCCATATATATCTAATTATTTGTATTGCTTATAACAGTTTTTCAATTCACAACCGATACTAAAATAGTCACGAGTTACTTTCCAATTTAAATTTGAACCAATTATTCAGTTTCTCAATTGAGAGAGACTTGAGAACTTATGATGATCAATCATTGTAGATAACTTTATTTTCGGTAATATGTTTTTAATATCATAGCCACTGCTATTTAATATTTTTGGTCAACATTTTTCCTGAATTCTCATCATGAATCTTACGTTTATGGTTACGCTTATGACGCTTGTTACATCTTTTGTGTACGGTAAGTACAGTTGACATATATATTATATATTTATAAGGACCTCAGTTTTTAACAATAATTTATAGTTTGAAGGTTTGCAAGGAGGTAATCTTTCTAGAGGAAAAATAAAGAAATCGACTCTTAGGGTAATGTATTAAATCAAACTTTATGATTTTACAGGTTATATTATGTTCGTGGCCAACGAGAAACCTCCGGGAATTTACATGTCCAATATAAGTTATAGCGAAAGCAACAATCTAAGTTTTTCATTAGCAATACAGAATGTTACATTTAAATATCTCAAGGCTCTTGATTACGATACGAATACCTCAACGTTGTACTGGAGTGATGTCAACAAGGAGACTATTGAACGGTATTCATTTTTAACAGACCAACATGATGTCTTTCTTTCATCACCAAGTAAGCAACTATTATTACCTAAAACTATATCCCCTGCAATATCAACATCATGTATGTAGTGGATATTTTGTAAATTCTTACAACTAGATGGTTCTCGAATACATTGTCGTTTACAGAAACGAAATAGACACAATGATTTATGTAGTCAACCAAAATTAGCACCCAATTTGTGTTTGTATGTAACATTAGGGTTGAGGGATGGGGAAGAGGAACGATGTTTTAATATATTCTATCCACTCAGCAGAAGGACTTTTTATATGTACAAAAAGATTGTAATTTTGGTTGATGGTTTTGTTGAAAAAGTTCCAAAATTTGTGAAAATTATGTCTTTTTTAAACATAGATTCTAAACTACGTGGTGAACTTTTTTTAAATTACATATTCTGGAAGTAGATGAGTTGTAGATATCGAATCATGCATCAATATGGCTAACCGGACATTGTGACGCCATCGTATGGCCACTCGAATATAAAATATAGGATTTTTGTCTCTTTCGTCATATCGCATCACATTTAATAGAGCGCATCTCCACTTATCCGTATTCCATTTTCCCCCCATTTTTTTATTGTCTAGGTCAATCAATTATCTTTCACATGATTTACCAGTTTTAAAATGTTGATGACGTCATCATGTTCAAAAGCGTCAATAACTTTGGTCACTTATTTTCACCTATTCTGAACTGTATGTAGTACGTATATTCAATTCAAATTTATTAACATTCACCTTAACATCAAGGTATGGTTAACAACAACATTTACAAAAATAAACAAAGATATTATATGTAAAAAAGCAATAATAAAAGCATTCAATGAACATGTATGTTGCAATAAAGGTCGCTCAGTATCAGGTGGAGGCCTGAATAGTCGAGCGCCTTTCAAACGCCGAACATACATAATTCATAACTGGCTTGATGATATAGGGATCATTTGCACCTATAATAAATATAAATTTATCATTTTGTGACATAATTTTGAAGTTTAGATTAAAATCTAGATCCGAGATCAATGCCGTTCTGATGGCATCATAAATGGGGCAATATAGCATTGAAATGGATCTCATCTTCAATATCGCCACCTTTACAAAGAGTAAACAATTTTTGTTTGCATCTGTTTTGGGAATTGTGTAGCAACCTCTCTCGATTTCAAGAGCATGCGCACTAACTCTTAGCTTGCTAAACTGACATCTTTTATTTCTTTTATATAAAAACGTATAATTCTCTATACAGAAGGACTTTTTATAATTATGTACAAAAGGATTGTAATTTTGGTTGATGGTTTTGTATCATATTAAGCCATTGGTTATCATACCTTTTTTGTATTATCGATAAAATATTTAGGTTAAAATTAATGTTTACATTACAAGGCCTTTGCCAGATATGTGTTGCCTCGATAGATTCCAGAATACGTCGTATTCCAGAGGACCATGTAAAGCTTTTTTGGCATGCGTACTGTGAGTCTAATTTTCTATTCTCTAAAGGGCATCAAAAACCAGTGAATCGATCCCATTGTAACACATGTTATTTAATTTTAACCAGTATTTAATGGAAGAACATAGCAATGAAATTAGAATTTGATATGAGCCTAATTCTCCTCTAATAGCATGGTTGGATGCTTTTTTGTTTACTCCAAGCATATCTTTGCATATTTTAATATTAATCGATTCTCCAGAATATTTATCACATTTATCGATAAAATTATTTTCATTTAAATTTCTTAATAAATAAGGAGCCCATACTTCATTTCCGTAACTCACAATAGGATTAATTAAACTTAATCATACAGTAGTGTATACTGTATATACCTATACGTCACACAAAATAGAGAGCGCACTGACATTTTTTCAATGGCATTATCGTTTTTCTGTGTACAATATTCTAACGTATGACGTTCACGTGGCGTTTGCGCTGCGGATAACCTAACTCGTCCGTAGTGACGAGTTCAAATCTAGTTTATATTATAACTAACAGTACCAACACTCACAATGAGAAATTTGCGATTCAAATCAAATCAAAAATGGTTAATACATATTTACAGTACTAGAGGGTGAGCTCGTTTCGCTCGCTTCCCCTCTAGGATGGTTCTCGGAATGCATGATAATGACTCGGGTAAAAAGATTTACGTTCTCCTTGTACGTTTTCTGTCGTTTACCATTATTGAAAATGCTTGACATTCGTAAAACTAAACGTAATTTGTTTCACAGTGTCTTAGATGATTAATAACATTTTAAAGTATAGTTGTTATTGTTTGGTAGGGCCCTTATTGGGCGGAGGTGGGGAGACGTAAATTTATATATATAGATGAGACATCATGTAAGAACGCGTCATTCACACAATCCACAATTACAATATTCAACAGTATACCAAAAGAAGTGGGTGCTTGTCAGTTTGGTAACCATTTAAATGTACAGTAGGCCTACATACTTGCTAGACAACATTCATAAACAAAAACAATTATGTACACAAAAAAAACAAACATGTGTCGTCCACGACCGGTCACCTTGCGGGGAATAGGGAGGAATTTATAAGCGCGACCACGCTAAATGACATTAAAGCTGCAAAGGATTTACTATGTGCGTGTGTCCCCGATAAGGAAAATAATGTGCACAAACCAAGACGAAAAGGTGATATTATAGTAACTGACATGCTCAGTTACCTGGTAAATTGTGATGCATCGTCTTTGCCTACTTTCACAGCTGCAAATCTGTCTAAAATCCCATTTGTAGATGTGGAACACATTGATGCAACTTTGCTGCTCAGAGAGATTCACAAACTGCGATCGGATTTTACCATGATGAAGGCAGATATCGCTTATGCAACTAATCAGAGATGCAAATTGGCTCAGCAAGTGAGAGAAGCTATGCAGACACAGCATTCTCCTGCACTGACTACCCGTAAACCTGAGAATTATCCAACAAAGCAAATAGTTATTCCTGACGAACCGCATTATAAACCACATGATTGTAAGAATTCTCAAATTCCGTCCGCTGAAGCAATTGTTGGTGAAATTTCCAAGAATATAGAAGGGAATCCTCGTAAGGGGAATCCCCATACCAAAGAAGCCGATGTTCCACCTGCATCATCAGCTTGTATTCCTGTTAATCCAATGAACACATTCGCGTCTGCTGTAAAGAACACAAAGGTGAGCTCAGGCTGGAGTGAAGATGAGGATGGATTTCGCTTTCAAAGAAGAAAACAACGCCGTCAGTCCAAATTTAAACGAGGAACCGGTGATGAGGGTATTGAACTTAAGGCTAGGCCTCCACCACCTTACAAACTATACCTGGGTAATATGGATAATGACACTAAAGCAGCAGATGTGCAATCATACCTGAAAAGAGCCAAGAACATTACTGTCACCGTCAATGCTCTTGAAAGTAAACGAACAGACTGTGCCTCTTTCATGATACAATGTGAATTAATGACAAAGATATTGTTAATGATACTAATATCTGGCCAAAGTATGCTTTCATTAGGAGGTTTTATGAACCTAAATATAAGCAGGGTAATGAAAGACTCACATAAAATTAACAAACTTAGGGTAGTCTCCCTTAACTGTAATTCTTTTAAATCTGCTCAAAAAGAAATTTATGATCTCTGTGATGTTCATGACATTGTATGTTTACAAGAGATTTGGTTGACAAATGATGAGCTACCCATGCTTAAAAATTTTCACCCCGATTTTGATTGTTTTAGTGTTTCCCCCATGGATTCGGCCTCTTTACTTGTGATACAGCCATATGAGGGTGTAGCGACACTATTTAGGAAAACATTACACGATGTTGTTAAACTTGTTGATCTTAAAGATAATAGGCTTGTCGCTATTGAGGTTGGCAAGGGTAGGGATAAAACCTTATTTGTTAACCTGTACTTACCCTATGAATGCGACGACAACTTTGGTGAATATTTACAATATTTAGGTAAAATCGAAAGTATTGTTGAAGAGTTTGACAATGACAAAGTAGTCCTTGTTGGTGATTTTAATTCTGATCCTAAGAAAAAATTCGGTAACGAATTGATTGATTTTTGCACTGAGTATAACTTGGTTATATCTGATTTGGAATACTTTGGTCATTACTCAGATACGTTTACTTATTTTAGTGATGCTCACAGTACCACAAGTTGGTTAGACCATGTTGTGAGCACTCATAGTTCACATTCTCTGCTGTGTAATTTTATAGTTAATTATGATTTTATGTGTTCTGATCACTTTCCTATTTCGTTTGACTATTTAGGCATTGATATTTGTGATGATTGTAATGACAAGGGTGAAAATATGCATGAATCCTCAAAAATTATCAAAGTTAACTGGAATAATGTTAAGAGGGAGGATATAAACAATTTTAATGAGATAACTGAATCCTTACTTAGTAACCTTACTCTCAATTGCGATGGAATACTTTGTAATGATTCCTCATGTAAAGATGAATGCCATTGCAATGATATTAGTGATTTATATGACAATATTATTGAGTGTCTGAAAGTCAGTTCTGAGTGGTGTTTTAAGTCGACTAAAAATCAAAAAGTCAATGTTGTCCCTGGGTGGAATAACCGAGTAGCTGGATTTCATAAACATGCCCGGGAAGCATTTTTGAAGTGGCGTGGGTTGGGTAAACCTAGATATGGCCACATCTATGAACACATTAAAATCAATAGATCTAATTTCAAAAATGCCCTCAGAAAGTGTAAATCTAACGAAGAAATGCTAAGAGCGGACTCGATGGCCAAGTCTTTTGACGATAAGGACTATAATAGTTTCTGGGGTAAGGTTAAGAAATCCAGCTACGCCAATTTCCAGTCTAATATTATTGGTAGTGTTAAGGGGGAAAATGACATTTGTGACCTATGGCGTCAACATTTCTCCGATTTATTTAATAGTATTGACTCATCTGAGCATAAGACTGTTGTTAATGAAACTCTTGAAAACTGTATAGACGGTTAAATTGATGTTTCACCCCATAATATTAAGCTATTAATTGATAAATTGCCCAATGCTAAAGCAGCGGGATATGATGGTCTATGCAATGAGCATTTCAAATTCGCTTCTGAGCGACTTAGTATTATTTTAAGTGTATGTTTTAAGGTTATGTTTGTTCACGGGTTTGTTCCAAGTAATCTCACAAAAGTCACGCTTGTGCCGGTAATTAAATCTAAATCAGGGAATATCACTGATAAAGGGAATTATCGGCCAATAGCTTTGGCATGTGTAGCTTCTAAACTTCTAGAGTCTGTAATGATACAACATTGTGGTAATTCACTGGACTCCCATGACAACCAGTTTGCCTTCAAATCTGGTCACTCAACCGAATTGTGTATATTTGCTCTTAAACAGATTGTCGAGCATTACAACAATCATGGTAGCCCAGTTTATTGCTGTTTCTTGGACGCTAGCAAAGCCTTTGGTAAAGTGAACCACTGGACACTTTTCAAGACCCTAATTGACAGGGGTACCCCTTCACCTGTAGTTAAGATACTGGCTCCGTCAGTGACTGGCTAGACTTGCCCCAAGTCTGTATTGTTTTTTATTTTTATTTATTTGTTTTTATTTCGACCCCGATTTTTGTCTGAACAAACTCAAGTAATACACGTATGAAACGCCATATGTGCAAAAATATTTATATTTTTACTAATATTAAGAAAAAACTCCGTCTGGAGCCCAGACTAGTGACTGGCTTACAAAGCCTAATTGGACTCTTCGAAGGTTTTGCTAGTGACCATGATATTACTTTTAATGAAACCAAATCCAAATGCTTGCTATTTTGCCCGAAAGTCCGCAACCTCAAAGGTGTTCCACATATTACCTTAAATGGGGCACCTCTAATCGTTGATAATTCAATAACCTATCTTGGTCATGTGATCAGTAATAACCTGAGTGATGAAAGTGACATCAAACGTCAATATCGATCTATTTGCATTAGGGCCAACTCTCTAAATAGAAAGTTTGGAAAAATGTTCCACTAAGACTAAATGTTATCTATTTAAGAGTTACTGTGGCAGCATGTACTGTTCAACCTTATGGTGTAGATATAATAAGAGCACTCTGAGATCACTTAAAGTATGTTATAACAATGCCTTACGTTTGCTGCTGAAGCAGCCTAGACATTGTAGTTCAAGCATGATGTTTGTCTTAAATGACGTCCCATCCTTTGATGAGTTCATTAGAAAATCTGTTTTTAGTTTTAAAAATCGTGTGAACGCAAGTAGTAATTCCTTGATCATGGCCATTAATCGCCACGTTCTTAATGTGTCAAGAATGCACATACAATGGAATGCTTTGTTGCATTGACTTTATATATTTACATATCTTTGTTTTTGTTCTATGAGCTGTTAGATTAAGATTTTTTTTCTCTCTTTTGCTATGGATATAATATTATGTCACCATGATATTCCGAAATAAAAAGATAAATAAAAAAAAATGAAAATAATAACATCACTACCTTTTTCATATGACAATCTTTATGGATCATATTATAACCATCAATATCAATGTGACAACATTACTTTTAGTGTTTTAATTTGAATTGATTTACAGCATTTTGGAATGTTATTTTTTTTAAATTTCTTTTTTACTTAAAATGTGAATTAGTTGTACAGTTGTGCATTTTGTGCTATTAGACGAAATTCATCAATCTTGTTTCTGATACTTCTGGCATTTAGGTTATATTAAGTACTGTTAAGAAAGTTTGGAATATGGTTAGTGAAAAAAGAATATTGTTGAAATCACTGATTTGCTAAGCATTTGTTTTATATTGATTTGTATAGCCTAATATGATTTAAGAAAACTTTATTAAAACACACATTTTTTGTTCATACATCGCTAAAATAGATTTCATAGTTTGTGATTACGACATATAATGTTATAATTTTTTATTATTAAAGGTGTGAATGGTTTAGCTGTTGACGGAGATGGAAAGAAACTTTATTGGACAAGTAGTTCAAGAGAGAGCATTGAAGTAATAAATATGGATGGAACGAACAGATCAATTTTGTTTGTTACAGAATTATCCTGGCCAAGTGCAATCAAGTTAGACACAACTAACGGGTAAATTATGCCACTCTTTCTATATTACAAAATAAATATCACTTGCTGCTCAAGGGAGATCATCTAGTCAACGTCATAATCGTCGATCAATAAGCAAAATAAATTGCAATAAATAAAATACATAGGTAAAAATGATTTTTGACATTAGTTTTGCAAATTTAATTACTTTTACTTTCGTATAGTAATCTTTTGAATATAATTTCCTTTTGCTCTACTTTGTTTATTTGATCTATCTTTTCCCAATGAATGAATGAACGAACGAACTAACGAACGAACTAACGAACGAACGAACGAACGAACGGACGGACGGACGGACGGATGGACGGACGGATGGATGGATGGATCAAATAACGGACGGACGATTGCACGCATGGACGAACGAACAAATGCATGAATGAATGAATAAACACATTTATAAAATACCAGTAGAGAATAGTCATAATAATAAAGTACACAGATTATAAGTGTACATACTTTGGATTAACATTGCTATCTAACTCGGTCCCTTGTTAAATAGAACAGTAAAATCACCATTCAACTCAATGTCACTATTTGAAGTAGTTTTAAACGTAGTAGTTATACTTATACCCCAGATACTTGTACTGGACAGATACGTCCACTTTTGATAGGATAGAACGAGTAAAGTTAAATGACTTGAGTACAAGAACCGCTATAGTAACAACTGGACTTTTACGACCACGTGGACTTGTGTTAGCAGTTCCAGGTAAGATATGAACTATGATTAGTTATTTGTTATGTTATCTATTTAAGTTGGTCTTACAGTATGATTTCGATGTTACTTTTCCTTAAGATTTCTATTGTTATTTAGTGATCTTATGATGCAAGTATTTTTACTTCACATTTGAATCCTAAAAAAAAGAAGTCTGTATTATTTACCTTTTATCGTTTCTGTGGTGATGACTTTTTGAATAAATGTTTATGAATGTTGTTATTTATACAGTAATGGTAACTGGTAACTTTACCAAAATGTTCATTTAGATGTTTTTTTTATTTCCAGACTTATAAAATGTGTAGTTTATAATTATTGTAATAGTTTTAATGAACTATAATTAAGACGAATTGATGACACTTCATAAAAACACATCAATTTCATTACATAGTGCCTGTAGTCAAATTCTCACTTTGTAGATAAATACAATCCGATGAGTTGCCAAGAATAACAGGGCTCTTGCGAGTAAAATACGTGTAGGGGACGCGCACCAGTCGAATCAATAAGGCAGATAACACTTGTTTTTCATGTATCGTGATATTTATATTTTCTATTATAATCTACCTATTAGGGGCATGTTGGTAATGCTAGATGGCAAAGCTTTACATACAAACGTTATGTTTTATAATGCAATGTGTTGATTTCATTCACTATATTTTCAGACCATTCAACATTTTAGAGTTATTATTATTATTGTTTGAAAACCGCTCACGTACAATTTTATTAAAGAGTAAGCAAGTTATAACTATTGCACCTAATCAAAATATTCGATTCTCATCATTATTGTCTTAATTTGCTATTTTCAAGATGACAAGATGTATTGGTGTGATTCAAATAGTGGTAAAATTGAAGAGGCTAACCTTGATGGAATTAACAGAAGAACGATTTTAACTGAAAGGGATCCTTTAAATATTGACATATATGGAAAGTATTTATACTGGACAGAAGAGTACGGTGGAATTTATAGAGTTGATAGACACACTGGAGTATCATCATTGCAGAGTAGAGATAGTCGGCTTAAGAAGCCAAGAAACTTATATATTTTAAAAAGTAAATATTTGTTTACTTTGTTTTTTTTTTTTGCAATATTAAATGTACTAAATAGCGTAGAATAAAAGTTGTCATTAAAGTAGACCTACTATGGTAAAGTATTATGTTTGTCACGATACGGTTTAACTTCAATGATTGCAATCGTTGGATTGATTTTTAGCGTTGAGTTACCCCATTTCCTGTAAAACCGCAATTAAAAAACTGAACGTCGATTGAAAACACAGGGCAACTGTTCGCTAAACTACACTGTTATGCAAATGTATATAATGTTGACGTCATTTGTTTAAGTTGAAGTTTACGTGCTCGTACGAAAACTCCCTAAATAAATGTACAAGACACCACCACCGTTGAAAATGTGAGGATAATGAAAATATGTCGACTTATAAAAACCTTGATTTTCTTTGTTCTAGCACACAAACTATGGAATAATATTAATTCTACGTTTTTCTGTAGGTGTAGTATCAACGGTTATATTGAAAAACGTGTTTCTATTATGCCTACCTATTTTAGAATTAGGAATAATTCATATATAGATAATAATAACTATATAGATAATAATAATTTCAGCTCCCAGATTGATGAATGCGAGCGCAACCGTAGAGGATTCAACAACCTACTATGGAATAGGAGACGAAGTGAAGACGGACTTTTTGGTTAACACTACTGTATTGACATCCGAAACAGGCTTTAAAGTCACTCTTACAGCTGAACATATGGAGGTATTAAACCACAAAATAATGTATACATATATTAAAGTACTGCTGAAAAATTCAATTGTCAGTTATATATATTATTTTCTTTTCTATTTTCATTTATTCTCAAATGAAATTGGACTGAATATAATGTTTTGCTATAGGCCTAAGGTAATTATTTGGCTGTAATTGTGTTGTTTATGTTGGAGGTATCCAGGCAGTAGCAGTAGTAATTCCCAGTGGTTTTCTTTGTTTTTGCGAGTTTTGTTGACATCGTGGTCTACTGCAATAACTCTGAAATTTGCAATCGAGTGACCAGCTGAATTACAATTTTCGGCTACAGGTTGATCATGCTTTAATGTTTTGATAGCTGATTTGTGTTGTGTTATTCTCATACGGAGTCGAGTCGCCCCAACCGAGATTCGAACCCATTAGTACAAACTCGAACATTTTCTATCTTTTTTCATTATTTTCTGTTTTTCCTCATTGATATCATAATTTTAAACTTTTAGTATCATACCATTAGTAAATTTTAGCATTCATTTAGTATTTTTGTTTTCTGAATTACTAAACATTAATACAAAGTATTTACTTCTTAACATTCTTTTTTTTGTTAAATACTCTATAACAATAACAGTAACCAAATGTATATTAATAAAATACTTAACTACATACTTCAAATACATTTGCAGTTTCTTTCGTTCAGTTTAAAATGAACCATCCTAATAATACGGTACATATTTTTATTTTAAAAGATTTAGTGGTATTTCAATTTGTAAACATATTTTATTGAATGAACATTTACATTTTTATTTCGTTCGTGTTTTGTCTGTGTTAAGTGGTGTACACTTTTTTGGTTGTATGCAATAAATAAGTTTAGGCATATGCGTTTATAACGGAGTAAACATTGTATTTGTTTGCGATACTCATTTTATGTCAAGGCTTAGGGTTTGACGTTATAGTTCAAATTGTTCACATCTTTTATCATATTTATAAAATGTTGAATTCGACAAACATTAAACGGCAATAGTCGGATCACTATTAATACTAGATTTGTTTTTCCTATTGTTTTTAGTTTAGGCCAACTATTTGGATAAAAACAAATGCTAATTTACATAGATAATTGTTTAGCATATTCACGATACAACATAGTCTTGGATCCAGACGGAGTTTTGTCTTAATATTATTAGAAATATACTGAGTCAACCTATTTTTTTATGTTTAGCTTATTTACATTGTAAAGATACTGATAAACCATTAACATGCGAATTATATTGTGAACTTCTTTCAGAAGTACTTCCAATACAAAATGAAGATATTAGCCTAGGCCTAATGCAAACATTATTGTTTTAGGTGATTTTAATAGTAAAATTGAAAATAATACCAAACAATAGGAGATGATATAATTAAGTATAACGGTAATTAATGGTCTAATCAATTTTTGTGAGGATAGTAACCTCACAATAATAAATACCTGTGGCAAATGTATTGGGAAATTTACATGGACCAAGGTTAATCATAATAGTATATAAGATTATGTACTTGTATCTCGAAATGTATATGATATTACTAAGGAACTTGTAATTGATGATCTATGTATTTATCATCTTGGTAGTAATCATAACATATTGTTATTAGAATTAATAAACAATACATTAGAAACCAATAGTAATAAATATAACAACGAGGATACTAATAAAATCATTTGGAACAGAGATATCAACTGGATACCATTCCAGAATGGAATTAAAGACAAAATTGAAAATTGGGAACCATCCTCATTAAACATTAAAGGGGGGTTCCAGATTTAAAATGAATAGTAAAACATATAAAATATATTTGTCTCTTGAACGGTAATAAATAGTTTCAATTTATATAAGCGCCCAGTAAAGCAGAACGAAGGCTGTGAAAAGAGGCCAGATTACAAGTGCAGCTACGGCAAAATCACACTGTGGTTACAGAATAGGAAATTTGTGAAAGTGTCAATCTTCCGACGACTCGTTGTCATTAACCATATCAATTACTTTTGTAAAATTATACTTATCTGATGTAATTTTAGTCGGTCTTCCCATTTATAAAGTCATTTTTCTATGAAAATTCATCACAATTGTGTAAAATCATTTGGAGATTCAGTTTACGTTTGCAGATTTTCGCACTGACTTGGAGAAAATCCTTCAAAATCAATGAAGCGTAACGTACACTCTACATTCCTGAGGAGCGAGGTGACGATACACGTGCTCTTTACTGCCATGCCTGGCATCGTCACGTGATAAGTAGATCAGTATACAGTCAACTCTCCCAATACCGGACACCCTTGGGCGGGCATAAATTTTCCGGTTTTTCGAAAGTCCGGTTTCCTGAAAACATATTTTTAAAGTCATCACGTTGTCACTGAAAATGCTTTGAATCACCGGTCCGAATGCTGCCCGGTACGGTCTAGCGTAGGGAAGGCCTAGGCTATGATTGTGTCAAGCTAGTTTTAATTAAATAAATACTGATAGGCCTACTTTATTAATATTAAGCTAATTCAATTTACCTTTTTTAAAAGTTACATTATTTACTGTACCAATAAAACATGTTACAGTAGTAAATTATTGTTTCTCAATGTGTTTTTAGCGGCAAAAAGGCCTAGGCTAGGCCTACGTACGTACGGTGAACATCATTTTGGTAGTTTATTGTTTATCGCGAGCTAGCAGCAGCATGGGTGATAAAAAAAAGCAGAGCGGGGCGCGCGGGGCTTTGATTGATGCGCATGTGCAGAGGTGTCATAATCAAATAAAAACACCCACACTTAGACCACATGTTTTTTAAGCTCCTTTATTTTGACGTAATTTGATAGCAATAAACGAGCCAAGCAATAATGACACAATAATTAATTGGTAACATTTCAAAGTTTATTAACACTAGTTAAGTCAAGTTCATTCCGTTTACGCTTTGCCATAATGATTTCCCTTCGGAAGTAATTCCCAGGGTGCTAATTTTAGTTGACTACATAAATCATCGTGTCTATTTATTCGTTTCTGTAAACGACAATGTATTATAGTCCTGCGGTACGTACATTTGATATCGCCAGTTTTGCTACGCTGAAATTACTGTGTATTCGAGAACCATCTGTGGGCACGACCTAGATGGTACGCGAGCGAAGCGAGCGTACCATCTAGTTTATATAAAGGGAGAGAATTAGGAATTAATATTTTTGACATAAATATTGGCAGGCTATTCTGGGCTGATTATATAATTCTGAATGGAGACAGTGAGCAACATTTAGAATTACTTTTGGATGCAGCAAACGACTTTGCAACAAAATGGAGAATGGTGTTTAATTTTAATAAATCTAATGTTATTGTAGCTGGACCACGCCTTAATGAATACCGGTATAGAAAATCGCCAATTGGTAATAATTGTATTAATGAAACTAATAATTATAAATATTTGGGGATGTTTGTATCGAGGAAAATAAAAGATACCTACCATATTGATGAAGAGGGGAATAGAGTATCATATATAAAATCTATAATAAATGGGCAGGAAGACTTCAATAGAATATACTATGGTGATATTCTTTGGAAATCAATTGGTATACCAACCATAAATTATGCAAGCAGTATATGGTTATGTGATAATAAGAACTGTATAGAAAAAAATTTAAAATAAACAATACCAAATGGCCAGATATCTATTAAAGGCACCCAGATATGTCGCAAAGGAAGCTCTATATGGTGAACTTGGCTGGCAATCAGTTGAATCAATACAGTTGGATAGAATCTTAACATACTTTGATAGGCTAAAAAATATGGAAGAACAGCGCTGGTAATTACTATTTAGAGCTCTCTTTGTACTTAAAGATACACTTAGTTGGAAATGGCTCCAAACGATTGAATCCATTTTAAACAAATTTTATTTGCAAATGTTTTTCAATATTGATTATTGTAATAAGTGGCTTAATGGTTTCAAAGAGAAAACTATTATAGAAGAAAACATAACATGGTTTAACAAGGCTCAAACTAAATCATCCTTAACAAATTACTTAAGATATAAAAATGAACCTAAAGTTGAAAAATACTTATTGGAAAAACGTAGCTACCATGCATCAAGTGTAAAATTCAAAGCTCGTTCTAACTCATTACCACTCGAAGGAAGAAATGAAGCTTGGTCACCACAAAAAATAAAGAAGATCTATATCACAATGATTTGCATAAAATATGGGCTCACCTGAACTTAAATATCACCTTTTTTTGACGACCTAGAAATTCATGAAGAGTATTAGCAAGTTACATCTTTGACAAATATTGTAAATTATTTTTAACAACTGCATGGAAAGAACTCAACGAAATTTATAATATCCTTCCATAACACAATCTTTTACTTTTCGCTCAAATGTATTGAATGTATTTTTATAACCTACAGTAATGTTTATATAATTTTTAATGTAATAATATTTATAAATGTTTTTATTTGATTGTGTATTAAGATAATAAGTCCATATCTATTTTATTTTGTTGCACATCTCTTGAGAATTGTGCCTTGTTATAAAAGAGAAACAATAAAGTTATTATTATTATTACTGTATTAGTAAAGGAAAAATATTTTGGCACATATGACGTTTCATACCTATACTACTTGAGCTTGGATACTGTATTTTTAGACAAAAATCGAAATAAAACCAAATAAATAAAAAAAGACAATAAATATAGACTTGGAGCAAGTGTAGATATAATAATAGGATTATTATATGTTTCTTTTCAGATAAAGAAGTGTTTCAAACAAGGTTCAAACAAACACTGGGTCAACGGATCAATTAATATTCTAGGGTCGTTACACATCAATGTGGGGAAAAAAGGCAAGCGAAGCGTCTGTGATCCGCCGTAGTATAGAAAGTTATTCATCCTAGCAGTGGATAACCATCGTGTCAAGCGAGAGCCTCTACAAAATAGTTTTATAGTATAGTAAGGTTCATCCTCATCACAATTAACACATGTCAAATATTACCTTCTCCCACTCCCCGGCCACCTTCTTAAATCTTTAAAATAAGATACAGCTCACTATGTCGGTCGGTTGGTCGGTCGGTTGATCGGTCGGTCGGTCGGTTGGTTGGTTGGTCGGTTGGTTGGTCGATAAACACTAATTCAAATTTAAGCACGTGACTGCAGCCATGTATATGGCCTTGTACTGTATTTTATACTTCTTGATGTTAATTGTTTGTATGTTTTAGCCTATACTTAGGGCATATATTTTATTATACAAATTGCACCCAACTAAATAAACGCCTCCCGTTTACGGATTTTAAAAAGGCACGTAAACTTTTTAGGGTTATGTCGATTTGTATTGATCTTGTCAATAAAATGAGTCTGCTTTGTTTCTTTTATATTTCTTGGTACCTGATTTCTAAGTTTACAATATTCAGTACGATATAATAAATTACGAGTTCTTTTGAAATTTTAAAGATAAATATCCCTAGCCTTAATAAGTTTGAGTATGTCAGGTGTCATCCACGGCTGAGAAGAGTGTCTAATTTGGACTTCTTTTACCGGAGCAACTTTATCCAAAACATTTGTGAAATTTGCACAAAAGGCTTGCCACGAGCAATCAACGGTTTCTGCCTTGTGAACATTGTGTCCCAATCAGTCTCTTGAAGAAGACGTATAAACTTTTCTCTATTATAGTATTTAGTTGATCTAATCTTCACCTTTTTATGCGTGTGGTGTTTTTGTCGCTGTATGTGACGAGTGGCATATATAGGAAAGTGATCACTGAAGCCTATATATAGCACTCCGAATTTGTTTAGTTTGTCCGAAGAGTTGGTAATAATATGATCAAGACAAGATTCGCAGGAATCACAGATACGTGTGGGTTCGCTCATAAATTTGAGACATTCCGCTGATGTGCAGAGTCTGTTAGAATTTGATATAGTTGCTATCCCCTTTCAAGCTACACATGTTTGTATCTCCGAAAATCTAGATCTCTGAGTTTCACGGTAGTTGTTGCATAATGTCATCCATTCCATCAATAAATTCACCATGACGTTGTTTTGGTGGCCGATAACAGACTCCAACGATAAAAGGCATTGTTCTTGGGAGATGTACTTCAGACCACAGTGCCTCAATGTTGGCATTGTCACAGTCAGATCGCATAGTAATGGCCAGGGTAGACTTGAAATATAGACATACTCCACCACCTGCTCTGACACGGTCTCGACGATATAGTTGGAAGTCTGGGATATGTATTTCATTATCGGCAATGGAACTGTCAAGGTGCGTTTTAGTGACATCAATGACTGCGACTTTGGTTCCACCAACAAGTGTTCTACGTTCAGATATTTTGGGTAGTAGAGACCGCGCATTAACATGACGAAAATGCATGCCTTTCCTTTCAGTACCTCTGCAGGATCAATGATAGAGTCCGAATTACTGCTGGAATCATTGTTGATTCCACATACTAGTGGATCCAAGTTGAGCAATGCATTGTTTTCATTTGTACAGAGGAGATACTAAAGAATGAATAATTCAGTTTTGGGAGTGCACAAAGATGGCAGCACCATTCAGAGGACCTATTTTTAAAGAATTTTCTAAACATGAGGATTAATGTAGACACAACTAGCATGGACATTCCTAGAACAATCAAAGTATTTAAGCTGTTGTCTGTTTTTGCAATCTTTCTTTCAATTGAGTATACTAGATGGTGAGCTCAGTTCGCTCGCTCCCCCCCTCTAGGAAGTGTAGACGATGGTTCTCGGAATGATAATGTTCTCCTTGTACGTTTTCTGTCGGTTACCATTATTGAAAATGCTTGACATTCGTAAAACTACACTACTCTGTTTCACAGTGTTTTAGATGATTAATAACATTTTAAAGTATTGTGTTTATTGTTTGGTAGGGCCCTTTGGGGAGGCGGAGTTCATTTGAGGGAGGTGCTTATTCGAGGGATATATGTTACATTTTTTAGCTGTAATAATCTAATACTAATAGATATGAAAAGTGGTTAAAAAGAATAACAAATGCTTGGTAAATTGTAGATAACAGTATGAATTCTACTACAAATTGTAAAATTGTGTTATTATAAATGTGGATGGACGTTTATTAGATAGTTGGGTTTGGGGGGCGCGGGGATTATTATTTAAAGTGATGTTTTATTGGAGAGGCGTTTATTCAAATAAATACCATCCTAATAATTATTAATACATTATTTAATTTAAACATCTTTTGAAACTTACTGTCGTGTCAGAGTGGGCCCAAGAAAGAAGACATTACGGCTTGCAACATGGGCAGACATCTCAGTCCTAACGGGACACAGATAGCCTACAGTTATTTCTGCCAGCTTACTCAATAAAACTCAGCTATCGGGATTTTACTCGATTTTAAACAAAATGTCCTACTATATCTGTTTTTGTTCTTCCGTCTTCCAAAGGGACACTGTATTGATTGATGGAAAGTGCCTGTTTCCAGTCACCTTTAGGGTCAAATCTATTATTTTGACTGCTCCCTTGTGTATAAAAAAGGGAAAATAGTTGAAACCAGGTTGTTGCAAGGTGAACTCATTGTGAACCCGGAAATTACTTTTACCGCGAAGAATTGAAATGGAGTTGAAAATCTACTTTGGAAATAATTAATTTTGTTAAAAAACTCTTTATAGTATCTTCCTAAGATAGAAATATCGAACAATAGCGTCGAACTGAAAACTAATGTTATAACATCTACGTTTCGCGGTACATCTAAGATAGATAAGGCCGAGATTTGTACCGAAGTTTTTGCATTGTGCTCGCCCTATGTCAGAATTAACCATAATTTATATATAGATAATAAACCTCTAGGCATAGTTTCTTTATAAATTAAAGTCATTTTTACTTGTATTGTATAGCATTTTAAATTAAACCAGGGATGTACGCGTCCAACTGTAAGAATATGACCGCGAATTACCGCTCTACCATTAAACCATCGTTTAATAGCACTTTTCCGTGTCCAAATAATAAGAAAATTTGTTTTTTTCACGCATGACGTTTCATACATATACAAAATCCTGTTTTGAAAAATCAAATTGCCGGGCCACTGGTGGCGCTACGTAAAAATAATAAGAATTATATCAATTAAGAATATTTATATTTGTAGCTAGATATTGTACATACCTAATATTTATTACTATTACTATTACAGTACAGCTATTGTTATCTTACGTATAATGAAATTTAATAATAAGTATAATAAGTATTTTTAAATCCTAAAAGTGTATTTAAAATTGTTTTTGCATAATTGTTTTAATAAATTATAATTTGCTTAATATGTTTATCATTCAAATAAAATATGGTTATCAGTATAGCAGACCAAAGCACTTTTTATCTAAAACCCAAGATAATCTACACGTTCCTACATAGTTTAAAGCACAATTCAGCGTATGGTTGAATTGAGTGAATACTTTAGTCTTACGTATTGTAATTATAAAGCATATCTTTGATCGAGCACATGTCAAACTCGGTGCTTTCTGAGTTGGCCGAAGCCTCTTATAGTGCAACTTGCCTGTTATTGAGTAGTGTCAACAACACATATGGACTATGTGAATTATACTGTGAAATCTACAGGCCTATTAAAGATGTATTGGCCCCCAAAAACTTGAAAAATTAAGATTAATTAAATCAGACTTTGAATAGGCTTTTTGTAGTTTTAATAAAGTTAATCACTTCCGTAGAAAAAAAGAAGAAAACAAATTAATGTTTTCACTTATAAAATGACAAAATAAATGGTTAAATTCAACCAAAAATCCATTGTCTAGGCATTGACTATTTTTGGCTTAAAATTACAGTTTTTTAGGTAAATACATTTTTTTCGATCTAATTTTTGGTCGAAGTGGATAACTATTATGTGACATTAAAATGGTATATTCAACAAAAACATTTTTAATAATTATTTTTTCACGGGGACAATACATCTTTAAAGTGCACAGGCTTTATTTTAGTAATGTCACTACAGTATAAGTTCTCATATTAGAAATATATTGAGGGTGGTCGCTTGTTCAGTGACCTAACGTGCTACGGCCTAGGTCATCTTCTTATCATTTATCTTATTATTGCTAATTTTTAAATGGTGTAGAGAATTGAAGGAGATGATTATTGATTACGCACTGTATCTAGGTAACTTAAATTGTTTATTTCAACGGTATTTTAATTACAATGTACACGTAATTTAACGCTCAAATAAAGTTGTCGAAAAAATAGAAATTGTATTTTCATATTATGTACATATATAATATACATACATGCGCGTACATACTTTATTCTTTAACAACAAGACTGACATGGCTATAAAACAAGAAGCTGTAGATGTTTATGTAAGCTAACGCTATAAAACGTATTGCTTGGCAAATGTAGAGAGAGCGACAGAGGGCGTCTTACTTATTATTTCCGCCCAACACTATCAAACTTTGTATGACAAATGATGTGCCCAAATGGACATGATGATCTCATATCACTACTATATTTGGGCATATCACTACTACATTTGGGCACATCACAATTTGTTGTCAAACTAGTTTGATAGTGTTGACAGAGCATAATTATAATAAGCTTTTATGACGTCAGCGATATATCGATTTTCCTGACAATCATTTTTCATGTTCTGTTTGTATATAAGTGCAATTCATATAATTTGACCAATGACTACGCGTTGATTTGAAATACCACCTCAGACCATTGATCTGGGTATCGACAATTGTTTTTCTCGAGTAAGTTTCCGAGTCGACACTAAGCAATCTCGAGACGCACGGTGGAGAAAGAAAGAGATAATGCTTGATATCATGGAATGAAGCTAAAGCAAAATCTAGAAAAATAACTGATTGAGGAGAACATCTTGTAGTCTTATGGGCGGGATAATCTGTCCAAAAAGGTTATATGTTAAAGATGTATTGTCCCCAAAAACCTGAAAAAAAAAAAGATTAATACAATCTTTGGATTGCCCATTTTACAGTTTTAATAAAGTTACACATCAGCAAAAATTATTATTTCACTTATAAAAAGACAAAAGAAACGTTTAATTTTTAATAATATTCAAGAAAATATGTATATCTTTTTCGATCCAGTTTTTGGTCAAAGTGAATAACTATTATGTGACATTAAAATGGCATATTCAACCAAAAAAAACAACAAAAAACAGAGGACAATACATCTTTAAGTAAGGTTATTTCCGTGCAGTTTTGAGAAAAATACAAATTCACCTATTTCGTTATCATACACCATGAATTTGAAAGAATTATTGTGTAAAAGCGGGCAGGCCTAGTAGGGTTCTATAAAGCTTTCGTGTTTTCTAAATAACTTTTCTTAGAAACTACAAGAAATAAGTATGTTTTAGTAAAACTTGATCATCGTATAGTTTATATAACTATAAAATACAAACTATTAAATATTATTATATTATTATAACTCTTGTCTTAATTCTATTGATTGTGATCTAGTAATTCTATTGTTTTTGATCTAGTAAAGCTAAAAAAATATGAAACACTTTTTGTACCAAAATATAAATGTGTTCTCTTAAAACGCAAGTCCGATATTAACGCCATTCGAGCTGTGGCACCTTTTACAATTCCCCTTTATGCATTAGTCTATATTAAACAGAAATTTTTTACAAAAAAAGGTGTTTTTAGACCAATTTCTTTGCAACTGCCGAACCCTGAGATCGGTAATTCTTGGCCGTTCCCAACATCGATCGAGCATGCAAAACACAATAACAATTAAAGAGAGACCATGCCCATACTGATTTATTTCGAACGTAAATCCCATCCCAGATAGACGGTAAGAATTCTCAGCTCATCTCCTCATGTTCGTACCCCAATACATCCATCCCTGCCTAACTAAACTATGAAATCCTAGCTCACAACACCATTTTCCAAATGCAATCAATTGCAAGCCTACTCTAAGGGGGCTATTTTTCTCGATCATTGCTACGAAAGGATGACGTCACCTAGAAACGACAACAACAGATTTCCAGGAAGTAGCAGTGGACCGGATCACTTGTAAACAAGACATCAGCCATGGCAAAAGCTAAAGAATGTGAGTAAATTCTTTACTGGATTTGTCAAACAAAATGATATTTTGCTATTCAGAGACTGCGGCAATTAACAAACTCATAGAATAATAAATAAAGACGCATACAACATAAGTTCTGGCTTAAATAGTTTAATTAGTAAATGAACATTCACCCATGTAAAACTGCACATAAAATTCATAAGCAAATATAAGTTATATAGCAATAATTTTCCAATTCTAAGTAAGCACAACAGGGATGCTCAGAGAAAAATAGCCCGCGGCAGGTGCCAAGCCAAGGCACCGCCAAGAGCAGCCCACATTATTACAGTTGACTAAGAATAGAATGATTATTGTATAGCAAAATAAACTATGATTTTGTCCTGAGTGGCGAGTAAATATATTAATGAGACAACCATCTTTAAATAGAGATGTCATTTATTACATTAAATGACGAAGATAAATGTATGCTATACGTAAAAGTATGGGCCGTGCTACCGTTAGTGGACATGTTAGTCTCGTTTACTTTTTTTTGACATAGCAATACCATCAAAGCAATATCTACGAGATTGACTTCGTGAAGGAGTGATCTAGAACTATTACAAATCAGAAAGAAAAATAAACTAATATTGGTAGTAATAATAATGTGTATTATTATAAAAGTAAAACAAGTCAAAAAATAAAGAAATAGTTGGTTGTCATTTGTCGCACTTTTATTTTGTCATTGTTGGTTCAATAATATACATTTTGTTTTTATAAGCCAAATGTAACATATTATACATTTATTTATTTAACTATAGCAAGGCATTTAATGAATAGGCAAACTGCCTTATAACTTAGGCGTCACGCTTTCCATATGATTGTTTGTTGCCTACGTTCCTTGTTGTTTTATCATGCTAATTACTCTCTTATTTACATACAACCTGTCATATTGGTATAAAAGTACTCTGGGCGTTGTTTTCTGTTCTTCTGATGATGAGAATAGTTTCTCGAAACTTGTCACATTTTTAAGGCAGTTTGCCTATTCATTAAATGCCTTACTATAGTTATTTTAACTCGTAAGTTCGGTGGAATCATTCATGATTTATTTATTTAGGCCTATGTTCTTTTCTATCAATATTATTTAATACACCGTATTTTGTGTATTTCTTTATAATGTTATGGTGGAAATCATTTTTCATCGGTAGGTCCATGGATACACAAGAAGCCAGGAGGACAAGACGACAAACGTAACACACGATGTACCCCTCGGCGCATAATTTTATGTTTATCGATACCTAAAAACAAAAAACAAGTAACAATTCTAAATTAATACTGTTGATCCTGCAGCGATTTACAAATCATATGCGGCGGCAATATTGTTTTTTTTTTCTTTTCGTGGTAATCACCCTCCTTTATTGCAATTTCTTCTCATTTTCATTAACATGACTTAAGAGGTATTTATAAACGTATTCATTTACAAACCAATGTATAATAGTATAAATAATTCTGTCATTCTTAAAACGATATAGATACATATTTGGCATAAATAGACTATACAGATGAAGCAATATTCTAGTACAAATTCAATCGTTTACTTGCATTCGCGCAAAAAAAGCGGTGCTCATCAGAACTGAAAAAAGGTCCAATTTGTAGAACGAGGTCTTTCCTGAAAAAGTATCATTGTCAGTAACCCAGGAAAGCACACAACAGGTGTTAGTTGGGGCGAGATTATTGCAGCCTCGATAGGTACTATTCGCAAAATCATTTTTTTAGTTTGTTCTGCTTCATGGTCTTCGATTGTAATTTTATTTGAATATATATATAAATTATTAATTTACTAACAGTATTGTAGGAATAATTGAAATATTATTAATTTCATTCGTTGTGTATTTTTCTACTTCTTTCTTACCTGCTTCATTGGCCATTTGTGCAATTTTGTCTGTAGAGAAAATACAGAAAAATTACAGTATAATATTCTGCTTCCACTTCATTTAATCTGCATTATGCATCTGTCTAGAATTATGGCATTTTATAATTGAGAAAGATTCATACGCTAATGGTATAAAGCGGTGTGGCGTGTTCATAATCAACTTTCAAGTGTGTTTCTGATTTTTGTTTTCAAATAATAAACTCCTACACGCGTATTTCTTTGATATATAGTTTGTATGGAGTTGGATAGCCGAGTGGTTAGGACACTTGACTGTCATACAAATACACCCGGGTTCAATTCCCGACAACTCCCTGATGAGTACCTACGTTGAAAATACTAGGGAGAAAAAAGGCGGCGTGGAAAGGAACTGGTCACACTACCACATATTGCCGAGGCTTAGTACAACTAGATGGTACGCTCGCTTCGCTCGCGTACCATCTAGGTCGTACCCACAGATGGTTCTCGAATACACAGTAATTTCAGCGTAACAAAACTGGCGATTTCAAATACATTGTCGTTTACAGAAACGAATAAATAGACACGATGATTTATGTAGTAAACTAAAATTAACACCCTGGGAATTACTTCCGAAGGAGAAACTTATCACAAAATGAGTCCAAATTTTTGATTTGGACTTATTTAAAGAAACCCAATTTGTGTTTTGTATGTAACATTAGGGTTGAGGGATGGGAAAGCGGATAGGTACAAAGAAGAACAATTTTTAAATATATTCTTTATCCACTCAGTAACGAAATATTTCTTTCATGTTTTATAGGCCTATAAATAATATAGGCCTACATCTAAATACAGTAAAACATTTGCGATTTAATACTTTGTTAAAACTGTCACTGTCATAATCGATTGAAATATTAAAGTACACGATACACCACTACGACGTTTATATTTTTGGTAATTATTAATTAATACAAACGTTGAGAAGGAACTGTCAGTATAAAGTTTATTTGTATATAATAATGTGTTTATATATCTAACAGTAGAGCCTATCCACAATCTCAGTAATAAAGTTTATTTGTATATATTTTTATATTACATCTAACAGTACGAACATTCACAGTAAGAAATGTTCGATTCAAATGAGGACCAACAATATATTTAATAGGTATTTACAGTATTGTCGAAGTATTGCAAGTATATTCTCAAAGGCCCATATATTTACCTACTTTTGTTAAACTCTGGCAGACTGAGAGATTGGGATGTTCCATTCATCTCAAATCAATAAATTTGTAGAATCGTATATTAAATCTATCAAAATAGTATTTTTAAAGAAAATCGGCCTGTCTTCAACATTATGATGCTGTACTCTAGCTGTTCGACCGGTTTCCAGCCATTAAAAACAATTATCGTAGGAGGAGATAGGAAAATGCGAAGCCTCCTCGCATTTTTGTGGCGGGTATTTTTCAAGATGGACATCCATTAGACAGTGTATACTACGATCGGAAAACACCCCTATTTGGGGCAAATCGTTGAACCTAAATTCATTTTAATCGTCAATAAATAATTATCTAACTTAATTTAATTAGTAAACAGGGTTACACCAGATGGTTAAAATCAATACCGAAAGTACGAACCAACTTTATATACCATCGAGTACAAATTCTAAAAGTAAGGCGCGATTTACCGAATTTTGCCCTTACGTAAATTTATATATAGATTGTCAATTAATCGGTAAATAGAACTATTTACTTATAAATATACTATTTACTAATAATTAAAAAATAAGTTAATAATTCTAATAGAATTTTTTACAAACCCTATAATATATAATGCGTAATAAAAATGGAAATAAATAGCATTAACCAATGCAGAACTAGTTAGACAATGTATGTACACATACTAATGCATATTAATCTTTTTTTACAGAGAACGCATAGAGTAAGTATAATCTTAAATTATATTTTTTTTTTATTAAAATGTGAAATTTAAAATACTACTGTACTATAATTATAATGAAATCTAAATTAAATGCACTTATTATGGTCATGACAAAGCATAACACAAGAACTGTGTATTAAATAATTGCATTTACAGTATTATTAATAATAATTGTCTAAATTACAAAAAGAAAAAGAAAGTATATATAATAGATTTTTGTTAAAAAATAACATTTTCTAATGGTAGTAGGCGTGTAACCTTTCAAATCATAAGAAAATCAAGAATAAACTTATTATATTATAATAAATAATATAATTGCAGTGCGTTGCAGTCTGCAATTCAGACATATTTATGCATTATTTATGTAAACATACTAATGAATTTAAACAATTTTTTACAGAGAATATAGAAAAAATCAAGAGTAAGTATGAACGAAAATTAAAAATTTGTTACGGTTGTTTTTAATTGGAAAGTAAAATGAAATGTTTACACAATAATGTATCTATTTGTGAAAAGGGCTGAATTTTGGCGAGTTATAGATGAACTTTCAAGTGGAATCAATGTGAATGATCTGATGAGATGTTGAAGGTTGCCCTCTATGACATAATCGACAACAAAGAAGAATTAAAAGAAGCAACAGCTAATAGTTTATTTAAACTATTACATTATGAGGGTTACGTTGTAATTGTTTGGAGTGTTCATTGTGATCTACTATTTGAAGTATTTGAGGCGACAACTCTCTCAAATACTATCCGAGAAGTATTATAGAGAGAACAAGGAACATTTAATCACTGGCTACAGACGAATGCTAGTTCAAATTGGAAAATCATTAAATGATGAACAAGTGGACATCCTTGCAAAGCTCTGTAATGTTGAAACAAACGTATCAGAAGATTCTTGGAATTTAATTAACAGATTGACTCAAGGCAAAATTGAAGACACTATAGAATCTTTGACGAAATTCGTTGAAATTCTGAAAGACCAACAAGATTTGAAACATATCATTAAAATTGTAAGATCATTTGGTAAGTACCGATGTCTTTTTACAGCAGCATCGTTCGATTTAAATTGTAATCAGATGTGTTCTTCTAGGACAAGATTAAACCTCTTTCTTCATTATCAAACTAGACAAAAAAAGGTACGGTAGTGATATGTCCATATTTGGGCACATCACATGTTTTTGCCCAATAATGTTTGATAGTATAGACAGCGCTTTAGACACAACATTTTCTGTATTTTGTTTGTTGTGTTTTTTTCTTTATTTAAGCAGCTTTAATTGATTTTAAACAAATATAATAATAATAGTATTTACATGCATCAAGAAACCAAATGTACCACCTTGGCAAGTTTACAAGTTGTCATGCAGCCAGCATGGCGATAACCAGCAAAGATGGCACATTGTATTACGCTCGTCGCACTGTGTATATATTGAACCACATTGGAATAATAATATGTGTACATTTTGTTTCAGTGCAACAGAAAAAACTGAATGAAGGTAAGTCAAAACGATAAAGAATAGTGGCCTAGCTGTAAACGTTTGTATATGATACCGTATGCGAGTATCTAATGGAAAATATTAAACTTAATGTGTAAATTTTTATACAATAATGTGTTTATTAGTTTATTTTGTATTACACATGTTTGCTTTTTATATTTGTTTTAATAAAAATGTTAATGTAAAAACCATTTAGGCAAATAATATTCCTTTCCCTTAAATGTTGAGTTAAGTTATGCTACTTACATTTTTTAAATCGTTTATCTCTATGACAAATTAAGCAATTACTTATACACTATGTTCCTTGGCTGAATTGTATAAGCAGCTTCACTAAAAGACATATCATTACAGCAAACTATTTATCTTCATTATACGGTATATCTCAAAATGTGAAATCACAAAAATCTTTTTTTTTATAAATCTCATTAAAAATGTCATTGAAAGTATTCTCACTTTTAGTATTATTTTGTGGTTTACCGTGGCCATGTAAGGATAAGTTGGAACTAAACGTTTTGTTAATTATGCTTTATTCGAATAATTTTTGATATAAAAGAATAACTAAAAAAACGCATTCAATTTAACAAGACCCAATCCCATTTTATGCCCTAAGTATTAACCATTTGCCATTAGAGCACTAAGAGAGTGATGTTCCATGGTTTTTTTTACTTTTTTTGTATTGTCCTGTGGTCTCAGAGCAACATCAATGTCTTTTATGCAAATGATATAATACATGAAATTATGAATTATTTTTATTTGCATTATATGTGCCTTAAAGTTCCTATTGAGGTGTTGGCGAGAGGTCAAGAGGCTAAGAATGCATTTCTTGATGCCATAAAAGAAGGCAGCAAACCTATATACCAAACACGTCTAATGCTTGTAGGACAAGAGCGTGTTGGTAAAACCAGTCTAACTAAAGCACTCACTGGTCAACAGTAAGTAGGCCAAATTGTTTGTGTTTTAGAGTTATTGTGCAACTATTAAAGCTGTGTTATAAATATTTTAAAAATTTCAAATAATAGTCACCTTAATAGTAATAGTATGCAAATTACATAAGCACTGTTATGTAATTAACTAATATAAATATTCTGCTATCCTGTATTTATGTGAACTTAGATGTTAAACCTAGAAAAGATATTACTAAACAGTTTTTGAGTTCTGATTTTCTAGCATTTTCTTTAAGCTCCGAAATCGTGTGTTTACATTGACTCTGAATTAGTACGAGGTTTCAGAATCGTTTTGTAGCCATTCCTAAAATCCAAAAGGTTATCCGAAAAGATACAAATTCACATAATTATACTGAAAAAACTTTACGATAATGCGAAATGCAAAATCTTAGTAAACACAAAATATGTTAGAGTCATAGAAAATAAAGGAATCACTACATACATTGGAACAATCCTATACTAAACAAACAAGTTAAACATCTAAACTTAAAGCCAACAATTTGAATACTTTACGTGAACTCACGCAGAAGCAAGGTCTTACATACTTTGATAAATACACTTTTTTTAAATGCGGTTTTTAGTCGCGTGGACGCGACTCTATAGTTCACTATGTCGGTCGGTCGGTCTGTCGGTCTGTCGGTCCGGTATCAGGTCGGTCCGGTTTTATCGCTTTTCTGTACTTTTTGAAATGTTTTGAACATTACATTACTTTTTGAAAGTTCATTTTTTTCACGCGACTTATGGCTGTTGGCCTTGTTTTTGTGAACTTACGTCTTTTAGTTTAAATTATTAAATACTTTAGTTCCAGTAATTTACATCGTAAGTTTGAGAAATGTATGTACTTTCTTTAAAAGTTGAATTAGACTATTAGACTTTACATAACTGCAAGACATTCGGGTTTTTTTTTCTATTTTTTACAGTTTTAGACATTGACCTTAAGTAATCAGTTCAAATATATTTGTTAGCAATTCAGATCATCATTAGTAACATGTTGCAATAACGTTTTTGATTTTAAAAACAATTCAGCTAATACTGCCCAAGTAACCTGTACATAAATTTTTTTTAACGCTTTGTTTTCTAACACTGTATTGTTTTAATGAATATTTATATTGCCTGAAAGGTTGTGTCATAGAATGTGTTTCAGATATAATATACAATACATTACTTCTAATATTTATTTAGATTTGATGCTAATGAAAAAGTTACTGATGGAATCGAAGCATCATTGTCATGCACAATTAATGTTAAGCATACTACTAACTGGACACCAAATCAGAGTAAAGGTATAAACTTAAACCTCTTTGAATGAGCGGCTACCACGAACATTATGTATTGACATTATTTCATTCTACAAATAGCAAGAAGCCTGTGTGCCAAATCTTTGTTTTCCTTTGATTCATTAGGCATGCGCTTACCTGACTTATTCAATCGCTGTCAATCATCCTTGCATGTGTATCCATTATTTGAAAGTTATGGAACTGATGCTTTTGTGTCCCCACAAAATGAGTATTTACATGGTATTTCTGGCCATATCCAGCTAAAAAGATTCCAGCTAAGATTGTCATAAATTTAAAGTCTTAGGTAACTAGTGTTGTTTACTACTTCCAATAATTCCTTTCCCACCTAGATATTCAGAGATCCAAGAGCGTAAAGTAACTACAGTCCTTTAGCTATTATACAGTGTTGAATGGTGCCAGCATTATTATTATTAGGCCTATTTGCAAACATTTAACATTGCATTAATTTTTACTATTCACAGAAATAAACAAAGCACGACAAGAATATATAAGAGCTCTTGCAGAACAAATTGTAAAAGATATTTTGCAGGATAAAAAACAGAAACAAAAGGTTAGAACAATGTGATTAAGAATATCACAAATTAAATTTAAACAATCTGTTTGTATCATAATGACTGTGTTTTAATTATATAATTAAAGTTATGTCATGATTTACAATATACAGAAATTAAGGGAAGACGACAAGAAAAAGCAAGAAAATAAAGAAGTCGGCAGTTTTGCTGATCCAGAGGAAGCAAATCCAATAACGTATTTAACTTCTTCACGTAAAGGTATGACATTTCTTTTTATAAAATATCATGTTTCAAAGTTCAAAGTTCTCTTTACAATATATATAAATGAAGAACAAACAACAAGTGTGAGTAATTTGCCTCACTACTGCCTCACACTTTATTTTTATAATTATATAATTATTATATATTTGCAAATGTATTGTTTAAACTAGTTAATAATTAGTGCCCACATTAAACACATGCATAACATACATGTCTTTTTTTTCTGTTAGAGAAAAAAAGAAAGAAAGAAACATTGAAAGAAAGGGTGGCAAGAGCAGTTAGGGAAACATTTAGAATGTTTTTGACGATGGAAAGAAAAAAAGGAGAAAAACAACAGGTTTGTTTCTACTCCGTTTATTGTATAGTTTTTAGTTTAAATTTATTAGGTTCTGGACAGAACAAATGCTATACAAAGGTAAACTTGGACCTAAAATATTGTTTGAAACAGCGAAACAAACTTAATTATTTCAGAGTCCACAGCACGCTACATAATGTGGATGCAAACTTTATATAATGTATTATTTAATCAGGACGTATAAAAATGTAAACATTTGATTTCATTTTCTAAGAGGTTACCTTGCTTATTTAATTCCTCCTTTGCTTTTTTACATGCACTGTATCCTACTGAGTTTTTTTTATTTTGGTTAATATTCAGAGAAGAGAAATTGCAAAAAATAAACAGGAATATGTAGAAGCTGGTAAGGTTTATTGAAATTATAATATCTTTTAATTAATTAGTTACACTTACTGCTACTACCTAGTTGTGTGTATATAAATTATTTTATATATTACGAAAGACAATGCTATGAACATTGATCAATTATGCATTTGTGACAGCAGTACTGGCAAGGTTATATCACTTCTTATAAACATTTTTTAAAAAGGAATGAGCATGAACAGAAAACATTGTTGGAAGAGAGTGAAGAGTTAAATGAGACAATTGATGACAATTAATTTTCTGTATTAAATTAAATTTTGTAATGTTATACTGAAATATGGCTCCATAAGTGTTTTGCTTTTTGACATTTTCTTTATCTTGATTTTGGTCAAAATAAAAAGATATATTTGAAATAAAATTAAAAGAAAGAAACAATGTATCCAATGCTACGTTAGTTGAACAGGAGACCACAGTCATTCAGTTCTAAAACAAGGATTATGAATCACGCAGTAAACATAAGTTACAAGTCGACTTTCCATTTGTTTCTCACAATAACTTAACACATTAATCGAGCAAGCTGTCTGGTAATTCAACGTAGTCTAGTAGTTGACTTACAATTATACATATTAATACAATAAAGAACACAGGTAACTAAAAAACAACCGCAAAAAACGGACTATATCCCGTTCACCTGTGCTATTGCTATTTCAATTAAGAGGATACAATACTAATTTAAGTTGGGTAACACCATCCGAATCATACAGAGATTCTTAGAAGGAGTATGAAGAAATCGCTGTAGCATGTACGTTAAACGTATTAAATGTGCAAAAACAGTTGAATGTAATATCTGTATGGAATGCATATAATGTATTAGTAAGATAATGTTAATGTCGGAAAGTAATGAGTAGCTTTGTGGTGGTGTACAGCTTATACAATAGTGAAAGACATGCAATGTTTAGCAATTCGATTACGTATATGTGTTTTTTGTTGTGTTTTTTAACAGCAGTTGATGCATCTTCACAAGTCGAGCTAGCTACACTAATGACACACGATACTCAAGAAGATGTTACTGAACTGGTTGTAGACATGCTTGAAGAAAAGAGAAGATATGCAGATAAAAACTTGTTGGAAGAGAGTAAAGAGTTACAAGAGACAATTGATGATCTGACTCTCAGCATTTGGGATTTTTCTGGACAAGATCTTTATTACATTACACATCAGGTAGCCATAGACATTTTCAAAATGTTTTAAACTATTAGCCCTTGTTTATTTGTTCATATAATTTTAGATCCTGACCGGAGATGACATTTTTTTTTCAAAATTCAAAATTAGGACAAAGCCTTCAAAGCATGAAATTTTACCCAATAAATGTGTCGATCAAAAATGACTATACAACCTTTAGTCTATTGCTATTAATTACTTTATTTATTGTACCTAATGTTATTTAAAGCAGGACTAGGCTTCTATATCTTTAGAAAACTTATAGCTATTCAACACAAGAGTGTACTTTAAATAAACCAAATCTATAGAATGAATTGATTCATGTAGGCCTAAAGGTAAATAGACTAATTCAATTAAAAATATTTGTTTTATTTGCTGTTTTTTTGTTTTGTTTATGTGATTATTTACATTTTAATATTAATAATCAAACTATAATGCTATCCTTAGATCATTTGTAATTCTTACCTAATTAGTATTTTATATTCAGTTGATTTATTTATTTTCTTTTGACAGATGTTCTTAGTATCCCGTGGTATTTACATTATCTGTTTTAATCGCTGTCATGACCTCAATGCACCATCTAGAGTACAAGTATTTCATAGGGATTATGGGAAGGTGAGGTACAGATATTCCAAAAACAAGTTGAAATAGTAATAGTTTGATTGTTTAATATGTATTTGAACTAAAACTATCATTGTATTCATTTGGACATAAAGTTATTTTACTTAGATTATAATGTTTAAGTTAATTTAACTATTAGAGTAAGATTAAATTAATTAGTTTATGTAGTTTAACTTAACATGAATTAAAATGAATATTTAAGTTTAATAAGCATGACGTAAAAATATTCTAAACTTACAGATACAGATACAGATACAGATAACTTTTATTGTCCAAATAAACTGGAAATTGCATTTGCTCACTTATCACATAAAAATATCGTATAAAAATATCGTATAAAAATAAAGTATAAAATGTAGAATAACAATATAAAAATACACAATGATTAAAAAAGTACATCATAAAATTACAGCTCAAAAATATTAAAGTTAAAAATACAGATCATAACAAACCGGTTTAAAAAGTGTCTTATATTTCATTATTAATTATTATATTATATTATTTATTATTGTTATCAAAATTATTGTAGTTACCTCTTAAAGTCATCGTTAAATTTTTTAATCCCAGCTGGGAGAAACGAATTTGAGTATCGACCCGTCCGGGCCAACACCGGCCTCAGTCTACCACTTCTACCAATGTGGCAGCGAAGAAGATCCGAATGAAGGGGGTGGCTTTCCTCCTCCATGACCGCCTGTAAACCATTTTTCAATCGTTCTCCGTAGTGACAATCGTAGACTGAGTCCGCTGTCAGCGCCGACGAGCCAATCACTCTTAATGCCCTTTCTAACACTTTACATATGCGGCCCTTATCTCCTTTGTTTATGTTCCCACCCCAGCCTAATAGGCAATAATCCCAGATTGAAAAAATAACAGATGAATAAAACATAGTAAGTATCTCTTCCCTTACCCTAAAAACGTTCATTTTCCTCAAACAGTACAGTCTAGTATTTAATTTTTTAATTAGTTGATCTACATGCTCTCCCCATGATAAATTATTGTCATACGTTACCCCAAGATACTTATATGTTTTAACGATTTCTACCTCATGTCCTTTAATCTGGACAGGCTCAATTTCCCTTCTTTTTTTACGGCGGAAATCTATTCGCATTTCTTTGGTTTTTGCTACATTAAGTTCCAGGAAATTTTCATCACAGTATTTCGTAAACCTAACTATTTCAGATTTGAAATTTGTATCGTCATCCTCTTTTATTAAACCTATCATAGCAGAATCATCTGCAAATTTAATTACTGGACAGTCCGGGAACCTAGGTTGGAAATCCGACGTATACAATGTGAACAAAAACGGTGCAAGTACAGTACCTTGTGGTGCTCCCGTATTTGTCCGAATAATGTCCGATCTGACATTTTGATTTAGCCTAACAAACTGGAGACGTCCAACGAGGAAGTTAAAAACGAACGAAATTAGTAAATTGGGGATATTCATGCCGAACAACTTATTAATTAAAATGTGTGGTTGGATGGTATTGAAAGCTGAACTAAAGTCGAAGTACATAATCCTAACAGACGGGGATGTTCTCCAATTGTCAAGATGGGCATACATTTTTTCATTTTTGTATATTAATGCGTCTTCAGTGTTCCTGTTTCTCCGATAAGCGAACTGATGTGGGTCCAAAAAATCTGCAACTAATGGTTTCAGGCTTTTTAGAACAATCTTTTCACAGACTTTCATTGGGACGGATGTTAGCGCAACAGGTCTAAGATCGTTATAACACTGTATATTTTGTCGTTTAGGGATTGGGATGATGCATGACGTTTTCCAGGATTCTGGCAAGGTTTGTGTTTCAAAAATCAAGTTAAAAATATATACAAAAATATCTGCCAATTGGGTTGCGCATAATTTAAGAACTTTGGGTAGAATTTGGTCTGGTCCAGCTGATTTGGATGCTTTCAGACCTTTAAAGTGGCTGGTAACTTCATCCGCATTTGTCTTAAGGTCAAAACCACTTTCATCTGGTAAGGCCAACCTACTTTTGATTAAGATCTGTTCATCAGAAAAATTATAGCGATCGAACCTATTAAAAAAAGTATTTAATTCATTAGCATATTGTTTAGTCAAATTTGACACAATTCCACTTCCTTGTGGCGATTTTGCATATCCGCTCATTTGCCTCATTCCCCTCCAAACCTTACTCATATCATTACCTACAAAATTTTCTTCTATTTCACGTTTGTACTTTAGTTTACTTTTACGTATTACTCGTTTAAGTTCCTTTTGGATTTTATTTAGCTCATTTACATCACCTTGATCGAAGGCCTGTCTCTTTTTCTTAATAACATCTGTCACCTCCCTATTTATCCATGGTTTACGGTTTCCGTAGATTTTAACTTTCCTTTTTGGTATTACATTTTCAGTACAAAAGTTAATATATGCACTGACCGCTTCCGTTACCTCGTCTGACCCGTTTGAATTTTCCGTAAAAACACTCCAGTCCGTAGTTTCAAATTCGCATTTCAGCTGTTCTATTGCATCTTGAGTCCACTTCTTTACAGTAATGACCCTGGGTTTCTGCCGTTGTACTAATGGACGATACTTGGGTTGTAGTATAATTAAATTATGGTCAGATTTACCAAGTTTCGGCAATTTTCTTGCTAAATATGCGTGTTTTACGTTTGAATAACATACGTCAAGGGTAACAGATTCCCGCGTGCTGCACTTCACATGTTGGTAATAGTAAACGCTACTCTTTTTTAGGGTACAATGATTAAAGTCTCCATTTATTACAATATATGCGTCAGGGGAAGCCGTTTCAATTTCCGCTATAACTACGGTTAGTTCTCTTTGTGCTTCCTTGGCCAGATTTTTGTTTGGTATGTATACAACCACTAAAACAACATGTGAAAATTCCCTCGGTATGTAGAACGGACGTATTGAGAGTACCATTATTTCAACGTTAGGCGAGCAGCTGTTTTTCTTTAGATGCACATTATTTGGGTGACAATACCTTTCGCTTATATATGCCATAACACCGCCTCCTCTATTTTTTCCGGATTTAACCGTTGTACATTGCAAAAACACAATTACTGAACACTGATATCTTTTATCAGGGGTTTTGTAATATTATACAAAACATTTAAAATTTCACCTAGGTACACTAGTTACATATTTTATGTACTTAATATTTTATATGTTAAAATAATGCATACTAGACCCGATTCTGCTACCGTCAAGAGGTATATATCTATAAAACTATAGCCAGTTATACACGTTCCTGTCTTCAGAAATGCTGTAATTTTAACGTATAGAGGGCGCTATATATAGTAAATATCTTGTGTTTTATAGATAGATACCTCTTGACAGCTTCTATGATCAAATTTAATTGTATTTGTCCACAGCATTTTTTACATTGGTCTCTATGAGCTGTTATTTTTTCTGAATGTACTTAAACTTCATTTACTGCATTTCAGATAAGTTAATGGGGAAGCTTAGTATGTTATTTATTTATACATGCAACTATTATTTAACATTGCATAGATTTTAGATGCTGATCACTACATGACCAACTTGGATCGTGTGCTTTTCTGGTCACATTCAATCTACTCACATACAAGTACAACAGACAATAAAATGTCAAACCTGAAACAACTTTCACCGCCTATATTTATTGTGGGCACTCACGGAGAAAGTCTGCCAGGCAATGATGAAGATAAACAAGTTCTTGTGAGTATGATATGTAAGCTTATATCATTAGAACCCAGCACTGGAAAACTTTATTTAAATCATTTTCATTAAACATTTTTTTCACTATTAAGGAAAGCTTTTAAGGGAAAACCATATGAAGGCCACGTTGTGTTCAAGTACTATGCCATTGATAATAGCATCAGATCACCATTGGATGAGTTCATTGTTGAGCTTAGAGATCATATCACAGAGGTGGCTAAAAACGAACCCTATATGGGGGAGAAGATGCTATTAAAGTGGTTGAATTTCTTGCATGAAATTGAAAAGTTACGTGCACAGAATGAACATTCAATTACCTTCAAGCAGGCAAGTAAAAGTCTTTGTAAATGCATACTATGTGTAAATGTATACCCCTAGTGGATGAATATATTATTCTGTAAACGTTTAAACAATAAATTGGTCAGTTTAGATTTTTTTAGATTTTTGAAAATGAATAATAAGAACGGTGTATGATTATCCAGTTAGTAGTTAATATAATACGGTATAATAATCATCGTCTATTTTTAGTCAACAAATCACATTCACTTTTTTATTGTACGTACCAATTATGTATTTCATTATGTTGTCTATTCATAATATTGAAATGTGTATTCAAATTCCAGGTAACTAAACTAGCTTCCCAGTGTCATATTACAAGACAAGATCAATTGTTTGCTATGTTGCATTTTCATCACGACCTTGGAAACATTGTTTATTACGGAGAACGAGATACACCAGATAGCGCCCTCAATGACATCATCATTATAATACCTCAATGGTTGATTTTCATTTTCAAGCTAGTTATCACAGTTAAAGATCCTTCAGATCAAGTATGAGATTTTGTTTCTTTAATTCTATTTTATTATAGTACTGTACTTGTGTTCAACATACATTTAACATGTGCTTAATTCATAGGTTCACCTAATATTGTTTGATGATAGTATCTATATATAAATTTACGTAAGGGCAAAATTCGGTAAATCGCGCCTTACTTCTAGAATTTTTACTCGATGGTATATCAAGTTGGTTCATACTTTCGGTAATGATTTTAACCACCTAATGTAACCATGTTTACTAATTAAATTAAGGTAGAGAGTTAGTTATTGCCAATTAAAACAAACTTAGGTTCAATGATTTCCCCAAAATAGGGGTGTTTTTCGATCGTCGTATACACTGTCTAATGAACCATCTTGAAAAATACCCGCACACAATAATACGAGGATGCTTCGCATTTTCCTATCTCCTTCTACGATAACTGTTTTTAATAGCTGGAAACCGGTTGATCAGGTCGAGTACAGTATCATAATGTTGAAGATGATTTTCTTTAAAAAATACTATTTGAAATCGCCAGTTTTATATCGTGGAATTACTGTGTATTACTATGGACACGACCGAGTATTAGTAATTATCAGTCAACATTCAAAAAAAATAATTTCCAGCAGCCTAATAATACCACATTGTTTTAATATTGTCTGCTTGCATAAGTTAATTGTATACTATTTAAACTCTATTTTACATTATTTGTAATCCTGTTTTTGTAGTGGGCTGAGTTTAGAAGCTCTTGGAAAAAAAACTTGATGAAGAGGGTCTCCTAGAAGTGAGACTACTTAGACGTATGTGGCAAGACTTTCTTGAAAAAGTTGAAGCATTGTTAGAGCTGATGCAGAAGTTTGACTTACTGTGTATCAGGACTCAAGCAATTAAGGTACAGTTGGAGTGGTAGTAGTGGAAAAAAGCTTCCAGCTTGATTTTGAATCATCAGTTGTTTCACACAATTATGTAAATATATAACACTAAACCAGGAAGCAAATAATAAAAATGTTTAAAATAATTTTTAATAATGCATTGTAACAACAATATTATTACATTAATACAACCCTTTATTGAGTCTTATTAGTAAATATTTGACTTTCAAAAAGACGATCGTCTCTTCTATGTGCCATCACTACTGAAGGAGAATGACGGCGATGAAATGGTGTTACTTGACAAACTGACAAAGTTAAAAACTGCTGCAGTTCTTTACGTTGACTTTGATGGTTTCCTACCTGAAGGACTGTACTATCGACTCGTAGTAAGAATCGTGCTATGGTCACAACAGAGGAAGCTTGATGAGGGATATAATCCTAGGCTCTTTTACCAGCAGGTGAAAGTATACATTGATCACAATCATGATGCCATTTTCAGGATCCTGCCTGAAAGAAGATCTTGTATCCAGGTAGGCTAGGAGTGCTTGCAACAAGTGTAGATGCATGTTTTTAAATTCGAAACACGACGTTTTTTAATAGGAGTTAACATTCAAATTTATTTTCTCTTTAATTTGAAACCCTATTTTATATAATTAACAATTAAACAAATTTCATATTATGATTTTGTATATAATTTCTATTCGTTATCTATATTTCAATTATACTTTAAACCATTGTATAATTGCTTAGAATTTCCACAAGAAGAAAGAGTAATATTGCTATAGTGTACATGGTTAATAATAGCTTATGCAATTGAAAACAAATGTTTCTAAATGAACAAACACCTTTCTACTTTACAATCATTAAGTTAATAACTTTAATATTGAATGAAAGATTTGTGTCATATTTATTTCTGTATAGATTGTTGTTTACAGACTTAAAGTTGGTCATGAACAGCTTGAACCATCCCCAAGTGTTTGCAAAGAGGTGTGTGCTGGGTTACAGCTTTTTTATATTAAAATCCTGTTTGATTGAGAGTATAAATTGAAATTATAAAGTATTTTTTTAAAAGTAGACTGCATTTAAAGGCATTTCGTGTGTATGTTAGCTTAAACTTAAACCATCAATTAATCTATCTTGTATTTCTGATTAACAGGTACTTGAACTCATTGCAACAAACCTACAGGACATTGGCCAAAAATGGATGAAACGTGTTGTTTTTACAACTGTGTTCTGTCCATGCAACGTTTGTTCCATTGAAAAAGTCCACTTGCATAAACTTGAAGAATGCCTTGAATCAACTCCTCGATATGGGCCGGATGATGAAATGGATACTCGCAAAATCAGACGTTTGTTTGGAAAGAAGGAGGAAAATCCAGGTACAAAAGAAATAAATAAAAATAGTCTTGGAAAAGACAGAAAACCATCTTTAAAATAGCATTTATTGCAATACTAACACCTATTCTTCTCTCTTTCTAGATATAGTAAGTCAACATAATATGTACATACAAAATAATAAAAAAAAAAAAAAACTAATAAGTTAATAACTAATAAAAATATTCCAAATAAAAATATCTATATTATGACCATTTTGAGACCAAATATAAATCTCTACCTTCATTATTTACCGAGATATAAGACAATTTGGTGTTATAGGCGGCAATTTTAAGAAATGGCTGCCAAAAATTTTCCTCTAGGAGTTGAGTTGGAACTAATTGATAGATGTTAGTAGACATGTTTCTGAGATTTGAGAAAAATTTGCTAACAAGCCCTAACTAATTATGTTCATGAGTAATATAAACCCAATCGAGAAACTGGGAAAGATTACTATTCTATACTGTATTCAAATGCTACAGTGTCTCATACGTCTTTCAAATATGAAAACTACATCAAAAGTCATAAACCATGACCCATCCTTCCATGATACAGGCAACACGTGCGACACTGTACTAAATTTACCTAGAATACTGGACACATAATGCTATTTATGTGCAGATACAGTACGGTACTGATAGTTAAATAAAAAGTGCAATATTCAAAACGTCTTCCTCCTTGCATCTCTTTTAAACTGTTCACCTTTTACATATAATATAAGTCAACAACAATTCCACTGAATGAAACAATAAGCATGGTAACCACTTTTCTAAGCAACCATGTATTTGTGTTATTTCAGCATGCGAAGACACTGCTCAAGATAATCTCAATGTTCCAGGATATCTGCGATATCTCATTGGAATCTATAAAGACATCCCGTCACCTATCTTGCCATTTGATATAATGACAGAGGTCTGCGTTCTCTTGGACCCCAAAAACATAGCAGACTATAATGACTGGCGTGGTGTAGCGTGCAAGGTTGGCTACGATCGTTATATAAATCACTTGGATACCACAATGAATAGCCCTACTATGTGTGTAATGTATGAATGGTGTGAGAAAGGTTTGTCATTGGAAGCTTTTAAGGCTTGTATGAATGACATGAATCGTAATGACGTTGTACGTTTGATTGATGAATATCTTACTAATAAAGAGGTCTGAAGTGACATTCAATCCTTGGTATGATTTTCAATTTTTACAAAACATTTTTCGTACTGTGAATGTAGTGAATGAAAAGTAGAATTATGACCAAATGGGTGTGATTTATTTATTACTAAAATAAGTATAAGGCAAGGCCCTGGGATGCAAACATCAATTATAATGAAAAGTAGTATAGGGTGAGGACAGTTATAAGAGTAATAGTTATGATTTAGTGCAAGATTAGAGATTAGAGTCGTGCAGTGGTGTGGACACAATCGAAAATCATTATAACGCTAATAAATAATGTATATAACCATCTTTTACGTTAAAACAACCCAAGACTAATGTGTAAGTAGCTTTTTTGATTATGATCTTTTTTTCAACAAATTATCAACAAAATTCATTATCAATGAAAAAAATTAAAAAATTGATCCTTTTCAGTTTGTACCTAACTAACACTGTAAAAAAGACCCAGCAGTAATATCACTGAAATATTCATTGATAAATAGATAGATAGACATATTATATACTGTAACCTTTACCATATTTTTTATCATTGCAAACAAGTGGGTTGCCCCACAAAAGAAAGAAAAAAAAAAGACCCAGCAGCATAATACTAGTTACTTTATATTAAGTATGTATTATATTATTCAATTTTCAAGAAAAAAATAATACAAGCGTTAGTAGTCGCATATATTTATTGTATATAGGCCTACATATATTAATGTATTTTTGTAAAAAGGATTTCATTATGTATTAGGCTACTAATCGTATTAGTAAGTAACCTTTAAATTAGAACATAACAAATTATGTTTCACTGAATGTTTCTTAATCAATACTTTTCAATTCCTGGACAATTGTACAATTAGTACTGCACTGTGATCAGTTGTACTGTTCCTTCATATGTGGTTTTTGTACCTCAGAATGTCATAACTTTTCATCCTATGTTCATAAGCAGTAGAGAAATTCCATATTTGTGGAGATGCCATACTTTACAGTTTTTGTTGTTCAATGTTAATATTTTGTGAAACTTTTGTAATTTAGTTACACCAATCATTGTATGTCCATACTGTTTTCAAATTGATTTAACATCAATTTTAGAAAAAGCCCATTAAGTATTCATGAATTAAGATGTCCTTTATAAGTATCGTGTGCAACTCGGTATTTGAAAAAAAAAATAGTCATCAAGGTCATAGGTCAGGTCTGGTATTTGCTCCGAATGAGCTGAAACAGAATCATCAGGATAGGGTGAGTTTGTATCGATATTACAACTAGGCCTATGCGTAATTGTGGTACAAAGATCATACAATTCACTCAATGGGAGAAATGACCGTACAATATTTAATAGGTACACATCGTATTAAAGTAAAGAGCAACACGTAAATATAACGTTTATAACCCTCATGGAAACTATTATCATTTTAATGGTATTCTTCTGATTGGATTGTGTTCTATTGAACAGGTTGGTTTTGTGGAAGTTGCTTATAATTGTTAATTTCCTGGTGAAATTGTTTCTCTTTTTGTTTTGTGTATGATTTGTATATCCGAAATTCGATGTACTATCCGAAATAGAGAAAATGAATGAATAACTGATTAGATAGATTGAATATCAACTACCGTAAAAGTCAAATAGCCATGCATAATATTGTTATTATGATGTCCCGTAACTTAGGTTAACGAAATACAATGTATACACACTTTGAACATGTTGATCTCCTCATTCATACTTTAATAACAACTAATAGTATCCCTAAATTAAGTCTAAAAAGGGCCAATCTGGGAAAAAATTAGAAACAAATGTTTCTCGACTGATTTGTGTCATTTGGGGTCTATATATCCACCAAAAAAAAGTTCCAGCTCATCTGACCTGGGGAAAGTCGCCATTTTGGATTTTTAAAATGGCCACCATAAATTACAGATTTTTGTTCATAACTCAGCTTATACATCATGTATGGACATGATTTTGGTGGTAAAGTATATGTTTTTAGGGTCAAGGAATCCAAATACAGCATTTTGAAGTTCACTCAATGGCCGCCATTTTGTTTTTCAAAATGGCCGCCATAAAATACAGATTTTCTCATATCTCAGCTTCTACAAAATAAATGGATGTGATTTTGGTGGCAAAATGTATGTTTTGAGGGTCAATGAATTCAAATAAATTAGTTCACTCTATGGTCACCATTTTGTTTTTCAAAATGGCTGCCATAAAATTTACAGAATTTTGTTCATATCTCAGCTTTTATCATCATATATGCTTTTTGTGACAAAAGAGATCCTATTTAAAGCAGCGTCTTATGTGGTGAATGGATGGTTACCAAATACACCGGAGACCAGCACTGGTCATCCTAACTGGTCTGGATTTATGCACAAGTACTGGATCAGTAGAGAAGTCGACAATAGAGTTTCTGCCGATCATTCTAAATGACCCAAATGATAATTCGACAGTGTATACTACACTCTGTAAATGTATATCTTATAGCTCTTCACATAATCAACCACTGTGGGTTGAAACAATACAGTTAAGAAAAGGCATGCCTGCCAGTTGTTGTCAGGCTTGGATGATTCAATCTTCTCAAGAGCATCCTGGGTTGTATTGTACATATAATGACTGGTTCGGGTTTGGAAGATGTGCTTTGCTTACTTTATGAACCAAATACTGTCACTTACATTTTAAAGGGAGCTGCATATTCAAAAGCTCTCAGCAGATTTTTTTTTTTAGCAGATTCAGCTGTTTTATCATACAATGATGACACATGATGAAGATGTTTCGACTCCAGATATAGACACAGTAAATAAAACAATCGGGAAGATCAAACAGGTATCAAGAACATCTAAGTTGTGGGCTTTATATCACTAGATGGTATCACTTATTAGGCAATACTGTACCTAGCCGCTCTATCTTCAGACAGTATCATCTATGTTTTACATATTTGCAGCAGCTGATCATGGACAATATGCCAAGAGTGGAATGTTATATCTACAGAAAATGCTTGAGGTGAAACACAAATTTCCACATACATATGATATGTTCCATAAGAATGTATATCACACAACGTGTTATAGTGATGACAAGTTTTCAGACATGACAATAGAAGAACCCTAATGCGAAAAGACAAATAAAGTGGCGGTCTCACACGTGGCAGACTTCGTCATACGAAATCAGTAAAAGTGTGGGTTTCTAGCTTATCGCACTTAACGCATCTGGAAATGATGATGGATGAAAGGGTCGGTTAAAGAGAGACAAACGAAGTAACAAAGATTTCGGGAAAGTACTACAGAAAGACCATTTATAGTGGTAAGCGATCCTCTTGTGATAGCTTCACTCTCAACTGGATTGAATATAACCGACACAAACCAGTTGTGAACAAGCTTGGAACATTGGCCAAGACATCCAAGAAAGCTTGGACGATGCCACTCACCTATGAAAGTAAAACTACTAAGTTCTCTTGAAAAGCATGTAATAGTTGGAACAAAGAAGATTTCTGTCAAAAAAACGGTTCTCTTCAACAGACTTATTGTTCTCTCTGAAAGAGACGGAGACATCGAAACGGCATTTGGATATGAACTGACACCTGTTCCAAAAGCTTTGTTTAAGATGGACAAATTTATGAGAAAGCCAGAAAAATCAAAATTTGGTCGAATGCTGAAGGAGAATGTTACCAACACCACCACAATAGATGCCGTATCTGTTCACATTGTTGATGGTGGTTGGTTCTTACACCAAGTACCATGGAATAAAGTGGTTACTTTTCTGATGTTTTGATGTCCTACATAGGCCTCTTCCAGAGGAAATTTAATGGTGGTGTATAGTTGTTTGGGATGGATATCCTAGCAAACCAAAGGCTACGAGCATCATCGAAAAACATTCCAGAAGAAAACAAGCAGTAATGTGAACATTACTCTAGATACCAAGGTTTAATCAGAACGAGAGGAAGCATCTTTCATAACATTACTCTCTCAGGAAATGGAAAGATGTGGTATTAAAACCATCCAAGCTGATGAAGATGCAGACACGGTAATGGTTAAAGAAGCTATATCTCAAACCAATTGTTCTGATACAAATGCGGTCGTAGTTGCAGAAGATACAGATGTGTTAGTTCTTTTATGCTACCATTGTCCAACCAAAGCTCTTTTTTCAAATAAGTAGCTGAATCTTTAACATATCGTCTATTACTGGTTTAATCGCTGACCTTGATGAATTTCTTTTTAATTATGCATGGTCTGTATGTGACACTGTATCATCTATATGTGGATACACTAAACCAGCTACATTTACAAGAAGAAATTCCCTCCTACTGTTGTATCGATTTTCACCAACCCGCTATCAAGCATCAAAAATGTTAGTAAATATGGTATTAAGGCTACGTTGATTACATGGTCTGAATCCAGATATCTTGTCCAAGGCAAGACATGACTAATTTGTGCGACAGGCAGCAAAGGGTAAACTAAATCCAGACAGACTACCACCAAAAATTGTTCAACTATAAAGCACTCTCATCAGCAAGTTATTACATGGAAGCTCTTGAATACAAATGCTATAAACCCGATGAAAGAGGCTGGAGGATTTATGACAATTATCTCCAATCATGACAGACGATGATATTGCACCTCAATCTTTACTGAAATCAATATGCTGTAACTGCAAAGGAGGAAACCTATGCAGCACAAACAAATGCAGCTGTAGAAAGTACTCTATAGCATGTGTTGATGCGTGTGGTTATTGCAGTGGTCACTGCTCTAATGGTAAAGGAACATACGAGGAAAGTGATGACGATTGCTCGATAGCTGTATGTTTATTGTGGCCATTTTATTGTAGATATTCAAATTACATGGATTTTAATGCTATATGTTATGAATCCACGGACTACATGACCATTTCCATTTTTAAAGATAAAAAATAGCAATTGTGCAAAAAAACATTTCAGAATAGTGTATTTGTATTTCGAAACCCAAAAACTATATACTGTGCAATACAATATGGCGGCCATTTTGAACTCTAATATGGCAAGGTATAAGATTTTGAAAATGTTTATTCTGTAACCATAGACTTAGGCCTAGTCAACCAAATCAGATATGATGATAGAAGTTGAGATGTGGAAAATTCTGTAAATGCTATGGCAGCCATGTTGAAAAACAAAATGGCGGTCATTTAGTGAACTTAAAAATGATTTATTTGCATTCCTTGACCCTCAAAACATACACTTTGCCACCAAAATCACATCCATATTTTTTATTTTATTTATTCAATTTCTGCCATATACATAAATAAAGAAGACAAAACAATTATAAAAGGAGGCACGGAAAGACCAAACAGGTGCTAAACACCTATGCTAGTTGGTCAACCCAGAACAGAGAAAAATAAATAAATTACGTTCTACAATAAAAGCATCGACAAGAAAGCGACCAACTACACACATTTTCAATATCAAAATTATTTAAAAAATAAAATATAATTTGTAGAAGCTGAGATATGAGAAAATCTGTATTTTATGGCGGCCATTTTGAAAAACAAAATGGCGGCCATTGAGTAATCTTCAAAATGCTGTATTTGGATTCCTTGACCCTAAAAACATATACTTTACCACCAAAATCATGTCCATACATGATGTAGAAGCTGAGTTATGAGGAAAAATATGTAATTTATGGCGGCCATTTTAAAAATCCAAAATGGCGACTTTCCCCAGGCCAGATGAACTGGAACTTGTTTTTGGTGGATATATAGACCCCAAATGACACAAATCAGTTGAGAAACACTTGTTTCTAATTTTTTCCCAGAGAAAGTGTAAAATGGGGATACTATAAGGCCTGTCGTAGCCTGCCTCAACAATGAACAACGACAGGCAAACGTGTACGCGTTGCTTTACTATTCACAATAAACGAGATGGCATAACAGCCAGGCACGAAGCCAGAAGAGGTTCGAGGATTCGGAAGAAAATTGATTTTTAAAGTATAGATTCATCATTTTTTCAGTTTGATTTAGAACGATGGAAACCATCATGACCCGTGGAGGGGTATACATCATACCACTCTCCCACAAGAGCGTATTTGCTGGGATGCAAGTGATATACTTTCATCAATACGTACATGATAGGTCTAACAAGTAATTTTCGAAACCGAGATGTCACATGATTCTAAAATGTTACCAACTTAGCGTCAGGTCAAAGTTTTACTTTGGATTTGGCTTAAACATCAGCCACGGTAGGTCTATTGATATTGTTAGTGTAAAATGTACAATTTTCAGACTGATATGTTAAATAGAAATTACTTTAACTAAAACGTATGTACAGTACATAGATAATGTATGCAGTATGGATCATAAAAAGAAAAGCGTGGATCATATGCAGTACTTTCTGTGTTACTAGATATACAATAAAATCAATACGAATAATTGAATTCAGTTTAATTTAAAATATACTATGTATGTTGTATGGCGTCATTTATTAATTTATTCTGATTGTACTATAGTGCAATCTTTGTACTATGATATTTACTCTTTGTTTATTTAATTTCCGGATATAGATACTTACAGTATTTCTTAATTAAATTTCAGGATATCAATCAACACACATTTATCGTCTTATATTAACTAATTTAAATTAATCCTGGTACTACACGTGACATATATATTAATTAACTCTCTTTAATATCTAACCGACTCAGTACCTCATTTTTCTTTCAACCCTTTTGTTTACACATCTAACACCATTACTTTCAATATTGTGATTAAACACATTTGTTACATCTAAAACAATTCGCTGGCCAAGTGACTCTGTCGATTGTAGTACTCGATTAAAACATTTATCTGAAGAACATGTTTAGCAAAGGATGGATTCTGAGGTTACTAATTCTAGTTCTGGTTCAGTGCCTCGTCTGCTCATCTAAAAACGGTACGGTAGGTCTGATGGCTAATCTGATAATAGGTATTAGGCACCTTGTTACAACCTTTATAGAAAAATGACCAACAGTAACATTGACTATACAGCTTACTATGTCGGTCGGTCGGTTGGTCGGTCAGTCGGTCAGTAGACACTAACTTGAGCACGCGACTGCAGCCATGTATATGGCCTTGTTAAAATTATTTAGGTCTATTTGAATTTGAATTTGTATGCTATGTTCAGACCCGAACTAGTGGTCGTTCCTTGAAACCTGGAGACAAACCTAGAACATACTCTGACTTAGTTTCTGACTAAATAAATAAGCCTAGGAAATAGTAGCCCTAGCTATCGCAGATAATAAATTAAGTCTATTTGTCTGTTTTATATTATGGATCAAACCGTAACACACCTACAACTGTTCTAAATTCTTAATATCTGGCATATTTATTTGAATATCGAATGTCAAGCCAAGCCATGTGAAAAGTCGGCAAATTGGCACAGCAGGGTTGCACTTTCTTATGTTTTTATAGTTTATCTCAATCCAGGTAATTGGTTTGACTTTTTATTCTTTGATAATGTCCAAACAATACATAACTGAATATTGTTCTGAAAGGTATGAGCTAATAATAGGAACTTGCTTCTTCGTTCTTGCTTTTTCCACGGACTACAGTTATAAACGGCAGATTGTTTTTTGAAGGCTTGGGCTATTTATATGATATTTTATGCGTGGTATAGTATACATTCGTTCTGAAATGAAAAGTATGAATTTGCACTTTATTGCGTGATGCTCTTTCAATCAAACAATAGCGCCTAATTTACTGTTTCAACTACCATAATTTCAACATTTTTTTTATATTGTGTGCCAGCAAATGCAATACCTTAAACAAACCCAAGCGCCACATTAAACATAGGTTTTGTATTCGTTAAATGGGGAGAAAAGTTTTATTCTTTGAAAGCATGACAGTCAATCTTTCAACTAATACAAATATTATTTTCATTCAACTCATACATATTGACTATTGTTTGTGTTTCCTCTACAGTTTCTCCAAATGTAACATGTCCGAATAATATTATTGCATATTCTCGTTACACAAAACCTGTAACATGGGATCCACCAACAGTAACTGATGATGTTGATACTGATCTGGTTGCAACTTGTACGCCACCTTCTGGTTCATCGTTTAATTCTGGTTCTAGTCGTACTATAACATGTACTGCAACTGACAGTAGTGGTAATACTGATGAATGCACATTTACTGTAAGAATGGCAACATGTAGGTCTATTTGTTTAGAGTTTGTATGTTTGCAAATATTATTTACGTTATTTTATGTTTTTACGTTATTTTATTGTGACTTACAATATTATAAAAGAAAAAAAAGAAATACAGTTTAATCTTATTTGATATGAAGAAGCATTTCCACTCATACCATAGGCGGATCCAAATGGGAAAAAGAAGCATTTTTCAAATCCAATACAAAATGCTGTAAGCGTATGTTGTATGTTACGGTTATAACGAATAAAGATACCTTACAGCCCTCTATGTCTATGTATGTGGCACTTCATTAAAAAGTATAGATACAACTAAAATAATGTATTAATGATAGTAAATTACCACTATGTGAGTTGTTATTTAGTTTCTGAAAGCCCTGCTAATTTTTCGGCTGTTTTTAAAATTTTCGGTTTACTTTTATTTTGTTTCTCTATTGAGATCAAGCCACTGATACCCACAGCATTGCCATTTTTCAGTAATTTTCCGTTGGATTTAAATCTAATAATAAATATTCTATTATCTATAAAATATTATCATCATAATACACTGTGTGTAATGTCGAACAGGCTATTATTATATTTCTAGATATAGGGATCGATGTACAACTCGATCCATTCCTTGATTCATGTTTATTTTATTATACAGCTGAAGTTACAGTAGCATCTATAGCGAAACCGGCTTACCAGTCGACAACCTATACTTACAGTGGTGTAACATATGACGCTAATTTAGCTCTTGACGGTTCTATTAATACATGCTCACGTACTATTGGTAAGTGATGACACCTAAAATAGCAGATAAGTGATATTACTACAAATAATCATAAATACAAATAATATACTTTTTCTTATAACTAGTTAGACTCTACACTGTTCAAAATCCAGATGCTGTTATACCAATTTTAGCCTATTAAGACCATCTAGTATTTCCACACAAAAATGAAATTTATTATAATCATATTATTTAGTTTACAAATTGCTTACCAATGTTGTAGAATGGGCCTACACCCCTTGGGGTGTTGATTAAGAAAACAGTTACTAAAAGTAATATTATTTAAATTGATTTTCCTTGGTGTTGCCTAATGGAATTATTGTTTTGATTTTGTTTCTTACAGTTGAAAGCAACCCTTACTGGTATGTTGATTTAGGACTTATATACAGTGTTAACTATGTGGTTATACATCCTGCAGTCGGATATGAAGGTATACTGTATAGTCATTGTTCGTTTTATAAATATAAAATCTGGTATTTAGTTTAATTTATTGGTTGTATTCTTAAAATGTGATTGGTTAATTACCCATCAGGTTTCATTCGGCATTACCTTTACCTAACGGAAAAGTGTAATGGTGAAAATCAACACGTTCTAATAATAAAAATATAAAAAATAATAAACATGGCTGCTAAGATAAGATGAGTTGTATGTTTGTCAAATTTATAATTATCATTTTACTGTGTGCCAAATAACTTTTTTGATCCTATACTGATCATCATCAAAATCAGATAGTTATTATTCTCTTTGGCAACCTCCCACAATTTATTCAAATTCGGAAAACTTTGCATAAATGAATAAATGTTCCTGAAAACTTGATCTGTGCACTGATGTCTAGAAAACACAAGTAGTAAAAGTAGGTCTACAAAATTCAGATGTACAGTATCTGAAATTAGAGTTTTCTACACATCCTATGGATGAATATAATACTTTGTATTGAGCGATACTAAAATTATCTTCTTTTACCTGAAACATTTCAGAAACTCTTGTTGACACTGATGTCCATGCTTCTACTTCAACCAGTTCACTCTTTGATGGTAATAACCTATGTGGATCTGCTTCTTTAGCACAGCTCTCTTCAAAGGGATATTACACAGTAGACTGCATTAATACATTGATTAATGGGCAATATGTATCTATATCTAAAATGGGAAATAACGATATAATGTTGTGTAATGTGCAAGTTTACGTAGGTAAATATTATTCACTTGTTAGTCCTCATGATTAAGAACATCAGGTCGTCATTGACTGTTCAGTTTACATATGCAAAAATATATATGTGCTTCATAGTTTATTTAGTTATTTTCATTTTTAATATTAAAAAAAAAATGTAAACCTGTAACCCAACATCCCTTATTGGGTACACTCCTAGGGCCAGGAGGATCCTGAACCATGGGTCGCTTATGTCCCTGATCGGATCACTGCACCTAATGTACAACATCCGATTATTATTCAGAGTATGTATTGGTCTTGGATAATCCGATATGCTGTAGGCGGTCGCAAAAATCTAGAAACTAAAACACAGTTTTGTGAGGAGAGAAGTATTAGCACGTCCAATATTCCCCACATGCGCACAAATCGAAAACCTTCTGTTAACATGCAAGAACTCAGCTATGCAACTATGCAATACAGTAAACGTAACCACGTGAATAAAGATGCGGTGCGGTTGTAGAAAATCTCAGGTTTGGCCTACTGGTGGCTGCAACTTACGTGGTTATTGATTGTTAATAATCACGTCTTTCCAAGATTCGTTTTGATAATGATTCTTTTTCCTCTTATAATTTTATTTGTTAATATTATTATATGTATTTATTGTTAGATATAACGAGATGTCGTAGTGACCCATGCCAAAATGGAGGAACATGTATTGATTTTGTGAATCGATTTGAATGTAACTGTACATCAGGATGGGATGGAGAAACATGTGGCATTGGTTAGTGAGCATGTCTCTCAATTTCCATCAGTCATTTTCACCTTAATACTTAACCCTCCTTTCTTGTATTGCATTTCTGTTCATGTTATGGCAGATAGATCAGAATGGGATGGAGACGTACGTACAAATATGGCATTATTCTAAATTTCACTCTTTTATGCCAATAAATAACAATTGCACTTCTCCAATATCTTTTTAGTGAAACATTATACTATGGCTGTGTGACGTGTACATTGTTTATATAAACATTAGACTATAAGAGAATTCCATGTATAGTAGCTTACAGTAAATAGAGGTATATTTTGGTTATAAATTACACTGAACATTATACTAACACTTTGTTAAACCATGCGTTCCGTTCGACATTTATACTCTACCATTAGGGATTTAGAAAAAAACAGGTATGGAATAAAAACAGGTATCTAGTCATTTATAATTCTCCATTCACTGTTATAAATATTAGACGCTGCAATATGTGGTAGTAACCCGTGCATGAATGCAGGTTCTTGTAGCAGTCAGCAGGATGAGTTCAATTGTACTTGCCTCTCTGGATTCTCTGGATCCTTTTGTGAAATAAGTAAGTACATTTTAAAGTAACACTAGTATTATCATCTTATATCCGATAAATGAATGAATGATGCTTGATGAACAATTGACGAGAACCAACGAAAGAAAGAAGGAAAATAGACAAAACAAACAGTACATCTTTCATTTACACAGTAACATATAACTTGCTTATTACCTCTTTTTTATTTAAATACATTTAGATATTGATGAATGTGCAAGTAATCCATGTTATAATAATGGTACCTGCATTGATGATGTCTATGATTATATATGTCAATGTTCAGGTGGCTGGACAGGTGTTAACTGTGACCAAGGTACCATACCATTATCATGTACTTATGTCTACAAGCTTAGATTAGATTCAATTTTGCCTAAAGTTTCTATCCTTTTAAAAGAACCGTTATACGTGGACTGTGTAGGTGATTCAAACAGAAACTAGATGCTAAAAAAACATGTTAATAACATAACTTGATAATATTCAAAAACCCAATAGAGCGTAGATTTTATGAGATGACCCTCTAGCTAGTAGAATACTGTAATACCAATCTAATACTTTTCTGAAGATTCTGAGAATCCAAATGTGATATGTCCTAGTGATATTGAACAAAGTTCAGATGTAGACCTGACAACAGTGACCTGGAGTGAACCCTCTGTCACTGACAATGTTGATACCGACCTGTCAGCCACTTGTAATCCACCTTCTGGTTCTCTGTTTGATATTGGTTCAACTGATGTATTTTGTTCTTCTATGGATACAGATGGTAATACCGGGATCTGTGCATTTACACTTACAATCAGTGGTAATGTTCTTTTTATTTAAATGGACTTGAACAAAAGATAATACAGATTTGGTTCTTGTCAATAAATGTGTTGTTTAACGGTAGATGAGTTTTGGATGCATCCTAAGATGAGAAGGTTGTCAGCTTGTTACTGTTATTGTTTTACTAATCTGTGTGGTAGACGGTAGACCTACATTTAAACGAATTTCATAATTCCACGCCTTCCAATGGTATAATAAGATAATGTACGATTTAGTAAAAAAAAAACACCTTATATTAATGTCTTTCCATTAAAACCCGTCATTTAATTTTTAAGGTTCATCTGTACCCGGTTACAAGATTGTCGTAATAATGGTTATTGTCATCATTTTGGTGATGTTTGCTGCTTTTGTTATTTATCGGTATTGATTTTGTAATTTTTCTATACTAATATTACTAATAACCATTGTATGGCACTATTTGCAAAGAGCAAAGTGCTTAAATTTGCTGTTGTCATTTTAAATTAGACAATAGCTCATTAAACAACGATTTAAACACAACGCAAACTTTCCTCTACAAATGAGAAGTTGTCAACGATTAAGAAATACAGGCCTACACTTTACTGTTGTTGTTTTCTTACACTTTATTAAATTGTTATGCAAACTAAATGCTGCAAAATATAGTCTGATTAAAATATTTTTCTTTCTGAATAAATAAATAAATGTTGGCCTAGTACATTTCAGAACATACTACTTTATTTTACAGGCTACGTTCTCCTCCAAAGAGCAAAATGAAGGATAGTACCAAAGTGGTAAATGCCGTTGATAGAGACTATGAAATTCGCCTGCCAACCTCTGACTTTGCTGATGTTGCAGGGCACGCCGTGTCTGTTGCGGGGTCTATAGTACCTACAAGACCTACTGTGACAAAGCAAACATATTCTACAATTGAGCCTGAGTACATTGAGTTGATCATGTAATTATTTATGCCATTCTGTATGATTAAATATCTTGTCAGGGGTTTTTTTTTCAAATGTATAATGTTCATGATGAGTAATATTGAAACACACTGGAAGAGCGCTGTGCTAATTTTTCATACAATGTAGACCGTAGAATTGTGGCTTTTTTAATTTGATTCATTTTGTAGTTCCCGCTTGTAACTATCATAGTGAGTCAAATGGCCGAACGGTTAATGCAGGGGCGCCGTTACCGTACCTAAAGAGCAAACAATACTCGACTCGCTCCTAGTTCTGATCTACAGTAAGGTGGAAAAAGTCTCCATGGATAAAAACAATAAACCGTGGGTCAAGTGTACACAGTTATAACCCGTGTGCACTTCAAAGAACACCGTTTATCATTCGAGACAAGTAGAGGGTTCACAAAATATCCTCTATCTGATAGGACTCCGCTGTGCACTTGTATTTTTCAAATGAGAAGATTAGTATTAGTGTAGTTTCAAAGATTACACTGTGTACTAATTGATTTATATACTGTACATTTAATAAATATGCAAAATTATGGTTTTACTGACATTGCTAAAAACAAGATTCGCTGCGTAGTTTAAAAATTGATGTAATTACAGAATTTAATAATTCGATCATCTTTCAGGGCAAATTCCTCTCCAAAGAGCACAAAGAAAGATGGTACAAATGTGGTGAATACGGTTGATAGAGAATATGAAATCCATCTGCCAACCTCTGGTTATGTTACAGAACCCACTATGCTAGAAGGGCCCATTGTGCCAGCAGGGCCAAGTGTTGCAGCAGAGCATATTGTACCGACAAGGCAAAGTATGGCAGCAGATTATATTGTGTATGCAAGATCAGGTGTGGCAGGAGGGCCTAATGTGCTTGCAAGGCCCAATGTAAGCGACCACATCTATTCAACAATTGAGCAGCCAGAGTACATTGACGTTATCATGTAGATATTTCTGGCTCTCGACAACATTAGAGTGTACTGTCTATTGTCGTTATATATATTATCTGCATGTATGTTTTTTATATCTGGCATGTTGATGGTTGATAATACGCGGAAACAAGAACGCTATGCTTAGTTCCTCCTTTTGTAGTTGTATATTGTTGTTGTTCATCCACAATTTTGTTCATCCACAATTTAATTTATGATTCCTTTGCAGATTACTTTCCTCAGCAACACTCTACTAACTAAGAAAAATGAGCTTTATATAACTCAATTAAGTCTATCAAGCGTTAATCTGCATTTTGTTCATTGACTTTACTTTATCGTTTTGATTTAGCTTTTCGTAATCAGATTTGAACATACCAAAACGTCATCGGCAAAATATAGGCCTATGCATATACATATACACGGTTATTATAGGCTTACATCTGATAGTAAACTAAACCAATAACCAAGTCTGTATGTGAACATTTAAATTCAAGCAGACAGTGCTTAACACACTCTTTCTTGTAGTTAATTGTTAATTTAAATATCAATGTCATCATTTACGTTAAACATTTTCATAACGTAATTATTTCTTTATAAAGGGTTCGGTTTTTTTCCAAGTGTATTGAAACGATAAAGGTATAATAATCATGTTTCAACAAACTGGTATAGTTGCATTACCATAGATAGTCTATATCATTTTATTTTGGCAATTGACTACTGAGGTATCTATATATAAATTTACGTAAGGGCAAAATTCGGTAAATTGCGCGTTATTTCTAGAATGTTTATTCGATGGTAAAAAAAGTTGGTTCTTACTTTCGCTACTGATTTTAACCACCTGATGTAACCCTGTTTACTAGTTAAATAGTTAGAGTTAGATAATTAGTTATTGACAATTAACACAAATTTAGCTTCAACGATTTGCCCCAAATAGGAGTGTTTTCCGATCGTGGTGTCGCGGTTCGATTTTGTCCGCTATATTAGAATCGGTTGGTGGCGTGCGATGGAATGTAAACTTAATTTGCATACCATGAGTCTCTTCCGTTATAAGGCCTTTTGCGTTGTCGTGAGAAGACATTTTATTTTCAAAAAGTTATTATGTATTAAGTATAAGAAGTATTAAGTTATATATATCGATGTTACGATGATTCTTTGAACGTGTTATGCCATTATAATCGTCGATTATAATGGTTGGAAGGTGCTTAATGATGTACATGTACAAGTTAACATAGTTATTCGATTCAGGTATATTTAACGTTGATTTTAGTGTTAACTGTTAATAATATTGTGTAATGAGATTGTGGTTTACCATAGTGTTGGTTAGTGTTAAGGTTCATCACAAGTATCAAATAACTATACGTTATAGCAATGTTCTAATATTTATTAATTATACTTCCAGGGTTTTTTGTTCTTGTAAAAATAACGTGTATATATGCACATACGGAAGGAGATCAATACAGTTTTCTGTATTGTATTGTATTGTATTGATCAACACAGTGTTTCTGAATAGTTTCTGCGCCAGTTATCCCTTCATAAAGGCGGGCCTCACACGATCAAATCTGCTTGGTTGAAGCTAGCCTCAATAGCGGATCATCCTCAAATCGAATCACGACGGTGGTATACCGTACACTGTCTAATGTCTGTCTAATGTATGTCTATCTTGAAAAATACCCGCACACAATAATACGAGGGTGCTTCGCATTTACGTATTTCCTTCTACGATAATGGTGTTTGATAGCTGAAAACCGATTAAACAGCTCAAGTACTGAAGAAGACAGACCAATTTTCTTTTAAAAACAAACTATATTGATACGGTAGATTTAATATACGTTTATAAAAATAAATTGATTTGCGGTGAAGGGAACTTTCCAATCCTCGGTCTCAGTATAATTATTTGGTTTAACACAAGTAGGTAAATCTATGGGTCCTTAGAGATAAACTTAAAACTTTTAGACATTATACTGACAGTTGCTTCTCAACGTTTGTATAATTAATAATTACAAAAAATATAAATGTCATAGTGGTTCGACTATGACCGTGACAGTTTTAACAAAGTATTAAATCGCAAATGTTTTACTGTATTTAGTGGTATATTAGGCCTATTTATAGGCCTATAAAACACATTTCGTTACGGAGTGGATAAATAATATATTTTAAAATTGTTCCTCTTTGTACCCACCCTCTTCCCCATCCTCAATCATAATGTTTATACAAACACAAATTGGGACTCATTTTGTCACATGTTAATCCTTCGTAATGCTTGGTTCCCACAATAACGTAACGCAAGGACGTAAACGCAACGCAAGCGTTTTAACCAACGACAAGCGAAGTTATAGACAGTTAGCAATCACAAACGCATAAGCCATCGCTTGTGATTGATCAATTCACTTGCGTTGCGTTATGTCCTTGCGTTGCGTCGCTAGTGAGAACCACGCTTTAGTCATTCCCAGGGTGCTGAATCTAAATCTATTTATTTGTTTCTGTAAACGACAATGTATTATATAGTCCTGCGGTACCATACGTACATTAAAAAAAAAAGTTTTTTACGCTGACATTTTTGTATAGTCCAGAACCATTATGTAGGCACGACCTAGATGGTACCATCTAGTGGTTTATGAATACACTAAGAATACATTCTTGCAGAACGTCATTAGTTAGTACCGATTTTCTTTTTTACAGCAAAATATACATAATAATAATAATATCTTACTATTTTATTTATGTATTAAATAAAATCATTAAGCTCAAAAAGAAGTTTTAAAATTTAATTCTATCTTTTGCATGGTATTTGTCAGATTCACCCGATTATTATTACTGCATCTAGAATTCTCTGGTATTTTAGGGAATTTCCATAATACATCATCATATTATCGCCTATTGTCACCATCGTCATTACAGGAACCAGTGTGCTTCAATTGAGATGCTGTATTACCAAATATTCCTACATTGAATGCTAAACCGATAAACAAACAAATGCCTCTTCCGTCTATTATGAGTTACGAATATACTTTTCCAGTTCATTTTGTGTGCCAAAGTTCACGAGACCGTTGTGTTTGTTACCTATTCTCTTCCACGTCAAACGTCATACACAACTAATTAATTAACATTTATCCTGAAATGTTTACTAAAGGAGTTTCGCTGAGTTTATTACTTCTATTTCTACTTCTGTGCCACATTTGTTCATCTCAAAACGGTAGGTTTGATTCCGAGTTTTGGTGGAAAGAGCGCGCTTTGTGATTTTTGGCGCTAGTTGTTACAACGTAGAAATATTCGTATTATGTGTATATAGTACTACCATCTAAATTTGATAGATGATTGAACCCTAAATGTTGCTCAATAAAAGAGCTGTTTAAGTGGTCGTTTTTTACAAAAGCGAGCAAAATATGACATCGTTTACATGGTTTTTATCTGAAGGTCTAAACAGTGGCGTATATTTTCACACTCAAAAATCACATTCATTTAGACTAGACAAAAAGTAGTGAGCCCTCTAGCGGTCATTTGTGATTTCTGAGATTCATCGAAGCGCGACAACATCACCCGGAAATGAGAGCGGGGTTGGTGAAATCTGTCCATAATAGGTTACTTTTCTGTCCATAATAGGTTACTTTCTGTCCATAATAGGGACTAGAGGGCGCTGTTGTTTGTCCATAATAGGTGACTTTCATAATTGGCTGTCCAAAATAGGTGACTTTTTGTCCACAATAGGCGAGTTTATTGGAGTAGTGCGCCATCCATTGTGTTGTCCATAATAGGTGATTTTTTTGGCGTACTCGTACGTACGTAGTTTATTTCGCGAGTAGAAGTAATACTAATTTGCTTTCTGTTCAGACTTCGAGGCTACCTAGGCCTAATTAGTATAAATATTTAAGTCTTTCTAGCCTAGGCTAGTCCTGTTAGTTAGGCTACCTCTATATAGGCCTACTAGCCTAGGCCTAGTCCATTTGTTATTGTCCACTAATAATAATGAAATGTGAAATTTATTCAGCAACAAATAATTTAATTTGAACTTCATTTTAGGTTTGATAGTATGGACAGACATTACGCAACTTACCATACTATTGCAAGTTTAAATAAATCACCAAACGAACCCACACGTTCTTTTACAAAAAATAAAAAATACCCCATAATACTCTAATATTAATAATAATATTGATAAAGTTTTATTTTTTTAAGATAATGAAATGTAAACTGTTATTTTTATAAATGCATTGGTGTTTCAATGTATTGTTTCTTTGGACTTATTTTGTTTTGTTAACAGTAATAATAAAAATCAATTTAATATTGAAAAAGACATCACAGTTCAGCACTTCATTTCGTCATTTTAGGTCCTCCCCTATTTCAAAATTCTGGATCCACATAGCTCAATGACAAACCATCCCAGTCTAAAGTGGATCAACAGCAGCACATCTCATCCATTTATTATATTGTTTAATTAAATGAATCAATTTTAATGTTTAATACTAATAAGAAATACGACAAATCAAGTTTACATACACGCTGTGTACAATCAACACCTTTGTTCTGTATTCAGAACAGTTTATTCAAAATCTAAATCACATTTAAAAAATACTGAATTATATTATTTTTAAAAGTGTAAAAACATGGTTAAACTACAATTTAAAAAATAGCAAGGATAAATAAAATGCACCATAATGATTATGTTTATTACTATAATTATTGATCGATGATTATGATCAAAAATAATATGTTGAAGTGATGTACTTTTTCATTTCAGCAGCATACTGTATATGAGCAGAATATCAAACATCTGTATGCCTATAATAAAAAAAAGGTATTGTATAATGCAAGAAACTTCAATCTTAGTAATGCTGAGACAAATTTTCATGTTGTATGGTGGGAAACAGTTATGTTTAAATATTTTATTGCATTTAAAAAAAAGATATGTAGGATTGTTTTACTAAATTTAAGTTTATACCAGTTGTTAGAGTCAATTATTACCATACTCACTATATGAAAACTGATATTAAATGTTTTAAAGACAAATGCTTTATTGAATGAATGCTTTAATAATATAACATTCAATTAAATTTTGAAATATTGTCTGCATGAATTTGTTAGTGGATTTATCTATTCTTTGTACTGTGATTGTAATGTTTATAATGAATGGAAATAAAAAAAAAATATCTACTTTTAATTTCTTAGCAATTCAAATGAATAGAATATTTCAAATCAGAATGTTAAAAATTAATTTTCATGTATTGTCAGTTTTTCTACTACGGTACTGATAAAATTCAGTTTGTCTCTCTGAAAATGTTTGACTAAATTGTATCCTTCTTTTCCGAAGATTACTTTTGCAAACAAATACTTTTTCTAAATAGGCTTCTTCTTGGGATTTTACAGTATCTTGGTCATATTGAAAAATGTCCTAAAAGATGTAGGCCTAGTGGGTTGTATGTAAAGTATTTTTCTTCAATTGTAGGTTGGGCCTATCTGTTACTTACCCTAGTTAATAGAAATGTCCATGCTACTGTACTATAACATTGATCAGAAGATACACTGTACACAATCTTTGATACATGCAAAAAATATGGGAAAAATTGAGATTTAAATAGATGACATAATTAATAACATACAGTAACAATAGCTCTGGCTCTACTATACTGCCAACCTACTAACTGTCCGAACTGTCTGGATAAGACTCATTCATTCAAAAAATAATTTAAAAAAACAAAAAGGTCAATCTAGCAATCTAGATGTCTGTGATTTGAAGACAAACTACCAATAGGTCTAGTAGACTAGGCTAGTAGTAGCTGATTTCAGTCTTTAAAGTATAGTAGTGGGCGGTGGTGGCAGTGGTATTAGTAAAAGACTGTATAGTGACTAGTCCGCCAGACCTGACCTGCAGTTAGGCAGTATAGTTACGAGATGAGTCTGTATATTCATATTAAAATAATAAAAAAACAGATAATGAGGATAGGCCTAGTTGTTTGTAGTAGGAAACCTATCTACCTAATATGAGCCCATGTCATTTTTATTCCTACTGTAGCAGGGAGGTACCCCCTGCTGTAAGGTAGGCCTAGAAAAAAAAAGCTCACATTTCATTAGTAATAGTGGACAATAACAAATGGACTCCAGCTAGGCCTATAAGCTAGTAGTAGTACTATCTATGCCTGACTGAGGTAGCCTAACTCTAAAACAGGACTAGCCTAGGCCCTAGCGGCTAGAGAGACTTAAATAATTATACTAATTAGGCCTCCTACTAGCTAGGCCTACAGTAGGTAGCCTCGAAGTTTGAAGAGAAAGCAAATTAGTATTAACTAATAATACTACTTCTACTCGCGAAATAAACTACGTACGTACGATCGAGTACGCCAACAAAATCACCTATTATGGACAACACAATGAATGGCGCACTACTCCAATAAACTCGCCTATTGTGGACAAAAAGTCGCCTATTTTGGACAGCCAATTATGAAAGTTACCTATTATGGACAAACAACAGCGCCCTCTAGTCCCTATTATGGACAGAAAGTCCCCTATTATGGACAGAAAAGTAACCTATTATGGACAGATTTCACCAACCCTATTGGAGAATGATGTGAATTTAAAATTTTAATAGGGTTAAACTCTTTTAACCAATTGAAAGCCTTAAATTATAGTTCCTTATGAATAATTCATGAGAATAATTAAAGCAAGGGTTGAAGAAGCACGTGACTTGGTTTTTGGAACAGGATAGCAGTTATGATCGTGTCAGGTAATCATTGAATTTGCCCTTCTTTTTGTTAGATTTTATACGGTTTTTATCAATAATAATATTGTACATTTTTTCGAGACCATAAAAAAATTCCTCAATTTTTGAGTAAACGAGTGACTAAATAAAAAGTTACTATGTAATGTAAATATTCGTTTGACAAAAAATGGGCATGTTGATATTTTCAGGTATTTTTTAAATGGCGATTGAAATAGGTAAACAAATCACATGTATAACGGTGGTTTGTGGGAAGCTGGGCCTAGCCTTGATGGTCCAACGCGTACTGCGTGTTAATCAATGCGTATAAGATACACACGTAGTCATTTAGGCCAATTTTTTTACATGTTTATTTATTAATATTAGGCCCCATTCTCATTTATTTTAATTAATGTACTGAATGTACCACACTTTACAACTCTATATAAATTAGATTTTGTACTTGTATTAAATTCAAACGTTTTATGGGATTTAAAACATTAAGCTAGGCCTTGTAGTAGGCCTAGGACCACATGCTAGGTTTTTCAGCCTAATTTATCATGCAGTATACCTCTAGCCCATCTTTCAAATACATATTTAAATTAACATACTTTTTATATTTCTATATTTTTTATAGGATCTGACTCCAGAAAACATTTGCATCACTTGAAAGCGGCTATTTATGGACAGCATGTTGACATTCAAAAAAATTTGACCAGCTCTTATTAATTAAATGTCTTTTAAATTAAAGGTTTTCATTATAATGAAATGTACGGTGACAGAAATTTAAATGATTCTCATAATTGAGGTTTCTCATAGATTTAATATTGAAGGTAAATAAATAAAGCTGTTTGTTATTCTTGCCTTTAGAAATAAACTTGTTGTTAGTACTATATTATTAGGCCTAGGCCATTATACAAATTAAAACTAAAAAATACAGTAATCATATTTAAGGCCTACACAGCAGTACCTTGCTTGATTTGATTTTTTTCAAATATTTAATTGATGAAATAAATGAGTTTGACTTTTCAATTAGTTGCCATTTTATTAGTTTCTGTGTGTTTTTATTTATATTCTTAAAATAATTGTATTGTATACAACAACTTTAAAGTATTGCGCAGAAGTGATCAAATTATAGTAGGCCTATTTTTATGTTATTTTCGCTTAAAATTATGCAGTTAAAGTATTGATTTTAGGGTGACAGAAACGGTTAGGCAAGAAAAGAAATAAATTTGGGAATTTTGTTATGCGGTAAAAACAATTAAACATAATTTACCCCTAATGCATGTAAATGTAGAAAACATTGCTTATGTTAGCGCGACCGAAACTCGCTACTGGGAATAGAGCCTGCAAAAGCGACGCGTACACACCTACTCGGGCACCGGCGGAGCGCGATCGATAGTAAATATACCCGATTTCAAATGATCATAAAATTCTTTTAAAAAATATCAACATTTTGATTTTTTGAGGATTAAAAGTAAAGATATTGAAATTTAACATAATATTTACAAATATGTATTTAAAAATTCGGAAACAATTTTAGCGTGATATTAAAACAAACTTTTTAGAGTTCCGCGATTTTCTACGCAGGATTTGTTTGTTTTCATTGTTAATGGGCGAATGTTACCTAAACTAGAATCGTTATAAATCTTTTAAATTTGTATTATAAGTAATTTCTTTAGTATTCTTAGTAACATCGAATGTCTCTAATTAACTAGCAGTTATTTATACTAACTATTGTTCAATAATAAGCGTGTATGAAGTGAAAATCTATAGTAATAATGTTCTTAGTCAGTTCGTCTCGCTCGCGTGAAGTCTTCGGGTTTCTCAATACAATTCTCAGCGGTAAAGATAGGCTCGCGCTAATGTTTAAATCAAAAGCGCTCTCAAAACACTTTTTGTCCAAAATTCGCAATATGACGTGAGTGTGAAATGCACGTGCGTACATTTCGGAATGGATATTGTAGAATACTGTATGCGACGTGACCGTTTTAAAAGGATAGTTAAGTTATTCTATAAAAGTTGCACTGCCGCGGCAGTGAATGAATGTTTTGAATATATCAACTTTGTCAGAATGTAATTGTTTATCCTATTTTACCTATAATGGGTATACATATATTATGGTATATTTTCTTCACTTGTTACATAGCAGTTAGTTAACTAGATCTCTTTCCTTTTTTAATGACTTCCCTTTTACCATGTATTGTTTCCGTCCATGAAGAAACCAACGTTGTTATCGTACTTTGATCTAAAGTTATACTTAAGTTAAAAAGCTTTATTTGTTTTTCATTGAAATCATTTAACTGTATGCCGTTGGTTTAGCTACTAAAAAAACAAATACAGTACATAAAAGTAAAACTTGTAACAATACATTTAACAGACAATTTTGGTTTATTGGTCCACTCTAATAATAGAATAACAATGTTGACTTATATACATTTGAGTCTCAATGCGCTTAAAATGGAAATGCCAGAAATACAAAATGCTAATAATATAGCAATAATGGTGGATTACACCTGAATTGAACCAATTTGGTAATGTATCTAAATTTTAAACGGAAGCTACAGGCATGTTACAGCGGCCAGTACAAATTTCTAAGGCCAACACCTATTTGTAGCCTATACCTTGCCATTTATTTGGTTGAATTGTTTCTTCTAGTTTATGGCACGGGGGTCAATTTGAGAATTTGTGTAGGCTAATGAATATTAATGATGCGCGATTGAACTGTTATCGTTATAATAATAATAATAAATGTTTTGAATACTGTTTTGAATGGGAAGAATAATTATTTCATTCGTTGAAATCCAGTCAATCTTTTAACTCGTGAAAAATATTATCCTCATTCAACTCATATAACTTGACTATTAATTTGTATAAAATTTGTGTTTCCTCTACAGTTTCTCCAAATGTAACATGTCCGAATAATATTATGGCATATTCTCGTTACACAAAACCTGTAACATGGGATCCACCAACAGTAACTGATGATGTTGATACTGATCTGGTTGCAACTTGTACGCCACCTTCTGGTTCATCGTTTAATTCTGGTTCTAGTCGTACTATAACATGTACTGCAACTGACAGTATGGGTAATACTGATGAATGCAACTTTAATGTAAGAATCTTAAGAGGTAGGCCTAAATGTTCTTTGTAGTCACAGCCCTATGTTTGTGTGTCCAATACTTTAAATATTCGGAAGTTTAATTGGTTTGAAGCAAAATTTAGATCATTGCTTCTAACGCTGTCTTCAAATCTGCGTAGCATTTTCTTTGCGATATCTACGCCTGTATTTGGGTTTCCTGTTTTTTACCAGTAAAATGTTAGCTCTCTAAAATAGAGAGCCAATATCCAAATTAATAGCAAAAAATAGCTTCAAATGTACAAACTGTACAGCGTATAAATAACGAAATATTCTTTGACTTGAATGGTGTACTCCTTTAGTACAATATTATTTACAACTTCTTTTTGTACTTTATCGAACTCAAACGTTGTTCGAAATTGGAAAACATATAAAGTTGAAAGTCCGATGAACAGAGGCAAAGAAAAATAATCTAAGAACATGCCCTAATGTTATCCAAATTATCAAACCAAGGTTTACCCCTATTGGTCAATTGTTGTTACTAGGCAAAACGCAATAAAGGGGATACATTGACCGCTTGGTCAATTTCCAAATTTAAGACCTCCCAATTTATTAGATAAACAGAACAAAGAAAATTCTTAAAAGGATTAATTAACAAAATATTATTAAAGCATATGCAGTTCTAAGCAAAATGAATATACTGCAAACACCTTGAATTCTATTATTTTACAGCGGGAGTTACTAGAGCGTCTTTAAACAAGCCTGCTTTCCAGTCTACAACCTATAGTTTTGATGGTGTAGAATATGAGGCTAGTTTAGCTGTTAATTATGCAACTAGTACGTGCTCCCGTACCATTGGTAAGAGAATCTAAAAAGGTTACAACTGGTAATTCTAGTTTCTAAAAAATGGCGACAGTTTTTGGATTGGTTTATGTTTTGAGCTCCTTTGGCGTTGTTTTTTTTTCTAATAAATGTTTATTGTGGCTAGTTACATTTTTAAAGGTTCAGAGGTTAAAGAGCGGCATATTAGTCTAGGACCTGAATAAGATTTATATGCATTTAAAGATGTATTGTCCCCCTGAAAAAAGTCCGATTGAAAAAAAGAATGTATTTACATGAATTTAAAGCAAACAAAAGGGTCAAATTGGCTGCCAGTGTTTTTAGTTAAATTTAACCATTTATTTTGTCATTTTATAAGTGAAAACATTATTTTTTCAATTTTTTTTTTACAGAAGTGGTTAACTTTCTCTAAACTACAAAATAACATATTCATAGTCTGATTTAATTAATCTTAATTTTTCATGTTTTTGAGGGACAATACATCTTTAATTTAGGAGAGAATATATATAATAATAGGATAATTTGACCGCAAGGAACAACATAGGATGTGTGCCAAAATCTCTATCCGGAAGGGAAATTGTTCAAAATATTATACATATTTATATTTGGTCTAACACAACTTTTAGCGAATCATTATCGGAAATGCTTTTTTGGCCTTTGATCAAAACACAAATGTTAATAGTTTCTTAGTTAAATTAATTATATTTTTATCAATTTTTTTTAGTAGGGTCTGCAAAATCTTGTGGTCACTGTTTTCGAGATTCGCGAAAATATAGATCACCCCACCCTATACTGGCAGAACAAGAAGAAGTAAAAAGTGATTTCGATAAATATCTGTTTTTAATAAGATTTCTAAAAAAAAATAGAGACCTTCCAAAAGAACACAATAATGCCATGTTTCGTGGGGATTTCCGAGAAATCTCGATTATACAGAGACAACCACTACTGCAGATCACAATACTAGAAGGGTTACCGAGAGTTGACTTAATTGTATTGCTACAATTCAACTCCGCGTACGTTACGTTATTTAAGCGATTATTTGTCCATTGATAAACACATTTTTATGTATCATTATTCAGAAAATATTTGAACTGTGAAAATAATTATTTTGTATGTTTGTTTATTTAAAAAATCATTGCATCAGATCAATTATTTTTTATTTCCATTACAACCAACCAAACATGTAAATAATGTGGTTAAAATATCCTATCATCTAGCGTGTGAAGGCTAGATTGCTTACTTCTAACGGTCCGGTGACCTTACCCTATTAAACGTAGTTTTTGTAGTTGAGCCTCTAATGACCAAGATAATATTGTTATAGTTGTGCTTTTTTTGTCTGAGAAATATTATTTTAAGTGCCTCGTTATGAGGCCTTTATTATTAAAATCTTTTAGAGAAAAACCACACATACTATAAAGAATTCATTTATATTTATTTCATTTTTGAAACAAAATTGTAAATACTAGATGGTACGCTCGCTTCGCTCGCGTACCATCTAGGTCGTGCCCACAGATGGTTCTCAAATACATAATAATTTCACACAGCTGTTCCAGAAATATGAATTAAGTGCAGCGCCCCCAACGTTTCATAGCGTTTTATGGAGTAGCGATTCCGAAAACATATTGTATACAAACCACATGAGGAAACCCGGAAGCAATCAAGCATAGAACGACTGTTTTTTAATAGCCAATAAAAACAAATAAAGACCGCGAAAGTCAGAAAAATAATGAATATTTATTAGAACAACCCTGGATGAAGGTGAAAAACATGTTGTCGTCGTTTTATCACGTGTATTTTAAGAGGTAATGTAATTGAAAATTGTACACCCAACGCCAGTTTTTTTCTCAAGCGATACATTTAAAAAAGTAGGTATAAATGTTGTTTTCCATATCAGTTTAAAAATAATTTTTTCTGTTGAATTCTTTGATTTAGTTGGATACTTTAGTTATCCTTGAATGTTTTAACAAGGATCGTATTCATATTGCCTGGCTGGATTTTTTCCTATGCTAGCTTATGATAGGCTATGCCCAGGCTCCCTTGCGTGGTTAAAACCAGCTGTGTAAGACTAATGGCTGTTTATTTTTAACACGTAAACATGTATATTCGGAGGGCCTGAGTGACAGTTGACCTGTTATAAAGCTGATTAATTACTTGTTCCTGGTTCTAATTAAAAATTAGGCCTAGTCTAGGCCTAAGCTTTTTTAATAATCATTCATATTGGGAGAGGAGTACAGAGTTGGCCAGGCTACAGGCCTAGCCTAGCTAGGCCTATATTATATAATAGGCTAGGCTACATCATCAGCAGGTTAAAGGCTAGCAGCCTACCTAGCATGTCTTAGTCAAAGATCTGTAATATATTAATAGAAAGAAGCTATAGAGTACTGTGACATTAGATATTTAATCATAAATGCATATTTCTTTCATATTTGTATTGTATATTTATTATTTTGATATGCAATCACAATCTAAATCAGTAAATAACATCAATTTCTGTTATCAATAAATAATTATTAATATATAAACCAAATTAAAATAAAATAACTGTTTATTTTTAACATGTAAACATGTCTATTCGGGGGCCTGAGTGACAGTTGACCTGTTATAAAGCTGATTAATTACTTGTTCCTGGTCCTAATTAAAAATTAGGCCTAGCCTAGGCCTAAGCTTTTTTAATAATCATTCATATTGGGAGAGAGGAGTACAGAGTAGGCCAGGTTACAGGCCTAGCTAGGCCTATACTATATATAAGCTAGGCTACATCATCAGCAGGTTAAAGACTAGCAGCCTACCTAGCATGTTAGTCAAAGATCTGTAATATATTAATAGAAAGAAGCTAATAGAGTACTGTGACATTAGATATTTAATTATACGGTAAATGCATATTTCTTTCATATTTGTATTGTATTATATATGCAATCACAATCTAAATCACTAAATAACATCAATTTCCGTTATCAATCAATAATATATATAAACCAAATTAAAATTAAATAGCTTCCAAAAAATTAAATTCAATTACAATTCATATACCATTTGTTAAATATTTTCAAAATCATTGTTCTAGCAATAACACAAAAAAATACTACCATTCATACAGTATACTGTACATAATAATATGCAATACTGTAACAATTAACTGAGAAATAGCAAACTATTCCTCAACTTTTCTCCACTTAGTTACCGGCCTAGTTACTTCATGCTGGATCTCAGGTGAAATAAACGTCAGATGTGACTTCATGATTTCCCGCAAAACTTTTTCCATGGTACTGCTGTCGAGGAATTTATTTTTTCTAAATACCTCGTCCATTTTTGTACATAGAGGTCCAGTTTCAAATCTCTTGGTTCATAGTAGTTCGCTATATAAAATATATAAAAGAAATATGGCATTAATTTTTTATAGTATTTGCATGTTTTAGACATAATTTTAAAGGTGTATAATGTAGGACTGACCAAGTCTTTGACCTCTTGTTCTTTTAGATTTATTCTGTGGCCAGTCTCTGCAATCTTACTATGCTGTTTTGTCAAAAGTGACACTGAGAGTTCATTTCTTAAATGCTCAAGATTCTCTTCTAAAGACTGGATTTTAATCATTGTACTTTGTAGCATGTCAATGTGCTGCAGCTTCTGATTTTCTCTTTCTGCTATAGATGATCACCTGAGATTAAACAATATTGGTCAACCAAATAAATGTCAATCTGCATAAAAAATGAGCATCAAAATTATTATATTTTAAAAATGTTAACAACTATTTCTTGTAGCAGATAATGATAATACAGTATATGGATAATTCATAGGAAAATAAGTTCCAGCCAAAGGTTTGCTTTATTCTGCATAAAAATAGGATCAACGATTTTGAAATTCTATGCTCAAAGGGACAATGTATATTTAAAGATCAACTTGACCAATTGAGTTATTATGTAATGTCAATGTAAAGTTGAAACAACATTTGAATTTACCAGTCAAGATGTCAGCATCCTGTCGCATGTTGAATATTATAACATATTGACACTTGGAAAAATAGTTGATTGAGGAAATATTTAATAAAGAAAAGAGGTATATTTATAAATTACTGTAACAATTGTTTGTTTCAACAGTTATTTTATACTAACATTGTTCTTTAATAAATAATATGAAGTACAAACACACATTTCATTGTTTGGAGTGTGTATTAAATTTTCTAAAGAGGTGGTTATGATTATTTACCTACCCTGTTTAATTCAATGTCTACCAGGTATGGTCTAACAACGCTGTGCGATATTGTTTTGCTTCTTTGTGTTCACTGCCATGGTCTACAAAAGACTTGTAGGCCTTGAGATATCTACAGGCTTGAGGAACATTGTTGGTTCTGATGTCATTTTGATTACAAAAACAATAGATGCAACTGTACTTTCCTTTAAAAATAAATCAATTTTTAAATCTACAGTACTTCAGTTTTGTGTCCAAACAAATCCAAACAAGAGAGCTAATAGCCAAAATATTAAACCATTATTATGCTGTAAAAATGTATTAATATTAAGGCCTAGCCTAGGCTGTGACTGTCACTCAGTCCCACCAGCTAGCCTAAAAATGCACCAGGAAAGCAATAATTATTATTATAAACACATGCCATTAATTATTTGGTAACAGTTATAATTATTACATTTAGGATTAGGGTAATTAAAGGTTTAACTATTACGAATTTTCTATGTTTCGGCCTAGCTTCATTCTAGGCCCACATTACTGTCACGGTCATCGCGCGCGTCAACGCACTTTCTAAGCCTATCGCCAAACCGTTTTCTCGCCGATAACAATAACAATGTATAAAAGGGTTGCAAAATATGCGAGTTTTACTAAAAACTGAACCAGGCTATATTAACAAAACTAGTATTATTTTGTTTATATAATAATGATGGACTATATTCTAGTTCGTTCTTTTTCTAAAAAATTGAATTATATCCAAAAAAAAAGTAAAGAATACAATGATATTTTCTACTTACGATTGTTTACTATTTCATTACACAGTTTATCTCAACTTCCTGGTTTATGTGCGGGAGAGTATTTCAGTAAAATGGACAATATCGTCGTTTATTTATTAATTTATAGTACAGAAACAATAAAATATTTATTTTTTAATTGAACATACACTTTTTTTAATCGTTTAGTTTTGTATAAAATGTTTTTACTACATAAAAACTCACGATAGCGAAATTTAATTTGGCGTTCGCGAAATAATGGTTTGTAAACAAAAATTATATGTCCGCGCGACTCGGGGGAGCCTCGTCTGCTAACACTGAGGGCGCTTGACTTTTTCTGATATCTTAACACTAGTTGAAACAGCTGTGTTCAGCGTTAAAAAACTGGCGATTTCAAATGTACGTACCGCAGGACAATAATACATGTCGTTTACAGGAACGAATAAATAGACACTGTGATTTATGTACTCAACTAAAATTAGCACCCTGGGAATTACTTCCGAAAGAGAAACTTGTCACAAAATGAGACCAATTGTTTAAGTTAAATTTAAACAAACTTAATTTGTGTTTTGTATGTAACATTAGGGTTGAGGGATGGGGAAGAGGATGGGTGCAAAAACAAAATTTTTTTAAATATATTCTTTTTCCATTTAGTAACGAAATAATTGAACTTATTCAACCTTATGTTCCTAAGCGGTCTCTGAGATCTAGATCTGAGTCTCTTCTTGCCCATATATTTCATCCTTCCACGTTTTATGGAAATCGTTCATTTTCTTCGGCATCCGTTTCTCTATGGAATGCGTTGCCTATTGAAATCCGTCAGGCTATTTCCACCAGTGTCTTCAAATCTCTCCTCAAAACCCACCTTTTTAATTTGTAATTTTCTAAATTGTTCTGTCTTTGTAAAGCGCATTGAGGCTTTCAGCATAATGCGCTATATCAAGTACCAGTTATTATTATTATTATTGTTTTCATGTTTTACAAATAATATACCACTAAACACAGTAAAACATTGCGATGTAATACTTTGTTGAAACTATCACCGTCCTAGTCGATTGAAATAGTACAGTACATGTAACGATACATCACTACCACGTGTATATGTTTGTATAATGTAAAACAATTTGTGAAAACCACCTCTATTCGGGGAAAATCATAAATTCGATTTAATCGTCAATAAATATTAAATTATCTTTATTATAACTCAACTTAATTAGTAGGCCTATATGGTTTTCAATTTAGAGCCAATTCATACTTAAGTTGGTTCCTACCCTACCCACCAAAGTTGTTCTACGTTTAAGGCATGTGATGTACCGTAGGCCTATCCTCTACTGGTTTTACAACGCTACTATTACTAATGCCAGTGAGGGAAGGGTGATGATGTGGGTGGTTTAACTGCAATAATAAAGATTTGTACATAATATACGGCGAGTGAAAACGCTAGCTCATTATCCGTTTAAAAAAAAATTATATCCAACCTCTGCAGCACAGATTGAAAAAAAAAATGGATCAAATTCCTGTTATGACTATACAGTACTTGCCTTTACGACGCCTGAGGGAATAGACACTTGTAGAACAGAGATTGGAATGTTCCATTCATCGCAAATCAATACATTTGTATAAACATATATTAAATCTATAAAAATAGTATTTTTTAAAGAAAATCGGCCTGTCTTCAACATTATGATGCTGTACTCTAGCTGTTCAACCGGTTTTCAGCTATTAAAAACAATTATTGTAGGAGGAGATAGGAAAATGCGAAGCCTCCTCTCATTTTTATGGCGGGTATTTTTCAAGATGGACATCCATTAGACAGTGTATACCACGATCGGAAAACACCCCTATTTGGGGCAAATCGTTGAACCTAAATTCGTTTTAATCGTCGATAACTAATTATCTAACTTAATTTAATTAGTAAACAGGGTTACATCAGGTGGTTAAAATCAGTACCGAAAGTACGAACCAACTTTATATACCATCGAGAAAAAATTCTAGATGTAAGGCGCGATTTACCGCATTTTGCCCTTACGTAAATTTATATATACTGTAGATTCCTTGAGGCTCAACTATATAACCACCATTTTTTGATATGATAGACACGGTTGAATGCTTTTGGATTCTGGCTATTTGATTGGTGGACGTGAATCACCCACAGCGAAATCTTCCTACAGGGTTTGGTAGGTTTGGCCAGTATGCGTCCCGGATATTGTGTGAAAATACGTACAATGTGATAGTGGGCAATGCCACGTAGCGGGCTGCGGGCTCTAGACTCACGTGTGGTGGATAGCTATGGGATCATCGGCCGGCGGAGAGAGTCGGTTTTCATTTTTAAGAGTTTTTATTTTTGGCCTAGGCCCACTGTAAACACTTTTGCCTATACAAAGGAGCATACACTAGGCTATGTAAATTATTATTATTATTATTATTTATCAGGAAAAAAAATTTCATTTAAAATGTTTTTGATTGACATTATTTTATAATAGTTTAACTAAGCTTAAGCATGGCAGTTGAGAATTATTGTTATTAATTAGGCCCTAAAATACAGTAGTATGATTTATTAAATCAGTTTAACTTAGGCTAGCCTGCTCTGAACAAATAGGTAGCTTTTAGAGGCCCCAGTTCAGGCTTGCCATACACTCAAATGCTGTATATATAAAATTAATTATGTATATAGCGCCCTCTGTCGCATTTTACGTATTTCACACGCAACACGCACGGAGCGGACGCTGCCATTGAAAAAATATTGCGCATTAATTATATTATTGCGCAATATCGGGGACGCCTGCTGGCCATAAAAAGGTACTCATACTGGCCACACCTACCCAACCCGTATCGAATCTTCTCTCTGTGTAACTACCGTAAAGTCACATGGTCTCTCTGTACTGATCGTTACTACACGAATTTTGAGCAATGCATTTGTCCGAATTACTATTAAATAAACAACTTTATATATTTTATAAACATTTAATAGCATATTTTATTGATATTTGCAACGTTAATATATAAAATAAATTACTAAAGACTAATGGCTGTTCATACAGTTTTTTTGACTGAGGGTGCGATTATTTTCGGCGATGTTCAGACCTTATATTTTCGTAATTATTTTTCTATTGTAATATTGATACAAAATACACTAACAGATTGTTGAATTTACTTGAAAAATAACAAATTTTAATTTTTTATGGTTATTCTTAATAAGAGAAATAATTTCGATAAATCTCTCTTTTTTCTTAGATTTCTCAAAAACACAGACTTCCATAGATTTTAATAGTGTTAAGTGTTATTTTGAAAATATCTAAACATTAATGGACGTGTATTTTATATCATTGGGTAGATAATTAAAGTAGCTATAATATGGTATCAAACACAATATCAGTCTTTAATTGTTACCGTTAAATGATTATTACCAATTTAACAATTTTGAATTACCAACATAATTGACCTCAAGTGACCACTAAACTGATCTTGGTAGATTAAAAAAACTAAATACTCTAGTAACTACAGAATCAGAAAGAAAACAATAAAAAATCTATTGCAATTTGTTTTTAGTCTATCCACAGAAAAGTTTATATAGTTATACAAATATGAACATTTTCCGAAAAATTAACGTCAAAATTAACAATTTATTTTCAATACAAGTTGGGAGCAATGGATAGAATATTTTATGGGCTTTCATTTAATTTATTCTTCGAAACATTTAAATTATTTAACATTATATGAATAAACACAAAAATTACACTACAAATATTCATTTTTTTATAAAAATAATCAAATCATGCACATTTTCAAAAAACAATTAGCTTGAAAATAAAACATTTTAATACAGGTTTGGTATCAGTATATTGCGTAAGTTTTATTTGATACCATACATGCTATGTATTGAAATCTTAAAGATGAATTTAACCAGAAAATGTATTTTTTGACATTTAGATTCAAAGTTCAGTGACAAGTGGTGGCAAGATATAAGAACAACGCAATTTTAATCTTTGACCCCGATTTCGGGTCAAATTATCCTTCTCTATAACAGTGGTGATATTCTCTCCTAAATTAAATGCATATAAATATTACTCAGATCCTAGACTAATATGAGCACAGTCGGCTAAACTAGTGACAGTCACTTTGTTGTGCGTCGACTTATTTGGTTTCCTTTGGTTCCCATTGCTCCCGTGTGTTTCAACTGGTGGGTTTGGATATACGTTAAGCCAATTGTCTCATGGTTCAGGTGAACGTTAAAGAACGCAGTATTCGAAAGAGTACCGATAGTGGATTAATGATAATACTAATTAAAAGAAAAGAAAAGATAATAAATTTAAAAATAATTAAATAAAAAAAATAATAATTAATTATTTAAAGATAATTTTCTTTCTAAAAATATGTAGACTCCATTTTCTTCCAAGCTTAACTCTTTCTCATTTTACAAATTTGGTTTCTTAGTCCAAGAAAACCCATATTGGTACGTTGATTTAGGCCTTGTGTACAGTGTTTACTATGTTGTTATACATCAAGAAGCTGGATTTGAAGGTATTTTTGTGTTTTAATAGTGTAACAACTTAATGTAAATGTAAAATGGTGTATACGCCTACAATACAGGGAAGCTTTTATAGACCGGGCGCGATTTTTTTTTTCGTACATAAGTTGGGGACCCCCTCATGAAACGTCACAAAATAAACATGAATAATTCATCAGTTAAATTTTCTTGTTCCGTGTGCACCCAAGCGTATAGCAACAAGAAGTGATTACACAAGTGCGGTACGATTCTAGGCCTCCTATCTCCGCTGTTGTTGCGGCGTGCGATTTCATAGAAGAATAGCGGCGTTTTGTATGGATTGTCGAAATAATTAGCCTTTAGTTTATGGTGCTTTTAATACAATTTATTACTAAAGAATTACGTGTTAAAATTATAGTTTCTATTAATACTATTAGGCCTAATTATTAGTCTCTAAACCCATGTCTATTCTAGTAGTAGCTGTGTGGGTGTGTGACGTGTGTGTGTTAGGTATGACCCAAGATAGTTACACTATCTTTGGTATGACACAATCCGAGTAATAAGTCAGCAAAATTAAACAATAAACATTACACAAAAATACATTTTTTATTCTCGTGGGTCAAATCTTCCCGTCTCATGTGTACGCGCATTTTTAAAGTTCCTTTGAGTACATGCATATTGTTTGATAATAAAATAGCAGAATTAAAAAAATACAGTACTCAAATTATACACATTCTTTATTCTTGTGGGTCTAAGCTTTCTTTGGGCAATGTCCAATGAATTACTACTTAGTTTAATGTCTTGCCTAGCTGTCGATTAGCCTCGACTCGACACATTTTGTGTGAAGAAGAGTGCGCGAAGGCAATCACGTGAATTGACTTACAATCCTAGGCCTAAGTATCGTATCGCAGTTGTGTAATCACTTCTTGTTGCTATACGCTTGGGTGCACACGGAACAACAAATTTAACTGATGAATTATTCATGTTTATTTTGTGACGTTTCATGAGGGGTCCCCAACTTATGTACGAAAAAAAAAATCGCAGACCGGGCACCCAGAGAATTTATTCATGTGAAAAGCCATAAAAGGTTTGATGGACTGATTACGGTATGTAGATATATGGCTAAGATTCAATAATCAATATTGCTGCCGGGTCCTATCCTGTAAATTTTCTCTGGGGACACCAAATAGGAGGGGTAAAAAATGGATTTAATCATGTCAAAAGCCACACGGATAAAAGTTGTATATGTAATAGTCCCTCAGCTGTACGCACGCGCACCAGAAATCAAGTCGATACACCCTCATCTTTCAGTATTTTATTCACGAAGCTGGATCGTTTGGGACAACTTTTATCACAGATTACGTCCTCTGAAGTTGTCATTTTTTGTGTTGAGTCATAAACAGAATTGAATGAGTTGAATAAAAATACCATACCAAAAACAACAAAGATTTTCAAGAGAAATAATAGAAATATTATAATTAGGACAAGTGTGAGTAAGGAATCTAATAAATTTGTTCTAAACATTAGAAGTACGCCAAAAAATTGAATTATAAATGACTGAACAGTTTGTTCAAATCTTTACAATGATCTTTACTATGATATAAGTTGACAGGCAGAAATTATTTAAACTTATCTATCAGTGTTACATTGTCATTGGCTTAGATGGACGTACAATTTTTTTTTAAATAAGCCGAATATATTATATATGTCGACTTGTAGGATACATGTGTTTGTAAACATGATACTCACATAATTATCACATAACATACAATATCTATTTAGCAAAATGATTTTGAAAATTTATATTCGTTTTGGGACTTATTTTGTTATTATTTATTTATTATTTATTACTCTGATTATATTCTGGTCATTTCTATTAATATTCCTCAATAATTTTATTTATTTTAGAATCTCTTCTTGGTGCTACGATCCATGCTTCTACATCAACCAGTTCCCTCTTTGATGATGATAACATATGTGAATCTATTACTTCTTTAACCCAACTCTCGACTATTATACACTGCATTACTACACTGATTAGTGGTCAATATGTATCTATATCTAAAATGGGAAATGCCGATTTAATTGTGTGTAACGTGCAAGTATACGTAGGTAAATCTTATTCAGATACATATGCCCTACTTTAAATTATTGGATAGATCCTATATTTCGAATTGTGGGACCTTTTTTTTTCTTTGAAAATATTGCATTAAAAAAATAAAACATTGAATTCATTTTAATAATTTGGTTTGGTTATCTTCTAGAGACTAATACATTTAGATTTGAATCAATTCATTAAATGCTGAACGTGGTTATCATGTCTGAAACATTATTCTACTACATCAACTGATTATATTTTACATAACAGAATAGCTGTAAAAGGGCGATCGAGACTAGAATCAGTTAAGCTTTCTAATAACCTACAGTACATTAACTACTTTGTGGTTTGTTATTAGGACCTATTGCGAATAACAAATACTGATCTAGAAAAAGAAAATCTCTATTAGGATTCACAATTGAATTAATAAAGCAGAATTCTTGCATAAAAAGCACTATATAACTGGTCTGGACACCCATTGGAATCCACAATTGGTTTATTGCTTACATTAAATACTACACACAGTAAGTTTGTTAAATAGAGTATATGACTAGTTTTACATGATTAATTTTGTAATTTCAGTTCAGTTTCATTGTATTACTAGATATAACCAGATGTCTTAGTGACCCTTGCCAAAATGGAGGAACATGTATGGATTTTGTGAATCGATTTGAATGTAACTGTACATCAGGATGGATTGGAGAAACATGTGGCATTGGTTAGTGACTTCCTAACTTAGTTTAACCTATATATTTCGTCACGCATTTCCCTTTATTATAGACCATAAGCAGTAAATTCTAACGTTTCATCTCGTTCCGATGTCATGGATCTACAATTTCTTTACATATTTAGAATAATAATTTTATGAATAACAACATATCAAAAGTTCTCCATAATCGTGTTAGACAATTTTGAGAAATTACTGTTATATTGTGGTACTTTATTTTAATATACACCACGTGAGTGATTTGGTCGGGCCGAACGTTACACGTTCAAATTATCCGCAACGTCTTAAAAACTGTACCACGTGATCGTATTTCACCAATCATGCTCTGGTTACAGATGAGAGAATCCCCAAAACTCACACACGGCAACGTCACACGTGGACAAAAAAAAATATTTCAATCAATGGATGGAGTAACTAGACTTGGAGGAAAATTTGTTTGATTTCCCCACCGAACAAATGCAACTGACTGTAAACGATTATTGATGCAACTTATGATCATCATATTGTATTGAAATACAAAAAAACAAACAAACAAACGTTTTACCGTAAGAGCTTATGTCATGTTGTTTAATGACATTATACGTTTTACTACTACAAGTCCAGTAATAATGGAATATTGGTTTGGCTGTTACTACTTCATAGAAGAACTTTAATTGATTTGTTTTTTACATTTTCTCCCCACTCCTGAGAAAATAGGACAATACACGTTTTTAGAACCTAAAGAATAATTATATCCACTAGATGGCACGCTCGCTTCGCTCGCGTACCATCTAGGGGTGCTCACAGATGGTTCTCGAATACAGTAGAATCCACGGACGGGGACTTTTTTGGGACACTAAACAAAAACGGAAGTGTCCCCCTAATTGGGGTATTCAGAAATAGAGACAACAAAACCAATACTGGATTCCATAAAGGACAAATAATTTATGTGGATTAAAGAAATTAGGGAGAAATGGAAATGTATGTACGGGAATTGGGCGGCACGTGGTGGTGGTGATGGAACTGCAGTAATAAAGTTGATTGTATTTATATATTATAAGAACCAAACTAAATAAATAGACCTAGACATTCTGCGAAATGGAAATCGGAAATTCAAGCTCCTATTCAGTGAAAAATTAAACTGTAGTCTACCTAAATATTTAGGGCAAATCATCGGTTGTGGTGTTGAACTTCCTGTAAACATTTGTGTGAACCAAACTGGGTCGAATTTCTGTCATGAGTACTGATTTGTTGGCCTGTGATTTATGACGCCTAAGGGATCTATCTAGACTTATTTTTTAGAATAATGTACGTACCTGTCAGATACAATTGTCTTGTGTCGTATAATAAATAAGTACTGTAATAGTTACTGAAGTTACTATTACAATCTCGTCAATGAAAACACGAAAATGTATATGCACTTACTTATGAAAACGTATACAGTATTATACTCAGTTATTGAAACAGTAGGTTTAAAAAAGTTTCATTTGTCTGTAAAATGATGTAATCAAGCTGTTTACATGAGTCTTAATTTATAAGCACATCAATAATAAAATAGTTTATCTATCCTGTAATTGGCGAGATTATGGTCGCTGTTGAATGAAATAAAGCCAATCGGTATCATATTTGTACAGAAACGTTTTCGCGGCCGAAGGGTGTAACCTAAATTCGTTGTATTATCGTCAAGAACTAACTGTAACTAAACTTACATAGAAAGTAGGGTATCATAAATTTGGCCTTAGCACTCGGGGGAGTGGCTAAGATGAAGTCCGTGGGACTACTAAATATAAATTGTAATGAACCTCGAGGGACATAAATAGGAATATTTCATGTTTCATTATCAATGTATAATAAATGGAAACTGTTTACCGATTCAAATAATAGAAATTGGTTTTTAACATTTTCCGAACCTATTGCAAGTTTATTCTCAAAGGGCCCATATATTTACCTACCGTATGTGTTAAACCAAGGGCTCATAAATTTACCTACAGTACTTGTGTTAAACCAAACTCTGGCAGACTGAGAGATTGGGATGTTCCATTCATCGCAAATCAATACATTTGTATAATCGTATATTAAATCTATCAAAATAGTATTTTTTAAAGAAAATCGGCCTGCCTTCAACATTATGATGGTGTACTCTAGCAATCTATCAAAATAGTATTTTTTAAAGAAAATCGGCCTGTCTTCAACATTATGATGGTGTACTCTAGCTGTGCAACCGGTTTTCAGCTATTAAAAACAATTATCGTAGGAGGAGATAGGAAAATGCGAAGCCTCCTCTCTATGTAACATTAGGGTTGAGGGATGGGAAAGCGGATAGGTACAAAGAGGAACAATTTTTAAATATATTCTTTATCCACTGAGTAACAAAATATTTTGTTCATGTTTTATAGGCCTATAAATAATATACCTCTAAATACAGTAGGCCTAAAACATTTGCGATTTAATACTTTGTTAAAACTGTCACTGTCATAATCGATTGAAATATTAAAGTACATGTCACGATACACCACTACGACGTTTATATTTTTGGTAATTATTAATTAATACAAACGTTGAGAAGGAACTGTCAGTATAAAGTTTATTTGTATATCTAACAGTAGAGCCTATCCACAGTCTCAGTAATAAAGTTTATTTGTATATATTTTTATATTACATCTAACAGTACGAACATTCACAGTAAGAAATGTTCGATTCAAATGAAAAATAGTTAATAGGTATTTACAGTATTTTCAAAGTATTGCAAGTTTTTTTTCAAAGGGCCCATATATTTACCTACCGTATGTGTTAAACCAAGGGCTCATAAATTTACCTACAGTACTTGTGTTAAACCAAACTCTGGCAGACTGAGAGATTGGGATGTTCCATTCATCGCAAATCAATACATTTGTATAATCGTATATTAAATCTATCAAAATAGTATTTTTTAAAGAAAATCGGCCTGTCTTCAACATTATGATGGTGTACTCTAGCTGTTCAACCGGTTTTCAGCTATTAAAAACAATTATCGTAGAAGGAGATAGAAAAATGCGAAGCCTCCTCGCATTTTTTTGGCGGGTATTTTTCAAGATGGACATCCATTAGACAGTGTATTCCACGATCGGAAAACACCCCTATTTGGGGCAAATCGTTGAACCTAAATTCGTTTTAATCGTCAATAACTAATTATCTAACTCAATTTAATTAGTAAACAGGGTTACATCAGGCGGTTAAAATCAGTACCGAAAGTACGAACCAACTTTACATACCATCGAGTGAAAATTCTAGAAGTAAGGCGCGATTTACCGAATTTTGCCCTTACGTAAATTTATATATAGATGATGTTTTTATGACTTAAACATTTCTACTTATTTCATTTTATTCCAATTCGTATTCTACAGCAAAGAACCTCCTAATTTTACTTTAGATTAAAAAAAAACTACACTGTTAATCAAATGATTACATTAGACGATTTGAAATCAATCTCTCTCTCCCCCGTTTGACAGGTTCATACATTTCAAAACATAGCTAACTGCGCCAATTGAGGACATCATTTTTCATAGTTTGTCCTAGAAGTTTTTTAAACTTAAAATAAATATCGCTACGCTTATTACAAAATAGACAACAAATATTAGGTACATACGTCGATATTTTAATAATTTCACGTTGAATATTGTTAAAGTTGTAATGTGGTACAACGCCCTCGTAGTCCCCTCTTCACACATAATTTGATTTTACAATACAATTGGCACCAATAGAAGCAGCTTGTTAATGTGGTTACAAATCGTAGTTGTTCAAAGCTGTAGTTGTCCTATGGGCCAGTTGTAATTTTCCTAGTGGGTACCTAGGGTAGTTTTCGTAGGGGGTAATTGTCCTAGGGAGAAATTGTCCTAGAGGGTAATTGTCCTAGAGGGTAGTTGTCCTAGGGGTAGTTGTCCTAGGGGTAGTTGTCCTAGGGGGTAGTTGTCCTATAGGATAGTTGTCCTAGGGGGTAGTTGTCCTAGGGATAATTGTCCTAGGGGGTAGTTGTCCTAAGAGGGTAGTTGTCCGAAGGGTAGTTGTCCTAGGAGGGTGATTGTCCAGGGGGTTATTTTCCGGGTGCTAGTTGTCCGGGTGCTAGTTGTCCAGGGGGTAGTTGTCCTAGACCCGTCAAACAGGTATGTTACCATCTCTTAAGTAAACCACAGTACAATGAACAGTGGTGATGTTCCACGAAGTAGTAGCACTGAATCTTTGGGAGAAATACACACGTAATATTATATCCCTAAGTATCTTTACTATGTTTAGTTGTATTTGTATATTTAGATTTTGATGAATGTAGCAGTAATCCATGTTTAAACCTTGGCACGTGTATTGATAACGTGGATAGCTATACCTGTCAATGTCTCTCTGGGTGGACTGGTGGAAACTGTCAAACAGGTATGTTACCATCTCTTAAGTAAACAATAGTACAATGAACAGTAATATCAGTGGTGATGTTCCACGAAGTAGTAGCACAGAAACTTTCAAGTTCATTCACACTAATTAACAAATGTATTAGCTATAATGCTTACGTTTAAGTAATTGTTCTCTAAGCAGCAGCAAGTTTGTCTTGGCAGGCATCTGTTTAAAATGTTGAATAACAAACAAAAATTAAACCAATCATTACCATTATTAGAAGAATGTAGAACTTCAAATCCACATCTTGTTTAATCATTCTAGCTTTACCCTACCAAACCTACATAAAACATATTTTGTTCATACATTTCTGATTATTAACTTTTGTCTACCTTAATAGTTTACCGTATGTACATGTTCATAATTATGGCAATTAGGAATGACCCGAAATAGTACCTGTCCCCATTAAATATTATCCCGTTTATCCGATTCCGAGAATTTCCCATACAGAAAAGATTACAGAAGCTTCCTCTCTGGGTTGATTACAATTGATATCAGATAATCGTTAATGTTACACTTAAACAATCAGTCTCTTTCTTAATAGAAATCCATAATCATTGATTAATATTATTTTTTTTCTTTAAAACGATTAGACACAAACGTATGTGGTAGTAACCCGTGCATGAATGCAGGTTCTTGTAGCAGCCAGCAGGATGAGTTCAATTGTACTTGCCTCTCTGGATTTTCTGGCTCAATTTGTGAAATAAGTAAGAAGGCATCATGCGTTTATCAGAGACACGAATTCGTGAAGATGAACAAATAAAGTTCGAAATATAGAGCACAATGGTTTGCCTCATCTTTTTCGAAGTTTATGTTTATTATTATTTTATTATTTATTATAGTAATAAACGTATTAGGGGACCCTCTGACCACTCATCACAATTTGATTTAAATTTATCTATGATAAACAAATTGAAACAAAATTCTTTTTTTCTAATATTCAGTATATATTTCATTTGTGTGGACTCAGTAACATTGCTAGCTTAGTTTTTTTTGTAAAGGATTTGCTACCGCTTTAATTTAAATATAATTAGATACTGACGAATGTGAAAGCAATCCATGTTATTATAATGGAACCTGTATTGATGGTGTTAACGATTACATATGTCAATGTACAAGTGGCTGGACAGGTGTTAATTGCGATCAAGGTATGTATGTTCAATATTCAAATTTCAATTTACATATGACTCCAATACAAGGTCCAAGATTTGCATTTTTGCCCGAGGTAGGGGCATGTATGCTGGACGATAAACAGTAAAAACAAAAGTTGAGAGATAGGCCTATCATTGAGGCTTGGGCACCATTATACTGGTGTATATACCAGAAATGGTTTATGCTAGATGATAATTAATTTGATAGATTACTCGTTAAACTATGCACATCATTTTACATATTTATTAATATTTCTTTAAGATTCTGAGAATCCAACTGTGATATGTCCTAGTGATATTGAACAAAGTTCAGATATAGACCAGACTACAGTGACCTGGAGTGACCCCCCAGTCAGTGACAATGTTGATACTGGCCTGTCAGCTATTTGTACTCCACCTTCTGGTTCTCTGTTTGATATTGGCTCAACTGATGTTATTTGTTCTTCTACTGATACTGCAGGCAATACTGGAAGTTGTGCATTTACACTTACTATAAGTGGTAATGTTTACTTTAAACATTGTTTCTGAATGAATATGCAGTTTAGAATGAAAGATCTAGCATAAACTTAGGCCGTGTTTCCACTGCCATTAAAAAAATCATCGGTTAAATCTTTTAACCAATCATTTCATTAATATACAAATTATAATTGCCCATGATAAATTAGGCCTAATATTACCAAACGCTAAAATTCACAACGCAATTATTTGTGCTTTTGTTTAACAGGTTTAACAGGTATTGAATGAGATTATTTAACAAATACCTGGAGCGCGGTTAAAACATTTTTCCACAGAATGTTTATCGAATAATTAATAGTAATAATAATCGGATCCGTTATTTTTGGCTGCGGAAACAATCTCACCCGAACAACGTGTTTCATTATTCTATAAACATACATTCCACACTATCTAATGGAATATCTATAATATAATAGCACTAAGCCCAAATGTGTTTCTCTATACTAAACATGAGGACGGAAACTGACATTATCTAAATATATTTGGGCCTACACAAACAAAACAAGAACAAAGATACAGATATATAATATTAAACATTTTGCGTTTTTCAAACATTCATTTTACACTGAGCACTATTTGCATAGACTCTGCAAATTTGTATTTGAAATTGCTTGCTTTTAAAATTAAAACAAAATAGACACTGAAATATTAAAGAAGAATACAGTATGTCTATTAACTTTATCGTCCTTTTAATATAAATGCTGTATAATGTACCTCTTGGCACAATACATCCATGTATAGATTTGTGTACTATATTGCTGTACTATTTCTTTGATTCCCGAACCTTAAAATCATTATAAAATGGTTTCCGTCCATTGGACGGGTACCTGCTAGTAAAAATATGTTAGTATTACTTATACTAGTAAATAAGTATATATTCGACCTGCGACCTGTGCTTTGTTTTTATCTGACGGAGTAATTGAAAAATGAAACGTAGGTTGTTGCGTGAACCTAAAATCCACCAAAACTATGTTGAGAAATACATTGAGGAAGCGCTTCAAAATTTTGTTTTTAATTGAAATGATTTAACTTGTTCCTGCAGTAGATCGTCGTAAAATTGAAAGCTCCCCATAATTATCTAAGGTTTTGCTATATTCAATTTAAAGGCCAGGTGCGGGCAAAAAATTTCTATTGATCATACATTCCAAAAATTATCGATCTATAGTTTCCCCTATGTTTCTAAATTGTTTGGGATTTTATTTGTGTTACACGAGCTTGTTCAAAATAAGCACTTTCTTATATATATAATATATTGTAGGCCTATGTTTCTGATAGTTCAAATTACACAGTAAAATCTCTATTCTTTATATACAAATTTTGTAAATAGAGAGGCATTTTAAAAAGCTATGAAAAATAAACGGTTTGGTAAAAAAAGTTATCAGATGACTGAATATAGGTAATATAACTTGAATATTACATTTCTGATATTTTTATTCAACTTCAGATTTTAATTTTCATGCTATAGCAAAAATTATCCACCGTATATCCACCACCTTTTTTCAATGTCTAGGGAGTCACCAGACATGTTATTACATTAGGTTAACTACCTAACTACTGAAAAAAAGTCTTCCTGGTTTTTATGGAAGAATTTTGCCAAATTTTGTATTTGACCATATTAAGGGAAATTCATGTTTTGTCATCTTGATTTCTGTTACAATTATTAGATTTATGTACAATTAACCAAATATTATATTTAAAATTCATGCCTGTATCTGAACTTTAAAGGTAGTTCATCTGTACCAGTTTACCTGATTGCTGTAATAATAGTACTTGCTGTCATCATATTGGTGATGTTTGCTGCTTTTATTATTTATCGGTATGGATGTTATACTTATTACACTTTTTATAATAGCTGCTGCTACTAATACTACTACTACTGCTACTAATGCTACTACTACTGCTACTAATACTACTTGTAACGACCTCTGGTCGCGGAGTTAGATTCAGGTAGACAACAACAAGACTACACACAATATACTGCTTATTCCTTATTTTTATTTTCTCCTTTAAGCTGTCAAACCTGTGATGCATGTAGCTTGTGGCGTTTCTAATAAGAAACAGACAAATATAAATGCCCATGTTATAACGAATCATGCAAATAACAACAATTTAAAGACGATCTCTGTCGTCTTAGTAACGTCAAAACTCTCAATGTACAGCCCTCTATCGGGTTACACAGAACAACGTATATGTGCAATAAATCACAATACTGTATTAAAACACTTAAATAATTCTCTTTAAATTACACTTGAGATGCTGATTACATAATATAAGTGCCTTCCTTACTATACAGGACATGTATGGCCTACAATTGTTATATCAACATTAACACATTGAAATTAATGAACGTCTTGATCAGCCTCGTGGCAACAATGATGTAGGCTATCTGGCCTAACCTAGCCGTGCATATCATCATAAGACATAGGCAACGAGTAGGAGAAGGCTTAGGCCTTCCAACTACTATAAATCAAACAATAACTCAATAATATCAATCTAAAGTTAATAATAAACCGGATGCTCACCAAAACCTATGGTCTTTCTCCGCGTAACAATTTTATAATAGTATATTATCAGACGCCTATGACAGATGGTCTCATTTTATGTCTCCTCCTACAACAACCTTAGGCGCGCACATGTGTTATTCCCAAAAACAGGGATCATCTAAAAAACTTGCACATGAACGAAAAACAATGTTGAAATGAAATGCGCCCTCTATATAAATATACATATAGGACCTTACACCGGCCCTCCTAATGCAAACTCAAAGTGAGCATTAGCAAACACCTTAAACATTAAACAAACATACAATTTCCGATCTTGATCAATTATAAATTCTATAATAACCTGATAAAGTTTAGTAACATACAATCAATATCTTAAACAAACAATAATTAAAAGCAATATAATTGGATTATCTTCTAAGCAATTGATACATCTTGTAACACATGCTTTCGCAACCAATGGAAGCGTGACAATCCAAAATTTCTTTCGCACCTCGTTGATTAAAATGGACCTGAAATGGAATTTCGATTTTCAAGAAATTCACACATGTTATTTAAATGTATCAAATTAACACAAAACCACACAAATAAAAACAAAATGTAAAGTATTTTGAGTAAAAACAAAATTTTAAGATACCATGGTAAATTAGCAAAAATTACTCACGCCATTGCAATATTCTATTTCAACGGCCGTCGGAAGCCTCTATATTCACGACGTCACATATACATACGATGATATAGAGAGCGTGTATGCCGCCCGATAGTCAGTGAATGATCGACGGCCTGGAAAGATACGCGAAGCGTTGACACTAATACTAATTTATTCAATATCTAATGTTGTTGAAATATAGGTCCCTAAAATGTACTTCGTTTGTTCTAAAACCCGAATTTAGAAGGCCTACCTCCCAAACCTTTACTAGGCCTAGGCCCCCAATCCAGAGCGCGGAGTCGATCCACCACCCACATCATGCGGCGAGGCTCCGTTTCATGTGCATCCAAGGACCAAAGCGATATCAACAACTTGCTGCGCTCATTGTCAAGCCAAAGTAAAATACTGTATGAATAAAATTCGTTTTCGAACTGCCTGATTCGTGACAAATAAATTATCATCTCATATTACTAATTTAATTCTGCTAAACTAAAAACTAAAGAAACTAACAAATTTTAGCAGTATAAATTACGAACGATATACAAAATACACGAACGGAAAATATGGATACGCATCATTGCGCACGGAGCTGTATCCCGGACAACGTTGCCAGGCCAACTTCGGTATTGCCAGAAAAAAACCGTTGATTTTAAGATTTTAAATCGTCATTTACTCGATGAGTAACCGTTTATACGGTAATAATTTTATCTAAAAAAATTCTAAATACGTTTCTGCAAATGCACAAGCATTTTTTAGAAAATACTCTATAGATTTCAAGAGTTATAGCCAAAAAACTGCAAATTTTCCATTGGAGGGATAGGAATATATTCGCAAAGTGACGTCACCCGCGAATTTTTTTGATTTTCTAATGGGGCTTTCCCCAAAAGGGCCAATTTATATTTTGTAACAATATACATTCTAGCAACACCTAATAGCCCCCAAAACATCATTCTAAAATGAAAAAAATCGAAAATCCATTTCAGGTCCATTTTAACTGATTCTTGCCACAATGACCTGTGCGCTTGTGAACCTCATTAATTATCACCTCTGAAAGACGATGCTTCGGCAATACAATTGGATGCTTGGCATTTTCGTCCAACTCCGAATTCTTCAATCTCCCTCCAACCTTCAGCACACATTTATCCAAGGTCGGGTTTAATTTTGCAAGGCAACTAGTTTTCTTCACATCCCTTTGGCCCTTCAACGCATCAATCTCTTCGTTGAAAAACTCTTCCTGTACATATCTGATCAAGTCTATCTCGGCCTGTTCCATTTCAGTTGCTGTTATCATTGGTGTTACGGATTTGTGGGACAAGTAACCTTTAAATTTAGTTCACCATACGACTGCCTTCTTTAGTTTGTGATAGGAAGAGTACCGCTTAATCAGATCATTCATCCAACGGTGTTGTTCTACTACTGTAAAGACTTCCTTTACGTCAGGATCATCAATTTTCAATTGACTACCTTGAAATAGCTGTGGCCATTCCGACGGATCTCTTGTGAGGAACGCCGGCCCTCGTAACCACATAGCAACCTCATCCTCGTTTTTTAGATTTATTCCTCGAGATGCAAGGTCAGCTGGATTGGTTTTACTCCTAACATGACGCCATTGATTAAGTTCCGAGCCCTCATGAATCACGCGTAGCCTGTTGGCCACGAACACACTGAATCTCGTATTTCTATTATGAATGTAATTCAAAACTATCATACTGTCTGTCCAGAAAAAGACCATGTCAAATTCGACGTCCATTTCTTGTCTTATAACTGCTGCACTGTTTACACCAACTGTCGCAGCGGTCAATTCTAACCTCGGAATAGTTTGTTTTTTCTTCGGCGAAACTCTGGATCGACTGTATAGCAAAGTACATCTATTAGATCCGTCATCCAATCTTACGTAAAGTACCACACCATATCCCTTACTGGATGCGTCAGCAAATACGTGTAGTTGACATTTGCAATGTGCATATGTTCCTAACCATCTAGGAATCACAACCTCCTTGAGAAGTTGTAGCTCACTCCACCACTTTGTGCACTCCCCTTGTAATTCCTTGGAGAATGGGTCATCCCAACCGCTGTCCTTCAAACTAAGTGATCGCTGAAAAATGTCCTTTGCTGGCAGTACCACTGGTGACATCAACCCCATCGGGTCAAATACTGAACTCATTACTGACAATAAGTGCCTTCTAGTCCATGTGTTTTGTTGCCTTGTCACACTGGGTGTACTCAGTTGAAACACATCATTCTCCAAGTCACAATTTATACCTAGCGTTCGCTCAGTAGGTATCAGTTCCTGGTTCAAATTAAGTCCCTTTAATTCTGTTGAACGTTGATCCTCAGGCACAGATTGTATAACGCCTTTGTTGCTACTTGACCACTTTGTCAGATTGAACCCACCTCGTCGACAAAGTCTTCTCAAATGTTCAACCATCTCAATAGCCATCTCTGGATTGTCGAGGCTCTTAAGGAGATCATCCACATAAAAATTATTTTTTACAGTTTCAATTACGTCCTTAGGGAAATCGTCCTTGTTATTATCAGCAGTTTTCTTTAATGCAAAGTTGGCACAAGATGGGCTACATGTTGCACCAAAGGTGTGTACCTTCATTCTATAGACTTCTGGAGTACTATCCGGATGCCAAATATATCTTAAGAAATCCCTATCCTTCACCGGAACTATCACTTGCGAGAACATGGCCTCAATATCAGCTACGAGCGCTATTTTACCTTGCCGAAATCGCAACAGCACTCCTAGCAAACTGCTAGTAAGATTTGGTCCAGGGAGAAGACAGTCGTTCAACGACACACCTTCTGCTTTGGCCGCACAGTCGAAAACTACTCGCAGTTTTTGCTTCTGAGGGTGATAAACACCATGATGCGGCACGTACCAACACTGTCTATTCTTTGTCACTTCACCTACTGGCACCTTCTCAGCAAATCCTTTCTCAACCAAACCTTCCATGTATGAGCAATATTCTTGCTTGTATTTGTCATCGTTCGTTAGTCGTTTCTGCAAAGATTTCAACCTTTTCTCTGCCAAATACCAGTTGTTTGGTAGTTTTACTTGACCTTCCTTTAACGGCAAGGCGACACAATAATGACCATCAACCATAGTGCTGCCTTTCTCAACTTTAGATATAAATTCCTTATCTTCAATGGAAAGTTGCTGTTCCTGATTAAGTCCCTTTTCTGGAAAGTCCATTTCTAAGGATCCTTGATATAACTTCTCTAATCTTGTTTCCTCATGTGTAGAGTTATTATAGGCCACAAGTTGAGTTCTGTAAGAAGCATGTTGACTGGCTCTCTTTCCCTTTATCAATCCTCACACAATCCACCCAAGCTTGGTTCTTGTTACATGCGGTGCGTCTTCAGGACCAGTCTTGATCTCGAGGGGTGTGTAAGCTCCTGGAACCTTCATACTAATCAGCAGCCCAACGTCGGCCTCAATATAGTTGATTTTCACTCCACTCAGATGGGGCCACTTATCTATTTCTTCTTGCGTGGGTATTAAATTCCGCTCAATAGGTAAGTTTTCTTTCGAGAAGGCCAAAGGAATCGTCACATCATTTTCTTTCCCAGCCAAAGCCTGTATTCTTATATTCTTCACTAACTTCGCGGGGGCCGTATGTGGCACGCCCATCGTTTTGAATGAAATTGAACCTTTGGTTCCACCTACTCCTAATTGTTGCATTAACTTATCTGAAATAAAAGAGATGTTACTGCCTGGGTCTAAAAATGCATAAGTTGTTACTTGGCGCCCGTTAAGCTTTACCAAAACTGGTACGACGGCCAGCGCGCAATCTGCATCGTCATCAACACAAGCTGATGCTAGGTCGCTACTAGCTGGTACAAATTCTTTCGACGTAGCAGCGAGCTGACTTGCTGACTGCACAGTATTACCATTACTTGTCTGTGTAGCGTTAAGCTGACCTGCTGGAGCACCACTAATTTGTTCCTTGGGTGGTGTATCATCTCTGTGAAGAATGGTGGGATGTTTCTGGTTGCATTTTTTACATGTACTTTGTCTACTGCACTTCTTGGATACGTGTCCCTTTCCTAAGCAACCATAACATCTCCTTTCCTTTGCCAAGAAGTTAAGTTTATCTTCTCTGTTTAGTTTTGCAAACAGTGAACATTTTCCTAACCAACACCCTGACAGTTTGCAATACGGGCATACATTCTTTATGGGAGAGTCCTTGTAAGATGTTTCTTCTACGCTTGCGAATGAACCGCTCATAGTATCCTTCTTCGTATATTTTGATGGGGTCTTTCCCATTACCTTATCATCTTTTATCCTACCAAATGTTGGGTTGTCCAGTATCCTTGCCTGTGTAGACACAAATTCCACTAAATCTCGAAATACAACTCGACGATTCTGCTGGATAGCATCAGTTTTGGTGCGCCATTTTTCACGCATCTTGTATGGAAGCTTCTTGACAATTATTTGAAGTTTAGTGGTAGCATTAAGTTCATCCATATAGCCCAAATCTAACATTACGTTTTGACACTCTAAAAGAAGTAATGAAAACGTTGAGATTCTACCTCCGTCTTCTGCCTTTATCTCTGGGAAACCGTTAGCTCTTTGCAGATATGATTCCGCCAATTTAAACTTATTACCATATCTTTTCACGATGGCTTGCTTAGCTTCCTTATAGCCCTTTACTGGTTCCATATGCATAAAACTCTTAACAAGCTGGTTCACCTCTCCTGCAGTAAACTGCTCCAGGTAGTAAAGTCTGTCTTGATTATCAGGCACTTTTTTCTCCACTTCATGCTCGAATGCTCGAATAAACCTATTATAATCTGTTGGCTGCCCACTAAATGGAGTCAACTCCCTCTTTGGTAAACTGGTGGTTTTTATAAACTGCATGAATGCATCATGAATCGGATCTTTTAAGTTAATAGCCGCCTTGGTCTTGGGTTGCACAGTTGCACCACGCTGACTAGATAGCTGTTCTTCCCTTACAGCATAATCTTCTTCATTGTCATCTTGTAATGGTGGCATAGAACTATGAGTGATGCTAGATTGAATATAATCTGCTACTCTTTCTTGACTATTTCCTTCAGGAAAATCCAATCTCTCGATTGCCTATAATTCTCCTCTTCCTCCTCTATTTTCTTTATTTCCTGTTCATAAACCTGTAATTTTACCTCGTTCATAGTTACTTCAGATTCAAGTTCTAATCTTTGAATATCTGCAGCCAATTCTTGTTTCTTTAATTCAACATCCCTTTTTGCCTTAGCTACTGCCAGGTCAGCTCGTGTTTGTGCGGCTGACAACCTAATGGATGCAGCAGAGCTAGAGCATACAGAAGAACCTTTGGAGAGAGGCATTGTTAAGAACAAATACAATATCAATTAAATGAGTAGCACAACAGTAATTGAAATATTTAGATGTGTACAATATTAACACTAAATTCCTAAATGCAATAAAATCCTTGTGGAAAGTAATTAAATTACAATGCATATATATAATCAATGATAAAGTCCTTGATAACAATATTTAGATACGGGTTTTTCCTTGATATCTTGGTTCCCTTGATGGTACAGTATCTTCACAGCAAGTATGCAAATTCCTCTTGGTTCCTCCAAAGCGAGCCTATTCACGCATCAAGAACCTCCATTAATAGCACAAATCTTACTTGACCTTTGGATATCCAACGTACATAAGCCTCCTGTTGCACAACAATGCACCTCCGATTTGTTTGTCTAGATTGACTCGTAGACACAGGTTTTGAAATGCCAAGGTTTTGAAATGTAACGACCTCTGGTTGCGGAGTTAGATTCAGGTAGACAACAACAAGACTACACACAATATACTGCTTATTCCTTATTTTTATTTTCTCCTTTAAGCTGTCAAACCTGTGATGCATGTAGCTTGTGGCGTTTCTAATAAGAAACAGACAAATATAAATGCCTATGTTAACATACAGCAGTACCATGTTATAACGAATCATGCAAATAACAACAATTTAAAGATGATCCCTGTCGTCTTAGTAACGTCAAAACTCTCAATGTACAGCCCTCTATCGGGTTACACAGAACAACGTATATGTGCAATAAATCACAATACTGTATTAAAACACTTAAATAATTCTCTTTAAATTACACTTGAGATGCTGATTACATAATATAAGTGCCTTCCTTACTATACAGGACAGATATGGCCTACAATTGTTATATCAACATTAACACATTGAAATTAATGAACGTCTTGATCAGCCTCGTAGCAACAATGATGTAGGCTATCTGGCCTAACCTAGCCGTTCATATCATCATAAGACATAGGCAACGAGTAGGAGAAGGCTTAGGACCTTTCCAACTACTATAAATCAAACAATAACTCAATAATATCAATCTAAAGTTAATAATAAACCGGATGCTCACCAAAACCTATGGTCTTTCTCCGCGTAACAATTTTATAATAGTATATTATCAGACGCCTATGACAGAATATGGTCTCATCCTTGCGACCATTTTATGTCTCCTCCTACAACAACCTTAGGCGCGCACATGTCTAATTCCCAAAAACAGGGATCATCTAAAAAACTTGCACATGAACGAAAAAAAATGTTGAAATGAAATGCGCCCTCTATATAAATATACATAGAGGACCTTACACTACTACTACTGCTACTAATACTACTACTGCTGCTACCACTACTACTACTGCTGCTACTACTACTACTACTACTACTACTGCTGCTGCTACTATTACTACTGCTACTGCTACTGCTACTGTTACTGCTGCTGCTGCCGCTGCCGCCGCTGCTGCCGCCGCCGCCGCTGCTGCCGCCGCCGCCGCCGCCGCCGCCACCGCTGCTACTGCTACGAAACTTCGACAGGCAACTTGAACTATATATAGGCTAATTAATTAATCATAATCCTAAAAACGATCTAAAGCTAATTTAAATGCCTTTTTGAATAAAATTAGTACAGTGGGACAGCCAGTCAACAAATCGTGTCAAATTTTGACTCGGAGAGGGCGCCCTACTTTTCTAATTTAGTTCAAAATTGCTAAATTTTAGGGTGTTGGAAAAACACAATATTTGTAAATTTAGCTGATTATCGGAAAAATATTGTTGGTAAAATAAATTCATAAATGGTTTTAATATATTGTCATGTAAAATTAAATGTATTTGAACAAAACGATAATCTGTAATTTAACGGTAAAATCAACCAATGTCTTTTTTTCGAAATTGTACCCTAGAAAATCATTAAAATAAAATATTTAGAAAAATTGAACAGTCCTGAATTTAAAATCCCTGTTAGAAAAATTAATAATCTACAGAATACAATATTAAGATACAAAATTCGGTGGTTGGGATGCAGCTCCGACTATTCAAACTAAAGGTACCACTATTTGTTCCATCGAAAACTAGCGAAACCGCCATTTTGTAAACACATCGTCATCGTGTTTATGAATTTATTTATATCGAACGATATACGCGATGTTTATTGTCCGCGTATAAGAATTCATATAAATAAATACATTCCAATACAACGTATATTATTACTTGTTTATTTATCACAGTATACATTTTAGTTGAGGAATATTTGTCATAACTATTATAATAGCTTTTATACGAGTCCGTGGCCTAGCCCTATTAGCGACCGATTGTTCCAGGGGCGGAAAGTCACTTAGCGACGTTGTGATCGGGCGCGTCGGGCCTAGCTAATATTAATAATATGACCTGAAATAAGCGGCTAACAAGAACTGTTATATACTTGCTTACAATTGTTTTGTTTTTGATGAACAAACAAGCAATTAGGTTGAATAACAAATTATTTATTCATTTTTTTTGGGTAAAAACATGTACAAACTAGTAGTACTGTATAATATAAATTATAATAATAGTAATATTAAACTAATACAGTACGTATTAATAAAATATAAAATAGGCCTAACATACAATAAATATTCAATTTTTAAGGTCTACCACATGACAATAACATAATTTACAGAGTATGGTGTAGTAGGTTTGCATTCAAAATAAATATTTGTATTGTAATTCATCTAAATCCTCTGCAACATACATATATATTTGTAATTCAACATTTTGTTTTAAATAATTAAATTATAGTTTGGGTATGACAATGTCGGTAGGTACCGGTGTCATCTTTTTATCCACTTCACTCTCAGTTTGAAGTCACAAAGACAAAGAACTCTGCATCATCAACGATTCCTGAAAGTGTCAGAAAAAATAATAAATATTATTTAAAATAAATGTTAATGTCTGGTTGTATATATAATTATAATATTATATGATGACATAAAAGTAAGGCAAATGGAAGCTGTATTTTATTAATTAAATTACAGTATTTACTATTATTATTTATATAATCTAGGAGGCCTACTAGTACTAGTAGCCTGCTAGGCATCTATTGAGCCTAATAAATCAAATTAATAATAAATGAAAAATAAAATAATAATATTAATACTGATTGAAAACAACTATTTTTTTTTGCGGGGATAAGATCACCAAGCTAGGCCGGCCAGGACCAATGATACTCGTAATCTGTACAACTTAACGACTAACGGATCAGCATCAACACAGTACAACACACGTCTCGCTATCACCTATACCATGGAGGTACCTCCATGCCTATACTGACACACGTGTCTCGCGTTGCCGAAACCACAGCTAGAAAATGTACCTACCTTTCGAGGCCTGAGAATACACCAACAAATTTTGAACAGGATAGAAATATATCATACTCGACAATTGACAATTGATTATAATTTTTTTAATTTGTTGGGATGCACCTCCGACTATTCAGAAAATGGACAACAAAACAGTAGTCAAATCGTACCACATTTATAAATTTCACGAGTCCCGACTTCAGTCGCCGAATGTATTGTATTAGCTTCGGTTTCTTTGAAGGAAACCGATTGGTTATTCAATAATACTTATTAGGAAATGCTTTTACCATAATAGGTAATGTTGGGCGGGTCTTAAATATTCATGAGAGCTTAAAATAAAACAGCACTTATTTGCTAGGCGACGAAAAATCGTGGTTTCAGTTTTCAACGATAGGTGGCGCTTCAAAATCGTCAATGCGGAAGTAAGTCGATTTTACACGATTTAACGGTCAAAACGCGAAGTGGCTTTCCCACTGAGTACATATATATCTCCAAATCGTACATAAAAATCTGCTGCTGCATATAGTGGTGTTTACATGCAAAAAACAGAAGCAAGACAACATGTGGCGCTATTGTATTTCACAGTAATTTGTACACTAGATTTTTTTTTCATCAGCGAAAGATTTTTTTTTTCGTACACAAAAATGTTTGAAAAATACTATTAAACGATCGTTTAATTGTGCGTGCACCCATGTGACCCACAATCGTCCAATCAAATGACAGCAATTATTATATATATTAACCATACAAACAAAATTATATATATACTTCAGTATGTATAATGAAAGAATATACCGTAATGTTTTTCTTGTAGGGTGCAATCTCAAACCAGCAAAACGATGATGAATGATACCACCATGGTGAAGGTGGTTAATAGTGAATATGAAACCCATCTGCCAATGTCTGGCATTGCAAATGTTACAGTGGCCACTGTGCCTGACAGATCCATGCCTGCAAGGCCCACTGTTCATCCCGTGCCTATTGTGCCTGTAAGGCCTACTGTAAATGAGCATACATATTCAACAATTGAGCCAGAATACATTGAAATTATTAAGTAATAATGTTGGCCATTATCTATGAATACATCCGGCTACTTATATACTGTATTAATATTCAGTTAAATTTGGTTTGTTTGTTTGTTTAAAACATTAAGACCGGTATTCATGAAAGGGGACTATCTTTAGTCCTGGACTATCCTACTTTCTTAAACCTACCCCTTGGGTGGACTATCCGGTTTTAGTCCAGGTTTAGTCCAGGTTTATTCCAGGACTAAAGTTAGTCTCCTTTCATGAATACCATTTCAAAATAGTCCAGGACTAAATCCAGAGATAATCCAGGACTAAAGTTAGTCCCCTTTCATGAATACGGGCCTAAAACTTTGAATGGTTTAAAAAAAACACAAATTAAGTGAGTAGGAATTGTTTCATTAACGGATGCCTAAAACGTGCCATTAGTTACTGTATATAGGAACTTCAGGTTTATAGACTTCCAGATTATAGACCTTGGTTTGAATTAAATTAGATCACTAGCCAACCTCCATAATAAAATCACATATCATATGGGAGATTCATGAGAAACTGCAACATAGCCAATAAAATAATTGTTTTTAATATTATTAAAAGCAATAATTCTGTATTGGGACCAAAACTACCTAAATATTTCTATGGTCATTTTCTTGATCAGTGGTCATGATATGTCTTTTGGCACTTCATTAGAGTGATATCAATATGAGTGTATTTTGATATTAAGCAAAAACAACATTCGCTAGTTATTAAAAATATAAGTGTGCTCCACGCAAAAATGTTTGTACCAGCTATAGGGTGTTATAAGGTGTTTTTTAACATTTTGTGTATTTCTGTTGTATTAGAGCAAATATAAAGATATGTTTTGCGAGTAATTTGAGACTAAAATTATAACTTTCTGACTAGTGGTTGCTGAGATATTGATGTGGTTTTTTTTTTACCAATGGTAAAAAATTAAGTTTCATGGTCATTTTTAGCAAAAGTTGTCCATTAAAGCGAATAGAAATAATTCTGAGTATTTTGACACAAACTATGACCATATCCGCCCAACAATTTCTGAGAAATGAAAAGTGTGCTCCAAGCCAAAAATATTTGTGCCGGCTATATGTCAAAGGTCAAAATTAAGGGTTTATTGACAGTTTTATGATTTTTATTACATTAGAACAAATATAAACATATACTTTGCGAGTAATTTGAGACCACAATTATCACTTTCTGACCACTGGTTGCTGAGATATTCATATTGTTAAGTTTAGGGGTAGCGTATCTAATCAGTTAACTTGTAATACAGGTGCACCACAGGGATGCGTTCTCTCACCCTTTCTTTTTTTATTATATTCGGATTTTTATATTGATATTGATCCAAGTAAATCATTTAATGTTAAGTTTGCAGATGAAACTTGCCTAGTTGGTTTAATTTCAAATAATAATACATCCCTGTTTAATGAATATGTTGAACATTTTGTAGTCTGGTGTAAACAAAATTTTCTTGAACTAAATGCCAAAAAAACTAAAGAGGTTATTGTCGATTTTAGAAGTAAAAATAAAACTAATCATGTAAATATTGAAATCGATAATGAAATTGTTGAAATAGTAGAAAGTCATAAGTACTTGGGATTAATAATTGATAATAAACTAAATTGGGAGAGCAACACTAAAGAACTCCGTACCAAGGCTAATAAGAGAATGTACTTTATATTCAAAATGAAACGGTTTAATGTTAGTTCTCATCTCATTCATATGTTTTATTCCTCTGTTGTTCAATCAATCATTTCTTATTGTATTATTGTTTGGTTTTCTCATATCAATGTAAACAGTAAAAGTCAAATTCAGAGATTAGTAAACAAGGCCAGCAGAGTTATCGGTGTAGAAGTGAAACCGTTAGATGAAATGCTTAATACATTCATACTTCAGAAATTTGACACAATTATGCAAGACCCATCACATCCATTACATTCAGACATCATTATAAGTAGATCAGGAAGGGTTAGACTGACACAGAAAAAATATCCACAAACCGTTTCAGATTTTCACCAATGTACATAGCATGCAATTTATTTAACAAAAACTTTTCAAGATAGTCACTTGTATCATTTTTATTTATTTATATAGTTATCACATCGTATTATTTATTCTACTCAGGTACAAAAAATATCTCGAAATTGTTAACAATTTTGACAATAAAGTTATCTTGTATCTTGGCCAATTATTGACCAGTGGTCAAAAAGGGGTTTCTGTCCACTTTTGGCAAAAGTTGCCCATTAGAGTGAACAGAAATATGAGTCTTCTGAGTAGTTTGGTACAAAAAATATTCCAATACACCCAGTAGTTACCAAGTTACGCAAAGTCTTAACTTTGACCATATTGACCTTTTGGCCCCTGTACTGACCAAGCATCCCAATTTGTTTTCGCCCAACAGCCAAAAAATGATTTGTATTTCATTTTTTTTTTTCATGTATTCCACATTTATTTAGTCATCAATTACAGTACATCATAATTACAGTACAACTGAAAACAGGGATCCTGCATAAAAAAGCTGTAGGAAGTATAGAACAAAGGTATTGTTAATCAGCATATAGTGATAAAAAGTATTTGTTGACCTTTTTTTTATACATTTATTTTGTTTCTTTAAAATAACCGGTTTATTACCACCATTACAAGTGAATTCTTTCAACAATTTTGGTTCATATAATGTGTATAAACTGTTGACTGCAAGTTAGTCTTGTGAAGGGAATTTCGAATTCAGTTTCTGTTCTGAGGTTATGAGTAGGCCTAATACTGTCACAGTAATTAAAATATTTAAAATGTGATGTGGTAACGTTTGCCATAAATCCTTTGACGTTTATTTTTAGTCTCTTAAACAGTGTCTCAGGCTTGTCTGGATTTAGAGAAGGTAATGTATTTTACAGCTCTCTTTTGGAGTTAGTTAGTATTACTTTTAACGTGCTCTTGTATGTATTTCCCCATAATTATTAAGTTACCATACTGAAGGTGAGGTAATACTAAGGTGTTATAAAGACTAATACGGACTTTGTGAGGAAAGAATTCTCTTACTTTTAAAAGTATACCAGTTGCCCTAGACATTTTTTTTCCTAATAAGCTGTATGTTATGTTTCCAGTTAAGATTTTCGTTTAAAATTACATTTTCTTTTCTGTAATAACACATCATTCATTTTTATTTTAAACTCGTTTTTATCAAAGTACTTTTGGTTAGTTCTAAACACAACGTAATTAGTTTTGCTGACATTCAGTAACAGCTTATTTGCTTTAAGCCATACGTTTATTTTTTCTAGTTCAATATTCATAGTATGGTTTAACACTGTAGGGTCATCTCCCCTTGTTATACAAGTTGTGTCGTCAGCAAAACTAATTATATGTCTATTTTACTACTTGCTCGACTTATATCATTGATGTAAATCAAAAACAAAACGTGGTCCTAAAACAGAACCCTGTGGCACCCCTATATTGGTGTCTTTTAAACATGATGATCTACCATTGGCAGGAACATATTGTTTGCGGCCACTTAAGTAGTTTCTAAACCACATTAAAACGATGCCTCTTATACCATAATGAGCCAATTTGCTCAACAGAATACTGTGATCGATAATGTCAAACGCTTTTGACAAATTCATAAAGGTAGTAAGTGCATATACCCTTTTTTCAAATGCATTTAATATTCTATGGACCAAGTCGATCATAGCATGAGAAGTTGAGTGTTTGTTTCTAAATCCATATTGATTGTTGCTTAACACTTTAAATTTTGTAAGATAATTGTATAATTGATTATTGATTATCTTTCAAAAACTTTCGAAAAAATTGGCAACAGCGATATGGGACGATAGTTTGAGGCCAAATGGCGGTCCCCTTTTTTATGTATAGGAACTACTTTGGAAATTTTCAACTTCCCTGGTGTCAGTCCAGTACGCTCACGTACCATCTAGGTCGTATCCACAGATGGTTCTCGAATACACAGTAATTTCAGCGTAAAAAACTGGCGATTTCAAATGTACGTACCGCGGACTATAAAAACATTGTCGTTTTCAGAAACGAATAAATAGACACGATGATTAATGTAGTCAACTAAAATTTGCACACTGGGAATTAGGCCTACTTCCGAAGGAGAAGCTTGTCTTAAAATGAGTCCAAAAAAATAAAACTGTCCCTGTTATAGTCGATTGAAATAGTAAAGTACATGTAACGATACACCACTACGACGTTTATATTTTTTACAATTACTAATTAATACAATAAACAGTAAGAACATTTCGATTGAAATGGTGACCAAAAATGGTTATCACGTACAGTATTTACAATATTGTCAAAGTATTGCAATATCTCAGTTTTAGGTTTATTCTCAAAGGGCCCATAAATTTACCTACTTGTGTTAAACCAATTTACCTACAAACTGAGAGTCTGAGAGATTGGAATGTTCCTTTCATCGCAAATCAATACATTTGTAAAAACGTACATTAAATCTATCAAAATAGTATTTTTTTTTTAAAAATCGGCATGTCTTCAACATTATGATACTGTACTCGAGCTGTTCAACCGGTTTTCAGCTATTAAAAACAATTATCGTAGGAGGAGATAGGAAAATTCGAAGCATCCTCGGATTATTGTGTGCAGGTATTTTTTAAGAGGACATCCATTAGACAGTGTATACTACGGTCGGAAAACACCCCTATTTGGGGCAAATCGTTCAACCTAAATTCATTTTAATTGTCAATAACTAATTATCTAACTCAATTTAATTAGTAAACAGGGTTACATCTGGTGGTTTAAATCAGTACTGAGATTCTAACCAACTTAATATACCATCCAGTAAACATTCTAGAAATAACGCGCGATTTACCGAATTTTGCCAATACGTAAATTTATATTATAGATATATCAGCGGCTTTAAAATATTGTATTTTACTTCCTTTACAACTTTTGCTGAAATGTCATCAAATCCGGGGACTTTGTTTGAATCGAGAGATTCAATAACTTTTAGTACTGATATAAGGTAGCAAAAAAAGCATTGTTAACATAGTTTGCTAGAGGGTGCAGGTAAACCCTTTCTGGCTCCCCAACTATTTAGTTTAAATGGCTATGAATCATATTTTACATCGAGGGAAGACAAATCTGGGGGTGGGGTTGAATTGTTTAACAAGCTCAATTAAACACAATAATACAAAATTTATCATTTAGAAAGAAAATTTGCTGCGAATGTGTTTCTGTTGAAATTTTTAAGGATACAACTAAAAGAAAAATAATCTTCAGTTTTATTTACTTAACGATTTATTTAACGATACAATTTCGAACATTTTTCATGAAAAGAGAGATAAACAATTATTCATATGTGGTGATTATAATATTGATCTTTTGAAAAATTAAAGTAACAAGTACACAAGTCTTTTTGTAGATAATAATAATTATATTATTTAGTAATAGCACCTTCCCTCTTATAACAAAACCAACAAGGGTAACTGAGACTAGTGCTTCGCTTATTGATAACATATTTACGTCAGAGATTGAAATCTCCATGAAAAGTGGTATTTTGATAAATTATATAAGTGATCATCTACCTGTTTTTTCTCTTGTTTACTATAATGTGGAAACTATACAAGAACCCGATTTTATTTTCAAAAGAGTATAATTAATGATGAGAATATAAATAATTTTAGATCTGACCTAAGAAATACAAATTGGGAGATATTGGAAAATGTAAATGACCCGGATTTGGCATATAATCAATTCATAAATGTTTTTACTAATTTGTAAAATAAAAATTTGCCATTGAAAAAATGAATATATCTAAAAAAGCGAAAATAAACCATGGTTTCTACGGGACTTAAAAATGCGTGTAAAAAAAGAACAAATTTTATAAACGGTTTTTCAGATACCAAAGTTTAGCTTCAGCAAATAAATACAAAACATATAAAAACAAACTAACTAGCATTCTTACAATTGCAGAAAAAAACATACTACAGTAACATTTTGAAAGAGAAAGAAAAGAACATCAAGGGCACTAGGGAGATATTAAATGATTTAGCAAAATAAAAATTTGCCATTGAAAAAATGAATATATCTAAAAAAGCGAAAATAAACCATGGTTTCTACGGGACTTAAAAATGCGTGTAAAAAAAAAAACAAATTTTATAAACGGTTTCTCAGATACCAAAGTTTAGCTTCAGCAAATAAATACAAAACATATAAAAACAAACTAACTAGCATTCTTACAATTGCAGAAAAAAACATACTACAGTAACATTTTGAAAGAGAAAGAAAAGAACATCAAGGGCACTAGGGAGATATTAAATGATTTAGCAAAATAAAAATTTGCCATTGAAAAAATGAATATATCTAAAAAAGCGAAAATAAACCATGGTTTCTACGGGACTTAAAAATGCGTGTAAAAAAAAAACAAATTTTATAAACGGTTTCTCAGATACCAAAGTTTAGCTTCAGCAAATAAATACAAAACATATAAAAACAAACTAACTAGCATTCTTACAATTGCAGAAACAAACATACTACAGTAACATTTTGAAAGAGAAAGAAAAGAACATCAAGGGCACTAGGGAGATATTAAATGATTTAGCAAATCGAAAGAACACCACAAATAATTTACCAAGAGAATTTAAACAGGGAAATGAAATTCTGTCTCATCCCAATATTATTGCAAATGGTTTTGATAATTTTTCTTTCATATGTTGGACCTAATTAATTTTGCTAAGTAAATTCCACATATTGATGATACAAGCTTTGGATCATAATATGAATGAAAGTATACAACAATCATTATTTTTAGACAATGTTTCATGTGAGGAAGTTTTAAGAGAAATTCTAAATTTTAAAAGTAAATATTCTTATGGACTTGGTAATATCGATATGAATATGGTAAAAAGAGTAATATTTGAAATTGTAACGCGTATATGTAACCTGTCATTAGAATGTATAACATTTCCAAATATTATGCACAAAAGTGCAAAAGTAATACCTGTTTATAAATCTGGTAATAAACAAGATTTTAACAATTATAGGCCAATCTCTTTACTTTCCCAATTTTCAAAAATATTAGAAAAGATGTTTAACAATAGATTAATGACATTTATAAACACAATTAACACAATTTATTATATAATGGACAATTTGGTTTTCGCCCAAATTATTCTACGACCCATACCTTATTTAAACTTAATGAAGACATTACATCTGCAATAGACAATGCTAATTACTCGGTTGGCTTTTGACACCATTGACCATGACATCTTACTAAAAAAATAGAATATTACGGAATTCGAGGTGTGGCATCAAAGTGGTTAAAAAATTATTTATCAAATCGGATCCAAATAGTATCAGTTCATAATGAAATGTCTGATCCTTTACAAATCATATTATGGTGTTGTTGAACCCACAAATGTGAAAACGCTCACAAATGTGAAAACGTATTACCCACAAATTTGAAAACGACCACAAATGTGAAAACGCATCACTCACAAATGTGAAAACGCATCACCTACAAATGTAATAAACAGCGCCCACAAATGTGAAAACAAACATCGCCTACAAATGTAATAACGCCCACAAATGTTTAAAAAAAGAGAGACTTTTTCGCCCACAAATTTAAAAAAAAAAACAAATTTAGTGCTAGACTCCAACAATTTTGATCGACTTAATACATTAATTGTTGCTTGTAGGTCCTGTCCAGTATACATTGTAGCCCTCATGTGAGATTGCACCGGTACCAATCCGTCTCACTTCCTGCATACACGTCACACGATGTCAAGGTTTGCTGCTTTAATTTGAATGAGGATTTTATGTAGTAAGAAGTCATATGAGCAGGTATTAACTTTAATCTGGCCTGCTCGCAGCTTCTTGTACTTTCTTGTTTATGTTAGAAAGGTCTATATCCTTATTACTCTTTGTGTGAAATTTTGACTTGCGTCCACCACGGATACCTCTATAATGGAAAATGTCCAAGTCTTTCAAAACACTTCCAACAGCAGTAGTAATTTTTCCAGCATATTGTCTCAGGTTAAGTAGCTGTGATTAGCTATAGTTACAGGTCATACATAGTTTACTCGCAGTAATGGTAGATTATAATATCACATATACACCGACTCTAGGCCCTGTAAACAAATCTTCTATACTATGCTGTATTAAAGTTCTAAGGGAACAATAGGCTTTACTTCACTGAACACTGCTAAGAATAACTAGATTAAACCTTCTTTATCCAGGTGCAAGTACAATTATGTTATTGAAAAGGTATCGGAGACAACTATATAGACCAATTCATTCTCATCATTCTGTATGACACTGTTGTCATCGACAAATTATACATATACACGTCTGTTCCCAGTGTACATAATAAAAAAATATATATTTCTGAAAATTTATTATCAATACCACTAGAAACTTAGATTTTTTTTACTTTATAAGTACAAAGTGCATTGACAATAAAAGCATCAGAAGCGTATTTTAAAATGCACCAGCTAAGATCGTACTCGGAGTGGCTCAGAGAAAGACCAAAATACCATAATCTACAATTTACCAAGCATTTTGATATTAATTGTGCTGTATTTTTATCTGCTGTATACATGTTACCATATTAAACCAACAAAACCAAAAAATAAATGTTCCCCTAAAAACCCTCCTGAACAATAAATTCCTGAGTGACTCCAAGATCACCAATGGTTTGGAACTTAGGCTTATTGAAGTAGTAATTTTAAAACTTAATACTTTTCAATAAAAACAAACTAAAATTTCAAAAGATCACTAAATATTTGTTTTTAATAATCTATTTATTCTTCAATTACAGTTTAAGTTAAAAAAATCAAGCTAAGATACATAATTCGATAGAAATACAGATCTTTACTGTTTATCAACATAGTTGCACCAAAGATAGTGTAGTAGGAAGATGTTACACTTCCTATTCGTTCAATGCAAATAAAAGCGAGACAACATGGAGCTAAATTTAAAGGGCGCCTCGCACGTCGAGTAGGGATACGGAAGGTTATTGTATAGGAAATAGGCTATATAACAGAAGAATAATATGACTGTAAAATTAAGATTTAATACGAATTAACATATAAAATGTACTGTTATCTTTATAGAAAGTGCAAATGAATCATATTTTTATGTTTTGGAATACAAATTTGTCTTTCAATTACCTGGAATTGTTCAGGTACCTGGAATATCTACCATATTTTATTTCTTTTATTTTAATGTTTTTATTTGCAAATCAACTTAACTTTAAAAAAATTATTATTTACATTTAATTGTTTATCATTGGACAGAGATAGAGAATTTAATACCTAGCTTTAGAAACACTTTTTAATCAGAGTGAATAAATATATTAGGAGCCCTAGTGGTAATAATAATAGGCCTACAATGTGTATGCCTATAATTATAATAATCGATACGTATGGTTAAATTTCTAAATGGGTAATAAAAGAGAATAGGTAGTATGGCATGTGTAGGCCTAATCAATCAATCAATCTTTATTGTAATCAATAATATTATACAAATAGTCGTCTATAAGGGGAAACATATACAATGAATACGGTACCAGTAGGCCACAACATTTTAGGACTACGGGTATGTTTTTTTACTTTAAAAAAAACAATTATTGTTAATTATCTATTAATTTAAATAATTTAATAATAACTAATAATTATTATATTATGCCTGTAACACTCCGAACTTTCGTGCATTCATCGTAATTTGCCATGATTATGTAATGCCTAACATTATCGATAATATTAATTATAAGCCGATGAGTTCATTAATATTGGTAAGGTATATCAAAGAAAAAAATATCCGTGGGGAGGCCTACTTTACCCCCTTCTTTTATTATACTACCCTTACAAAAAATGTTCTATCGAATCTATATATAGAAGTTTTAGAATTCTATATTAATTAATCTATAGAAACAGATAATTTCTACCTACCCCTAGAGTTTTTAGAAATTGCTGTATAGAAAATATTGAAATTGCAGAAGAATTGCTCTCATTTATTCATAAATCATAAATTATTTGCCAACAAAAATACTGTATACTGTAAAATTTGCATTATGACTTCAGACTTGACTGGGGTTTACCAAGATGAGTAAGAGTTTTTATGGGTACGGGTTGGTTTGGGTACGGGTTGGTTTTTGGGTACGAGATGACCAGCATCCATTCATGATTGCGTCTACACAGGCGCGCGTGAGCCTCCTCCTGATCCTAGCTCAGTGTTTACAATCATGTCATTCCAAAACTCACTCCAAATAAATGTATTAACAATTCAAAAGATCCAAAAATAGTATGAAAACATCATATTAATTTTTAACTTTTTATAATAAAGAAAAAAAAAAGAAGTTTGATGTTTTTTGTGGCTTATTTTTACAATTTATTGCCGAAAACACCATTTTCGTTGGGATTTGCCATTGCGCTCCTCATCTTTCAGATTCGTCTATCCCTACTCGTCGTGAGAGGCGCCCTATCTCGAGCGGTTCTCTAATTTTTGAGCGAAGTGTAACATCTTCCTACTACACTATCTTTGGTTGCACTGAACGCATTTTTGGTTGGCTAGCAACCATGCAGCGCCCTCTATCGTTGTGACGTCACACCGTGATACTCTATTTGTTCATATAACCCTTGACCCTGACGCTTTGACATTTTTTTAAATTTTTATCAAAATGTGTAACAAATAATTCAAGTGTCTACGGAGATACATACAAGCCCTGGGTTGTGGGGCAAAGGTCAAAAATGGTATTTCCGGTCATTTTTTACTAAAATGTCCCATTAAACTGAATATAAATGTATACCTTCTGATCCATTTGAGACCACAATTACCTTTCTGTGACCAGTGGTTGTCGAGATTTAATGACATGTTGGTGTTTCACCCTGACATTTTGACCTTTCACCACATTTCCAAACTGTATAACCAAGCCAAAATGGATTGTTTGACCATCCTAAACCAATTTCTGAAGTCAAATTCTCTGGACCTCAAGGTGCATACGAAAGTTGATCTAGCTACTAGAGTAAAGTTTATTCATAAAAACCATATATGAAGTTTATTTAACTCATTACTGACAATACTGCAAAGTTGTTTCCAATTTTTGCCTGAGCAAATAAAATTTGTATCATCAGCAAATAAGATAAAATAAAGCAATGACGACACACGATAAATATCATTTATGTACAGCAAAAATAAGGAAGGCCTGTTGAACCTACAAATGTGAAAACGCCTACAAATGTGAAAACAACCACAAATGTAAAACGCATCACCCACAAATGTGAAAACAACCACAAATGTGAAAACGCATCACCCACAAATGTGAAAACCCATCACCCACAAATTTGAAAACAACCACAAATGTGAAAACGACCATTGCCCACAAATGTAAACAAAATCAAATCAAATTTAGTGCTAGACTCAAACATTATATCATGTGTATTGAGTTGTTTCAATAATTGTGTGTATTCACGATACGTCTGTTAAGGTCGTCGTTAACGCGTTGGATTATTACCATTTGCTGCTCGTGCGCGCGATATTTGCATGTTAACTCGTTGGTTAATGTACGTAATAGTTCAAGAGGATATTTGTTATTTGCTGCAGCTGCGCGCGTGCACTTGTACTTGAAGATCAAGGCCATGTTATATCACTGTAGTGTGTGGTTGTTGGCTTACTATTATGTACGTATTGTTCCAACTATAACGACGACGACGACCCTAACGGACGTATCGTGAATACACAATTATTGAAACAACTCAATAAAATGTATATAAATACATTAACATTAACTTGATAAAAATTGGTTGGGCCTAGCACTAACTTTGATTTGGATTTTTTTTTACATTGTGGGCGAAAAGGTCTCTCTTTTTTTACACATTTGTGGTCGCTGTTTTCACATTTGTGGGTGATGCGAGTTTACATTTGTGGTTGTTTTCACATTTGTGGGTGTTGCGTTTTCATATATTTATATAGGCTTACATTGTATTGAGTTGCTTCAATACTTGTGTATTCACGATACGTCTGTTAGGGTCGTCGTTAACGCGTTGGATTATTACCTTTTGCTGCTCGTGCGCTCTATATTTGCATGTTAACTCGTTGGTTTAATGTACGTAATAGTTCAAGACGATATTGTTATTTGTGCTGCGCGCGTGCACGATACTTGAAGGTCAAGGCCACATTATATCATTGTTGCTTGTACTTGCGTGTGGTTGTTAACTCGTTGGCTTACTATTATGTATGTATAGTTCCAAGTAGATTTTCGATGTTTTTGCGCGTGCACACGATACTAGGTCATGTATACCATTGCTACTTGTGGTTGGTTGCTTACTGTGCAACTTCATTGGAGCCTGCTTCAACAGAAATTCCCAGCAATGTTTTAACTGTATATATGAACTGTTTTATAAGTTGTTTTGTCTGGAACGCCTCCTCTGCCTTCAGTTCACATTTATCATGCAGTACACACCAATCGTCATGCAGTACACACCAATGACCATGCAGTACACACCAATCGTCATGCAGTATACACCAAACATCATGCAGTGCACACCAATCGTCATGCAGCACATACCAAACATCATGCAGTACACACCAATCGTCATGCAGTACACACAAATCGTCATGCAGTACACACCAATCGTCATGCAGTACACACCAATGGTGATGCAGTACACACCAATCGTCATTCAGTACACACCAATCGTCATGCAGTCAAATATTGCGTAATTTATACCGCCACCTATCGACAAAATAGAATATCACGTGATGTTTATTAGACGGCTGTGACCAGTTGTTGTCGAGATTTAAGGACACACTGGTGTTTGATATTATAACCTAATCTTTTGACCTTTCGCCACATTTTCAAAATGTGTAACCAAGCCAACAATGATTGTTTGACCATCCTAAACCAATTTCTGAAGTCAAATTCTCTGGACCTCAAAGTGCATACGAAAGTTGATCTAGCTACTAGAGTATTTTTTTAAACGTTAAAAAAACAAATTATATAATCTTCCATTCCAAAAACGTTACATGTGAAACCAAAGTAACAATAGACGAAGTTTAAATTGACCGGGTTTATAGCACTACATTTCTTGGAATAGAAATTGATTGTAAGTTTAATTGGAAAAAACAATATGTTAAACGCATACAAACAAAAATTGCTAAAAACATTAGTATAATTTATAGATTAAGAAAACAACTTGAAAGTAGTGTATTATTTATTCTGTATAACTCATTAGTATTACCATACATTAATTATTGTTGTGAAATATGGGGTAACACTTATAAAAGTACATTACAGCATTTGTTTTTGTTACAAAAAAATGGTTATTAGAATTGTCTATAAAGCTGACTATTTTGCTCACACTAAACCTATTTTGTATACATTTAAAACATTAGATATATTTGATGAGATTGAATTAAATACTGCAATAATAATGTACAAAGCCCATAGACAACAACTTCCTCCTATAATCCAACGGTATTTTAAACAAAATAAAGATATCCATAACTATAATACCAGACAGCATGAACATTTTAATATCAATTTAAGGAAAACTACGTTAAAACAAATGTGTTTTATCAAATAAAAGAATTTTAATATGGAATAAACTCTCCGTTGAAATAAAGTACTCCACAAATGTTCATGTGTTCAGAAAAATGTACAAAAAACGTCTATTAGAAAATTATATAATATGATAAAGTAATTATTAAACCCATTCTTATGCATTTGATTTCAGAAAGTAATTCGTAAACCCATTCTTCTTTTATAAATCAAAAATTAAATTGTTTGCTTAGTATTAATGTAGTATTTTGATGGAAAACTTCTTTGGGCTGATTTACATTTATTAATGAATCTGATATTTAAATGGAGTTTTTTATTTTATAATTTTCCCCTTTTCTTTGTTCAAACAATGTTGTCGTTTATTTATCTACTTTATTTACAAAGAAAATAAAAGAAGTTGTCATTGTCATTGTTAAAACCACAACATAATTTCAACTGTTTTTCAAGGTTGAAAACATGTTGCCATTTTGACCAAAATTGTCAATTGGATTTCAAAGTTAAATTAACGTTAAAATAAGATTGATAAACAAACGTAATGATTGGATAAAAACACTACATAATTTCAACCTTTTTCGAACTTTGAAAAAATATTGTAATTTTAACCAAACTTGTCAACAAGGTTTCAACGTAAAATTAACGTTGAAATAACATTGATAAACAAACGTAATAGTTGGTTAAAATACTACATAACTTAAACCTTTTTTCAACGTTAAAAACGTGTTGTTATCTTAAACAAAAATTTTAACATTATTTCACCGTTAAATTAACATTGGTAAATTAACGTAAAGGGTTAGTTAGAAAGACAATGTTATTTCAACGTTGAATCAACGTTTATAATACGCTGTTAACATCATTTCAACACATCAACTAAATGTTAACGTTGATTCGACGTTAAAATTATGTCCTGTGCCCACTGGATGAGTTTAGACCAATTGCTGGGTGGGTTATTTTTCTCATGTATGTGGACAATTCCCCTCGAATCAACATAGCCTATTATTTTTTTCGGGTCATCTTTTATTCCAGCTGAAATATGAAATGACGAATCACCTTGGCCATAAAGAGAAAGCTTGACGTTGGTAAAACTGATTACTTTATCGGCCTCTAACTTGGTCATGAACGCTTGTAGTAGTCTTCGCAGTCCAGCTTGTTCTTTTGTTTGTTCGGCGCCCTCATTTCCACAAAGTCTCAGTATGATATTCGCCAGTGTACGTTTGTTTATCTCATCAACTCGAAACTAACAGATTAAAAACAATTATCAATTGATATGAATCAAGTTAACTTTTACAGCTACATAAAAAAGAAAACCGCAAACTCACGATTGTTTATAATACCCTCTGCTGCATACAGATATGTGCTGACATCTTGTTACACTGATTATAATTACGCTACTTTTAATATAGGCCTACACCTTGCATTGGCAGTGATTTAATATATAATAGCTTTTGCTGCCGTCAAGTTCCACAACTATATTTAAGCAAAATTGTATAGCGCCGCGCAAGATGAGTAATTGTTGCTAAGCTTCTATCATACACTACGCTCCAAGTAATACCATCTACGCCATTATTAGGGCAGAAAAAACACGGATGAAAATAGGTTATAGCACTTCTTATTTCGTTAAAAATAAATTCTTGTGGTTAACCATTTGCGGTCCGACTTTAGAGTTGGTTAATAAAAAAAGGTAGGGAATTATGTAAACAAAGTAAACTAAAAGTTTCTTTCAGATTTGGGCACTTTGTGATTAATTACGTGTGTTTACATTGAGTTGCTTGAATAGACAACTCCGTCTTTGACAACAACATAGATATTTCCCTGACAACGACATATTCCGGTGTAAATTTGTCCGTATGGCTAGGACATCTGGACGATTTTTTCTTATTCTTACATATTTATTTAACTACAATAATACATTTCTATAGGAAACCCAAAACAAAATGCAAGAAATTAGATTGGAAGATTATCGTAACTCGAAGAAACACTCTTTTTCAGTTGATAGTGGTCTCCGGTAATAAGTACTCCAATTGAAAATTAATAAAATATTTGTCATCAAAAACCTACCATGACCACCGGTACTTGTTTTTCATTCTGGTACACCATTATAGTAGACTTGGCACGGTTGCTTTCGAATATAACTTGTTCCTCGTTCAACCCACAAAATACTAGCTTTATGTTAGAAAAACCTTTTTCTTGAAATGAACTTGTGAACTTTTTCCAATATGTTAACAGATTTTTCCAATCTTTGGCGGACGATAAGTCATCAAAAACACGGTACATCAATTTGTGACTGTCTTCGTCGGCAAGACACGAACAATTTGAAAGATCTACCTTCAACTACAAAAAGACACAATTAATGTATTTGTAAATATTTTGGAGGAAATCTTAGAAATTATAAACTTAGCTTATTAACATTCGTGTTATTTCTACCACTGACAATGACAATTATTATTAATGATTATTATTATTACTAGATAATCTAGGTCGTGCCCACAGATGGTTCTCGAATACATAATAATTTCAGCGTTAAAAAACTGGCGATTTCAAATGTACGTACCGCAGGACAATAATACATGTCGTTTACAGCCTACAGGAACGAATAAATAGACACTGTAATTTATGTACTCAACTAAAATTAGCACCATGGGAATTACTTCCGAAAGAGAAACTTGTCACAAAATGAGACCAATTGTTTAAGTCAAATTTAAACAAACTTGATTTGTGTTTTGTATGTAACATTAGGGTTGAGGGATGGGGAAGAGGATAGGTGCAAAGAGGAACAATTTTTAAATATTATTCTTTATCCATTTAGTAACGAAATATTAATTGAACTTATTCAACCTTATGTTCCTAAGCGGTCTCTGAGATCTAGATCTGAGTCTCTTCTTGCCCATTTATTTCATCCTTCCACTAAGTTTTATGGAAATCGTTCATTTTCTTCGGCATCCGTTTTTCTATGGAATGCGTTGCCTATTGAAATCCGTCAGGCTACTTCCACCAGTGTCTTCAAATCTCTCCTCAAAACCCACTTTTTAATTTGTAAATTTCTAAATTGTTCTGTCTTTGTAAAGCGCATTGAGGCTTTCAGCATAATGCGCTATATCAAGTACCAGTTATTATTATTATTATTATTATTATTGTTTTCATGTTTTACAAATAATATACCACTAAACACAGTAAAACATTGCGATGTAATACTTTGTTGAAACTATCACCGTCCTAGTCGATTGAAATAGTAGAGTAGCCCCTACATGTAACGATACATCACTACGACGTGTATATGTTTATATAATGTAAAACAATTTGTGAAAACCACCTCTATTCGGGGAAAATCATAAATTCGATTTAATCGTCAATAAATATTAAATTATCTAACTCAACTTAATTAGTAGGCCTAATGGTTTTCAATTGTTTCCTAGAGCCAATTCATACTTAAGTTGGTTCCTACCCTACCCACCAAAGTTGTTCTGCGTTTAGGGCATGTGATGTACCGTAGGCCTATCCTCTACTGGTTTTACAACGCTACTCATGCCAGTGAGGGAAGGGTGGTTTAACTGCAATAATAAAGATGTGTACATAATATACGGCGAGTGAAAACGCTAGCTCTTTATCCGTTTAAAAAAAATTTATATCCAACCTCTGCAGCACAGATTGAAAAAAAAATGGATCGAATTTCTGTTATGAGTATACAGTACTTGCCTTTACGACGCCTGAGGGAATAGACACTTGTGGAACAGAGATTGGAATGTTCCATTCATCGCAAATCAATACATTTGTATAAACGTATATTAAATCTATCAAAATAGTATTTTTTAAAGAAAATCGGCCTGTCTTCAACATTATGATGCTGTACTTGAGCTGTTCAACCGGTTTTCAGCCATTAAAAACAATTATCGTAGGAGGAGATAGGAAAATGCGAAGCATCCTCGTATTATCGTCTGCGGGTATTTTTCAAGACGGACATCCATTAGACAGTGTATACCACGATCGAAAAACACCCCTATTTGGGGCAAATCGTTGAACCTAAATTCGTTTTAATCGTCAATAACTAATTATCGAACTCAATTTAATTAGTAAACAGGGTTACATCAGGCGGTTAAAATCAGTACCGAAAGTACGAACCAACTTTATATACCATCGAGTAAACGTTCTAGAAATAACGCGCGATTTACCGAATTTTGCCCTTACGTAAATTTATATATAGATTACATTTCATAGTATATGTTTGCCATTGTAAACATCATTAAGTAACTTGCTACTAAATGGAATAACAACAGTAATTATTCAACTGTAAATATAATATTTGAATAAAGTAGTCTAAAATTAAAACAATATTTTTTGGGAAGCGTTTAATTAAGAAAACGCATTGTATATTGAAAGATTCAAGCCATCCCATGCATAATGTATTTGAGATGTTACGTAGCGGTAGACGATACCGGTCCATCACTTCTAGTACCAATAGGTTTCGCAACAGCTTCTATCCAGCTGCCATTCGGGCACTGAATGCTAGTTAAGATTCCATACGAGAGTGATTGTAAATTGTGTTTTTTTTTGTTTTTTATATCTGTATTTTGTGTCTCAGAGCAAACACAGTTTCTATGTATATATTTTGTTTTACTGTATATGCAAATGACAATAAAAAGAAATGAAAAATGAAATACCAATTAAATTAAAATACCAAAGCAAACATAATAAATAATAAACAAAAACTAATAAAATATCGTATTTAATTACCTTAATATTTATTCCTCTGCTTGATATTTTTAACTTTGACGTGTAGTTAGCAACAGTCGCTTCACAAAACGTATTATTCCATCGTATTTTTCCACCACAAGCCTCTTCATTTTTCGTTCGAAGGAAATGTGCACACTTGTCTGCAAACTGACGTTGTGCTTCAATTGTCGTTCGATCCTGAATTTGTTGAAATAGATTATCTTCAACAGACTGAAGTTGCCTGATACAGAAATCAAGCTCTTTGGATTTCTATTTAAAAAAAGAGAATGATTTCATAATTTGTATTCATATTATAATCAAAAAAAGTTAAATATAAACACAATTATTAATCATTCAAGAAGCCTTTTATAGGCCGTACTACGATTACGAATAATCAGTTTTATTTTAAATAATAATAGATAAGTAGGCCTATATTATTAGGCCTATACTGTACTTCAATTTTTAGCCTATTTAGCCTAGGTATTACATGGTATATATAGGCCTACACGTAAACCTTTAGGTATACTAATAATTCAATATAATGAAAATGTAATAATTTGTAAATTGTACCCTATAGATGTAGACGTAAACTATAATTTTCTCCAGTAAAAATGTCATTAAGAAAAAAAAAATGTAAAAAGCGTTATTATTTACCATATTTTCAGCAATTCTTTCTGTATTGCGCCAACCACAAAATCTCATGAATGAATTAAATGACATTGCCATGATTATAGAGAAATATACGAACCTTTCGTAAATCCTACTGATGCACTAATGAATCTGCAATTGATTATTTGGTGACGATTTGCTTTTCCAGAAACTGGAGGCAATCTCTAAATATTTTGCGCATGTTCAGTAGCATTATATTTGTTCTCGCTTACCACTCGTGTTCTCAAGCAAAACCACCAGTTAGACTAGACCGATGACACTACCCGCATCAGGCAAAAAATATTCAGCTTATGCCCTTATAAATTCAAGGTAAGTAATGTTTATCTTTTGACATTTAATTACACACGTAATGGTTGATTCCATTATATACAAGACATTAACAGTTTTACCAACGTAAAGATAGAAAGAAGAAGAAAAAATAACAATCAACAAAATACTTAAATCTAAAATAACATCTTGTTGATTGATTTTCTAATGATTATTGATTCTATTCCACTAATTTCATAAATAATATTTCATATTTATTCAATAATTTGTTCAATCATTTGTAAATAAATGGTCGCATTGATTACTGAAAATAATGACAATGCTGCGGCTGGATTTCAATGGATATACAAAATAAAATAAGAAAATAAATAAATCAAAATGATAAAGTAAAACAGCCAGAAAAAATGGCAGAGGTTCCGAACACCAGTGAAAGTGAGAATACTTGGACAAAGTAGATAGTATTAAAAGTACTTGTCACCAAAAATCAGACATATTCGTAATTCAGTGGCAAGGGTCAAAATTTGGAATTGGCTCATATTTTGCACATTGGTAGGCCTTGATGTAAGTAAACCTCACGTTTAGTTTGTTTGGTAAAATATCGCTTAGTTTTCCGAGAAAATCGAAAAATGAAGATTTCCGGCAAATTGTGTTACTTTTTGGAGTATAATAAGTTTAACAGCCTCTGGAAGCCAAACGTAATAACATAGTGTTTTAATATTTTACTCTTACGTTAACTAGTATCTGTACAATTATTTAGTAAAGTTTCAAAAAAGATTTTTTACTAATTAATTAGTAATTAGCATATAAAAACCTTTTAAAACGTAGTAGTTTTTTTTAATGTGCAATAACATTTTTTGAAATAAAAAAATCCTCAATCTAAAGTATAGATACTAATATTTATGAATCAAGTGAAAACAAATTGGGAAAACTCTTTTACGCTCCACGCCATCGCCACAAAGTTTTAAGAAATTCAAAGATTTTAGCTGTCGGCAAGATCAATGAGGTCTATAATGTTCTCTATTTAGCGCTTTAAGCCAAACTTTTGGAACGAGAAACAAAATGTAAAGGTAAACTAAAAGGTCCTGAATAATTCTGATTTACTTTTCAATATGAACACAAACTAAAAATAAATTGCTGGTTAAATTTCAACGACTAACCCATAATGAAATTAAGCAATTACTATCTGAGCTCAACATTATAACTCGGTTAGTTTCATCAAACCTGTTGTGTTTTCCACTAGGTGAATTTATTCGCGTGAATTGAACATTTTCGCGTATATGCATCCGCAACTTCATTTTTATCAATAAATATTTCCATTGCGCGTCCGTATACGCGAAAATATTTGATTCGCCTAGTGGAAAACAGGCTTTACAACATGATTATCTTCTCATAATAGGGAGTTTTCACAAGCTATTTCCCAAGCTCCGCCCACTTTGTAAACAAATCGATCTGCGCGTACACAAGCATCCATTACAACAATTTTTAGTTACGTGCGTCAAGAAACTTACTTCTGAAAAATAGCGTCAATGAAAAACTTTAACCGAAGGGTATCAAAACATGGAAGAATCATTAACGTTCTGCAAAATAATTTAAAAATAAATGGTAAATTAAAAAAAGTTCTATTGATCATACATTCCAATAATTATCGATCTATAGTTTCCCCTATATTTCATAATTGTTGGGATTTTATTTGTGTTACACGAGTTTGTTGAAAAAATGCACTTTCTTATCAGTGGGAGTATAGTTCAAATTACACAGTAAAATCTTTATTCTTTTGTACACAAATTTTGTAAATAGAGAGGCATTTTAAAAAGCTATGAAAAATAAACGATGTGGTAAAAAATGTTATCAGATGACTAAATATAGGTAGTATAACTCTGGTAATTTTATTTAACTTCATATTTTTTTTTCATGCTATAGCAAAAATTATCCACTGTATGTCCACCATCTTTTTTCACCTTATATGGAGTCACCAGACATGTTATTACATTAGGTTAAACTACCTAACTACTGAAAAAAAAGTCTTCCTGGTTTTTATGGCAGAATTTTGCAAAATTTTGTATTTGACCATATTAAGGGAAATTCATATTTTTTCGTCTTGATTTCTGTTACAAATATTTGATGTAGTTACAATTAATCAGATATTATATTTAAAATTCATGCCTGTATCGGAGCTTTAAAGTTATATTTCTATTTAAGCCAAAGAATAAGAATTGTTCATCGCAATATTGAGTCTATTTATCATCAAATACGCATGATAAAATAAGTTTATGAGTTTAAGAGGTCAGAGGTCAAAAACCAGAAAGGACTTTTGCCGCCATATTTTGACAAACTTTTTTATTAGAGTAATTTGAGGCTAAAATTAAATGTATACAGTTAGCGGTTGTCAAGATATAAGGGGGTCACAACATATGTGGTCATTTTTCAAAGCGCCCACAACGGGTGAAAAATGTTCCTTATGGTGTAAAACACAAGAAAGCAAAAATTCAAACTTGGGAAAAATATGAAATAGAGGAAAAACGTGACAAATGCTGCCTGACTATCTATTGTTAAGAAAACTAAATTTCTTGGTGTTTATCTGGACAGTACACTAAACATCAGATTACTGAAGTCGAAAACAAAATATCCAAAAGTTCTGGTATCATTATCATTATATAGATTATTTCATCCCTCAAAACATACTCCACATTCTTTACTGTTCATTAATCCTCACCTACTGTAATATTATTTGGGGTAATACTTACCGTCCTACCTAAATAAAAATGTTATTAATCAAAGAATTTTAAAGAAAATCGTAAGATACATAGCAAATGATCCTCACTTATCCCATTCCAATCCTGCTTAAAATTCAGGATATAAACCATCTTCAAAAATGTGTTTTTCATTATTCATGGTTTAACTCGCTCCTTCCATCTCAGTTTGATGATTTATTAAGTTTCTATCTTAATTTTCATAATTACAAAACATCTTCTTTCAAAAATAACATTCAGTTCAGTGGTCCAAGATTATGGGATAATGTACCAGTTCCCATCAAAAGAGTTTTTTTTTTAAATTGAAACGACACCTCTTATCAAGTTATTTGTAATTATGCATTAACTTATTTTAAAAGCAGACAAGCGTTGTCTGAGTGAACTGGAATAAAACAGATAAAAACAAAGGAGGCACAGGTTGGTGAATAGAGGGTGGGGAAAGTGAGTAAGTAAAAAAAGAAGATAGATTGGAAGATATAAACAATTTTGGAATGGAACAGCTTAAATGGTGGTTAACTTAAATTTAGGTATAATGGAATAATGTTACCGATATAGAAGTATGTTCCTAATGTAAAGACCAAAAAGTTTATGGTTTTAAGTAGTACTTCCCAGTGGTTTTCTTTGTCGCTCAATTTGACATCGTGGTCAATTGCAATGAAATTTGCAATCGAGTAACCAGCTGAATAAAAATGTTCGGCTACAGGTTGATCAAGCTTTAATGTTTTTGATCTGTGTTGTGTCATTCTCATATGAAGGGTGTTTCTTGCTTCTCCGACGTACTGTTTACCACAAATATGAGATAATTGACGTTTTTTATTAGACAAATAATTGATTGTCTTATCCGAAAAATGCGGCCAGTTTGGTTGTTACTCTTACATTTTTCAGTCGAGTCAACTAATGAACAAGATTTACCGCGAAGGTGACTGCCCGAATTTTGGCTGTCGAGAGAGTCAATGACTTTTAAATTTAGATGTAACTCGTATATCACGAAGGTTGAGCGGAGATGTCCGGTTAGTTCTTCGTTACGATTCTGAAAATCTGAATAACAGATACGTCCGATACGTAATGCTTGACTGTACGTTATGCTTTTAGTACAGTGTCTGGAATGACAACTGCTAGGGAGCAGGTACATATTTTTATCCGTGGGTTTACGGAATAGGTAAGTTTTGAGTGTACCATTTTCTATGGTCACTATAGTGTTAAAAAAGCCAACACTACTAGTGAATTTAGTAGCTGTAAATTTGATGTTTGGGTGGGCTTAATTAATATTCTGAAGGAATGAGTCCAGATTATTTTCACTGTGGGTCCAGATCATGAGCATGTCGGGTGTGTTTCGAAAAATGGTGAATCGATTTTATACACACAAGGCCCAAGTAATATTTTTGATTATATTTGCACTGTATAACCTAGCTAGGCCGTTTACTCTAGCTTGGCTTGAATTCATCTGTCCGTGTATTTATACGTTAAAACAGGATTAGTCGTTTCGACCCATTTAGAACGGCGCAGATCCTGGGGTGGGGAGGGCTGCGACGGGGACATAATATCCCCTCTACCTATTTTTAAAGGGAGGATGGTCTCCCTCTCTTTTTAAGATAAAACCCCTGAATTGTTATTTTCATTTAATTTATAGTCTTATTTAAGTTGTTTATTATTATTGAACAAATGTATCTCTGTGTATTTCACATACCTAGGACCTAACACATATATGAATTACCTAGCCATGCACAATAAATACTATAGATACTAGACCACCAAACCTTTTGTTGCTTTTTACATGATTAATTTTCTGTGCACCCGGTCTAGATTAGTAGTATAGGCTCTGTGTGGGAAAAAGCCTCACATAAATACTGCATGTTTACGTTCTTTATGGAAGAATAATATGTTGCCGTGACAAAATCACACGAAGCGTGTCAATAGAATGTTATCAATAATCACAAACAAAAGAGGAAGTACAACTCTACAAAATTCTTCGAAACCAAACGATGGCGTTGTCCCAAAACAAAGAAATCAATTAATAATAATAATATCAAAGGTAAAACAAACAATAATAATACAATTATTCATTTAAAGTTTAAATAATATTATGATACCAGATGCTATCCATGAGCCCATTGTGAATGGAAGCACCTAAAAAACAAACAAACTAAATGAACTATAACTTTAACAAAAAAATAGACAATAGACCGTTGGACGAACATTAAAAAGTAGTAGGCCTACAGTGTAGCTTTGTACATGGCAAAATAAATGTTGCAAAGTTTAGTATTTTATTTGTTTATTAGCACGATAGCGCCTTCAATTTTCAAGTTATATTATCATTCTAAATTTTCCTATTGAAATTCAAGAAAATCGGTTGCTTATTAACAAGAAAGAAAAACGTGTATTATTTTAACATGGGCCGAAATAGTTATTATTGTTAGACCTGCTAGAGTGTTAAAAGATAGGAGACCACTTTCAAAAGCCGACGAGGTTCTCGGACCGAGCAGTATTACCGTAACAAGTAAACTGAAATTATATTTTCTCGAGAACCACTTGTTTAAAAAACTTTATTTTTGTACAAGAGACAAGAATTATAATTGTTTATTTGTAATTTTAAACATAATTTGATTTAATGTATATGTTTTTTGATACGAGTATTTATAAAAAACACATTTCTTTCACTCGTGGCTCATCCATTACACATAGCGAACAAACTATATCCCTTTAACTTTTTTTCTTACAATTTTCAAAGTTAATAATTTGTTCTATTATTAGTCAACTGAAACTATTGTTAGCCGATACAATTAATATGTTATTTTTTTACTATTTGCAGAAATATTTTTAGTACCAGTATATGTGTCATTGTTTATTTCATTCTGTAAAACTTACATCTACTTGAACTTGAACATCTCCAGTAAAGTGGTACGGCCGGCTCTACATGGTTAATTAAGAACACTGTTTTAGGAAAATGATCAAGATCAGAAGAACAAAGCGCACTATTATAAATTTATGATTAAGTCTTGTGTCCGAGACACAAATTTTTTTTTAATATTTTTTTTTTAGCACAAATCTTTTATTTATTCCTGCAAGAAAAATTATTTGATGAAGCTATATCACACAATTTGTTAAGACATTAAATTATGAAATACATAGATCTCTGATGAGGGGGTGCTTCAATTTCAAATTCATGTAAAGAGCTTTTTAAAATTATGATCAAGTAGCTTACAACCTAGCACAACCTGCATGGTTCTGTCAAACTCGTAATTATATATTTGTTTTGTGTATTATAAATAGCGTACATTAATTGTTTATACTGAAATAAAAAAATTGATAAATGTTGTAGTGTTAATTCTCAATAATTTACAGTTCATTAATGGTATATACAATAGTAGAACTGAACTCACAACATTGCGAGCTTACTTTGTCAATTCATATTGATGAAGATTTAAAAGGCGATATCTGTTATATTAGCCTATATAATAGGAAAATATTAGTACACAACAGACCTGGCTGAGTACGTGGGCCTCTCTGTAAAAAGTAAAATTCAACCAGAAGGCTGAAATTGTTGGTTTCCAAAATATATATAAGGCTATAGTATTAAAAATAATTATTTAAAAATTGATATTTACAAAATTATTATTAAAAAAGAACACAAATGTTAAAAGATAGAACGTTACGTATAAGTAGGCCTATGTACTGTCTCTGGTCAGCAGAACTATCAAACTCAGCAAAACTATTTAATAAATAAGCATCTACATTATACAGTACCAATTCTCAATACCAGTCCAGATGATGCATTTACTGACACTTTCCCGTACGCAAATGTATATAGATGCAAGGTTATGAAAAAAGGCACAGTTGAATAAGCATATCCCACACATTCAAATGACCAAACAAATAAGATAAATTAAATACACACAATCAGTACACATCAACCTTTCAAAGTTCCAGGCCCTTAGAAGATGACAAAACAAGAGGGACACCCACGCAACTTCCTATTACCGATGCATAGGTTTCCATAATAAAAGAACGGGATATGATACAAACTAGAACGAGTACAGTTGTACTTAAGTATACTAAACTTTGATAATATGAATTATTAAAATATTATTATTATTATTCTATATATATATATATCATTATTCATTATAAAAATGGTAATCAAAGGCCGTGTTTAACTAAATTCTCTGATGTTTTACAGATGGAGTCAAAGATACTACAATATATGCTAGATGAAGGTGTTAAACAGGAAACTATAAGTGCTCTACAAGAGGAAGAGGTTATTGAATTAACAATAATAAATTCAAACTTTTCATTTTTGTAAATTTAATTTTGCTTTAGGCCTACATGTACACAAATTATTACTTCTTGAGTATTTTATTTTTATTTATAAATTCTGAACTAACAAAAAAACATTTACGGATAAAAAAGGTGAACAACACAGAAAAGTACAAAGAAAACTTATTTACAAAAAAGGGCAGGACATAAATCCAATGTTCGAAGTACATTTTCCAATGCAGAAAGTATGAAACGTGGTCTTGTTTATCTTTCCTATACGGGTACTTTTTTATAGCCACTTGGCTTATACTTGCTTTAAGCATGCGCCATGGAATTTTATTCTCTTCTTGTATTGTGTTCTCAGTTTACATTTTGTTTGAAAAAATGAAGTAAATACCTTACCAGACAATTTTCCGTATAATGTTAAGACTTACCACATTTCCGCACACGTGTTTCACACGATCAACAACCAAGTGTAGGATAATCTATAAGCGTTTTCATAAAAATGTCTATATTGACATAGAGTAGTAGCTTATTTAATGTATCATTTTAAAAATATTAATGCTGGTTATTCTTATTATAGCTTGATAAAGTTGATGTGATTGACAAGGCCTTGGAAGACCATGCGTTGGACAGTTGCGGTGTGAAAGCTGGCCAAATTATGAGGATAAAGATTGCAGTTGAAAAGTACAAAAAGGATCCAAAAATTGATCTGGTAAAAGTTGTAATATACTGTACCGTCCTACTATGCTTTATAACTGACATATATATTTTGTTCATTTTTACTTTACTTTCTAATGTATTTCTTATACGTAATATTATTGTTGCTGTATTTTTGTTGTTGGCCTATATTGTGATGAGTGAAATATTGGTTTTGACTAAATTATAAATTGGTAAAATTGTCGTTAAATTGCGCTTAGTAGGCATTATTGTTCATTATTATATTCAACTTCATTTAGTTTGTCAATGTTGTTTTTATCTTTAGTTCTTTGCCATTCAATTTGTTATTGTTTACCAATGACAAATCAATAACAAAAAAGTTGATGAATTATAACAATCTTTTTAACTATAGGAAGATATGCAATTAGATCCAGGTAGCAATACTGCCACAGGTAATCAGAACGACGCAACGAGAGAGCAGACAATAAAAAAGGTATTTTTTTACGTATTGTTTGTTTAATGGTTTAATTTCCTGGTTCCTGGTGTGATAATATATTTGCAGCTCAAAATTAGCTTTACATTGACAATTTAAACATTCTAAATTTGTGGTGTTTTTTTTAAATTGTTTTTTCATATTTATATATTGATATTGTTTGTTTATCAACTTTTAAGTGGAGGTTGTCATCTCTGTCAGTTGATTTAAAATTAAAATAAATTTTAAGTCTAATAAATAATTTTGTTTGTTATGGAGAAAAGTTTTAGTAGAAATGTATCCTTCAAAGTGGAGCATTTGAAAGAATATTGTTGTTCATTATTATTTTTATTTTATTACTGTATATTTATCAATGTTGTTTAGTCTTTTGTTCCTTTTCATTCTATTTTCTATTGTTTACCAATGACAATAAATTAGTGAAATGTGATTCTAGAATTAATTATAACAAGTTTTTACTATAGAAAGACACAGGGAGCGATACTGCCACATGTCATCAGAACGCGACGAGCGATCAGAAAAAAGAAAAAGTTAGTACATTTTTAAATTGTTTTAGGATAATGTAGAAAATCCACTTCCTATAATATAATTTTCTTTTTAAGTGAAACTCTTTTATTTAAAGACACTTTCCATACGTTGTATAAAATACTATATTTTATGTAACAATACTATATGAGCCTATTGTGATACCTTTTTCGTTTTTAAACGGTCAAAATTAAAAATAAATCGATTCCCGCTATAAATACTAGCATGCGTGCGGGTATAAAATTAGGAAATTCTCAGCTAGTGCATTTTCCTAAATAAAAAAAAATCTTCATGCTTGGTTTTGAAAAGGTTGTTTATCAACCATCTTGGGTAGTTGAGCAGAAAAAGGATAGTTTTTATGCAGAAGGCTTTTATTTGGTTTGAGTCGAGTTCACAAAAAAATGGCACTAAAAACAAAACAAAATGCAATGCAAGTTACAATAATATTATTGCATAATTTTTGCCGTTGAAACTTCACTTGTGTGTCATTAACCCACTTGGATACCCATTGCATGAATATGAATATATACACAGTGAGAGTTGATTATCAAGATCTGCTCGAAAAACGCCCAAAAAATATTAAAATTATCTATAAATTTAGCCAAATCTCAGTTTTGCAAAGTCATAAATAAAAACTCCCTGAAGCTGACAAGTTGTTAATAATCCTCTCAAATAGTTGGGGAAAAATATAAATAGGGTATGTCAATTAGTTACGAAACTATTGTGTCTTAAAAATCTTGAAAGTGCAATTACAACTAAATAATTAAATTTTTCAGTTTTTCTCACATACGAAATACTTATGTTCACAATATACTAGACTATTTACAGAGAAAATATAATAGCATTTGAAAAAGGAATTTTAAATATATTGGCTCATAGAAGTAACCCTAGATCTCAGTAATGAGGTACCATTGCTCAAAATTGTCCAAGTATTATTTTTGTGGCCAACTTTTGATTTAGTGTGGGTAATTAACATATACATTTCACAATAATATCAACTTTAGAAATGTAGATCCATATTTTTTTAACTTAAAATACAATGTTCTAGGCCTCTTTTGAGCTACTGATATCCCCCCTCCCCCCCTCCCACCGAAATAAATAGAAATAACAATTAATGCAGCAACTACAGAACGCCAAGCTTGGCCTAATACTGCTCTACTTTAAGAAAACTATATATACTTTGTTCAAAATTGAGTTGTATTTGACTCGTATAAGTGGTCGCCGTACGCTGTTTACCAACTAAGCCTTGCTAGGCTGCACTTAATACCTAATAACTTGGGTATTGCATTGTTTTTCTCTTTTAATTATAATTAACCATAAAACATACAAGGAACTTGTTTAATGTTTTTTAAAGTAAAATATATGCATTGATTTTACAAAACGTCAAAAATTGCAGGGAAAGTGTCTTTAATGTTTTAAATATTAATTTAAAAATAAATGTAAATAATTATTCACATTTGCAATCTCTTAATACACAATAATTACGTTGTAATCGTTATATGTTTGAATACAGATAATCATTGATTGTGACAATCAGATTACAATGGAAGACGCTCAAAATTTGAAGCACAAGATAGATGGCATGTTTGTTGATGCTATTATGGAACTGGTTGCAGAAACAGAAGAGGAGCTTCTTCAGGATGCAATAATTGATATATATTCAGATCCTCCATGCTCAATGTTTGCAGGAAACAAGAGTAATACATTTACCGTTTTTCAACGTACCGACGAGTCAATAAATACTTCATTGAAGAATCAGACTATTCCTGATTATAAGACCGCCATGCGTAGTACGACAACGACCGACGAGGAGACCGCGAATGAATGCCAGACCACGAATGGATGTCAGACCACGAATGGATGTCAGACCACGAATGAATGTCAGAAGACCACGAATGATCAGCCTGCCCGTTGGCAGAAGACATCAAAGTTGAAGAAAGGTTTTTGGTCAAAACTGGGTAAAAAATGTATGGTCTTTCTTAAAAATTATGCCCCAAAAATAATTACAACTGCTGCGAATATTATTTTATTGGGTGCAGGGGTACCAGCTGCTATTAAATGGTAAACCTTAACAATACAAAGAAATATTGGCTGAGATAAAAACAAATTCAAATTGTTTAAATTTACATAGTATAGCCTATTTCAAATTTGCTTTTATTCGTCTATATTTTTCTTTTTTTTTTAAGTTTTGGGAAACAGTACATCACCAACTTGAATAAACAATTTATTTTAGATTGATTGATTGGAGACTGCGATTGTAACAATATCATTAGCTTTGCATCAAATTTGTTTTATTTACATTATAAAATCTAAATAATCGATGTTGACATGATGCAAATGCAAATTGTTATTATATCTAATCTTTTTTTCTTTAGATCAAGGAATGTGTGACTTTATGTTTCAGTAGCAATTTAAAAGCATTAGTAACTAACCATTTTTGTTGAAATTAGTACCGTATTACCGTGGGGTGAAAATTCGTCAAATTTAATTCTAAAGGCCCAGTGGCCTAATGATATCAAGAAGATCCGGGTTAGGGTTTATATACCAGTTTATAGGATAGGTAACACATAAATAGATTAGTGTTTTCTTTATTAAGCAACAAATAATAATAGTTTACTATTTGCAAAACACGCAAATGTATTATTACAAATAAATTTTAATTAAGAAAAATGTTCAACTACTACTGTGTTTTTTTATAGTAAATATTATATTTTTCTTCAGTGGCTGAACCCCACATTTATTGTAGATTTTCAGTATTGAAAGTAAAATCATTATAAATTACCTTTTTTACAAAATATTTTTTTATTTTACTAGGCCTACAGTATATGTGAATTTATTAACATGAAACAGGGCCACTTAACAGTGATTTATATCGTGTTTTGGTGAACCAAATCAAATGGATTGTTTAAATAAAGTCTAATCTACTTTTTGCGGTGCAAAAAATACAACCAATCATAGCTCAATAATATGTTTTTAACATCAACTAGCAAAACTCAGGAGACACTCATGAGTTGTGGTTGAAGTGAAATGTAAAATCAAACAACTCCGGGGTTGAACAGGTGAATGTTTCCGGTGGACGAACTGTGGAGACACAGCGGGATAGTCGATGTGAAAAGTACCAACTCTAAACTTCTGTGTTTTTTATGTCAAAATGTTATCCTCACACGATCAATCATTGCTTTTATATTTATTTAAAAATACTTTAAATATTTGTACAAAATATATAGTAGGTCTAAAAAATAATAAATAGTATAAATAAAATGTTATAATGACATCTGAGGCTTTTGAAAATAATTATCAAATTGAAAATATTATCAGTTAAAATTATTTTAATGATCGTCGCGATGTAAACAAACAAACGAAATAGAGGGCGAAAACGAAACTCCGGTGTTGATGTGAATGGGGTCTCTCAGGAGTTTCTGGACGTTGTGAATAATTACAAACCCCGGAGTATCTCCGGAGATGATCAGTGTGCAGTTAGATGTAAAAGGTGTATTATTCACCTATTGAAAAATGGAAAAGCTTTTTGGTCATGACAATGGAAAAGCTTTTTGGTCAGACAATGGAAAAGCTTTTTGGTCATTTATGAGGAAATCGCGAGCGAAAAATGCACCGAAGATGTTTAATATTAATGGGACACTAGTAGAGAATCCCAGATTATTGCCGACCCTTTTAACTCTTTTTTTCAATCAAATTTCACTAATGACTCTGTACAGGTTGAAACTCACACTGATTGTACTGGGAACCATATTGGCCTCTCTCTCCTCAATAACATCATTACAACCCCGTCGGAGGTCTTGTTCATAATTAACGGTCTGAAAATGGGGAAAGCTCCGGGGCCCGATGGCATAACGTCATCGATGCTTAAACTATCTGCTTTTTTTTTTTTTTTTTTTTTATTCAATTTCCAGGTAACATACAAAAATCATAAACAAGGTACGGCATCATTCAACAAAACAGAACAAAAGTACTATCAGCACCTGCGGGTAACCAAAAGTGGATCAGTTCAAAAGAACTGCACTGTCGAGTGGCTTTCCCAACTAATAGTACGGAAAACGCAAAAGACATAAAAACACAGTGATAGTCTAGATGAATTCGATATCAGTAATACATTTTTTCAAATCCTTTCTAAACCCCCCCCCCCCCCTCCCCAAAGTTAAACAGGACTTTGTTACGAACTTCATGCGGGATACATTCCCATATTCGAGGGAAATTAACAAACAGGAAGTATTTAAATGCATTAGTTCTAGCATACATGTGTTTAAAGGTGAGCGACTCTGGATACCGAGAATGAATTGTAAGGTATTCAAATATATCAAAATCAATTAAATTATGCAAACACTTAACTACAAAAATTATACTATGAAATTTCATTCTTTGAACCATATCTGGTAAATTTAGTATCTTAAGCCTGTCAGTGAAATCACCTTCAACACACAATTTAGTAGACCGTCTTAATGACTTGTTAATAGCTATATTATGTTGTTTTTGATGTGGATCCCACACAGGAGCACCATATTCAATAACAGGTCGACATAGTGCATTAAAAAGTCGTAGTAAAATTTCGGTGTCATTGAAACCTACAAACCGTTTGATAAACCCAAGCATTCTCATTTATTTCATCGATACATCATTAACGTGAGCAGACCATGTTAAATCACGTGAGAAGTTAATACCAAGATATTTATGTGAATTAACAGCTTCAAGGGGATTGGATTCGATTGTATAAATAAAATGAGGGATATAATTACGTTTCTTAGTTATGTGCATGACTTTACACTTCTTTGCATTTAATTTCATTTTATTATCCTCACACCATTTGGAAATTTTACAAAGATCCTGTTGTAAGGTAAGTGCATCATGACGACTGAATTCAGGTTTATAAATTACTGTATCATCTGCATACTGCTTCATAACAGAAGAGGTATTTAGAGGTAGGTCATAAACAAAGAGATTAAATAGAAGCGGGCCTAACACTGATCCCTGAGGAACACCCGAGCCCACTCTATCCCAATCAGAATGCTCCTTATTAAGAACAACACGTTGGAATCTGTCACTGAGAAAGGAGTGAAGACACTTTAGGAGAGATCCACATACTCCCATGTTGTGCAGTTTCTTGATTACTAAATCATAGGGAACACGGTCAAAGGCCTTCTCCCAATCAAGGAATATTGCATCAATTACAGGAGGTTGTCTAACATCCATTGTTTGTGACCAATCATGATATAACGCTGAGGCCTGTGTAATACACGATCTACCTGGATAAAACCCGTGTTGCGTGGGACTTATAAATCCAAAAAATTGAAGATTAAAAAGGATGTTATCTGCTATAATACGTTCAAAAACCTTACCTATAATAGAACATAGCGATATGGGTCGATAATTATTAACATCGTTACGCTTACCTGACTTAAAAATAGGAGTGACATTCGCGAGTTTCCAATCTTTTGGTACAAAGCCATCCGTTAAGAACTTGTTAAACATTTTGCACAACACTGGGGCAATAATTGGAGCTGACATGGATAACATTTTAGGTGTAATTCCGTCTGGTCCAGGGGATTTGTTGGGTTTCAATGACAATAGAGCCTCGAAAATAGTTTTTTCAGTAATATTAATGTTATTAAGGGGAACAATATCTGGGTGAACACAATTACAGATCTCATAGTTAACATTGAAATTACGATTAGGTTCGTTAAAGTTTGATGCAAAGAATGTGGAAAATGCATTTACCGCATCGATATCGGAAACCAAGGGTATACCATTAAAAACAAAGTTTTTGACTTGTCCAGTCTTACGCCTTGTCTTAACATAACTAAAAAAACGTTTGGAGTCACCATTTACACAGGCGACACTTAATTTCCTAATATATTGTAAATGAGCTTTTTTTGTTAGGTTTCTTAATTTTATTACTAAACTTTCTATATTTGTCCATCTTATTTGGGTTATGAGGATGACGATGAGCCTCTTTTAGCATTCGTTTCTTTTTACGAGCCATGGTAACCATTTCTTGAGTTATCCAAGCTGGCCTGTTTCTTTTTTTACTTTTGACTTTAGGGATACAATCGTTGATAGTGGCGAGAAAGAGGTCTTTAACATTTTCCCACATTTCCTCACAGTCTGATTGTTCCAGGCACAGTCCCCAAGGAACCGCCCCCAACGTTGTAAAAAGATCGTCATGGTCACATTTACTATATTGATAATAATATCTATCTACAGGTTTAACTTTACTGCATCTAGCGTTAATATTAAAATAAACCCCAAGGTGGTCACTTGTACTGAGACCGGGATGACTTCTGAAATTACATACAATGTCAGGGTTATTGCACAAGACCAGATCAATAATGCTACTTTTGGTGTTAGATACACGAGTAAAAAAATCAACAAATTGTATAGTATCAAGTGGAGCAATAATTTCTTTAAATTTCTTATAAACTAAGGGACTATCAACACCGTAATCATAATTAAAATCACCAGTTAAAATTACACCACAGTACTTATGTAAAATAGAAAGGATAAAATCAACGACATCGTGGAATTGATTGAGCCAATCGTCATTTGAACTCGGTGGCCTATAAACAGCACATATTAAAACGTTAAAATTGTTATTTACAGTTATTTCAATAATTTTGACCTCAATGTTAGTAGGAAAGTCAACAATAGAGGATTTAAATGCGTTCTTCAAAGCTAACAGAACACCACCACCGTGTCTTGAACGGTCTTTTCTGTACACAACGAATGAGTCTGGAAACAATTCCGTACTATCAATAGAGGAGTCCAGCCACGTTTCTGTGACAATCAAGATGTCCATTTCATCAATTGCGATACGCGCATGGAATTCTTCGATCTTATTCACCACACTTCTGGCGTTAAATAAAGCAACTTGAATAAGGTTAGTTTCAAAGATGGAAGAATCAGTTGATGTATTGCTGGATGCAAGTGACAATATACTGTTGTTGTTGTTCAATGAGTTGTCAAAAAATGAGTCCGATAGTTGTGGTAGGGAGCAGATGTTACACGCCCATGGATTATCTTGATAAAACACATAACTATCGCTGCTCATAGGTATGCACTTGATATGAAATATGTGATGACATTCACAGCAAATCAGACATTTTTTATTGCGTCTCGCCGTTTTAGCGCAAGATTCACATGTATTCTTCGTACTATTACCGTTTCCAATATGCTGGCTCTTGTTCCTATGCATCAGCTCTGGGCCTGGGTGAGGATGAATGTCGCCACTAACCAACAAACATAGGTTTAAAGTCGAATAATGATTGGCGTAATATCTCACAGGCCTACTTATATATGTAAGCCCCTTTCTGAGCTTTTCAATCTTTCGCTTCGATCTGGCGTTCTTCCGACGGAATGGAAAGTGGCCAATGTGGTTCCCATTCACAAATCGGATGATGTTAAAGTTATAAACAACTATCGTCCGATTTCGCTATGTAGTGTTGTGGGTAAGATACTTGAGAGAATCGTGTGTAAAAATCTAACCGACCACCTTAACTTGCATGGTATGATGTCCTCACAGCAGCACGGGTTTGTCTCCGGCAGGTCTTGTCAAACTCTCCTTGCCACTGCTTACACCCATTGGTCTGATATTTTGGATGAACGCAAGCCCCCTCCCATTGATGCCCTGTTCTTAGATTTTAGCAAGGCTTTTGATCGGGTCTGTCACTCTCTGCTCCTTGAGAAGCTTCACCGTCTTGGGATCTGTGGCGAAATTTTGCGGTGGTTCACATCTTTTTTATTGGGTAGGTCTCAAAGAGTTGCGTTTAGGGGTGCCCAGTCATACCGTTGTCCTGTCTCCTCGGGAGTCCCACAAGGTACCGTAGTGTACTCGGCCCGGTTTTGTTTAATGTATTTACTTTAGACTTGTCCTCCTCCATTGAATCGAATATTTTACTTTATGCCGACGATGTAGCAGTCTACAGTGCAATAAGATCTACCGAAGACAGTGCTGCATTGCAGAACGACATAAACGAAATTTATAATTGGAGTGTTCTTAATAAATTACCGCTTAATCCTATTAAATGTAAGCACATACGGTTTACTAGATCAGCCAAACTTAAGAACAGTGCAATCAATTATCTAATTGGGGAGAACGTTATTGAGAGGGTGGAGTGTTTTAAATATATTGGGATTACCTTTACACACAAGCTTGAATGGGGTACCCATGTCGCAAATGTTAAGGCTAAGGCGTCCAGGCTTCTGGGGTTTATCATGAGGGTCGTGCGTTTTAGAAACCACATCGTTTTCCCGAAGCTTTTTAATGCTCTTGTTAGACCTATTATGGAGTATGTGATGCCGGCGTGGTTTCCGTATCGAAAGGGAGAGATTGAATCTTTAGAGAGGGGTTCAACGCCGCATGACCAGGGTTTGTATACCTAAATCCTGTGGCACCCTGTCTTATGAGCAGAGACTTGGAGTTCTTGGTCTTCCGTCCTTTGATGGTCGTATAAATTACCTATTGATTTCCTTTGTTTCCTAATGTCTCGATAACAAATATAATTTTAAAATTTTTGATTTTGTTCAGATTAACCTCAGGCGTGACAATGATCTACTTGTTCACAAGTTTGGTAGGACTGACAATTCTAAATTGTCTACATTTAAGCAGTTTCAACGCTCATGGGATAGGTTGCCTCAGGATCTTAGAAATACGCTCCCGATTAACTTAGGCTTATTTACTAATAAATTAAAATGTTATTTTACGCTAAATATTTCCTTTTATTCTTTTACAACTATCGGCCATTAATCCGCGAAAAATTGAAACTTCATTTGATATCTGTGATAATTATAACAGTAATAATAATAACAATAATAATAATAATGATAATGTCTTGGGTAACTTTTGTATAGATATTTTGTACTTTTTTAATCTTCACGTTGTTTTTGTAATTTTGTATTTTATTGTTGATTGATTTTGTTTTGCTGGAGACCCACTTGATAGTTTGATTTAGTTCACTTTTGGGAATCCTGTCTCTCTCTATTGTTTGTTATTTTTTTTGTTATAATTATGTGAGACGAAATAAATGAAATGAAATGAAATGAAAAAAATGTGATGTGCCCATATATGGACATGATGATGTCATATCACTACCATATTTGGGCATAGCACTACCATATTTGGGTACATCGCACTTTTTTGTCAAACTGGTTTCATAGTGTATACAGAGCTTAAAGTATAGATCAAAACAATTCCGAACCAAAATTTGTTGAGTTAGCTGCCAGGACTTTTAGGATGCCAGGTCTTTTACCACTTTTCTTATCTATTAGACGATTTTATTTGTAAATGTACCATTATTATTAAAACTAAATAAGCACCTCCCTCAAATTAATCTCCGCCTCCCCACATCCACACTATAAGGGGCTCTACCAAACAATAAACACTATACGTAAAACGCTATTAATCATTTAAGACACTGTGAAACATGTTAGTGAGTAGGTTAAATTTTACGAATATCAAGCATTTCAATGATAGCCGACCGAAAACGTCCATGCCAGAATGTCCTAAAACCTTTTTACCCGACCGAGTCATTATCATTCCGAGAACCATCGTCTACACTTCCTAGAGGGGGAGCGAGCGAAGTGAGCTCACCCTCTAGTATTTTAAATACAAAAAGAATCCCAGATTTATATTAGGCCTATTTTTCTTTTCATTATTGCTTGTGGATGCGTATTCAGTTGTTTGTCTTTCACTCAGTACCTAAATAAATTTATCCATTGTGTGATATTTATTTGGTACTTCCTATCCTGTCAATGCATTTTCTACAGCCTTATAATCATGGAAGCAACAATATCTAAAACGTCATATTCTGTAAAAGGTTATATATAAAAATTATGAAATAAGGCAGTTAAAAAAATTAGAAATGCAAATTTAATCCATTTGGTAATTTTTATTGATGTATTGTTCCTGTTTGAAACGATAAGGTATGTGTTGGGATGATTGTCCTTAGTACTGCCTCATGCAATGACGTCACGTTAAATCTAGTGGATTCATTCACATCAACCATTAACTGCTAGTGACACAGCTAAGCGTGCAACTAAGCATTTGGAAACACAAATTCAGATTTAGGAAGATTGTGCGCGTGTTTTGTTTAAAGTAAAATAAAATAAAATTGGTTACAGTAATATATATGGAAAGATAATACATGTTTAGCTGTGTTTTATACTTGACTTTCAAGATATTAACAACATTGACAAGCCTCTACATATCAATCTATCTAACATTAAATCATTTCTTTTTAACTAAGAAATATATTTTTGTAATTGTTAATTTTTTCGTATAATCATTTATCGTATTGATTAGATTAAGTCATAACATCTTTCAATCTACTTATCCAGCTAGTCTCCGTGCCAGCCGTCTATTAGCCCCATTCCGTTGTTGTCTGCAAACCAGCACTGACGAGTTTGTTTTGTACCAGGCCCAGGTTCGTCAGCATATTCCAGTGTCACCGGAACTTGACGAGAATTCACATATTGTGTGCCCTTTATAGCAGGTTTATCGAAGTGTACATTATTGAGACGTATACGGCGATTTCTGTTATAAAATTGTCCTACAATAATATAGATAACAAATAACAAACATGGTTAATTAAAAGCAGTCTACTTGTAAATATTCAGATTCGTACTGTTGAAGTCGTGTGATTCAAATATCTTAAGTTCATTTTCTTGATTTTGTTGGGCTTTTTTTCAAATTGTATTCATCAATCAATTCTAGTGTATCTGGTGGGAGATTTGTTTTATATTCACTACAATAATAATTGCAATATTACTGTAGTTTAATTCTACAGACTGATACATTTTGTGAAAAAAATTTATTGTTTTAATATACTTTGTTTTAAATGTTTCCTTTAAATGTTAGCAGCTTTCTCACCATGTGGTGTATCACATCATTAATCCATTGATTAATATTATTTGCTTTGTATAAGCATTGGACCTATACATTACTATAAATAACCTATGAATTCATCAATACACAGCAAAATTTGAAATTCTAAGCAAGAAAAAAAAATCTTGTTTTAAGAAAAAATTCTTAAAATAAGTATTTTTTTTCTTGTCAAGATTTAAAATTACTTAAAACAAGAAATAATTTTCTAGAAAAGACACATTTTCTTAAATTAAGTTTTGCAATATTCTTGAAAATGCTTATTACAAGAAATATTTTACTTAAAATAAGAAGTCAATATCATTCTCTTCTTATTAAGAATAGTTTTGCTTAAAACAAGATTTGAAAATACTTAATTTGAAAAGTATTTTACTTAAAATAAGAAATCTATATTATATTTATCCCTATCAAGAATAATTTTTCTTAAATCAAGATTGATGAATTATAAAAATTACTTAAAACAATCAATATTTTTCTAGGTAAGACAAAGTTTCTTAAATTAGGTTTCGCAATAGTCTTGAAAATACTTGTTTTGAGAAATATTTTACTTAAAATAAGAAGTCAATTTCACACTACCCTTATCAAGATTATTTTTACTTGAATCAAGATTCGCAATATTCTTGAAAATGCTTATTACAAGAAATATTTTACTTAAAATAAGAAGTCAATATCATTCTCTTCTTATTAAGAATAGTTTTGCTTAAAACAAGATTTGAAAATACTTAATTTGAAAAGTATTTTACTTAAAATAAGAAATCAATATTATATTTATCCCTATCAAGAATAATTTTTCTTAAATCAAGATTGATGAATTCTAAAAATTACTTAAAACAATAAATATTTTTCTAGGTAAGACAAAGTTTCTTAAATTAGGTTTCGCAATATTCTTAAAAATACTTATTTTGAGAAATGTTTTACTTAAAATAAGAAGTCAATATCATACTATCTTATCAAGACTATTTTTGCTTAAATTGAGATTCGCAATATTTTTAAAAATACTTATTTTGAGAAATGTTTTACTTAAAATAAGAAGTCAATATCATACTATCTTATCAAGACTATTTTTACTTGAATCAAGATTCGCAATATTCTTAAAAATACTTATTTCGAGAAATGTTTTACTTAAAATAAGAAGTCAATATCATACTATCTTATCAAGACTATTTTTGCTTAAATTGAGATTCGCAATATTTTAAAAAATAATTATTTTGAAAAATGTTTTACTTAAAATAAGAAGTCAATATCATACTACCCTATCAAGACTATTTTTGCTTGAATTCAGATTCGCAATATTCTGATTTTGAGAAATGTTTTACTTAAAATAAGAAGTCAATATCATACTATCTTATCAAGACTATTTTTACTTGAATCAAGATTCGCAATATTCTTTAAAATACTTATTTTGAGAAATGTTTTACTTAAAATAAGAAGTCAATATCATACTATCTTATCAAGACTATTTTTGCTTAAATTGAGATTCGCAATATTTTAAAAAATACTTATTTTGAGAAATGTTTTACTTAAGATAAGAAGTCAATATCATACTATATCCTATCAAGACTATTTTTGCTTGAATTGAAGTCAATTCTATTTTAATATTCTGAAAAATACTTATTTTGAGAAATGTTTTACTTAAAATAGATTGTCATCCTTATATTCACACAACGGTAGAGCAGTTAGCACTTCAGTTTCAACTGATGAAAGAATCTGGGTAATCAAACTGTTTGTGCTTTGAATAATCGATTGCACTGCAACCTAAAGAAAATAATATTGATTTAATATTTTTTATATTCAAGTTTTAATATGTTTAAAAACTAAGTTGTGCTTTAGATGGGGAGCTATGCAGCCTAACAAAAAAAATGTTATTTGTAACAATGAAATTGGTCACAAAAAAATGCAACATAAACTTAGAGTGTATAATGCCTAGGCCTAGGCCTAGTACCCAAGTCCTATAGTTACTATAGCTAATAGTCCTGTATAATAACAGTACCAGCAAGGCCTAGGAAATAGACGTATTTCTCTAATAAAAAATAGTTTAAAATGCATAATTGTTGTAATTTTAAAGCAAAATGGCTTACCTGTGGAATCTTGTTTCTCTCCTTTAATTTTAGTAGAAAGAAATCAGCATTTTTTATACTATTATCTGCTTGTTCATCCTCTAGTTAGTACTAAGTAGGCCTTCTTGCTGAGCATCAACAAGATAATTAATATTAAACAATCATTAACAGTATAACAATACTAAAATTATCACTACTACTAACTATCGTCAGTTGATAAATCATCCCCGTTATAATAGTTTTTTTCTTCATTAACTTCGTCAGTCTCCTAGTCTAGGCCTAGTTCTACTTCATCCTCAATTGGCATCCTCGTTTTCTCCAGGCATACTTATATACTGATGTTTCCATCGTCAACTGCAGGAGGTTGCCGATTGTTATACTCGTCCTTAAAATGGCGTCTTATGACATGCTTGTAAAACGAATTGTAAATTCCAAAGCTTGCCGGGCAGCGAACCACCAATTCCACATGTTACTCGAAAATTCGGAGTATTTCCATGAATTGAATTATAATGCCTTAGCAAATAGGGTAGCAAATACTGTACCTACTTCAGTTTACTGGCACCAACTTATCGCTTTTTTTCGGACTGCAACAAACATGTGTCATTATTATTGTCTGTCGTATTACTGTTGGTCCAGACGTTTTATAGATTTGCTTTAACCACCATGGAGGTTTATACCTCCATGCTTTAACGTTAAGCAGTATAATGACCTTATACATTCTGGGTAAAAGGCCAGCGATAAATTTTTGGTTATAGTTGAAAAACAACACTGTGTGTGGTCGATGACCTAGCTCCCGGCGGGATCATGGCCAACGGTTTTTTAAAGTAATCATTCAAAATCTAGAGTTTGTAAGTACTGTAAAAGACACCTTTCATCGCAATTTATATATTAAATGCTTCAATAGGCCTAGTAAGATTAGTCTAATATAATGTCGAAGGAAGACGCTTTGTTGAAGATCCGAGAAATAGATGAAGAAGTGGCCAACATTTTAACAGGTTCGTAGGCCTAATAATTATATTTTAATCTACCAGCAGTCTAGGCCTAGCCTAGGCTCCTTCCTATTTAGTAATACTGTAGGCCTGGAACTAGTAGGTCTAGGCTAGCCTACTATGCCTGTACTGACGGACAGGTGTATAGGTTTAGCTTAGCATTTTAGTTCAGACATTGACAGAGGGGACAAATATTGTCGGACCTATTTCAGCTAGGTATAAGGAAGGCCTAATAATAGATAATACAATTATAATGTAACAGTTATTTTGCAATGTAGCCATGAAATATCTACGAAGGATTATATTATATACACATATTCCAATGAGAAATATAATGACATTTAAAAACACTTCTTTATATTTAATTAATTGTACACACTAAGTAATCCCCGAAGTGATCACATCGATATTGAAACTTAATGTTTTTAACTCTAAATTTTTAAAAAAACATACTAAAAAAACAAACAAAAAACATACGTACTGCATAACTAAAATTGTTATATTAAATTTCTTTTTTTATCTTAAATTATTTGTTAGGTAATTGAAGAAGTTCGAAGGATACTAATTATTACTAGGCAAAGAGGAATGAAATACAAAAGAAAGCTTTTTAAAAAAGTGCTTAGCAAATTTTTCCAAAGAAGGGAATAATATAGTTTATTTTGGTATTTTAAAGAGAAACACCAGTCCTCCATCTGGTAAGTACAGTGTATGTTTTTGTACTTTTATCTATTCATAAATATTTTTATAATGGACCAATGGTAGTGAGGAAAATACGTGTACATATTGTGTACGTATTTTTAACAGCTTGGTTCGACTCAAGCTAGTGTCATGCACTCCTCCCTTTGACAACTAAAATTAAATAAATGACTTATGAATATTAATTTTTGACATATTAATGCTCTCCTGGCCAGCCCACCCTTTCCCCTTCCTTTTACATTGACCACCTACAAAACTGTAGGCTACATTATTAAAAATTTGAGCTACAGTATATCAAGTTTATGCCCATACATTATTCCACTCATTTAAATAAATTTATATAATATAATGTTTTCAATTTGTTATTTTTGGTTAGGTTCAAAGATAACCCATATGTTGTCAAATCTGTCAAACATATTTGTTGGGAAAAACTCATCAAAAAAAGTCTGCCGACCTTGAAGGTATTTAGTGTTTTTAAAAATTTAAAATACAAGTAACATTATGTACATTAAAAAAAAATATCTTAAAGTGTTTTTTTAAAATCAAATTTATCTTAGCTTAAAATTCGAGGTATATACTATGTTTACAATAATTTATTAAAATCAAACAATTAAACAAAATTTACATTTAATTGTATGATTGTTATTATAAACATTGATACAGAATAAAAACATCAATCAGGATTGAGCACCGTTTTGCCTAAATAGTAATATTAAAAATAAATTTAGACCCTAATAATTTAACTAAAAATAATAGATACAGCCAGGCCTGTCTTTGGGATCGGTATAAACAGGGCAAAGTTTGTGATTAAAAAGTTCAAATGCATATTCCACCCACCCTTATGTCTTATAATGTAAAATTATTCTTACCACCGTTCTAATATTGCGTCATGTTTTTGTGTTTACCGCCCCAGATATAGGACTCTAAAACCACACCGTACCCAATTAGTTGATGATGTTACACATATTTTAAATACAGTAATAACTAAAACTATATTAATCTCTTTTCATTTTTAGGAACATGAATAAAGATCCAGAATCCTGGTCTTCACGCCGATCAGGTAATATGCCGGTATTGCTTTTGGACACAGAAATGGCCTACATTAAAGTTTAGCAAACAATTCTAACTACAAAGAAAGCAAAATTAGATGAGGCTCTAGTTACTCTCCTCTCCACTTTTTACCTTCTGGATTTCGATTATCCAAAATGAAAAGAAGTAGGCCTCACTATCCTTTAACAGTTAGTGATTTGTGATGAAAACACACCTGTACACTTGACAAAGGCTGTTGAATCATCATTAGTATACATTAATAAATTTAAAGACACCTAATAGTTTAAAGCCCAGGTGCGGGAGAAGAATTTTACGAAATTTGTATTTTACCATTTTAATGTTTTTAAGTTTTCTTTTGATGGCATTTTATTATTAATAAAAACAAGTTTGTTTTAAAGAAGTTGTATATATTATTGTACCTAATGTCATGTAAATTGTAGTTCTTAATGAAAATAACAGTATTGTTAATATTATGTTTTATAACATTCTTGAATTTATTTGTTTAAGTAAAATATTACTTAAAATGAGTATTCATTTATTGTTCTTAAAATAAATTTTTAGTGATTTATATTTTATAGAATTCTTGTTTCAAGCAATTTTTTTCCCAATATAAGTAAGAATTTACGAATTTTAATTTGATAGAATTCTTGTTTCAAGCAATACTTTTCTTAAAATAAGTAAACATTTACTGGTTTTTATTTGATAGACTTCTTGTTTACTTATTTTAAAAAAAGTTTTGCTTGAAACAAGAATTCTACAAATAAAAATCGGAATATTCTTACTTATTTTAAGAAATATATTGCTTGAAACAAGAAAACTAAAAATATAAATCGGAATATTCTTACTTATTTTAAGAAAAATATTGCTTAAAACAAGAATTCTAAAAAATACAAACCGGAATATTCTTACTTATTTTAAGAAAAATATTGCTTGAAACAAGAATTCTACAAATAAAAATCGGAATATTCTTACTTATTTAAAGAAATATATTGCTTGAAACAAGAATTCAAAAAATACAAATCGGAATATTCTTACTTATTTTAAGAAAAATATTGCTTGAAACAAGAATTCAAAAAATACAAATCGGAATATTCTTACTTATTTTAAGAAAAATATTGCTTGAAACAAGAATTCTACAAATAAAAATCGGAATATTCTTACTTAATTTAAGAAAAATATTGCTTGAAACAAGAATTCAAAAAATACAAATCGGAATATTCTTACTTATTTTAAGAAATATATTGCTTGAAACAAGAATATTAAAATTAAAAATCGGAATATTCTTACTTATTTTAAGAAAAATATTGCTTAAAACAAGAATTCTAAAAAATACAAATCGGAATATTCTTACTTATTTTAAGAAAAATATTGCTTGAAACAAGAATTCTACAAATAAAAATCGGAATATTCTTACTTATTTTAAGAAATATTTTGCTTGAAACAAGAATTCAAAAAATACAAATCGGAATATTCTTACTTATTTTAAGAAAAAAATTGCTTGAAGCAAGAATTCAAAAAATACAAATCGGAATATTCTTACTTATTTTAAGAAAAATATTGCTTGAAACAAGAATTCAAAAAATACAAATCGGAATATTCTTACTTATTTTAAGAAAAATATTGCTTGAAACAAGAATTCAAAAAATAAAAATCGGAATATTCTTACTTATTTTAAGAAATATCTTGCTTGAAACAAGAATTAAAAAAAATACAAATCGGAATATTCTTACTTATTTTAAGAAATATATTGCTTGAAACAAGAATTCTATAAAATACAAATCGGAATATTCTTACTTATTTTAAGAAATATCTTGCTTGAAACAAGAATTCAAAAAAATACAAATCGGAATATTCTTACTTATTTTAAGAAATATATTGCTTGAAACAAGAATTCTATAAAATACAAATCGGAATATTCTTACTTATTTTAAGAAATATATTGCTTGAAACAAGAAAACTAAAAATATAAATCGGAATATTCTTACTTATTTTAAGAAAAATATTGCTTGAAACAAGAATTCTATTTTAAAAAATCGATAAATTGTTACTTATTTTAAGGCAGATACTGCTTAAAACAAGAATGAAAAAAGCAATTAAATTCTTGGTAAGAATATTGTTCTTAAAGTATTATTTCTTGGTAAGAATAATTTTCTTGATAAGAATTTGTGTGATTCTTGTTAAGAATTTTACGATTCTTGGTAAGCCAAAAAGTATTGAAATACGGACAAGTCAAAATTTACTTGTTTCAAGAAATATTTTGCTTGAAACAAGTTTTTTTTTTCTTAAAACAAGAATCAGAATTTTGCTGTGTACATGCAGTACCAAGCGATAAGAGGGGTGGGGCTTGCGGGGCGAGTTAGAATGTAAGCGTTCCATGATAAAATATCTATTTGACAAAAAAAAATATTCGAAAAAATCCTAATGTTAAGGACATGCGATGATCTTTTTGAAAAATTTACTATCTTCATTTTGGAGTCGAGGAAATGTGTTCAGTTGCTCAATTATTTTAATTCTTACCAATCAGGCCATGTACGTCATCGGAGAAACCTCTTCCAACGTCCACATATAATCCCAAGTAATACACTTGTAGAGCTCCCACGTGGATACCTATGCCGCATTATAACCAATGTAATATCTGTACCAATCATGACTCGAATTTGATCATTTTCCCCGATGAGCGATAAATATTGATCACCCAGCCAATTTATGTTTTGCCACCTGATGACAACCTCATGTAACTTTGCATATGACGGTGTTACAACTATCGTTCTATTTCTATACTTCAAGTGTATTTCTCTTAACAACGGTCGATGCTCTGCATTTTGGTAATGGGACTCGACAATTAGTGTACCAGTAACCTTGATCCCTATGAAAACACAAATACCAATGTATTACTATTATTTTTAAGCTTATACAAATAGCCTAAATGGCCAGAATTCTTTACGCACATCTACTACATCATCTTTAAATTTTGTTTTATAAATTACCTGAACAAATTTAATAAAATAAAAACAGATAAGCTTATATTTATTTGGTTCTCGTTATCCTTAAGTTTCTATCATAGGCAAATTATGTATCCCTGAGACGCTGGTATAATAAACCACAACCTTAACCTAACCAAACCAAACCTAACCTTAACTTACTATTATTGTAACCTTTGATCGTAATTAGTGGTAGTGTAACAGTAGTCATTATAACTACTGTAATAGATACAGTAAGTCTACTGGGAATCAAGCGCAATCTCTATACAAAATACGGAAAATCACTACATTATTGATAACTGAATCATTATATATAATCAAAATGCAGCAAAATATCCGTCATACGCCCACAAGTGTGGCCGTCTATCAGCTGAAACTCTCGCACTGTTATTTTTTCCTAATTCAATGAAGGATGTTCGATTATGTATGTACTGTATTTTAAAAAGTCAAAGTCTGGAAATTGTCTTAAATTTAAAATGTTCATTCTTTTCAATCAAGAACATTCTACATTTATCTATGCAGTTATTTATTTTTGTCTTAATTCCTGCGCGTAACCTAACGATTTGAATTTGATTTCATAATATGATCACCAGATGACTGCCAATTATTGACACGGTAATGTTGCTTAAAGATTTTGGTTCCGTAATAACAACTTTTTATTCGCACAGCTGATACAGGAACTTTGGGTTGAATATAAACTCAATTATAGGATATAATTCACATTTAGTTTTACTTATAGACATACATATACCTTGTTTCGGATCTTGAATTAAACGATAAGCATCACCTGGGTAGCTTTCAATGTTGAAGCAAACGTATAAGTTTGAATTCGGTATTCTAACAAGATATTGATTATCGCCCACACCTGAAATACAATTTTTTAAAAATGTGGTAAGTGATGATTTTGTTTAAACTACCTTTTGTGTATCTAGGTGTGGCATATGGACTTAAGCCTGCACTTAACCCTTGCAACGATGTCATTGTAATGATGATCTATAAACATTTGATTGTACTACACATACAGGCCTACTATTTCCATTGTGTTTTTGTTGGGTTTTTTTTCAAATGACACCCACTTCCATATCATGTGGCCAGGCACAACAGACTTGGAATAATGGGAATGAATTGTTTGCTATGGGTATTAAGAACCTAACCCTCTGAATAATCTCTCTCAAATTAAAGTAAGTTATGGCCTGGTGCTGTAGGCCTTTCTAGTCTAGGTCACGGTACACCATACCCTGGCTTGGCCTGCTAGGCTTGGCCTACTTACATTGGAAATAATTCGGGGTCGTCATCTTTCTTTTGGCATTTATACGCCATATGACCCTTAAAAGCTTTCTTTTTTTACGAAAATATTTTTTAACGATCTGACCGCCAGTAACTTCAACTTTAAGCGAATTTCTTCAACTGACGCCTGTCGCTTTGTTCATTCAATCATTTAAACATTTATTTCAGACTGAAATAATATACGCATAATACAAAATAATAATTAAAGAAAAAAGTACAAGGCAGTCAGGGCACTTAAAGAAATTAAAGTTTAAAATGTATGAATAACCTGTTTTAAAAATCAAGACAAGGTTAAGTTCTTTGTATTGAGAAATAATAGTATCTTCTTTCTTTGTTAACGGAAGGCAGGAAGAGATATACTAATTTGTAATCTATTGTTAATATTGTTCCATACACTTTGGGCCAGATACAGAAATACAATGTTTAGAAGTCTCATTTGAACTGGCCTTCAGGCATTATTTGTTTGTTTTGTTTACAGTTATGTTCAGTAACTTAATAATCGTTATTATTGTAACAAAATCGTTAAAACAAACGGAATGTTTTGATATTTTATTCGATAGTTATTAGCTATTTCGAAACTTGAATGTTGGCCAGGAAAAATATTTGGCAATATGTATGAATAGTTTGAATCCAAAACAGTTAGGAACATATATACAGTTTTAAGTGGAGTTAAATTAAAGTCATAACTTACTAGTTTCTTTTGTTGTCCGGCTGTTTGCTGGTAAATTAAAAATAATTAAGATTTTAATGCAAGACACGGAACTCTTAACATAAACAAAAAAATACTTTAATTATTCCTCTTATTATAATGTTATAAAAACAATTGTTTCAGATAATTTTATTATACAGATAATTCAGTTTGTTTGTCGTATTGACTAATGTTTAGAAACAGTGGATGGTTTAAAATAGGACAGCATCTTCCGCATGTCCCCTCAGACTTGTTAAAATACAACACATCTTTTACCAATTTTTAAGTCTAGATGTCTATTTTTATTAGTATAAATATTATTCTGTATACATATATTTCCGTCACCCCCTTATGTGAAATATCGGGATGTAGGACTATTCTGATTATTGTTGTAGTCAAATAGAAAAATTACAAAATCTCATGCACACATTTTTTGCATATACGGGCTTTCGAGTTCTTTACCTGTTAACTTAGGCCTACTAGTTTCTTGTGTTGGTTCACTGGTTGCTAAAAGATATAATAGTACAAATAGCATTAATAATTTGAATTAAAATTCGGTACTTAACAGTGAATAAACAACTTGAACACTAATTAATGTTATTTTCGCCGTCGTCTTCAATTAGAAAAACTTTTGTTTCTATGCATAGTTATATGTAAAACTATATGCTTAGAAGAGAATTATTAGAATTAAACAGGTATTTTGTTTCAAGCCTTTGCTCCAGCAATACTTAATGTAGGAATAACGTTTGTGAAAATGTAAAATCCACGTCGGTCACAAAGGCATTTCTATATTGCATTAAAATAATTTACATGCTATAGAACAGTCTCTGCTTTTATCCACAACATTCATTTATTTTATTTGTTAAAATCAACTCTATCATTTTTATAATCAAACTGTTAATTACAATTCTTGAAGCATGCTTAACACACTATTTTCGTGGTTTCGAGGTTCCCTACACAGAAATAGCTTAATTGATCCAAAAAATTGACTGGGGTAATCATGTAGAGTTTTTACAACATTAGGCGCTATATAAATCCAGGATATTATTATTATTATTATTAATTTGTACAGCTTTAGATTGTACTTTCATAGAACAAATGTAAAAGGGATTTACTAAGAGTTTCATCCACTTTAATTAAAATGCTAATTTTAAAAGCAATATTTTTATTTATATTTATATTGGCGAATATGATCATTTCAGGTAAGCTATCGTCAATTTGAATTCCTATGTAACCGATTTTGTTTAATACTTCAACTGCATGTTCCATTATCCATCTAGATATTCAGAGGGATTTGATGGCGTACATTTTTAGTTTTATTGAGTTTGGTTTTTCTAATTTATCAAATTTAAACCACAGATATTTTATTGAATTTTGAAAGCAATCCGAACCATGGATCCCATTATGGACTAACTTTTTATAATTCACGTTTAAACCACAAATAGATAGGCATATTTGGTCACGGAAGACTCCATTCAATTGGAGGGAATCCGGACCAGAATTCCAATTCTTAAGCCCTTTTTATTATTTTCTTATTATAGGCCGTACGTTAAAACTACAAGACGGTTCTTTTTCAAGATTCTTGATCCTTTTTCTTTTTTAACACCTGGCTGTAGTTGCATCTTTCAGATTAATTTTGTTTATAATAATATTTATACAAACTATGAAGAGGATGCGCCCAAATCAAGCACTACGTTAGCAAACACGCAAGATCCCGAAAATACTATACAAATTGGAGAAGATCAGCTATAAAAAATAAAAATAAATAGGTCCAAGGGATATCAGTTTCAATATATTTTTAGCCACTAAACTTTACTATTCTTACGTTGGTGTAAATACAGTAACTTTAAGCTCAACTTATTTCCTTTTAAAACCATCATTTTTCGAATGGCCAATAACATCCAAATTATTCTAATTATGAAAAAAATACAGGCACAGATCATTTCATTCAATTGTCATTCAGATTTTCCAACCATTCATCTATAACTTAATAGAGACAAGTGAGTGTAAAATGTTTTTTTTTCTAAATATATATATATATATAAACAAATCAGGCAAAGAACATTAATTCTAAACATATATATATATATATATATATACATATATATATATATATATATATATATATATATATATATATATATATATATATATATATATATATATATATATATATATATATATATATATATATATATATATATAAATCATACGATATCATCAATCATATGATTTATATATAATTTACACAGTGCTACGCAACATCATTGATTTACATATAGGCCTACACAATATTATTTAAAAAACCGTTGCGAATTAAAGTTGGAATTTATTCTGACTTGTTAAGCCTCCACTGATTGTGAGGGCGTTTGTTGTATGAGAGAATGTATCTGGTGGGTGAAAATCTGTGATAATACCATACATGGCTCTGTGGTCTAGTGGTATGATACTCGCCCTGTAAGCGAGAGGTTGCAGGTTCGAATCCAGCCAGAGACATTTTTTCATACAACTAAAAAATACGGAACTTTCGCCAATGAGCTATGCTCGACGCGATTATGAGATCATGTTCCGAATATGAGCACTGTTTCTATAATTTACAGTATGATTTATATATAATTTACACAGTGCTACGCAACATCATTGATTTATATATATATATAAATCAATGATGTTGCGTAGCACTGTGTAAATTATATATAAATCATACCATAAATTATAGAAACAGTGCTCATATTCGGAACATCATCTCATATATATATATATATAAATCAATGATGTTGCGTAGCACTGTGTAAATTATATATAAATCATACCGTAAATTATAGAAACAGTGCTCATATTCGGAACATGATCTCATTGGCGAAAGTTCCGTATTTTTAGTTGTATGAAAAAATGTCTCTGGCGGGATTCGAACCTGCAACCTCTCGCTTACAGGGCGAGTATCATACTACTAGACCACAGAGCCATGTATGGTATTATCACAGATTTCCACCCACCAGATACATTCTCTCATACAACTTTCGCCAATGAGCTATGCTCGACGCGATTATGAGATCATGTTCCGAATATGAGCACTGTTTCTATAATTTACAGTATGATTTATATATAATTTACACAGTGCTACGCAACATCATTGATTTACATATACACAATATTATTTAAAAAACCGTTGCGATTTAAAGTTGGAATTTATTCTGACTTGTTAAGCCTCCACTGATTGTGAGGGCGTTTGTTGTATGAGAGAATGTATCTGGTGGGAACTTTCGACAATGAGCTATGCTCGACGCGATTATGAGATCATGTTCCGAATATGAGCACTGTTTCTATAATTTACAGTATGATTTATATATATATATATATATATATATATATATATATATATCACAACCAAACGATATTATTTATGTCTATGTTTTATTGCCTTTAATGTCACTTAATTATTGGTTATGTGTCTGTTTATAATAATGCAATGAAATCAGGACAAAATCTACCAATAACTAGACTTCTTATAGACAAATATTTGCTTAATATATTTGCAACGAGAACGCCATTTGCCGTAGTATTTATGTCAGCATTGAAAAACAGCGTAAATATTAATTTTCTTTCGAAACCGGCAAGTTTCTTATTATAATAACATTTTTTCTATAATACCGGTAGTAACACAATGATCTAACAGCGGAAACATTTAAACCACACGTTCTTATATAAACAAAGGGATAACAAAAAATATAACAAAAATTTCGTCATAGCATGGATAAAATAAATAGAAGGATATGTATCAGCGGTAACATCAACATATTATCCAACGTGCTAGCATTTTTTTCCTGTAGTATTGTTTTGTAAGCATTGTTAGTAAAAATGTAAATGGAACAAGAATTTTTTTTTCAACTATTAAAATGTTTCAGTAAAATTTGTCTATAAATGTTAAAAAGTAAGAACTACAAGAAAAAAGTCAGGCATATGAGATCGAAGAGAAAGCAAGAATGATTAGGATTAAAGTAACTCATCATTAAGATCATTTGTTAAATTATCGTGTTTAAGTGGGCAAGAGTATGAGAAAAGTATAGGAACAAGACCATCTATATGGCTGCAGTCACATGCGCAAATTTGAGTTAGTGTCTACCGACTGACCAACCGACCGACGGTTGAAGATATCAGGATGTCTTGATTTGATTGAGATGTGTTTCTCGATAACAGAACAGTCATAAGATCCATATAGACATTTGCACACAAATGAGATCAAAAGGAAGTTTCCTCTCGACTCAAAAGTCATGAGCTAATCTTCATCTTTAATCATAAACTGATAAAAAAAAAATGTGCATCTAAATTACGTGGCTTTTTGTTACCAGTTCAGCAATTTGCTGTGTGTTTTCAATAAAAATATTAGAAATATTTAGCCGTTTTTCAACAAATGCCTTGATTTTATGGATAGATTCTTCTCTTTTAACGCCTTCAAATCGTACATTGAATAGCGTTTCATTTTAAGGACCTGGCAATCCAGGATCTCAATGCTAGTTTTTGCTTAGTCGATACGCCTTTAAGTTTGTTTTCATACTCAGCGACCTTCTGCTCAAGCTTTGATAGTTTCAATTTCATTCAATCCGACCCAATATAGTTGATTTTTACTAGGCTATCGATCTTAGCTTTTTTTATTTCAAAGTTCTCGCCATAATGCTTCCACATTCATCTCAGCGGGCGTTTTCAATGTCTGTTAGCAATTTTCTCCCTTTTTTCTAAACATAGTGAAAGTTTTTTTTTCTGTTTTCGGAAATCATTGTTAAAAATCAAAATTCAAGATTCAATTTTATTTGCCAATTTAAAATGGAAATAATATGAGTACATTTTCAAAAATTCTAAAATGTAGGTCTATATTAATAAAATTATTACTATAAAAATATTAAAGCGTACTTGAGATATATTATTTAAAACAATGAAATACCACATGGATACAATATTTTAAAAGCAACATATAAGAACATCAAAAATACTATAAACATTACTTTAGACTGGTTCCAATAATTAGTTAAAATGTGCAATAAAAACTGGCGAAAAAAATAAAAGTGCTGACTTTACTAAGCTTAATCTATATATAAATTTACGTAAGGGCAAAATTCGGTAAATCGCGCCTTACTTCTAGAATTTTCACTCGATGGTATGTAAAGTTGGTTCGTACTTTCGGTACTGATTTTAACCGCCTGATGTAACCCTGTTTACTAATTAAATTGAGTTAGATAATTAGTTATTGACGATTAAAACGAATTTAGGTTCAACGATTTGCCCCAAATAGGGGTGTTTTCCGATCGTGGTATACACTGTCTAATGGATGTCCATCTTGAAAAATACCCGCCAAAAAAATGCGAGGATCGGAGGCTTCGCATTTTTCTATCTCCTCCTACGATAATTGTTTTTAATAGCTGAAAACCGGTTGAACAGCTAGAGTACACCATCATAATGTTGAAGACAGGCCGATTTTCTTTAAAAAATACTATTTTGATAGATTTAATATACGATTATACAAATGTATTGATTTGCGATGAATGGAACATCCCAATCTCTCAGTCTGCCAGAGTTTGGTTTAACACAAGTACTGTAGGTAAATTTATGAGCCCTTGGTTTAACACATACGGTAGGTAAATATATGGGCCCTTTGAGAATAAACTTGCAATACTTTGACAATACTGTAAATACCTATTAACTATTTTTCATTTGAATCGAACATTTCTTACTGTGAATGTTCGTACTGTTAGATGTAATATAAAAAAATATATACAAATAAACTTTATTACTGAGACTGTGGATAGGCTCTACTGTTAGATATACAAATAAACTTTATACTGACAGTTCCTTCTCAACGTTTGTATTAATTAATAATTACCAAAAATATAAACGTCGTAGTGGTGTATCGTGACATGTACTTTAATATTTCAATCGATTATGACAGTGACAGTTTTAACAGTATTATACTGAGTATAATACTGTATACGTTTTCATAAGTAAGCGCATATACATTTTCGTGTTTTCATTGACGAGATTGTAATAGTAACTTCAGTAACTATTACAGTACTTATTTATTATACGACACAAGACAATTGTATCTGACAGGTACGTACATTATTCTAAAAAATAAGTCTAGATAGATCCCTTAGGCGTCATAAATCACAGGCCAACAAATCAGTACTCATGACAGAAATTCGACCCAGTTTGGTTCACACAAATGTTTACAGGAATTTCAACACCACAACCGATGATTTGCCCTAAATATTTAGGTAGACTACAGTTTAATTAGTATTTAGAGGTATATTATTTATAGGCCTATAAAACATGAACAAAATATTTCGTTACTCAGTGGATAAAGAATATATTTAAAAATTGTTCCTCTTTGTACCTATCCGCTTTCCCATCCCTCAACCCTAATGTTACATAGCGAGGAGGCTTCGCATTTTCCTATCTCCTCCTACGATAATTGTTTTTAATAGCTGAAAACCGGTTGAACAGCTAGAGTACACCATCATAATGTTGAAGACAGGCCGATTTTCTTTAAAAAATACTATTTTGATAGATTGCTAGAGTACACCATCATAATGTTGAAGACAGGCCGATTTTCTTTAAAAAATACTATTTTGATAGATTTAATATACGATTATACAAATGTATTGATTTGCGATGAATGGAACATCCCAATCTCTCAGTCTGCCAGAGTTTGGTTTAACACAAGTACTGTAGGTAAATTTATGAGCCCTTGGTTTAACACATACGGTAGGTAAATATATGGGCCCTTTGAGAATAAACTTGCAATAGGTTCGGAAAATGTTAAAAACCAATTTCTATTATTTGAATCGGTAAACAGTTTCCATTTATTATACATTGATAATGAAACATGAAATATTCCTATTTATGTCCCTCGAGGTTCATTAAAATTTATATTTAGTAGTCCCACGGACTTCATCTTAGCCACTCCCCCGAGTGCTAAGGCCAAATTTATGATACCCTACTTTCTATGTAAGTTTATGTGCTTATAAATTAAGACTCACGTAAACAGCTTGATTACATCATTTTACAGACAAACGAAACTTTTTTAAACCTACTGTTTCAATAACTGAGTATAATACTGTATACGTTTTCATAAGTAAGCGCATATACATTTTCGTGTTTTCATTGACGAGATTGTAATAGTAACTTCAGTAACTATTACAGTACTTATTTATTATACGACACAAGACAATTGTATCTGACAGGTACGTACATTATTCTAAAAAATAAGTCTAGATAGATCCCTTAGGCGTCATAAATCACAGGCCAACAAATCAGTACTCATGACAGAAATTCGACCCAGTTTGGTTCACACAAATGTTTACAGGAATTTCAACACCACAACCGATGATTTGCCCTAAATATTTAGGTAGACTACAGTTTAATTTTTCACTGAATAGGAGCTTGCATTTCCGATTTCCATTTCGCAGAATGTCTAGGTCTATTTATTTAGTTTGGTTCTTATAATATATAAATACAATCAACTTTATTACTGCGGTTCCATCACCACCACCACGTGCCGCCCAATTCCCGTACATACATTTCCATTTCTCCCTAATTTCTTTAATCCACATAAATTAATTGTCCTTTATGGAATCCAGTATTGGTTTTGTTGTCTCTATTTCTGAATACCCCAATTAGGGGGACACTTCCGTTTTTGTTTAGTGTCCCAAAAAAGTCCCCGTCCGTGGATTCTACTGTATTCGAGAACCATCTGTGAGCACCCCTAGATGGTACGCGAGCGAAGCGAGCGTGCCATCTAGTTGTTTCAATTGACATTATTCAGCGTTATACAACCTGGTCGAGTAAGGATCTTTTATATCTCTCGGTTCTACATCTGATATATCTATATAGACCGGCTTCAGAATGAGCTAGGTTTTCAAAATTTATTTTCTATGAAATATTTTTCAGGCAAGTACGTTTCAGGCAATTTTAAGCGTTTACAAAATTGCCATGAGTGCGCATACTTTTGCGCGCGCACTGCGCGTTAAATGTTGTTGCGCACTCTTTTTGCCCGATTTCTGTTTTCTTGACTTACTTTTCAACTCGAAATTACGTTATACGAGCACGTCAAAAGTGACAGGCTACGCACGTGTAAATTAAAAAAATATAAATGTTTTTAAACATTTCAACATTTTTAAACATGTTCAGTAATTTCGGTCAGTATAGTTCACTATGTCGGTCGGTCGGTCTGTCGGTCTGTCGGTCTGTCTGTCGGTCCGGTATCACTATGCATTGTAGCACGCGACTTAATGGCTGTTGGCCTTGTTTTAGTAAAATGGGGCTATTTTGGCGGCCATTTTGATTTATCATCCCAACCCACCCCAAGATGCGCGTTTACCTGAACTTTTCTGTTCATACACATGATAAAGGCCCAAGAAAACATTGTGTCATTAATGTCCTCTCCGGGTGGCACCTAGCTCATTCTGAAGCCGGTCTAATACAGATCATTTATTTCGGAACGCATTTTAATAATTACTATAATAGACTATTCCAGATTTGAGAAAAATGAAATGCTGTAGGCCTAGGTATTTCGTGTTAAAAGCGTGTTTTAGGGTAATTTTGGGGTGCTGAATTCAAATATGCTGTTTAAGTCAGTATTCAAATCAATTTTCTGTCAAGGAAGAAAGTTTATAATACTGTCTTTTGTATTATTCAAATACTGAATTAGTCTTTATATCCGTCCTAAATCCCCAAGGCTTAAATTACAGCCTATGATGGCGTGTTACTGTTGTATACGGTACTGTGTTTTTGCTAGTGCAGAGATTAGGACCTAGTTGAGACGGGGTCATTTGGTTATGTTGTTTGAATAATAATACTGTATTGCTATACTTAGTGTATACTGTATTGATAAAGGACTTAGAATCAGTTGATGTTGCTAAAAGCACGGGTGCTGCCCAAATTTTCAATGATTGATGTTAAATTATCGTTTTCTCATATTTAGATATTTAGTGAATCTCTATCCGACGTGACAGCGACATTGTATGCAAGATAATCAGGATTAAAGGTTTATTTTGTTTTTCTCAACCAAGTTTGTCCTGTTTGTTTGTATCATACTTGCGATCGATTTCGTTAGTGGCGCTCTATAGTTTTTAGAAATTACGAACTCTACAAACAGATTTTTGGCTTATAATAACAACAATCCTTTTTTTTTTCAAATCTTAGGAAAATGAAAGAAGAACTTTATTACAAAAAAACTACAGTTAAACATGTCAATGATTTCTTTTTGATCATCCAATAAACAATGTTTGCATAAACGTTAAACTTACGTTTATTATTTTTGAGCTTTCGAGCATTTTGCTTCGTCCCTGGTATGATCATCGTCGGTACACAACAGATACAGTATGGCTGTTACGGTTGAGTAATTCTTAACGGTAAATCAAATTACTGTAGACCTACTGCAGCTTAGTATAAAATACATACAATATTAATCTGACCAAAACGCTAATTAATTATACAAATATCATGCATTAAAAATATATTATATATTTCTAAAGAATGATCAAATCTATAAAGAAAGAATGTGTTTTAAATATTTTTATGACATTTTTTGGGGAACTTTCTAAACTGGTTTTAGCAAAATGTCCTATGTTTTAACATTAGCGCAAAATCAAAAAGTGCCCTTCCAGTTTTACAGTTTTATAACACGCGACACTAATGCATTCGAGTCACAAATGGATACGTTTTATCAATTTGTTGGTATTTTGTTATTTTTATTCACGGGCCGATTTGATTGTTCGGCCCGGTGTATCTTTCCATTCGACATCATTATACCTTTGTTTGGCATGTTTAAAAATTGTATTGGCAAAATGCCCCAGCAAGAATTAGTAACACTGATTACAAATGGAATTCAGTAAACATTTGTTAAAGATAACATTATTTGAAATTGTTGTTGCCTTGGCGATATGCTTAAAAACTACAACACTATGAAATGATTAGCTCGCAACAGCTTCTATTTGTTAGCTAAATTTTATTACATATGCTTAATATGGCTAATGTTGCTAAACTAAGCTATGGCAACCTTTTGGAATTTGATAGCCGTGAGACAGCCAGGTATAAATGTAGTCGAAAATCGGTTTTTGACGTTCAAAGTGAATTTGTTCCCACATCCAGGCAGTTAAAATCTATCAACTCAAGCCCACCAATGCAAACATCAAGGCGATGGAGGAGTGCCTCTGATGCATTTTTTCCGCAAGCCAGGTCTGGTAATGTCAGCCTACGAAAACTCTCTCTTTACTTTGGAAAAGATGTGCCGACATCAATGTGGTGGCGTTTTAAATTGGAAACCAAAAGTGAGAAAAAAGAAAAAGACATTACTATTGAGGAGGTACAGACATATCAAATTGAACCAACAATAACATTTAATTGCTCTGCCGTTGAGAGAATAATTGAGGAATCGTTACATGTTCATCTGGATGGTGAAGAATACAACCCTAAAACAGCTGGTGGATTGGTGAAAACACTGACGAACATAATTCAGTATCGTGTTAAATGTGAAAAGTTCGATAGGTATCGATTGATTGTACAAGTCTACCTAGGTCATCCACGTGAACACAATCTTGTCATTTCTAGTTCTTTTCTTATTGATAGTGAAAGAGACAGGTTTAGTAGGGCTGTTTTCTCCTCGCCAAGAATATTTGCTGTAGGTGTCGTATTTGGAGTGTACTTGGATTAAACATTTAACAGGTGTGTGGCAGAATAGACAAACTTTTAAAAACGCTTGTGCTTGTGCTTGTGGTGCTGCAACCTTCCCGGACCCCGAAAAAAGAAACGATATAAGTGTTGTACCGATTGAATACGTTACTGTCTTTCGCCAGAAAATACGACAACTCATTTCCGACTGAGAAGATGTGGCGGGGGGAAGCTTTAAATATGCCTTCTTAGTAAATCTGTATAAATGTTGTATCCAAGATAATACGACGTGGTCTTAGGTTATCCAATGGTATGTAGAGACCGTACAAGTTTCTAAAAATGTAAATAAAGCTAACTTTTAAATTTAAAGGCAACTACAATTAATTGTCAAATTTCAAAATTTACTTTTTCATCTTACAAAGGTTCTGAATTTAAACAATTAACGTTTAATCATAAAGACGTGCCTCATTTGTTTATATTATCATTATGCCAAACTTACTATCTCAAAAAATAGCCATAATTGGCAAAAAGTAATTGAGTATTGTATTATAGTATTGTCACGTGATTAGTCACGTTAGTTGGTAGAGTATACATTAATCATCATTTTAACAGTTAGGTGACAGACGTAAGCTTTAAAATAGGTCGGTGGTATTTGTTTTGCGCAAACTATAATCCAAATAAGACGTTTATTTGATAATTTGAAGTTAATTCTCAACAAGAATTGTTTCTATCATCAGTTTAATTGGGAATTTTTATTTATACGCACATACATTTCTAGAACTAATTATCGTGTAGGCCTACTTTGATTGATCGAGTTTTAATCATATTTAGCCATCAATTTATATTTTCTCATTTTCTCATTGTTAGGGGATACATTTATATTACTATTATATTATTATCACTTTACCATAGTATTGTACTGTATATATTATATTGGTTGTAGACTAGACCAAAGTTCAGTAACCAGGTTGTTAGTAATTGTACCTATGAGACTGCTCATAACTCAAGTTGTCAGAGACACTTGTTTGATATTCCATATAAGGAAATTGTTACAACAACTTCATACTAAGATGATGATGTCATTTGAATTTCATCTTAAAACCAATTTCATCATCTTTAAGTTATTTGATGAGATCATTATGATCACCCCACATATCCTGCATAAGAATATAAATAGTGGTACATTAACCATATTTAATCAGTCCTAATACGAATACTGACATAGCTAAACTAAATGCTGCTAAAGTCTATTGTTGAAGTATCTAGAAGTCTGTTTGACTGTTTTGAACAACTGAAGTAAAGCTTTATATCAGCCTTGGGCTCAGCTATATTTGTAAGTCTTGAATTTCTTTATGTATTTTGATTGTGTGTTACCACCATCTTATACTTTGATAATTATTTTATATTGTTAATTAATCTTTATGTTTATAATCCTTTTAATTGATTTTGTTATCTTTTGCTTTTCTGTTTGAAGAATAAAACGTGGATTAGAGTATAAAACTTATCCATTGTATTGCCTATCTTCTGTTTGTGCCTTGCATGTAACATCATTTATAATAAAATACTATGTTATTTTTGCATTGCCTGTAACGGGGTCATCCATAGATATTAGCCTACAAATTCATAATTGTAATGTATACTGATCATATTATATTAGAAATAATAAACAATAAAGAACCAATGATTGGACTTTGAGACCAGTTACTCTGTAGTCGAAAACGGTTTACTTTAAACAAGCATGCTGATATGGTTTGATATCTATTCATTGCAAAATGTAAAACATAATATAGCCAAAGAATACGGCAACTTTCACGGTCAACAACAAATATAATTTTGTCTCTGTAATCCAAATTACATGAATAATCAAGGGAAAATGATAGCTTGGCATTACATAACTTCGCTAAATAAGTTAATATCGAAATGTATGTTAACGTGATTATAATCTAGTGGCCTACTACTCACTAAGCATGATTTTTAAAAATCATACGAAGGGCGCTAACGTCGTGAGAAAAGGATATCGGGGTTAGTTGTTATACACAGTGTTCTATTGTTTTTGTTACTAAATGAGCTAAATACATTGTTTTATTGCAAATTCAAGAATAATCTATTGGTTATACAAAAATCGATTATATTAATCGCTATAGACTGTATGACACAACAATGATAACTTTAACAACTTAGACCACGTGCTATCATTTGTATATTTACTTTTATAGAATAATGACCTCTGTAAGTGTTGGTAATGACCATCATCAAGTGTTTTATAGGTTACAGTTATTCGCACAGCGGCTTTAGCCAGCTAAAACCCCAGAGGACATAATCAATAAAAAGCTTTATCATCGCGAAGTTATATAATTATCTAAGGCTTACATTTTCAGACTTTTATTAACTCGACTAATTTTATAGGTCCAAGCTGGTCCAAAAACACGTCAGGGAAAAGAAAGTCTATGAGGGCTCATGGTTGAACAATTTTGTATTCTCGCCCTTTGATTTGGTTAACGCGAATCAACAGACTGCGGAAGAATTTTCTCACGTGTGCCATTGTCTCTCCTGAAGACGGCATGTCCTGGCATATCCAAAACAACACTTTTTTTATTTAATAGACTTGTAATATCATATTTGATTGAATGTTAAAATGTTGATATACAAAATATATTACTAAAACTATATAAAATATATAGGTTCATACAATTGCCTACTGAGAGCGCAATTTATTTACTTCGTTCGTGCCTAAAAACGATTATTTTCGGCGATGTTTTGGACCCTATATTTCGAAAACTATAAATCAGATTTTCATTATTCTTTTAATATTGATACAAAATATTAACATACAATGTATGCTATTAACTTTTAATGTTGCATCGTAATGCCTAGGTAGTAGGCCTATTATACTAGTATAGTGTGTGGGCCGGGCCATTAGGGAGTTAATGCTTCTACCCTGGAATATGTACATATACTCATGATATACTGCAGTTTAGTTTATAATTATATTTTTGTTCTGTACAGTAGGCCAGACTATATATTTACGTTACACAAAATGTTTACTACTGATTGTTAAATAAAAGTAATTTATATAATAAATCATTATATCTGATGAAGAAAGAACACTGATTAAACATTTTAGTTAAAGAGTCGAGCGGTGTTTTTGTAAGAAATATTTCTTGTTTAACTTCAGATCATCTCTTGGTTTTCTTTCTTTTTATTTTTTGTCTTCATACTCATCCAACGGCGAGCAAAAACTAGCCAAGTACAGGATGAGATAAACTATTAAAGTTATAGTTCGTCGTGCTTATAAACTAAGTCTCATTTGAGTCTTAGGAAGTGGAGTTGAACAGGATTGAACCCTGGACCTTTGGATTGGAAGGCAAGCATGTTAACCACCAAGCTACAGCTTCACTTCACTTTATTTATTTACTTCACATAAAAAAAAACAATAATTCAAAGATAACAGAACAAAATTTGAAAAGAAAGGATTTAAAATCTATATATAAATTTACGTAAGGGCAAAATTCGGTAAATCGCGCGTAATTTCTAGAATGTTTACTCGATGGTATATAAAGTTGGTTCGTACTTTCGGTACTGATTTTAACCACCTGATGTTACCCTGTTTACTAATTAAATTGAGTTCGGTAATTAGTTATTGACGATTAAAACGAATTTAGGTTCAACGATTTGCCCCAAATAGGGGTGTTTTCCGATCGTGGTATACACTGTCTAATGTATATCCATCTTGAAAAATACCCGCAGACAATAATACGAGGATGCTTCGCATTTTCCTATCTCCTCCTACGATAATTGTTTTTAATGGCTGAAAACCGGTTGAACAGCTCGAGTACAGCATCATAATGTTGAAGACAGGCCGATTTTCTTTAAAAAATACTATTTTGATATATTTAATATACGTTTATACAAATGTATTGATTTGAAATGAATGGAACATTCCAATCTCTGTTCCACAAGTGTCTATTCCTTCAGGTGTCGTAAAGGCAAGTACTGTATACTCATAACAGAAATTCGATCCATTTTTTTTTTCAATCTGTGCTGCGGATAATGAGCTAGCGTTTTCAGTCGCCGTATATTATGTACAAATCTTTATGTTGCAGTTAAACCACCCACGTGACATCATCACCCTTCCCTCACTACACTGGCATGAGTAGCGTTGTAAAGCCAGTAGAGGAGGATAGGCCTACGATGCATCACATGTCCTAAACGCAGAACAACTTTGGTGGGTAGGGTAGGAACAAACTTAAATATGAATTGGCTCTAAGAAACAATTGAAAACCATTAGGCCTACTAATTAAGTTGAGTTAGATAATTTAATATTTATTGACGATTAAATCGAATTTATGATTTGCCACGAATAGAGGTGGTTTTCACAAATTGTTTTACATTATAAAAACATATACACGTCGTAGTGATGTATCGTTACATGTACTATTTCAATTGACTAGGACGGTGATAGTTTCAACAAAGTATTACATCGCAATGTTTTACTGTGTTTAGTGGCATATTATTTGTAAAACATGAAAACAATTAATATTTTGTTACTACATGGATAAAGACTATATTTAAAAATTGTTCCTCTTGGCACCCATCCTCTTTCCTATCCCTCAACCCTAATGTTACATACAAAACCTTGGTCTCATTTTGTGACAAGTTTCTCTTTCGGAAGTAATTCCCAGGGTGCTAATTTTAGTTCACTACATAAATCACAGTGTCTATTTATTCGTTCCTGTAAAACGACATGTATTATTGTCTTGCGGTACGTACATTTGAAATCGCCAGTTTTTTAACGCTGAAATTATTATGTATTCGAGAACCATCTGTGGGCACGACCTAGATGGTACGCGAGCGAAGCGAGCGTACCATCTAGTAATATAAAATATCGCATAAAAAATATCGGTAATCCCTTTTTCTAGGATATAAAAATTACTGATTTGAATTGATGATTGTTGATTGTTGAAAGATGATTGATAAAGCAATCTCATCGTGGGACACCTATGTTCGTGTTGATTGTATATCCTGTTTCTTTTCACTTTTCTTTCTTTTCACACTTTCACATTATCTACAGGATGCTTTATTATGTGAAGTTAATCTGGTTAGAAAGTCTTTCAGCATTCCCATTGGTATAATTTCTTTCTAATTTACCTGTATCAAATGGACTTGAAAATAAAATGGCAATGCTTTATAATTATATATACTTTATTTATCCATCACACAAGCGAAAGCTGCAAACGGTTTTGTCATAATCTTACAGTGCTATTTCACGGTTTAAATGTCTCCTATTTCTGTTTGTGAAAAAGACCACTGTCACAATTGGTCCCTTCCTACTGAGCCAGTTATGTAGGCCATTATTTCAAGGACAGTTATAATGCTTGAGCTGCACTGCACAACAATATTTTGTTCCTTTGTGTGAAGTGACGGGCCGTATTACTCTACCGAATGTTAGTCCTAATTATTTTAATTTATATATAGATAACAAATTACAATAAATTGGTAAATCTATGTTTTGTACAGCATCATTTTGAAAATGTTTAATATGTTCTTTGTATTATATAAAGTTGAAAATAATTCACTAAGACCGAATGAACTTGCCACGACTAAGGGGTTAGCATGGTTGATCCATGATTCTCTCACTGACAGTGTCCGAAAGCTCGCCCCGACGGGGCCCACGTTGCTTCTACACCAGAAGCATGAAGAAAACTAATAAAAACAAACATTCAGTGAAACAGAACAGTTGCAAATTAAATTTCTTCCCGATAAGCTTATCAAGCAGGCTCTTGGAAATTGGCTTCTACTAGCGCTATTGGAGAGACCGATATTGGGATATTATTTTTGACCACATCATGCCTATCAGGTCGAATTCATAATTTTTAGAAATAAAAGAATGAAGAGTGTGACTAATGGTAGTCTAATTACTATGTAACGTTTATGTAAACTGCACCTTAGATTCATTAGACTATACACGCCAATCTAATGACAATTTATTGTAATAATTTAAGGGCATCACTGAATAATAGTTACAATTAAAAAAATAAGGGAAAGTCGGTTGCATCTTTATTGTGATTATTATTAATAATTATTCTTCTTTTATTCTAATATCGCAAATACATATATTTCTTTTTAAGATATTCACTAAAGCAGGTAAAGTGACATGTTAATTTTGTTTTCTTATTTTCTCTGCATAATCCCATCATTAAAAGCGGAAATAATTATATATGCAATATTGTTCATTGATGTTTATATGTCTCCTCGAGGGATGCATTCACCATCATAATCCACCTCGATTTCCACCTCATTTTCACAGTTATATTTTAAGAGATTACATCTTGAAGGGTAACTGTTATTGTCTGTACCACAAACTGGTTCCAACTCCAAAGGAGGACATGTGATCGTACATTTGGTAGGCTTGACGCATGCACCCTCATGCAATATACTTAATTTTAGATTATCGCATCGATTGATATTTTCCAGGACACAAACTGACGGATACGTTTTTCCATCATTTGCGCAAACTGGTTCAAAAAGGAGCTTACATGTGGGGTTAGCACATGAATCTTCTGTTGTCATCTGAGACTTTTTAGGAGTAGGAAGTGGTTCCGTACCATTTGGTTCTGGGGTGACTGTAATGTTGACAGTTGTACATGGACCCTCATATTCAATATCTAGGGTAGAATTGTCGGAAGTACACGCAACTTTTAGAAGCTTGCACTTGTTTTCATACGTATTTTCGTCTGTCCCACAGACGTAACTAATATCTTCTTCGCATTCATCTTCTGGACAGTACCTAAAACCTTCAAGATTGTCTGTTGGGGGCTCAGGACTTTCACATAAGCCATAATAACTAATCTCAACTGATTGTTCAGTATTTCCTGTGCATTTACTAGCTTCAAAGACGCACGGACTTGGATAGCCTTTTCCATCAGTGGCACATATGGGTTCATACGTCAACGGACATACCTCTGCACAGCTTTCTTTTGTTGTTTGCAACTGAACTGGCGGGATTGGTTCAGTTACTACGTTAACTCGGTTGTCAATGCGACCATTTTCCCCCTCCGCCTGGATACGTGTTTTGGACCTAAATCTTTTGGTAGTTCTGGGTTGATTGGTTACGATTGCTGGGACTCTAGGTGGAGAATAGAAAAACGTCTTGGCATGACCTGTGAAGATAAGATAGTAATGGTAATAGTAGTTTGTCTTACACTCGACAAAATTCGAATAAACATATACCATATTAAGTGGAGTTGCCTAATGGTCACCACAAATGGTCGTATATGCCTATACTTGGGTTTTAGTTGCGATGTTTTGTCTGGGAGATTATGTAATTGAGTATGTTGTTTGAATTGATTTTGACAATCCATCTAGTATATACATGTTCAGGTATATCATATCTTTTCCAATTATGTCTTTAGTTATATTGTACAGCTAGTTAGTTTATTGTGAATAATCTAATATCGATGAATTCAAGTTAACATTAAAAATTGTTTCGGTTTGTACACCTAATCATTGGGGATCATGAAGAAAAAACTTAAGTAATCATATTCAATAGAGGCCTACTAAAAAAATTTTCCCGATAAAATCATTACTTTTCCCAAATTGAACTTCCTAGAGTGTAAGCGAAAGTGATTGGCGATCGTAAGTTTATATATTTTATTTATACTGAAATCCAATAAGCGTGTGGGTTTATTGTGATTCATATTTGTTTCCCATTAGGCTTTAAAGATTGTACAAATGAAAAAGACCATTTGGGATTTCTCCTCCATGACGCATATCACTAATAAAACGAACATTTCCATTGTTATTCTTATTTATGGAATTGATATTGTATTTACATTATGCTATTCGTTTTATATAATATACAGTAGATAGATAGATAGAGATGTAATTTATATTTCACAACGCCTGATTCAAATACAACAAGAATGATTTTTGTTTTTTTTAATTATCAAAATATATCTAAAATGAAGTTTGATTATAAAATGATTCATTTCAATGATATAATTGGATCGAGACATAGATGCCTTTTATGCTCTGTATTTTCAAGGTTTGAACAATTCGACAACCTATAGCCAAATTATGTATGTCGTCAAACCTTTTTAATATAAATAAGAATAATTTGAATTGAATACTGGCCAATTCCTGATAATGTCAATTCCTTAGAGTAAAGGTTCACAGACATGAGTCAAACATATGGATATGATAATTCACCACGCATGCACTTTTCATTATCATTATTTTTTTCATTATTTTTCCCGGGATTAAAACGAAAGATTGATGAATTAGTCAATTCTGCATTACACGGTTTTATTGAGAATTATGTGTAAACAATAAATAAACGCATATACATATGTATATCTACTTTTAAGAGGATTGTCCCCCTGAAAAAATAATTCTCAACACAATTTTTGTTGAATATTTTAATTTAACATAATATTAATCCACTTCTAACAAAAATTGGGTAAAAAAATATATTTACCTGAAAAACTGTAATTTAAAACAAACTGGCTGCTGCCAGCCAATGGGTTATTTGTTGATTTAAAACAATTTTTTTTTGTGATTTTATAGGCCTAAAGTGAAAACTTTGATTTTATTAATCTTAATTGTTTAAGTTTCTTCCAAGGTTTGAAGTATCACCCACTACTCATATTTAAATTAAACCGAATCTAGTTTATACTGATTGATTGATCGCTATGCTCGGTAAACTCTGGTAGTGGTTAGTGTTTTTCAAAGACTGTTATTATAAATATTATCTCTTTGGAGAATATACTGTAAGCTCTGTCTAACTTTATGTGACAACAAAATGTGATATGGAGACGATGACATCATATCACTACCATATTTGGGTATATCACTACCATATTTGGGTATATCACTACCATATTTGGGCACATCACACTTTGTTGTCAAATTAGTTTGACAGTGTAGACAGAGCTTTAGATGAGAGCGTATCTATTTGATTTGATCTGCGCGTGCGCGTGCATACATTGCAAACAGTGTTGTTCCGTCGGACAACACCGACCATGTAATTCTTTGTTACTCTCTGTAGACGTTTGCATGTCGATCTAAAGGTACGGGTTCTTATCTCCGTCGGGTGGCTTAGAAATGTATTTATTTATTTATAAAGAACATATGGATAACATTATCTTTATATATAATGTTCTAAAAACTAGTCTGTGGTAAGATAATAATTAATAAATACTGTATAACAATACATTAAAGTTTAAACATTTTAAAATATGTTTTGACTTAAAGAATAACTAATAGCATGCAATAAAAATGTGCTTAATTAAATAATTTCAATATAAAATAAAGTCATAATATTGCTATACTTTATTTTTAGAAGATATGTATTTCTAGCATACAGTTATGTTTAAATATACTGTACGTGGCATTAAACAAATTTTAATTAGGCATATATAGCCTACGTTATGTTTCTAATTGTTTTTTGTCTCAGGTTTTCTAATTTTATTTCATATTTACGTTATTACAGTAATTATATCAGTGTTATTGATGGTTCACAGTGTTTATCTTATTGATATAATAATTATATATATTTATTAATTAATTAATTAATTAATTTAATTATAATTGTGTGTATATTTTTTCTGCATCGTATATTGTCTTACCTTCGGTGCAAGTGACTCTACTAATATCTTCAAACGATCTTGCTGCTTTAAATTCACAATAATCTTCATATATTATACCATTACTTGCGCACACGTTTCTAATCCTTGTACAGTGGCGTTGCCTTTTAAAGTAGTATACAGTCTGGATATCTTCGTTGCTTATGCTGTTTTTTCGGAAAGCTCTCATATTTGCAGGTTTTCCGTCTTTATCATAAACAATAATGAGATACGTATTTTATCGTAAAGTATAGAAAAAAAAGATCGTGTATTTTCAATAATTCTGAATTAACACATTGAATTATTTATGATCTATTCATTCCAAGCCTAAATTTGAGAGACGTAACAAGCGCCTTCCTTGAGTGCATGTTGATCGTTCGATTGTTACAAAAGGATAGTACATCGAGAATCAAACCTTATTTAACTACAAAGTTATCAATAGACTAAGGTAGCTTACCTCTATACATTGCAACCATCTCTTCAGAACTGTCTGCAGTGACAGAAATACAATATATTGTCATGGAAACGAATAAATATAAACACTCCATTTTCATGTTTCAGCCGGCAAACTTTATTTACATTAAGTTTATGATACTATTAAGTATGAATGGCAAGATGAGTACTCTTTTGCTTATAAGAAATTCTGTATTGTGTTTGTTGTGTTGACACTACCCCAGAAACGTCGATGAGTCTGTGGCATGCTGAGTCAGAGTCTAGGCACACAGCCATGTGGTTTCCTGTAGGCGATAAACGTATCAACACAATTAATATTTTTCAGATCTAAACACCAAGTATGACCGACTTGCTTGCTAACGTTTTATTATGATTATTCCCAAAGTGTGCATAAACACTATGTCGGTCGGTCGGTCGGTATGTCGGTCTGTCGGTCTGTCGGTCTGTCGGTCTGTCTGTCGGTCCGGTATCACTATGCGTTTTATCGCTTTCTGACCTTATCTTGATATCAGTTTAATTCACAGTATATTCCTTATGGCCAGGAATCGATGTGGTTATGTTTTCACGGTGCGCACTAAAAAATTACGCGGTCTACGCACGATTTAACGAAATCACGTTTGTAATCATATCTTCAAAACCATGAATCACAATTAAATAAAATTTGGTACTCATCAATTTCAGGGCATAAATCATCATATGGCAATACAATTACATGCGTAGCGCATGTAACGCATGCGTACGCGCACTTACAATTTTCAAAATTTATTTTCGATGAAATAAGAGTACGTTTCAGGCAATTTTAAGTGTTTACAAAATTGCCATGAGTGCGCAGATTTTTTTGAAAACTAGGACTAGTGTCTCTAAGCATCAGAAATGTCAAATACCTTGAAGATTGACTGTCGGGATTCTGGTATCATGGAGAAAACAGACTGACAACCATTAAAAGGTTCGTTTATCAAAAACCTTGGTTATTACCAAACCAATATTATTTTTAATATGCATTTTCGGTGTGGTTTTAATGGCTTGAAAGCCTTGTTTTATGTTTATAAAATTAAAGATGATCTTTCACCAAATTACATTAGGCCTACTTTTCCTTATTGGCAGATGCATTTGGCTTCACTTTCTTTTTTTTTACGAACATGTAAAGCGATAGGCAATGACAAAGCAGATTGGTAAGAAGGTTTTGGACAACATTATGGCCAACTCATTGTTAAACTTATTTTAGTACGTTTTAATAAAGCATGAAGAGATGGTTATGTAAGCTATATCAACACATTTTTGTAATTGTCGAAATAATTGTGTTTTTTTTTAATTCCAAGACCTTGATTCTCTGTATAAGAAATACTCTCTGGTATTCCCATTTCTTTTAGCAAAATCCCTAATTCCCTAAACTACTTACATAAAAACAATGGCATTCTATTTCTACAATTTTTATGCTGATCCTTTGCCAATAACAAGCAATTTCTTGAGATTATCATTATTGAACTCATTATTATCAGGCCTATACGTGACTATCTATAATGCGTGCGTTTATAATGATTTTATATAATTCTTCACGTTCGTGTGTCTTGTTCAATTTATATGGACGATTATTTCAATGTTCACAGATATACTGTAAAATATTTCCATTGTCATTTTAAAGATGTTGCTTTTTAGCCTAAATATAAAAGTGGGTAAAAGTTACTATCTCAAGAAAGAAACAACAAAGTGGACAGTTTACAAAACAGAGATTAAAAAGTGATATAATCCAAAACAATAATAGTACATTTGCGATTGTTTACAATAATGGTAAATGTACGAGAAAGAATAAACAGAGAGAATAAAACAGCTAAGCCAAGGATTATTTGTACCGATTCAAATTTGAGATTGTCTTTAATAGGATGGGTAATCAAATATAGGCCTACTTCCAATAACGAATTTGAATTATTATCAAATATTTAAAATTCATGACACATTGCAACAACAAATTCACACACACACCCACTTATTAGCTCGTTATCTTTTCATAGGTAAATTATGAAAAATATAATGAATGGGTCAACGTGGGTTATGAACTAACTAATGCTACGTACACTTCTATCAGCTCTACCTCCAATAGGATATATGTCCGGTACACATGAAATAATGTGTTTTAGAGCTTGATATTTAAAAAATGGAATTTAAAATAAAAAACATATCGCCTTTGTTGTTTTGGCTAAAGAGCTAGCATTCATAATGTATTATTACATGCATTTAAAGAAAATTTTCCCCTGAATTTTGTGTTTCTGTTTTATGACATTTTAATGTCACATAAAAGTTATTCACCTTAACCTAAAATTTGATCAAAACTATTTACCTAAACAAGGCCAACAGCCATTAAGTCGCGTGCTACAATGCCTAACGATACCGGACCGACAGACAGACCGACAGACAGACCGACCGACATAGTGAACTATAGTCGCGTCCACGCGACTAAAAAGGCATAATTTTGACGAATTTTTTAACCTCTTCATCAAAAACGTGCGCAAATTATCCAATTCGACGTGCTCGTATGACGTAATTTTAAGTCGAAATTGTTTATAATTATTAGAAAAGGCTACAAAAACATAAATCACGCGAAAAAAGCATGTATTTAACGCTACGTGCGCACCACGCGCGTAAAAATTTGCGCGCGTATGGGAATTTTTGACATGCTCAAAATGACAAGAAACGCGTAGAAAGTTGATTAAAAATGAATTTTGCGCATTTTAAAATTTTAAATGCGCGTGCGCGCGTAACTTTGTGGTTTTGTGACTCATGGCAATTTTGTAAACGCTTAAAATTGCCTGAAACGTACTCTTATTTCATCGAAAATAAATTTTGAAAATTTTAAGCGCGCGTACGCATGCGTTACATGCGCTACGCACGTAATTGTATTGCCATATGATGATTTATGCCCTGAAATTTATGAGTACCAAATTTTATTTAATTGTGATTCATGGTTGTGAAGATATGATTACAAACGTGATTTCGTTAAATCGTGCGTAGACCGCGTAATTTCTTATTGCGCACCGTGAAAACATAACCACATCGATTCCTTGCCATAAGGAATATACTGTGAAAAATTGACTTAGCTAGATTAAACTGATATCAAGATAAGGTCAGAAAGCGATAAAACGCATAGTGATACCGGACCGACAGACCGACAGACCGACAGACCGACCGACCGACATAGTGAACTATAGAGTCGCTTCCACGCGACTAAAAACTATAGATTAAAACCAAAAATTGTCAAATTGGCTGGAAGTCAATGGGTTTTGGGTTGAATTTAATCATTTATTTTGTCTTTTTATAAGTGGAATATTATTTTTATTTTTCTACCTAAGTGATTAACTTAACTTGATTAAAACTGCAAAATGACCTATTTAAAATCTTCATGTTTTTGGGAGAGAATGTTTTTTTAGAACAAATACCTATTAATTATTGTTCAATGACATCTTTGAAATTCTGTTATGACTGGCAACAATATCGATTGTACCAAAGAGAAGCCATATGACGTGCTTATGCACATCCTTTCTTGAAATGTTGAAATGTCACTCTAAAACTGCTTGTTTATATTCTCTCTTCTGATGGCTGGGTTATAGTGCTATGACATATTAAGCTTCAACTGGCAAGTACGTGTAAGATACAGTAATACTAATACACAACACAAATGTGAATAACCGTATTTAATCAGTAAATACTAATAAAATCACCTTTGTATTCTTTTTCAACGTATGTATGGACATGTTTGAACCTGTGTTGTGGTATATAAACACAACTATCTAATTTGTCATGATTTTAATACAGATTAAATTATTTCCTTTATTCTACATTCTACAGACAGTTTTCAGATGTCATCTTAGAACCTGATATTTCCAAATTTAATTCGTCAATTCAACCTTATTTTTGGTTGGTCGGTAACAGGTCGTCAGAGTCACATTTGATGCCGGTCAATAGTCATTTATATTCAGTCAAGTAATTCATCGTAAGAAAGTCAGTATGCTGACAGAGTCAAACAGTTAAACAACCAATTCATTGTCAGTTAGTCAATTCATATTATCAGTTTACCGTCAGTTGAATATCCGTTGTAAGTTTTCAGTTTATCAGTTTATAGGTCAGTCCTTTCACAGTGAGTCAAGCTATTTAGTCTTGCGGTCAGTTATGACAGTCATAGAAAACTTAATATTCAAAACAAACAACAATCAATTTACCTATATGTTTTTGTACAGTTTTATAACAAGGCTAAAACATTGTTTTAACTAAAAAGTATATGATTGTTTTATCAATTTCTAAAATTCAAATTATTGAAGATAATTGATTGTAAAAACACCAAGCTGATGTATGCGTAATATCTAAACCAAAATATGCATAATTTAGTATTTATTCTATATATTTAAATAAATTTAATGCGTAATTGGTAAAATACTGTTTAGATAACTTATTTCTTATTTATAAATGAATTGTGTATCTTTAACATTAGCAAATTATTCAAAATATTGTAGATATGTTATGGATTTGATGATTTGAGTTTTTTATTTTGAGTTAATGCATTTAATGTATAAGATAATACAATCGCCCATTACCAACTATCAATGCCGCTTCCTTTGTAGCGTTTACTGATATGAAAATATTACAAATTTGGTTAAATGGAAGCACAATAAAATCATTCGTCTAATCGGACTGTGTATTTGCGGTTGACAATGTAAAGTTTAACCTTTGGTACACATTGTTTAACTTCAACGTCAACCAGTGTATTATCTCGTAAACTACACGCCTTCTTATCTAGTGCACACAAACTATCGTATATCTTCTTATCGGAGCCGCAAACTGGTTTGTATCCGTCTTCTGCGCAACGCATATCCTCACAGGGGTCGTCTTTAACTCTCAGTCGACCAACCATTGTGTCACCCGTCGGTTCAATCTTACACTCTCCTTCGTAGTCAATTTGCAAAAAGGGATTTTTATACAGACACGCCATCGATTCGATGATACAAGGGGATGGATAAGTCACACCATCAATACCACACACAGGGCTGTATTCAATTGGACAACCTTCCACGCACTGTACATCGCTGTTCGGATCATGCCGTGGACCTGGGCCGGGTAGAGGTGTAGTGTATATAGGTGGTACTGGGGTTGTCGAGACGATACAACTTCCACCATACCATACTGTTAAATCGATGTCTTTCTGACATGCTACTGCGCGTAACACGCACGCACTCGGGTATGTGACGTCATCAGTGCCACAGACGGGATCGTATTCTAATGAGCATGTCTCGTCACATGGCGAAACCGTCAGTGGTGCTGTTGGTTGAGGATTTACTCTCGGTGCGCTTGTTGGTGGTCTTACTACAGTTGGTCTTTCTATTACTGGTCTTTCTATCGACGGACGTCTTGTAACTCGTGTAATTCTTCCTCTTGTTGATCGTACTAAAATAAAGAAAGAAACTTTACATTATTTTGCTTTGTTACAAAACATAAGCCCATGTTGTACATTTGTAGCAAATTCAAAATCAAATAATAAAGTAAGGAATTAAGTTAAACTTTTACTCAGATGGAATGTTTGTATATCTAAGTTTCGTTGTTCTGGCCAATTTTTTAAACATGTTTTACCTGTCAACATAGGTATATATGGACGCTGTGTTGGCTGAGGAATTGGTCGTGGTTGAGGTCGTGGTTGAGGCTGGGGCCGTGGTTGAGGCTCTGGTCGTGGTTGAGGCTGGGGTCGTGGTTGGGGTCGCGGTTTAGGTTTAGTCCTCCGCCGAATACCTCCGATAACTTCGGTTGCTGGTGGTACATATATTCTTGTGACGCGCGGAATATTTGTTACACGTGGTCGTACAAGGTCGAGATCTGTATTGATCACAGCTATGTTTCCCTGAACCACTCCGTCTTCTTCATCAGACTCATCAGAGTTCATGATTGGTCTTGGCTGGGAGTTGATATAACCTCTTTGACGACCGTTACTGCGTAAATTTTGAGTCGTCCCACATGGTCCTTTTGATGCGACTGTTACTCCAGAGTTGCACTTAGTGGTTGTCAATTGGCACACAGACGAGTATGTTACTCCGTCTGTACCACACACTTGTCTCCCCGCCTCGCAATAATGTGTCAGATGACATTCTATAATATTAAAGTGAATGTTTACGTTATTTTGGATAAATGTTGGATAAATCATTACAAGCCCGCCCTATGAAACATAACCGTAATCATATCAGTATGCATCCGGTGTATCAAAAAACAACTACTGTACATACTTGTAAAATGACATAATAATAAATGATTTATTACTTAATATTGTTATTTAAGGTAATGTTGACAGGTAATTATTTATGAAGTTTATAATACTATCCACACACATACACACACGAAGATCCATTTATGCAATCTAGATTAGTTTTGTAATAATTCATTCATCTCTGTTAATGTATTATATGTATTTTATTTTTGTGGTAATGAAAGGGTAACGATGATAATGATCAAAAATAAGAAGCATATCTATGTTAACTTACGTGTAATGTACGGAGGACAACTTTCCTTAAGATAAATGAACTTAGATTCATTGTTGATACATTTACTTCGTTTAAATTCACACCCATTTCTGTATGTTCGTAAGTCGGAACCACAAACTGGTTTGTACTTGTTTCTACACTGAGTTGGACATCTATATTGTACGTTTGTATATGTCGCGACTACTTCTTCACCGTCATTATCATTGTACCTTCGTGGACTAAAGTACCTTGTATACCCTGTGCAAAAAAAGGAAAACATTTTTTTTTAAATAGCGTAAAAATAAAAAATAAAAATTAGAAATAAAAATAGATTGTTTTCACCATTGTATTGAGAAACTTGAAAGTATGTGATGATGTAATTAATTTTCTTGCAAATCAAATACATTAAGTAATATATTACATAATATCATATATACATCATTTTAATTATCCACACCATATCATCATCATCATCGTCATTAAGTTATGTATAAATTGTTTATCATCACCACAATGTTCTCGAACTAAAATTATGGTCTATATAATATCATCCCTTTTTTCGTAACAACACTGCCATCATTCCACAAACGTGTTTCCACGAATAATGATGAACAGTCTCCTCACGATTGACCTTTTTATAAACGCTTAAGTTTAACCAACTTTAGAAGTTGTGTTATGGGTATACCGTTACTTCGAAGATTATGTAGTGACGTTTAAGCAGAAGGAAGCGGATAATTTCCACCTTGTTAACTTATTTAGTGAATAAATTCACAAACTGCTATGCCGTATGGTTTCAAAATCGTAACAACATTTCAAACGTAACTCTGACTTGCTCAATTGAATTAGCTAGGACTTTACTAAAATAATAAATAGAAGACTATTAAATATATACAGATTATCTTTAGATATTGAAGGATTTAAGCTAAAGAGAAAGCCCATCAATCATATTCTATAAAACTGTACAATTTGTCTTTAAATAGTCAACTAGATGTTGTTCTCATATTTGACAGACAACAATATAATTATTTTAATTCTTATGCAAGGTATTTTGTTTAAATATGTATGTAATCATATTTTAAATCAAGTTAGAACGTGTCAAAATGTATCTTATAGCAATACTTTATAGCAATAATGTTTGTCAACTAAATTCTATTTATAGTGTAGACCAACAACCATGGGAAGTACAGGTTAATCTTAATCTATGCAATAAAATTGAAAAACAAAAAAACCCATTTGGAAAAACTACAATCATCTTTAGACACATTTCAAACAATCTGAGTTAATTCAAACTGGACTGTTATGGAAGAAACTAATCGTTCGGGGTTCAAGAATCTTCTTTATGGAAATATATCTTCTTTTTTTTTTACCATACGACAAATTTCACAGAAAACTCTATCAAACACATAGCTACTTGAAATGATAACTATTCCTTGTAATGATTTTAATCATTACAAGGAATACTTAAAAGTATTCATAATACAAAACTAACAATAATACAATTATAATGCTTTTTTACCAATGATAATATTAATAGAAATAATAATTATAATTATGCATAAGAGTGTTGTATTTTAATGATCTATATTATTATTTTATAATAAAATCAGATTGCAATTCAATATGTTTTAGGCCTACTATTAGTTTTATTTTAAATAATACATATGAATACATTTTAATTTGTGTCGCAAAGTAAGCATCATATTCATACGTACGCAACAAGTTTCCTCTTATTAAAATGAAAAATGAACAAGCAATACAATACAATAATACAGTATGTTGTTTGCAATAGTTGTCAAAATAAAACATTTGTTCTAGGTGTATACGATGATCACTAATTTTTTACTTGTAAAAATAATTGTCTGGAATAATAGCGTATACAGTAAGTGGCCGTGTTAAAATGAAAGAAAAAACGATTAATATAGCATATCAGTTAATAGTTAATGTACATACCATTATATTGGGCCTCGATGGTCTTTAGACTAAGAAGGCAACAAACAAGAAACAATAGGCTGGAGCAAACTTTGTACTGCATCACTTCCAAGGTGATTCGTTGTAAATATGGCAAAAAGTCAATAACCAGTTAATCGATTGATGTTTATTATTGTCAAAAAATATTATCAGGCTAACTTCCTTCGTACATGATGTATATAATATTCTAGAAGAAACTCTGTTTAGCTACTAAACGCATTTGATAAATTACAACTTATATAGCGGAGACTCGTAGTCGAACTTCTTGTTTAGTTGGCACAATAAAAACTTATGATAAACATAATGTCCCTTGTTACCCCCATACGTGTGTGTACATTTTCAGATGCATAGAAACACGCTTATTTTGTAAACGAACACTTCTCGCGGGAATTCTTCTCACATAAGAAAAATAATGACGTCTGATGTATGACACAAACCTAATGTGATAGATTCCCATGTAAATAAATCAGATTATTTAAATTACTCACTTACAAAATGTGATGAGATGAAGGAAAGGGAGGGGGTTCTGTCTATTTTGACTTAATTGATGTTCAAAAATAAATGCCAAAGGTCATCAAAGACAAAGGGAATAATATATATTTGTTTAATATCACATTAAACGATGATGTCACATTTATATACGCTATCATCAGTAAACGAATATTCGTTAAAATAATAATAATACTACTGAATTTATTGAATTTTGTATTATTTTTTGGTGATAGTGGTCCTATGATCAGGTGACTAACATGTGACGTGTACAGATGAACGATAATTACCGAAAGCGTTTACTACCAAATTGTTCTAAAAGTAGCCTATACTTAAGGTTAAATAGAGAGTGCAAATGTGTGAAAAGGATAGCCTACAAAATCTTCGGCACTATCGACTATTCTATGCCTGTTTATAAATATATAATATACAAGTTATTGTTTTATTGTATAACATTTGTTCATTTGTATTATGTAACTATAGCCTGAATAGTAACACCTTTGGGTATGAGGAGGTGTACATCTAGAAATTCAGTTATTTAAATTAAAATATTGTTAGTTGATAATTAGTTTTGTTAGTACCAGTGTGTGTCCTTCCTTATTTCATTCTGTACATAGGTATATACTTACAGAACATGCCTATTGATTTTCAGGTAAATTGATATAGTGTTTGTCACAAAAGCTTATCTTCCGTACGATATATATTAAATAGCACGCATTCTGTCTTCTTTTAACATGGACATGTTCTTTGATATGGACCAAAACATTAGTCGACTGGTCAAGCGGTTAAGCTTACTACATGGGTTAAGGCAGAGGTGCGGCAAATCGGTACAGCTTCAAGACACTCCTCGATCATTATTCTGGTCAATCTTAATTTTAGAAAGGTCATTGTTGCAATGCCGGAGTTGTTTGTATGAAAACATTATTTAAACATAATTGTTAACCCCAGCAAGATTTTAACAATGTAAAGCTAATACCTAAAGCAAAACAATTTATCTTTCAACATGCTCCGAGTCAGTGGATATATTTTGCCAAGTACTTCACTCAGTTTCTGAGTGCTTTCATTTGTTTGTTTGTTTGTTAGCAGGATTACTCAAAAAATAATTACAAGATCTTTATAAAAATTAATATGCTACATTTTGAAATGAAACCAAGCAATCTGCTTGCTTTAAAACATATAAAATTAACTTGTGTATGACACGACAACAAACTATTTACATATACACCTAGAAATTTAAATTCTGTAACTTCAGGAATATTGTCTTATTCTATGGTATAATCCCAGTTAACTATCTCTTTACATCTTGTAACATGCATTACTGCGCATTTGACAGGATTTAAGGGAAGTTTGTTTACATTTGCCCATTTAGCAATTAAATCTAAATCCTTTTGAAGCAATTTACAATCATTATTGTTATAAATAGGACGTGATAATGTGTGATCATCAGCAAATTGAAAAAGTGAAGAAGAAATATTATTTACAATATCACTTACGTAAATAAAAAATAAAAGAGGGCCCAAAACTGAGCCTTGTTGTACCCTGAAGTAACATTTACCCACTCTGACTTTTCTCCTCTGTAAATAACCCTTTGGCGTCTATTTGAAAGAAAATCTGTAATCCATGCATTAGTGTTTCCACCAATGCCACAGTTATTAAGTTTCTTAATTAATCTTTTATGAGACACCTTATCAAATGCAGACGAAAAATCAAGAAAAATAATATCAATATGTTTACAGCCTTTAAGTTCTAAGCTCTGTGCCCATGAATGAAAAACCTTTGAAAGTAAAAGTTCAGTACTATACATTTGTCTAAACCCAAACTGATTTTCTGAAAGGATATTATTATATTCTAGATATTCCCTTAAGCGATAACAAAGCAATTTCTCAATAATCTTACAAATTATGGGAGTTAAAGACACTGGGCGATAGCTTTTCATTTCGTCTTTGAGTTTTACATTTCTTTTGAAAATAGGTACAACATTTGCATCCTTCCATTGTCTTGGTAAAATACCTTTTTGTACAGTTAAATTAAAGAATGTACATAAAACATTAGCCAATTGTGCCTTACATGACTTTAGGAATCTTGGAAGCAAGCAATCAGGTCCTGGTGATTTGGATAGGTACAATTAACTGTGAGAGGGCATAAAATACCTCAGGCATCACAAATGGTTCACATTCAAAGTTGGTAAGACAATCTATTGTATCCAAATCACAATGCTGATCATTATCTATGCAAAAGTTGTTTACAAATTGTGTGTTGAAAAGATTAGCCAACACCTTAGCATCACCATTGTGTTATTTATCTTAAAGCTAATAACATCTGAGTCATTTTTTATAGACCTTATATACGCCCAGAATTGTTTTATATCAGTTGTAGCTTTGTTTGAAATATTTACAACATAATCCCGATGGCTACAATATATTGACTTTTTGAATTCCCTGCTACAAGATTTGAATTTAGTTATGCTTTCTTCAATTCCTACTTGTTTAGCCATTTTGTACAACTTTCTTTTCTTTGTACAAAGCTTTTTGATATCTGGAGTTATCCAGGGAAAAGATTTCGATTTTTTACATTTCTTAGTTGGTACAGATTTTTATATTGCAAAATTGATATTACTGGAAATACTTTCCCATATTTCACTAATATCATTAAATTGAAAACAATTCTCCCAATTAAAATTATCTAATATAGTGTGCATTTTTGAAAAATCAGCTTTTTTAAGAGCATATACCGTTTTAGTTATGTCCTTAGCACGTTTATACGACACTTTAACAGAGATCTCAACTGCTTCATGATCACATGATTCAAAATTATAAATTTTACGACATTTTTCAATCAGTAGTGGATTAGAAACAAATACTAAATCTAAGAAATGTCCTTTACTATCACGTGTAATATACGATGGTTGTTTTAAGACTTGAACTAACCCAGCAGAATCTGTTGCATCTAAAAAAACATTCGCTAGGCTAGTTAAACCACTACTTTTATCTACCTGTATATCATTCCATTCAATATGTATATTAAAATCATCAATAAGCGAAACCCATTTGTACTGAGTCATTTTTCTTTGTACTTTTTCTAAATTGGTATATAAAGCATTTGTGTATTGAATATTGGAAAAACTATCTGCTTGATAAACGCTAACTTTATTTTAATTGTATAGGTGTATTTTAAATTGTGTTACACAGAAATACTAAATAATTAAATTTTTTATATAATCTGTATATTTTATATTAATTTTAACTTGTATTAAGTTGTATGTTACAGGGGTTGCGGACACAAATGTGTTATGGCGCTCTGTTGCTGTCGCAACCCCTGGACCGCTTGTTGTCGAATAAAGAAATGAAATGAAAATGAAAAAAATGGTGGTCTGTAATATACACCTAATAAGAATTTTCCCAATACCAGTGTAACACTCTAACCACAATAACTCAAGTATATTATCATTTAGTTCATGACACTCAGATGGTTGTAATGATGTTTTTACAGCAATAAGTACTCCCCCACCATGTGAGTTTCTATCCTTTCTAAAAACTATATAATCGTTATTAAATATTTGACTATCATAAATGGAATTGTCAAGCCATGTTTCTGTCATAGATATAATATCATAAAATGAAGAATTAAATCGAGAATTTATATCATGCAACTTATATTTAACACTTCTTACATTGCAATAGAATATGTTTAGCTTGTTTTTACTATCAGAACCTAATTTTGAATCTATCTTAAAATCACTTTGGTTTACATTATTACTTAAACTATTATCATAAGTACATTCAGCATTAATAATTGGTTGTCAAGCATTAACATTGAATATATTTACATTTCTTTCTTGATCATTTAACACCATTAAGTTTGTGTCGGCTATATCTTCTTTGCCAATAACTCAATTTCGCATGTCTTGAACTTGGCATAGCTTTGCTTTATGTCCACTCTGCTTGCATTTCCAGCAGGTAACTGGACCTCCATGCCGACACCCTCTATGTGTATGGCCACTTTCGCTACAGTAGTGACATCGAACATTCGCTGATTTTGTGCGCTCTTGTCTCTTTACTGGGAAGAGAATAGACACTACTTTATTGATACGCTTTATCAGTGTAGATGTTCCATATTTGTTAAGGTGGAGACCATGGCGTGTAAATTTGGAAGCATCATATCCTTGCTCGGAAGAGAATGCCAGAGTGTGGTCTATAAAACAATTTCCATAAACTGATTTCAGAATCTTATTTGCTTCTAGCACTCTCATATTTATTTCTGGATCATCCAAACGCGGGCAAATACTTCAAACATAGATGTTACCAGATGTTTTATGCCTCAAACGAACCATAAGATCACTGAAATCCTCCTTTAACTGATCTAATTTAAAGTTCAGCTCACTGCAATCATTTGTGCCAACGTGCAATATGACATTGTGTACTTTGTCCAAATCCATTTGATCCAAAGTATCAGAAACCTGAGTTGTGATAGCACCGCGTAGTGTCTTCACTGCTGTGTCACACAGACCCTTAGTCTTGACTAATTTCAGCATTGAGTCGCCAATTATTAGATTTCTTTTATTCTGTATGGTAATATCAGACTGTAATTTTTCAGCTGCATGATTTTTTTCAGAACCTAAGGCTGGAGACTCAAATAACTAATTCTGTAAAGGATTAAAAGAGTTGTGTAGTGCAGTAGGCTGTGGGTTTGACTTACACATTACAGAATTGCTAATGGGATGAGAAGCTGTATGAAACTCCTTTTCTGTTGTTAATAAAGCTTGAAGGCCGGTAATCTGAGTTTCCAAAGAGGCATTTCGCTCACATAGCTCCTTAAAAGATGATGCAAGCTGAACGAAATTAGAGTTAACATCTTGGTACTCTTGCAACTTCCTTTTAGATTCAGCAATTTTGTCCTCACAGCTTTTAATCTTGTTCTTCAGTAATGGGGTTTGATCTCAACTTATCGGTGCCTGTATACCAATATCAAATGTTCTATTTTTTGTATTCTGAGTTACAGAATCGCAGTATTTTGGCGAAACATTTCCTCTTGATGGTCTGGAATTCTTTTTACACCTTGGCGTTGAAGTAATTGGGTGTAGAAAATATTGAAATCCAGTATCCGATGTGATATCTTCGCATTAAGGACTCACAAAAACTTGATTCTTCCATAGTCTTAGTAAAAGTCGCTGAGGCTAGGCTCAAACTCAGGTTAACCATTGTTTCAATTGTGTTTTAAAAAGCTAACAGATCAATAAAGGAAGTACAATAAACAGCTTGGTGAAAGGTAATCAAGCTACTTTGCTGGCCTAGTAAAAGTATCATAAAACTACGAAAAACCACCCTAAAATACCTTAGATAGTCAAAATAACTGCCATAATCCTGTTCAGTATAAATTCAGCTTTACAAAGATATAAATATTTAGTTTCCTTGATCATTGTCTTCTGTATGTTAATCGATAATTAAGAGCAAATTTGATCCCTTGTTACACAGTCTAATACACCACCACCAGATAGATATGTGGTCAGACCACTTTTTGAGTATACTTTTCAGACCTGATAGTGTTAAAAGATAGGACAGAATTTTTCAAAAGCCGGCGAGCAGTCTTAAAGTATCAAGTAAACTGAAATTGCATTTTCTCGAGAACTACTTGTCCAAAAAACTTCATTTTTGTACAAGAGGCAAGATTTATAATTTGTGATTTGTAATTTTCAAACATAATTTGATTTAATATGCACGTTTTTTGATGCGAGTAGTTTAAAAACCTATTTCTTTTCAAATTCACTCGTTTGATTTTCGCGTTGCTGTTCTATCGTTAGTCAACTGAAGCTATTGTTAATTGAAAGGCTTGTTACATAACCATTACGCCAAACTCACATACACATGCTTGTAGTGAAATTAGCGTAAATCACAAACAGCATTAAGACACACACATATATATATATATATATATTAATTTGTTACCGGAGAAATCTTATGTAGGAGAATTTTACAGTAGGCGGAGGTATGCACTCTTAGAGTGCCTTTCTAGTTTATAAAGTATTTGCACGTATTTCAGGATTTGACTTTGACACATATGATTTGTAATGCTTAGCTAGTTTTTATTTATTTAATAATTAATGATATTAAGAAAGTTTTATATAAGTTCAGTTTCTCTCGATCCAATAAGGCCGCATAACTATTTAGTCAGTAAGAAACTAATTTAATTATGTCATGTATGGTAAAATCCATCTTAAAGGGGAAATATTAACTTTGAAATGTGAACGGTATTTGACACCAGATTACACCAGTATTGCGTATCTGAGTATTGAAGACGTTAAGAGACCAATATCGGTATAACAAGATTATTATTTATTATTATAATGTATTGAGAAAATTGAAATTATAGAAATTAATAATAAATTAATATTTTAATTAAAATATCAGTCTACAGTATCAGACTCATTTAAATGCTGTATTATTTGAAGTAATGTTATGTTAATAACTTTTTTGTTTTTAACACTTTTATTTTTCACTAAATTCACAGAAATATAAAAATGTAAAACACATGTGTTTTTACAATGTTAAGATATCTTTTAAAGCATAACATATTGATCATATTGGCACATATCCTCGTATAGAAAACAAAATAATGTATGTTTATCACAAAATAAAAGAATAATAGTTCAACAGTAATATAAAATATATTAGTATCTTAACATCTTTAACATGTGTCAACATTAACTGTTTAGGCTAATTTTGATTTCTAAAGAAACACATTCAAAATGGTTGTTTAATGCACAATGTAGGCCTACATTTGCCATTTTTGTTTAATAAAACGTTAGAATAACTTACATTATACGAGAAATGTGAACGGCGAAGATTTCAATTATGTGATAACAAAAGACATAATATTTTTATTATCAGAGAAAAATAGTCCCAAAAAACCAGCTTAGACTCTGACCCTGAAAATATATTTGTATCCAGAATTTATCCAATTATTATCAGCTAATTTGTCATAGTTTAGTGCCACAACAACTGTTCAGATTATGATGCAGAGTAAAATTGTGTATCTATCAACAATAACAAATTTCGTCACGCTACATGCTGAGTAATTTTGGCAGACGGAAAAAAAGTTTAGTAATTTGTGAAAATGATGATCACGAGCCAAGTATTTCATTTGTTCTCAAACGTGCTTTTTAGCCTACACTACATCTAGGCAATATCATTGTTTGAAAAACATTTACGAAGCGTAAATATAGCACAATTATAGATAGATAGATAGATAGATAGATAGATAGATAGATAGATAGATAGATAGATAGATAGATAGATAGATAGATATTTATGTATGTAACTTGAATGAATTAAGCTACATTCGCGTTTCCATTTAACGAAATGAAAGATGGCACCGTTTTGTTAAAAAAAGAGTTCAATTGATTTCAGTGAATGTAGCTTTATAAGTAAAATATTTATAATTATTCTACGAAATTTAGTTAGTATTACAGTATATATTACCATTGTCAACTCACCGGAGATTCATGAATTCGGTGTGTTTACAATGAAATATCTTGATAATGAAATGACAGGGTCTACCAGGGTCGTTAACTTCTTAATAGAAGTTGTCAACATTGAATTAGCATCGGTATAATCAGTCAAGAAAAGAAATCAATACTTAACTATAATTCAGACATCTAATCCTTTGAGATGAAATAAAATAACATGTATAAATGAATCATGAACAGATTTGGACACTCGATCTTGCCTCTGTAGAAATGTATAATAAATACTAATATTGTTATAACAGTAGGCCTAACTTAATTCTATAATAATGATAATTCTCAAACTAAATTCGAGTGTTTTTAACTTTTCTAAAAAGTTGACCTTTGATATTAAACATACATGTGTCAAGTTTTCATTGACAATTGTTTGTTGGTTTCAAATTTATCAGTCATACCATCATAAACATCGCGCGGTAACTTACGATGTGCAACTCTGGTGTCATGCTGACTCTTTATACGGGTTTAGAGAAATAAATAACATAATTTCTATTTTGGAAAAAAAGTAAACAGAGAGAGTCTTTCTATATTAAATAGTTCAACTTATACAGTCATGCATTCAGACTTATAATTCTCTGACAGAATTAAACTGTGCGTTATCAGATCGACTTAATCAGAGAATGGAAATCACAGACCTTGTATTTTACCGAGAGTACCCGATGAATCTAATTGGAAAATAATCTAGCGGGCGGTTCCATGTGCTTTCGCGTGTCTACCTTAATATGCAATAAGATGAATTTTAAAGTTAATCCTGCTCTGTTTTCCTATACAAATGAACAAAGCATTATGGAACAGAATTAATATGAACAAATGGAAATTGAGTAATCTCCGTCTTCCATGATTTAGACATATCCAAGCACGCATTCAGATCTGTCAAGATAAAATTTCGATTGCATTATTTTGTCCCTGCAGAGCATGCGCATCTGCAGCTCATTTGAGAATTAAGAGGTGTAACTCAAGTATACTTAGCCTAACATAAATTGCACTTCAAAGCCGCCACAGACTTTCCACTTTGTCTAGACATCGAGTTTTCGTTATTTCCGTTTCATAATGATTCGATCTCATTCTATCGTTCATTTATTCAATGTTATTTGTAATCAGCATTTTTTTGTCTGTCGACTGTTCAATGTATCTGTTTGAATGCAGTTTACCCTCAGCAGCATGCTGTCATAATTGAAACTAGGTACATCTATTCGAGAATATAAATATTAATCTTAACATTATTTATAACTTCTTATTCATTTATTTATTTTTGTCACCACTTCCCTTAAGCGGCCACCTCCCTTAACGGCCGTACTTTTAAAAACCCGTTTGTTCTTCCTATCTAATTATCGCATTTGGTACATCCCGTAAACGGCTACGGCCACTTTTTTTTTAAATTAAAATTTGTTTTTTGCATGATAAATTACCTCGCGTAAGCGACCAATTCGTATTCATTTTTATGTCAGTTATTGTGCTTTATATATTAGCTTTATTCGAAGCGGTTTTAAAAACATTTTTAGATGAGATGAGAAAACGACACAGATTTTGACCGACATTTTCATATGATAAAAGCTTTTAAAAAATGCGCATTAAACGTCAATACGCACTCTTTCTTCCCGATTTCTGTTTTACAACCTTTCTTTAATAATATCATCATATTTAATTATCAACTCGAAATTACGTTATACGAGCACGTCAAAAGTGACAGGCTACGCACGTGTAAGTTAACAAAATGGTGAAAATATGCTACATTGTTAAATTAATATACTGTAGATCGTTAGAATGCTCAGGAACACCTATTTTTCATTTCATTTTCTTGAAGTGTATGTATCATATGTATGATTTATTATGGAATTAAGAGAACAAAAGTGGATTAAGTCATCATTGATTGCATAGTAAATTTCTTTTTTATAATTTCGACAATCAAACAAATTAGGTTTGACAGTGAATCATCTTTTTATATATTGAAAGATGTCATCATAGTAAAAAATTATAATTCATTGCGGTATTTAATAATCTATCTGCACGAAAGTGGTTACTGTCGTAAATACACGGGGGAATCTTTCTACAACTTTTAGTCAGTTGTGTATGGCTCAGTGGTACCGAGATCGAGTCTCACCGTTGGGAAACGAAACTAAATAAGCTTAGATACATATAACAGTTTCCTCAACAATGTGTGCTGTTTCCAGGATGGTCGATTGTGTTTTATTTTCTTATCCGTGTAAACTGTCATGTCCCAAGTAATTTGAATGTTTTTCTTCTCTGTGACTGCTAATGGCTGATGATCATACCATTTGTCAGTACATTCGATTCCGCCAGTGTACCCGCAATCATCATCGTCACCTTGTCATCAGGCTTTCTATACTCTCTCTGGGCGAGCATCTTGAATCCACTGATAATAATTATGTTTTACAGTTTTAGTACAGTCTCCACACAATCTACATAACGGTGTTTCTGAGCTATACTGTATTTTATCGCATTCGTTCTTCTGTCTTCTTCTTCAATAAAAAAAAAACATTCATAAGCCATCTCCAAGAAACTCCATGTAGGGATTTCTCTTTCCAGTCCTTGGTTTTCGCCTCTTGCCACCTCTTTTTCATTAATTTTTCATCAACAATTCTCCTTTAAAGCAAATTGCAGCATCCGCTGTAGTATGTTTACTCTACTCTACAGCTCACTATGTCGGTCGGTTGGTCGGATGGTTGGTCGGTTGGCAAACACTAACTCAAATTTAAGCACGCGATAGCAGCCATGTATATGGCCTTGTTTATTGAAGTTAACATTCACAATAATATAGTTTTTAATTTAAATTTATCCGTACAACTGAAAATAGAAATGAAATAAAAGTGGATTGAGACTACAAAGGGAAACAATTAGACAATTTCTATACAAAATAAATTCTAAACAAAATAGAAAATTAAAATAAGAATAAAACCATATATAATAATAATATATAATATAAATAAATAAATAATACATATGCAATTTAATGTTGTAACGTAACGCGATAAGTAGACTGCTGTTCGGGTCACTTTTGATATTCAATCTTTGGCTCTGTTAGTATTTAATCATTATTATACTTTATTTATTAAAAACACTCTCACATTCGTTGCAAAAAGTCAGATCATACATGTCTCAACAGATTTGTGTGTATTGCATGCACATACTTATTGGTACAAAGATGATAACCATATTAGGAAGAATCCAATTCAGAGTAGATGAGTATAAAACAAAGTTATATTCTTTGCCAACTAAAATTCCCCAAACAATTTTAGAATTGGACTTCTATTGCTAACAATCACCGGAAACACTATTGAAAATCTTATATAAAATCGAACTGTTGATCAACAACTACAATCTATTGGTATCTGCTTCAAATAACATCGTTAGGTAGCCTATAATTGCGGTAAGGTAGTTTTTCATTTTTATTTAATCTTATATTTTACTGATATTAGATCAGTTATTGATTATGCATATCCTGGTTCACTGGCTTAAATAACAACGTGCAGTTAGGTTCATGCTACTGGAGTCCCGGGGCCCGGGCTTTCCTGTGGACCGATTGCTGGGGATTAGCAGGAGGTACCTCACTAAACTAAAGTCAGAGAGAGACACCGTCTAAATCACGTTATTCCCCACAAATACAACCGCAGACACAGCAAATCTTTCTCAACACCTTTCACTCGAACTAACAGATCTGGAAATGTCATCGTCAACTTAGGACTATCACATGAATGGTGATTCGATCGGTGCCTCTTACATGATTGTCCTGCCTGTTTAATTAATCTTTCCACGTTTGTAATTTTTTTGGAGAGATGAGCAATTGTATTTTTTTACATTATTTTGTTATTGTAAATAAAAAGTCAGAATAATTTTAAAGATCAATTAGTTTGTTGCCTCTTCAATCTTTTGATGTAGGCCTATTATTGAAGAGATGAGCAATTGTATTTCTCATATTTATTATCGTAGATTGCATTGGACCTACTGATATTTTTTATTTTACTTTGTTGTCGAAAGAAAAAATTTGAATATTGGATATTTTTGTTGTCAAACGTTGCTTTGGAGCAATTTACCTTTAAAAGCAGCATATTTTCAATACTGTCTAGTATCATACGAAAATACTGTGATAACATGTATCCCAAATGTCTCGTATAAAAATAACCTAACCTTACATAATACAAGCATCAAGCATGTGGTACACAACATGCTTATTATGGACTTTTTCTTGATACTGAGCAAATATTAGTGTTAAAACATTATAATTATTTTACTTTCAGTCCAGAAGATGAAACTACTGGTATACGTGTTAGTGTTTGCGTGTATTTGTACACACGTCCGTGCTCAAATTTGGTCTAACAGGTGGTTTCGACGTAAGTTTTTCCTTCTTTCATTTTGTGAAAATTGATTATGCTTTAGTTTAAATTTAACTATTTTAATTACAAATAATAATAGATAGAAAATAGAATATCATCCAACTTCAAACAGTGTCAATTCAATTTGTATTCAGGTTCAAGTTGGTTTGACAACTCATGGAATACTGGTATGCAACCACTCAATTCCTGGTCTACAGTACCAAATGACGGATGGTTTAATAACAATTGGAATGCACAACCAGTTGGATGGTCAGACAGTTGGCGTACTGGTACCATACCCACGGGTTGGACAGGTACTCGTGATAGCTGGTATCAATGGTATAGTTGGTACAGCTGGAACTCATGGCAAGGTGCACCACGTGGTGGCTTACCTTTTTCAAGAACGGCCCTTATTCAAGGAACTTCACCGGAAAATTCAATTAATAATGGTCCACGTCGACCAAATATACCCCGTCAAAACAGACCAGAAACTGCACCAACGCAAAACAACCCAGAAACTAGGCCTACACTTACCATCCCAACTACTCGCACCAGAAATCAAAGGGGTGAAAGCGGGAGACAAAGGTCATCGTACCGTAACAAGCGAAATATTGATAACATTCCTTCGATAGCCAATGTGATCGATAAGTTTGCGCGTGAACCAACTGCTCCTGTTGACGTCTGTCCAAGCACATACACACCACTCTGTGGTAACGACAACCATACTTACAGCAATGCATGTGAGTTGATAAAGGCTGCTTCAACTAATGCTTGTCTTGATTTTGCTTATGAAGGTGAATGTAACAGTCAGAGTAAGTTATAGTTGAAGTTTTTTAATAATCTAGATGAAGAATGGTTAACTAATAGGTTAAAGGATAAAAAATATCTAATACAAATCATTATGCCATTGTTATTATTATTTTCATTTATGTATTATCAACATTTTTGTAGAAGAATTAACATGTTTTGATTGTCAAGAGGAAGACGCCCAACTCGATATAATTACCAATATGGTTTCACCAGACATCGAATGGTTGACCTACAGTATGGTAGTCTGTGGAACTGATGGAAACACCTACAGTTCACTTTGTCATCTGTGTAAAAGCAAATGCTTAAATCATAGCGAAAAACTTCGACCAAAACATAGAGGGCACTGTGGCGCTCCGTTTGTGTTCAACTAATCGGCGGCGGCAGCAAGGTACACGTTCTATACTTGGTATTAATCATTTTGTTGACATTCGAAAATGAGACTTAATGTGCTTATCATCATTATATAAGATTTATTGAGTAATAATATTATCTATTATTAAAAAATAATACAGTTAAAAGGATTGACATACGTAAATCTTTCTTATTTGTGTCATAATATGTACCGTAAAGTTCATTTTTTAAAGATGTACCGTATTGTCCACAAAAGCATAAACAAATAAAGATTAATAAAATCAGACTTTGAATAGATCATTTTGCAGTTTTATTAAAGTTATTCACTTCTGTAGGAAAAGAATCAACAAAAATAATTAATTCACTTATAAAAAGACAAAAGAAACGGTTAATTTTAACCAAAAATCATTTTGTCTGACAATTTAGGTATGTTTTGCTTGCTAAAACAAAATTATAAATAAATACTGCAATTGATAAAGTTAAATTGAAAAAAGAAATGTTAAAAGAAAAAACTATTTGAAAAATAACCATTACAAACATAAAAATTATTAAAACAAGGATTATTCTAACTGAAACAAAGTTATGTAAACACATGTGTGCCCAATGCAATGTTAAAAATTATGGCTGTAGGAAATTTGCTCAAGACGACTGTATGGAGACTAAAATGAGCACATGTATCCGGGTTTGAGATGAAGTTGTTTTATTCACAGTCTCATTCAATTCTAAAATATAACATACATCAAACTGATCAAATAAAAGAACATAATCATGTCATTACTACATTTCGTTAACATGTTAAACTTGTCTATTCTTATCGAAACTTACTACTTTGCCAGATACAGACACTCAGAATAGCCAATACAAGCTGGTTTGCAACAGTAATCACAATGACTTCTTTCATAGCCTAAACGAACAACATACAGTACTATTTATTATGACTCCATAAGTTACTCAAAAAGGTGAAATCACTCAAGCGTGACCAGTAAATTTACAACAGATTAACACATATAAAGTTAAGCAACAATTCTTGCAATCTTAATGAAAATACATTCTGATGATTTATGGAAAATACTGTAGTCTGTATCATGATAACACAATCTTAACTCAGTTTTAGCTATGTATAATAACTCATCTGGTTTGTCCTATTCAAACTCTACAACTACAAGATGATGGCGTCCATCATTACCACGTTGTTTAGACTAACCAAGCAATTATATTTAACACAATCTATATATAAATTTACGTAAGGGCAAAATTCGGTAAATCGCGCCTTACTTTTAGAATTTTTACTCGATGGTATATAAAGTTGGTTCGTACTTTCGGTACGGATTTTAACCACCTGATGTAACCCTGTTTACTAATTAAATTAAGTTAGATAATTAGTTATTGACGATTAAAACGAATTTAGGTTCAACGATTTGCCCCAAATAGGGGTGTTTTCCGATCGTCGTATACACTGTCTAATGGATGTCCATCTTGAAAAATACCCGCCACAAAAATGCGAGGAGGCTTCGCATTTTCCTATCTCCTCCTACGATAATTGTTTTTAATAGCTGAAAATCGGTTGAACAGCTCGAGTACAGTATCATAATGTTGAAGACAGGCCGATTTTCTTTAAAAAATACTATTTTGATAGATTTAATATACGTTTATGCAAATGTATTGATTTGAATGAATGGAACATTCCAATCTCTGTTCCACAAGTGTCTATTCCCTCAGGCGTCGTAAAGGCAAGTACTGTATACTTATAACAGAAATTCGATCCATTTTTTTTTTCAATCTGTGCTGCAGAGGTTGGATATAGATTTTTTTTAACGGATAATGAGCTAGCGTTTTCAGTCGCCGTATATTATGTACAAATCTTTATTATTGCAGTTAAACCACCCATGTGACATCATCACCCTTCCCTCACTGGCATGAGTAGCGTTGTAAAGCCAGTAGAGGATAGGCCTACGGTGCATCACATGCCCTAAACGCAGAACAACTTTGGTGGGTAGGGTTAGGAACCAACTTAAGTATGAATTGGCTCTAAGAAACAATTGAAAACCATTAGGCCTACTAATTAAGTTGAGTTAGATAATTTAATATTTATTGACGATTAAATCGAATTTATGATTTGCCACGAATAGGGGTGGTTTTCACAAATTGATATACATTATATAAACATATTATAAACGTCGTAGTGATGTATCGTTACATGTACTATACTATTTATTTCAATCGACTAGGACGGTGATAGTTTCAACAAAATATTACATCGCAATGTTTTACTGTGTTTAGTGGTATATTATTTGTAAAACATGAAAACAATTAATATTTCGTTACTACATGGATAAAGAATATATTAAAAAATTGTTCCTCTTTGCACCCATCCTCTTTCCCATCCCTCAACCCTAATGTTACATACAAAACACAAATTAAGTGTTTAAATTTGACTTAAACAATTGGTCTCATTTTGTGACAAGTTTCTCTTTCGGAAGTAATTCCCAGGGTGCTAATTTTAGTTCAGTACATAAATCACAGTGTCTATTTATTCGTTCCTGTAAACGACATGTATTATTGCCCTGCAGTACGTACATTTGAAATCGCCAGTTTTTTAACGCTGAAATTATTATGTATTCGAGAACCATCTGTGGGCACGACCTAGATGGTACGCTCGCTTCGCTCGCGTACCATCTAGTTACTAATAATTATGATAAACATCATTGAATAATTTCAGATTCATACATTGAGTGAATTAAACAAACTTATGTCTTTCAACAATGACCAAACATTTATTTCTACTTGCTTTTAACTAATGTTTCTTAGTAATTAACTGCAACACACTCACAGTAGCGTTTTCGACGCTCATCTGCCTCAAATCCGTTGGCGGCGCCATTTAAAATTAAACTAAATCTTACAATGGCCATTTATTGTGTAAAGTACGGAAGCAAATGATATAGATTGTTTAAATTAACTGAATAAATATATATCGATATATTCTACTTGACGCAATGCTCCCGGATATCGCTTCAGGCTCGGCATGCGCAGCAATCAAAGTCAAATTACACACTAAATGTTATTCTTTCATTTATCTTGTCTGACATGTCAATGTCGAGCTAATGTTCTATCACCGGTCATTCAATAAATTGACGTCAAAATTATCTGTTTTTGTCCCATTTAAAGTGGAGCTCCACCCAGAAAATTACTATTTTTCATACATTTCAACTATTATTTAAAAATATCATCCCTCATACTTCATATTTTTTTGAAATTTTGTTTAATGATTACGATTTTCTTGAAAAACACGCCTTTTTGCGTTTTTTTTTTTTGGGGGGGGGGGGATACCTTGTAATTTCCTATTCTGTTACATGCAAAAGGGGGGTATATTTGAAAAGTCCTTAATAATTAATTTCTTCACTAAAAAAAAAAATTTTAAATGTAATTTTATTTAATTTTTCCAGATCTTTTTATTTCTGGTATTTTTATCGCGTATACATTGCGCAATTTTGCGTAAATATATACTTTCCCCCGTTCGGGTCCGATTGGGCTTTTTATTTTGCTAGGGAGTATGATCACGTGACATTTTTCACAATAACACTACTGCAGCTGGCGATGTGTTATTTTATTGTCGCGATGTTATTTTTGACGGGCGAAATATATATTAAAACATTCTGAATGTGACCCTATCATGTTTCACATTTTAAAAATTTAAATTATCTGTTTTTGTCCCATTTAAACTGGAGCTCCACCCAGAAAATTACTATTTTTCATACATTTCAACTATTATTTAAACATATCATTCCTCATACTTCATATTTTTTTGAAATTTTGTTTAATGATTACGATTTTCTTGAAAAACACGCCTTTTTGCGTTTTTTTTTGGGGGGGGGGGGGGGGATACCTTGTAATTTCCTATTCTGTTACATGCAAAAGGGGGGTATATTTGAAAAGTCCTTAATAATTAATTTCTTCACTAAAAAAGAAATTTAAAATGTAATTTTAATTAATTTTTCCAGATCTTTTTATTTCTGGTATTTTTATCGCGTATACATTCCGCAATTTTGCGTAAATATATACTTACCCCCGTTCGGGTCCGATTGGGCTTTTTATTTTGCTAGGGAGTATGATCACGTGACATTTTTCACAATCACACTACTGCAGCTGCTGGCGATCTGTTATTTTATTGTCGCGATGTTATTTTTGACGGGCGAAATATATATTAAAACATTCTGAATGTGACCCTATCATGTTTCACATTTTAATAATGTGATTATGAGACTATTACTAAAATGTCAAATTTAACGAGATTTGAGAAAGACGTGGCTATATATTCAATAAAGCTAGGCCTAGTCTTAATAGAGTGTTAGGTATGTACCGATGCTGCTTGGCCTGTAGCTAGGCTGATAGCAGTGAAGTTTGTTCTGCTGACACCCAACCTCGGCCTACCCATGGGCCATGATAGGGTGCCTCAATAGTTGCTTTTCAGTCAGGCCTAAGCTTCCACATCGCTTTACTAGTCTTGTTCTGTATAGGATTTTGTGCTTCACAATTCTTGTGAATGTGCGAGAAAACCCAGGAACGATAAATGGGGCGAAACGACCAAGCATTTCCAAACCCATGAATGCATAGGCCTAGGCCTTGACAAAAATTAAAGGCTAGCTAGGCTGAGCAGACGGCTTAGCTAGGCCTAGGCCTAGCTTAAAGTTATTATGCTGTTTTTGTACAGTGCAAATAATGAGGTTACATGTACATTATACTGACATTTTTATCGAAAATATTACTTAGGCCTAAACAAATTGTATTAATTGTGTGTATAAAATTTATTCCCCATTTGTCGACACATAATTTACCAAAGGAGAGACATTTCACCAATGAGTTCACCGGCGACTAAAACGCGTCAGTCGCTAAGTGTAACGCGTTTCGCGACGTATTGTAAACTAATAACCCCTAAGTTACTGAAAAAGTGTAATGTATTAAAAAACACTATTTTCTGACCGATTTTTTAGAAATGGGTTTTTGGAAAATATTTCCGTATTTTCCCTGTTTTTTTTTATGTAATCACTTTCAATTAAACATACTTAAACATAATATAAGCTGAGAAAGTCTGAGTGTAGCTCCACTTTAAATGTTTCGGTTGTGACGTCACTAGCAACAATGGAATACAAATAAGGACACGCTGTGAATTACTTCATTGTTTTGTCGGTTACGCATTACACAGTGCTGACGTACTAAAACAATTATTGGATCGTAGCACTGGCAGAACACGCCGCTGAATTTTAACACGTTTTAATTCATTGCGTATTCCACTTAAATACTACTTTAACTCATTAAATCTCACATAACACTCAATTACTTCGTATTACAATACTGTGAAACATGTTACATTAGTTTATTCAAATATTTTTGTATTTAACATAATAAAGTACATAACATTGTAATTGACAATGTATAAGTAAAAAATATATAAGAAATGTTATTTTGTATTATTTCCACCTGTATTTACATAAAAAACAAAAGAAACTGTTAATTTTTTTTAAAAGTAACTTGAAGCATTGTATAAGCAATACTTTTAAATTTAATAAACATTGTTTATGAAATAGTATTGTTCTATATGATAAACTACTAGTATATACTGTATATGCTTTACTGTTTCCTGGAAATAGAATATGATATACTACCGTATTATTATTATTATTATTATTAATATCATTATAAAAATAATTTCATTTTTAAAGGTGCGATGAAATCAAGAAAAAATAGAAATAATGTAAATTTAACAATTACAAGAACATTTTCAAAAAATTAAAAACAAAAAGACTGGAAACAAATTTGTTAACGGTAATGAAGATAGAATTATTCATAAAATATTTCATAGAATACTTTGTGTATCATTGATATTATTAATAAATGTAGATTGGCTCTATTCCACGGCGGTAAAATTACTCAGCATTCCCCACGATAATCTAAATCTAAATCAGGATTTGCCGTACATGCAAGTGCATTTAATACGCATAGGCTTGGATATGTCACGCCATCTGTCCCACAGACTGGGTCAAACTCCAGAGGGCATGATTCTCTGCATAATTCTGTTGTTGTCGTCGCATTTGTTGGAAGATCGTAACTTTCTGTTGTGACTGAAATTTCGAACATGGTCGTCTCTGGAACATCTGATTAAAAACAAACAGGTTCATTCATTCAATATGGAACGTTTATATATTCACTTTATTGCCGTCTGCAATAATATAACTAAGTCAGGTTAAACATTTCTGTTGGTGTAAGTTCAAGTAAAAACATCAAAACAATTTCCACGAAATTGTTCACGCATATTATATTTTTTAAACTTGCAAATGATGAACATACATTAATGAATAAATTAATGTTTATCTTTTTATTTTTAAAATACATGCGCAGGGACAGGATTTATTCATATCTAATATTTTGAATACGCCGAAAACGCCAAAGTATTCAACTAACCTGTATACACTTCTGGTGTCGTCCTGGGTTTTACACCCTCTATCTGGGTAGTTTGTGGTATGTCTGTAGTAGGCTGTACCTCGGTGCTAGTTTCTTCTTCTTCGCTTTCATCTGAGCATGGGTTTTTATCAACAATTGTTAGTCCTTTGTTTAGTATGTTTAGCTGTTTAAGTTCACACAGCGTGTATGTCTTGCCGTCAGAACAGCACACTTCGATTGGTTTAACTTGTCTTTTTCTACATTCTGACAACAGAAATAATAATATTATAATTACTTTTTTGACGATTTGTTTAAAATTTTTTTTAGTTTCTTATATTTTAATTATACATCCAACAACCATTGGCAAATTACAGAATGTTATAATAAAAATAGTAGTTAATTTTATTCAAAACGACTAAACTAAACAAAAAAGCCGTCTTACGTTGTCTAGTAGGGCATCTGTGATTTGAATCAATTAGAAATAATGACTCATCACTCATTCCTTTAAAATCACGAAGTGAGTAAGTCCTTAAATTTGAAGCGCAAATTCTTTTAATTCGTTTGTGTCCATGTTTTCTGTTTTCACCTCTTTCATCGTCGTCTTCTTCACTGTCATCTGACAAACAAAAACAATATTACTTATATGATCTAAACTGTATATTGTAAATCAATTTTAATCGAAATACCCATTCAGTTAATATAGCAGGTATATTGAAAAAGAGGAAATATAGGCCTACTCGTTAATACTATATTGAAAATAAGTAGGAAACCCGCATAAGTATTTTTATATATCTAGATATTAAGAACATAAAATAAAATTTCGATTGCAATTTCTTTTTGATATTGATTAACTTAGACCATAGTAATAAAAACTCGAGTTTTCGAAAGGTACCATTTTTCTTGAAATTTCTTTTGGATAATTAAAGTATGAAAAAGTCGTTTTCTTTTTGACAATTAACCAACAGTGTCTAAGCATACTTAAAGTGTTGATATGTACAGATACTACGGTGCGTTAATACCAATAAGCATCAGCATTTTGATAATCCGGGCAGATAAACAATAATGACAACATCCTTAACTTAAAACAGAGACTCTCAATGCCAGAAACAATGGGTTAAAATGAAATTAAATAAGCCTGGCTTCATGTGCGAGGTCATTTGAAACATAGATTTCGACATGAAATAAAATTAATAATAAATACATTCATGCAATAATTCTTTATCTATTATTAGCCCTTATATTGTATTACAAATTAAGTAAGCCTCATAAATTATTGACAAACCTGCTTTTGAAAATTGTACTATGGTAGAAAGGCAGAATAACAAGATCAGCGCATGTATAACGACGTCCATTTTCTATAGGAATGTTTATAAAGTGAATTTTAATGACTGTTCCCTGTTCCGCAGGACATGACTGTTTCCCTTATAAACGGATAAGGATTGTCTTATCAACGTGTATAAACCGGGCATTGATAATCTCCTGTATATTTTGATATGGAAGTTATCATCATATTGATCGTGCATCATAATACGATCGATTGTTGTGATTATATATAAGCTATTTTTTATCTTAATACTTAACTATAATACTGAGAAATTAAACTACTTAAGATAGTAAAGTACGTTACAAACGTGAAGAGGATAATACACAAACGTAGCTGATAAGCGTACACGAATGTATACATAAAGAAACCTACTTTGTAAGTTTGTAAATAAAACTGCAGAAATTCCGACTTTTTACAACTAAGCATCACACTTTATGTCTATTCTGTATCTAACTATAACTATATAATACCACATATTTGAAGGAACATAACACAACTTGAAATTACATAAAATGTCTTAATTTGGCATAATTATTAAATGTTCTGTGAGTGACTCAAACGTCCTAAACAATAGTTGGTCTAGAATTAAAGGAAATGAGACAAATATTACATAGGCACAGAAATGTGCTATATTTCAGATCAGTCGTCGTAATGGTCAAGATAGGCTTTTAGTCTGTTTTCCAGTCGTCGTAATTGGCCAATATAGGTTTTTAGTCTGTTTTCCAGTCGTCGTAATTTGTGAACCATTTTGATTCATTAGATTTAGGCCTAACGATCGTAAAGTTGAACTCACAATTTTTAGAGAATTTTATTTTATTTTTAATTAAAAAAACAACATATAATCCAAGACAATGGTTCAGTGCCCTGTGGAGTGCTAAGACTATCGATTTGGGTCTCCATACTACACTTTGAACATATACAAGTAAAAATAAAAAATACATATAGGATATTAAATTGAACAAGGCCATATACATAGCTGCAGTCGCGTGTTCAAGTTTGTGTTTACCGACCAACCGACCGACCAACCGACAAACCAACCGACCGACATAGTGAGCTGTAGAGTTAAAAATATCATAGTGTCAAAACCGAACAATCATAACAAATATTAAAAACATATATCATTTACAGTTAAAATGGTTCATGTGTATAATTATATTAAAGATGCCTGCTAGTCTACAAGATCGGAGAGCTGTCACAAATGTGTTAAAACTAAATAAAGAATGTTCCCTAATATAATTAAGAAAATATTGCCATGCACGGGAAAAATTAGTATACAATGAATATTTAAAAGAATTTGTTTTGCCATGTTTGTGTTTAATGATGTATTGTCCCTTTGACCAATTCCAACAAAATTTTAAAAAAAAAACGATTTCGAAAAAAGTGGGTCATTTTGACGTATCATAATAGTTATTAACTTTCACCAAAAATTAGTCGAAAAAAAAAATCATTTAACTGAAATACAGACGTTTTTTTGTTCAAAAAATAACTTTGACTTCCAGTCAAAGTTTTCGATCAAAACATATCTCATAATGCAACGCGCTTGTTTGGCTACTCTGTAAACATAATCATAAAATTTCCTCGCGATCACCTTCTCAACCGTGACGAGTTGTAAACAATCTTAATTAGCATCATGCATAATGCATACTCGTGGTTTGAAATCTTTGTTTACTTTCGCTCGCGACGATTTTCCAGACGAAATGTAATCAAATTAATTTACCTGTTAATTACGTAAACTTGTTTTTAGCTCGAATTTTCGACTTAAAGTGAATAACTTTATTATTACTTTGATATGGCCAATTTAAATTTAGAATATTTTGACCTTCATTTTTTGTGTTTCAACGAAAAATACATCTTTAAAGAAAACTGATTCAGTATATCTTGGATTAAAATCAACCAAATCATGAATAAATATAAACAGATAAGAAAATACACTCTCTGGTCGATAGATGGTGGTATATGTAAATGTTCGAGCTGCTTCTCAAAATCCACAAAGTTTTGTGATCATTCGAAGAGGTGTGTTTATAATAATAGTCTGTTCTTATATAGCGCATATAAGCAGGCTCTCAATGCGCTTAATGCTATTAATATGCAGGACCCCTAGTATATCTAACACGTGAGGTATATCAAACATTTACTGTTTTATTCGAAACGTGATTGAAATACATTTTTGAAGTAACCCTCAACCCAGTCTTCATCTTATAGACCTATGTATTATGTAACTATTATATTAGGCTTATGATATAAGGGTCGCGTCATCACGAAAGGAGCCTTGTGTCGCAAAAGCTATATTGCTATAATTAGCTTTGAAAGTTGGAATAGTCAATTTTGACTGAAAATAATTTTTTTTTTTTTTACATATTCGACATATTCAACTATTATAGTTTACTTTTCCTTAATTATTAAAACTTAATTTTGTTCCAAAATACATAAATTTTGACGTTTTTATAGACAATGTTGTAAGGTTTTGTGTGGAATTCTGACGATTTCAGTCGTAAACGGCCAAAAATCTACCCTATTTTTCAATCGAATGTTCTCGGCTTTCCAACATTAGAAACCCGTCACAACTGGTATGGTTTTAAAGCTTGAAACGTCATCTTTCAGAATATCATGAATAAACATTTGTATTTGCAATCATAGTCCAATCACAATCACTTTTATAAAGGCTTCGGCCTTAGATACAGCCAAACAAAAGGGACTAATCGCGTCCTCTGATTGGTCAATCACATGTGAGCATGCGTAGACGTATTGTTTACTTCCTTGGTAAGCTGTTCGCACGAGGTTTACAGTGTGCTACATTATTGTCCTACTTTCGTGTTATAATTTACAATCTTTTAATAAACTATACTATAATTCTTTTGCATCATTCGAATTAGTAGTTTGATATAATTAATAGAAATGTCTAATTCTGATAATGAACGATCGGAAAAAGTCATAGCTGACGCTTTAAATGCTGGCCTTCTTGCTAATGCTGACGATGCGGCCCGGCCCCTGTTCAGCGACTAGGCCTACATACATTCAGGATTTTTTTACTCGGTGAGGGGCTAAAGAAAATGGGGTAAGTGAAGATGATGATGAGGATACTAAAGACTGGATGGGGATAGACGAAGATTCTTACGGCGAGGATAGTTATTGAAAACGAATAAGAATGTGTAAGAATTTGTATAGGCCTAATCATGATCTAGAGTAGAAGTGAGTTATGTTAACAGATTGTGTGCTCAAAATAATCCATTAATCAACATAATTATGCATTTTTAATTGTTGATTTTATATATGAAGATGATAATAAAATTGAAAGAAATTAAAGTGTAATCTTTATTCGTATTCATTCTTTAAGTGTGTAAAATTTCATGTAGATCCATTAATAATAACTAATGGTATCCAAGGAGAATGTGTTGTGGATATTGAATAGAACCAATGTAATGGTCCACTGAACTTCAAAGGCTGTTTTCTAATTGTTGATAATCTATTGAATTCGGAAGTGCTTTGTTGAAATCGGGTCATATCTTAATTGCCTTGAAAGAAATATAAAGCAAGTTACATATTTTTGGAAAGCTTAAAGAATGGAGATTAATATTATAATAATAATAAAAAAATTTTAATTTCAACACAAGGCTCCTTTTGTGGTGACACGAATTAAATTTCATTTAATGATTGTTAAAAACCTTCAAACAATTATTATCAAATACATAATATTCAAGTTACCACATAAAAGCGGTGACATGTATATGTAACATGTATTAACTACAATTATCAATTTATCTTATTTTCCTGTTTAAAAAAAAAATAAATAACATAGATTAGTAAAACCTATATATATTAAGCAGCAAAAAATATAACAATTTATTTGTGTCAGGAAAGATTTTGAAACAGTATGAAGTATATAATCTTACTCGTAACTCTGTTGGCTGGAACTGCTAATTCAGAAAGTTTGTAACAATCTTTTATCTTACTGTATTGTTTTAAGCTAATTAAAACATTTAGTATGATTGTATGTCATATCTTTATGTTGTTTATATTATTTTAATGCAATGTGTGCTGGACTCTGTATTTTATGGCTACAAAGATTAGATACATTGTATGGGTAGTATCAGGGAAGAGTGAATGGTAGTATTAACTTTGTTTAAGTGATATTAATTAATAATGAAGTAACATTACCCTTTATATAGTACCTTTACAATGATCAAAAAGTAAAAATAACCAGATATGATTCCAATAATTCAATCTGTAACTGGATATAGATTGATTACATATCATATCACACGTAATAACTATCGTTAAGTTTGTCAGAATGACACCATCTGTGAGAATGGAGCAAGTTGTGTAGGAGCACTGCGAAGTACAATATATACTTGCCAGTGTACATTTGAGTGGCAAGGAATAAACTGCAATGAACCTTTAATACAGTTCAATATTCGAAGTAAGTACATTTTATTAACATTATTTAAATACTTTACAGTTTTAATAAATAATGTTATCTATTTTTTTTTTAATATGCCTTTTCAATGATACATAATAGTTATACACTTTGACACAAAATTAAATCGCGAAAATATATATACCAAAATACTGTAATTTAAGGCAAAACATAATTGATTTTTGGCTAAATATATCTGTTTACTTCTTATAAGTGAAATCAATATCTGAGTTTTTCTATCTAATTAAATAACTTTATCACAAATTCAAAATGGCCTATTTAAAATCTGATTTTAATAATCTTCTTGCGCTGTTCATGTTTTCGGAGACAATACATTTTTAATCATTGCTGTACCATTCTATTCCGCACTTTTAACATTTACATTTATTTATAGGTGATGGTTTTTGCGGATACAATCAATATGAAGACCAAGGTGTTATAGAAAGTCCAAACTTTAACAACTCTGATACGTACGAAAACAATCTGGAATGTTACTACCTTGTTCGTGTCCACAATGCTCAACAAATTACATTTACAATAGAATCTTTTGAAACAGAAGTAAGTGGCTTACCCTTTTAATAATATAATATACAAGTTGTTGTATTACCGACGAATTACCAAGATGTAACATGTTTCAAGTTCATGATCAGAGGCGTAGGCCGGTTGCTTTCTGGGTTGGGGCGATGGGGGGGGGGGAGATGTGAACACAGTAAATGTGAAACTACGCCCCTGATTCTTAGGCCTACCCCTAAAGGTCACGTCATGTCAGTGCAGCCAATATGTAAGGCGCTCTCTTATCTGTCCACACGTCAGTGGCTATGTTAACTAGCACACCGGAGCAACCTCCTACTCTTCCCGAAAGATTACTAGGCTTTGTTACACTAGATTCTCGTACGGTATTAATGATAATAGTTTGCTACATCTATTTCTGTTTCACATGACTTACTGTACATATTTCCTGGAACTTGAAAAACACCTTTTAACTCATAAAATAACTACAATTACAATCAAGACACTAAGAACTTAAATGTTTTATCATTATATCAATTGTAGATTAATAAAGATTATCTGGAGTATGGGCAAGGATATTCCAAGAGCAGTGATTATTATTTTCTGGAGGGTAATATTTCTTCCGCTACCACCTTTACTATCAATGGAAGCTACGCGTGGTTTTACTTTTTTACTGACTTCAATATGCAGAGAGGCGGGTTCTTCATCACGTATATAGCAGGTAAAATGGTCACTATTAATATAAAATGTTGTATTAAAGATGTCGATGTAGGCCTACATTTTGATCTTATTAATGATGGGATAGTGATTTGTCAGCAATTAATATCAAAATATACATCTTATTGATATTACAGATTATAACGAGGACAGCTATGGTATAATGTAAGCCTGGCCTATAGTATTGAAAGAATGCATTTATGAGTTATCTGGTATAAATAATTTTAAGAGGTGAAAATATGACTTTTCATCTTTCCCGAATGAAATTATTTGTACCATAGCACGAATATAAAAACATTTATTATTTGTGTTTAGTATGTTCATCGTCACTCGCGACAGGGAGATCGATCTTATTATCTAATTATTATCTTATTATCGTGGAGGTCACCAGTAGTTCCGGGTCTTCAACCGGTTAAGAGTGATTCACCACGCTCTCGCTGGAGTATGCGCAAAGTAGCGTTGTTATGGTGTCGTGTCGTTATGGGGGTTGGGCTGTCCGGCTTCATCCGGGAAAATAAGGTGATTGATAGGGAACATACTTTTTACCATGTGATCCACAATCTTCCAATCAAATAACAGGAGCTCTTTAAGTAGTAAACCAATACTAATTGTTAATATATACTGTATCATGACTATTTTGTAATATTTACTTAACATTTTTTGAAAACCTGGACAGTTATTTTAACTCCCGTCACGCCATCATTGGCCTAATAGTTTAAATTTATCAATCTCGATCTAACTAAAACTTATTATTTAATTTCACAAGACTGTAAATAAACCACAAAATGACTTTTCAGATATAAATGAATGTGGATCCAATCCATGTGAAGCTGGTGAAATATGCACTGATGGAAATGGAACGTACACGTGTACATGTCCAGAAGGCACCCAAAGACCTGGATGTACACGTAAGTGCTCAACCACAGATTCTAATATGCAGTACTTATTTTATAGTTTCGCATGCGCTTGCACACGGTTAGGCTGATTGTATTGTAAAAATTGTCTAGTTAACAGTAGGCCTAATTATTAAATCGAAGCTATAAACCTCCCGAAAAGAAAGGAGGAGCTTTTTAAACACCGAGTCAAAGCAGGGAGTTGTAAAATAAGTCCCTGGTCAAAGTTACGCTTACTACAGTTTCTCTTGTTGCCAAAATCGGAATCCGACACCAATTTAAAAATAGCTTATCATTAATTTTACTGTTAATATTAATGTGCGTATACATATTATATCAGTGACGTCAGTAACTGATTAAATGCATAATTATTTTAGCCTGTACAAGTGAAGGATGTCATAATAGATTGCGATTGAAGTGTGCAAGTGATGGAAGAACTTATCGAAACAGATGTTACCTGAATCACGCCGCCTGTCTTGATCCTACTATCAGGATAATATCACGTGGACCATGTAGAAGCTTTGGTAAAACGACAGGCAGATAGATAATCATTTTCCTCTGGAGTTATATAACAAACTGACATTTTAAATAAACACAACAAAATTCTATTTTAATACCATTGAATCAGAGACATATATTAAATAATTGTGCATCATTCCCATGTTTACGATATCATGCAAAGGGTAGAGAAAAGAAATGTAGCGCCCTCTTAAAGATGTGTTGTCCCCCAAAAACATGAAACATGAAGATTAATTAATTCAGACTTTGAATATTTTATTTTGTAGTTTTAATAAAGGTAATCACTTCCATAGAAAAAAAACGAAAAATATAATGTGTTCACTTGTAAAATAACAAAATAAATGGTTCAATTCAATCAAAAATCTATTAGTAGCAAATTTGACAATTTTTTGCTTTAAACTACATTTTTTTCAGGTAAATACATTTTTTTTCTCGATCCAATTTTTTGTCAAAATGGGTACGTAACTATTATGTTACATTAAAATGGAGTAGGCCTATTCAACAAAAATTTGTTTTAAGAATTATTTTTTCAGGGCGACAATACATCTTTACGTTAAAAAACATATACAAACTGCATTTACTTCTCTTGCCAGATGCTAATTTTAATGGAGTATGCCATTCTAAAATCAAGATAATTTAATAATCGTTAAAGATAATAAGACATATGTTCAAAAATACTTTTCTTTCTCTAGGTACATTTGAAGTAATAGGAGGCCCTCGCATTTGTTTGGGAATAGAAGACAGTAGTAGTAGTGAAAGTTTTGAAAGAACAATTTGTCCACCCACTCAAGGTAATTCGGACTATGAAAATGCCTTTATCTGCAAATAATTTCATAATTAAATTATTTGTACCATTGCATTATTTGTTTGATAACACACTTAATATGATAACAGGCGAAACATATTCTAAGGCCTAGCTATGACTACATGGGCTTGGTTAGACTACATAGGCCTAGTTAGACTACATAAGCCTAGCTAGACTACATAGGCCTCACTAGACTACATAGGCCTAGTTAGACTACATAGGCCTCACTAGACTACATAGGCCTAGTGCACCTGGCAACTGAAACTGATCTGATGCAAATTCTGTTTCTAGTTCTTTTATAATTTTTCCCATTGATTAATAACAAAAATTATACGATCTGAAGCTAATTTTAAAGTGCATACATATCGCTCGATAAAAACGGTTCTAATTTAATAGTATTTTAACAAGAAAAATAGATGACGCCGCACAATATGTTTTTTAAATGAAAAAATAGTAGGCCTATCACACAATACAATGCGTCTAATACTACCGTCAATTGAACGCCATGTGATCCAGTGACAAGCGTCTAACAGTCAAATGACAAGAAATATTTAGGTGATGTGTTATATATTTTATTATCATATTACCTAATGTTTGTTGAGATATCTATATTAGTCTATTTAGAAGATTTATTTCAGATTTGACTCAACAACGTTAAACACTGCCTTTTTATGTTAGATAATTATTACTTATGAAGCATCCATTCATTGTTTCTTATTGACATTGCTATTTTTATTATTGTTGCTATTGTTATTATCATTGTAGCACCGACGAGTGAAGCAACAACTGTGAATGATATGCCTACTACCACAGCAACTGAAGCAACAACTGTGAATGATATGCCTACTACCACAGCAACTGCTGCCATTGTATGTCAAAATGAGTGCCCTCTTTCATTTGAGCCCTTGTGTGGCGGTAATGGTGTTAAAAACACAACTTTTCCAAATATATGTGTATTGGAAGCTATAAAGTGCAACAATGACCCAGAATTAACTGTTATACACGAAGGTGAATGTATAGTTTAACGCTGACAACATATTACTGTATGATTTTTATTCATTTCTATGTGTGCCTATTATAGGAATATATCAATGAACATTTTTGTTTAATTAACGTTAAAATATTAAATCAAGTATAAATTTATTCAACCATATCAAAATAATAAATTCTAAACATGTGTACAAAAATATTGGCGAGGGCGATTATAAGAGAGAAGCTCGTTTTGCGGTCACCACCCATGGTGCTGAGACACTACATAACATAGTGATACTATTATTATAAACTCGATTATATTTCTTTTGAAATGAAAATAATTAATTGTTATTAAAATAGTCTATTTTAGGTAATCTCAACAATAACTTATTTACTGACACTTTAATAAAATCTATATAGTATACAGTTTTTCTTTTGAATAAAACTAAATAATATTCTCAATATTTCTATTTTTTAAATATAATAATACCACATTTATATAGCGCCCTTTTCGTGAGTAATCATGCTCAAGGACGCTTTACATAGTACTAAATGGTAAATAAAAATAATCAGTAAATATAGGCCTACCATAACCAACCAACCATCCCAACCTCGCTTCGCTCGCGTACCATCTAGGTCGTGCCCACAGATGGTTCTCGAATACACAGTAATTTCAGGGTAAAAAATCTGCCGATTTCAAATGCACGTACCGCAGGACTATAATAATACATTGTCGTTTACAGAAACGAATAAGTAGACACAATGATTTATGTAGTCAAACAAAATTAGCACCCTGGGAATTACTTCCGAAAGAGAAACTTACCACAAAATAAGTCCAAATTGTTTATTCATTTAAAGAAACCCAATTAGGGTTGAGGGATTGGAAAGAGGATAGGTACAAAGAAGAACAATTTTTAAATATATTCTTTATCCACATCAGTAACGAAATATTGTTTTCATTTTTTATAGGCCTATAAATAATATACCACTAACGGTGACTAAATATAGTAAAACATTTGCGATTTAATACTTTGTTAAAACTGTCACTGTCATAGTCGATTGAAATAGTAAAGTACATGTAACGATACACCACTACGACGTTTATATTTTTTGTAATTATTAATTAATGCAAACGTTGAGAAGCAACTGTCAGTAATAAAGTTTATTTGTATATTACGTGTGTATATATCTAACAGTAGAGCCTACCCATAATCACAGTAATAAAGTAAATACTAACAGTATTCACAGTAAGAAATGTTTGTATATATCTTTTTACATCTAACAGTATTCACAGTAAGAAATGTTCGATTCAAATGACAACCAAAAATGGTTAATAGGTAGGTATTTGCAGTACTGTATTGTCAAAGTATTGCAAGTTTATTCTCCAAGGGCTCATAAATTTACCTACTTGTGTTAAACAAAACTGGCAGACTGAGAGATTGGAATGTTCCATTCATCGCAAATCAATACATTTGTAAAAACGTAAATTAAATCTATCAAAATAGTATTTTTTAAAGAAAATCGGCCTGTCTTCAACATTATGATACTGTACTCGAGCAGTTCAACCGGTTTTCAGCTATTAAAAACAATTATCGTAGGAGGAGATAGGAAAATGCGAAGCGTCCTCGTATTATTGTGTGCGGGTATTTTTCAAGTTGGACATCCATTAGACAGTGTATACCACGATCGAAAAACACCCCTATTTGGGGCAAATCGTTGAACCTAAATTCGTTTTAATTGTCAATAACTAATTATCTAACTCAATTTAATTAGTAAACAGGGTTACATCAGGTGGTTAAAATCAGTACCGAAAGTACGAACCAACTTTATATACCATCGAGTAAAAATTCTAGAAGTAAGGCGCGATTTACCGAATTTTGCCCTTACGTAAATCTATATATAGATTATTACCCCGGTCATTATTTGGATGGTTGGTTATGGTAGGCCTACATTTACTGATTATTTTTATTTCTCTCATAGGCATGTTAAGTAGAAGTAAGTAGACTAAACTATACCTGGACATGTATATCAACCCATCGTGATTTCATAATTTGATTAAGAAATATAAGTCACCGGAACAAGACGTTCGTTCATTTGAATTGTTAACAAAGTTAAGGTCAACTGGGATAAACCACCAAGGTCATACATTATGTAAAACATAACAATATGATAATATTACAACAACGTACTTGACATTGAAACTGAACGCTGAATTTAAATGTAACGTTTAAAAACATAAACTACGAATGAAACTACTGTATAATAAGAAGGAATGTACTCGGTTTATTGACATTTTATAAACTTTCGAATAATAGTTTTCGCTTAGGGTCATCGCTTAGGGTCATCGCTTAGGGTCATCGCAAAACTACAGAACTATGCCTGATTTTAAGTAGACGATTTAGTATTATAAATGATTTGTTATAGTTTTTAAAAATGCATTTTAAATATTTAACACTTTTTTTATTTGGACACTGACACTCATTGTAATGTTGGGGTTATTAATGAATATGCCGTGCTTGTATTTTTTCTTCTGTCTGAATTCATGTTCTGTCTTTGACTGAAGAAGGTGTCATGTGTAATGAACATGCTGTCTTGCCATAAATAAAATGAATTACATAATTCTTATTTTTCGTGAATAATAGAGATTATCCACCACCTACAGTATACCTAGTCAAAGTCAATTTTGAAGGTTTATATCAACGTCACTATTAACAAGGTCATATACATGGCTGCAGTCGCGTGCTGAAGTTAGTGTTTACCGACCAACCGACCGACATAGTAAGCTGTAGAGTCGCGTTGCCCGCAACTAATCCCCATAAATAAATCGAATTGCATAATTCTTATATTTCGTGAATAATAGTGATTATCCACCACCTACTATATACCTAGTCAAAGTCAATTTTGAAGGTTTATATCAACGTCACTATCAACAAGGTCATATACATGGCCACAGTCACGTGCTCAAGTGTTTACCGACCTCAAATCGGATTAGCTTTTTGCAGCATATGTGCTCACTCAGTTTTGTTTTTATTTATTTCCAAAATATAGTATAATTTACTGGCTGAAATTCAAATAACAGCGAACAATTATGGCTATGCAGAGCCCATGTGTTGCGATTTTAATAATAAAACTCTCTTCAAAATACACAAAGTAAAACTGAGTATTATATATTATTAGAATTGACAGTAGGAAGGTCCCCTGAATAGGATGTCCTTGTCCAAATATCAATTTGACGTAATATAGTTCGCATATTTGACATACAGTACATGTGTCATTTATGAAAAATGTTCTGTATCAAAATGTAATTTTCAGGTCCGAGAAATAAAAAAATATTATCAGGTAATACGTCATCTGATTTCATTTTATTTGTCTTGTTAAAAGGGTAGAACGCATTTTTTTTATATTAAATTTGTATTTTTTCAAAAATTATAATTCATAATTTTGGACATTGACATTTTGGTAGCTAAAAGAATTATTGTTATTTATTTGGCAAAAGTTCATAAAAGTACATTTCACAATTCATCTTGCCAGGAGCAAGTAGGCCTAATAGGCATGAGCCCAAACAGAAAACTGCTCTTACTCCATCATTACTTATAAAATACAAAAGTAAGTAAGCACAAATTAAGTAAAAACAAAACAAAGTTATAATGATACACCAATTAAAAATAAGGTGCATTGAATAAACAATTACAACTTAATATTTTGAGATCAAATGTTTGGAGTTGGGCTTTAACGTCTGAAATTGTGGCACATTGTTTAATTTCATTGGGAAGTTGCTCCCATAATCTAGGGAAAATAACAAACGATGAATTTAAAAATGTATTGGTCTTAGCCTTCCAATGTATTAACCGCCCTTCACACCTCTTACTTGATTTCACAAACTCATTAAAGGATGAGGGACAGAGGCCATGTATTATTTTAAAACCAAATGTGAGTCTAAACACTTTAAATATATCTTCAAAAGTTAAAATATTCTGACGTTCTTAATAATAATAAATAATTATAAGATTATCCTAAAACATAATTATACTTCTTCCAATTACTAAACAGCGGAGGTGAAAGCTGGTTTTATTGATTATTCGTTTACACAAATATTTAATGCAAACTAGTAATAGATGTATTGTGGTCAGGTAGAAAATTACTGTCAAATTGTCACGTATGCTTTGCTTACCGTCACGGGGGCTTAGTAACTTAGGTTGAGATAGCTTCCTGGAATCGGAAGCTGTTCTGACGTTTTTAAGAAACGGATATTTAAATACAAGTTTTGAGAAGAATACAAAACAAACATCTCTTAAACTTGAATCAGTAGACCTACTAAGAAATCAACAATCATCGACTTGAATCAGTAGACCTACTAAGAAATCAACAATCATCGACTTGAATCAGTAGACCTACTAAGAAATCAACAATCATCGACTTGAATCAGTAGACCTACTAAGAAATCAACAATCATCGACTTGAATCAGTAGACCAACTAAGAAATCAACAAACATCGACTTGAATCAGTAGACCTACTAAGAAATCAACAATCATCGACTTGAATCAGTAGACCTACTAAGAAATCAACAATCATCGACTTGAATCAGTAGACCTACTAAGAAATCAACAATCATCGACTTGAATCAGTAAACCTACTAAGAAATCAACAATCATCGACTTGAATCAGTAAACCTACTAAGAAATCAACAATCATCAGGTAGCACGCAGTACTAATGAAGAAGACATCTACGAAAATGAGATCTTTGAGTATTATATTATCTTTATCTATTCAGGTGCACATCGCTATTGGACAAGGTGGGTGATTGGACATCAATTATTATTAATACTTTCAGACAACTTATTGTACTGTATGTCATTCAATAGGCCTACTACTAAATTTTAACAGTAAAATACAAAAATGTTGTTTCTTTCTAAACCATCCGTAAACATATATTTGGGAAAAATTAAACGACGGTTCGTTTTTATTGTTATGTTATGCATAGGTTCTTTGATCTGATACAAAAGTGTAGCCTTACACACATTTAACTGTGGATATTTGCTTTCCAAAACCATCCGTAAAAGTATGATGGAGCTTTTATTTTATGTGATGTATTGCTACGGTTGTCTAATTTGTAAATCGTACTATTATTCACCATATGGAAATAAGCTACCAAGCTTCTATAAATGTATTTCTCTGTGTAATCTATATATAAATTTTAGATAATTAGTTATTGATGATTTAAATGAATTTAGGTTCAACGGTTTTCCGATCGTGGTATACACTGTCTATAATGGATGTCGATGCTGAAAAATACAAGGATGCTTCGCATTTACCTATCTCCTTCTACGATAATTGTTTTATTAGCTGGAAACCGGTTAAACAGCTCGAGATCAGCTGCATCAAAATGTTGAAGACAAGCCGATTTTCTTTAAAAACTACTATTTTGATAGATTTAATAATACGTTTATAAAAAAGGATTGCTTGGCGATGAATGGATCTATCGGTTCCCCAGTATAAGTATTTGGTATAACGCACGTAGGTACATTTATGAGCCCTTGGGGGATAAACTTAAAACCTTTGACAATAAATACACATAAACCCTTTTTTTTTTGGCTATTTTAAGCGCAAATTTCTTGTGTGGGGGTACAAATAAACTTTATTACTAGCAGCTGTATTAAATCGCAAATATTTTACTGTGTTTAGTGCAGTATATTATTTATACAACACAAAAGCGAATATTTCGTTACGGATAAAGGATATATTAAAACTTTTCCTATTTTCCAAATAAATTCAAATTAAATCAAAATGTTATTTCTACAGATTTCAATGCGTGTGGTAACCCTAATCCTTGTCAAAATGGAGCAGAATGTATAGGTATTGTCACAGGCGATTACACATGCCAATGTCTCTATGGATGGGCCGGGAAGGACTGTGAAGTGGCCACAAGTAAGTATTTACATTTATTTCTAGAAATCTCTCATGCTATTATATATATTTGAATAAGTAATTTTAAGAATTGTTTGTGACGTCACTTTATCGGACTAGGATGAAAGAATGTCTAAATTCCTTAACATGTGAATTTATGGTCATTGTTTATCTTGCGCAGTAAAAATTGGCCTCAAAATATCTCGAATTTCTTTCAAAACGCACTATAGACTTCTATCTAATTTGATAAATAATAAAATACTGATATTATAACATTAAACACATCGGCGGTAATATAAACTTCTATGTCGGGTGCATCAAAACTAATTAAAAGCTTTATTTAATTATGTATTTATAATTAAAAATTAGAAGAAGCATGGAGTTTGCACTCTTTCTTCATGTTCGAAAACGGAACTGTCGCGAGAGGGCGTGCGAACTAGGAAATCTATAAACGAAAAAAAAATAATTTTCTAATACATTTCCTACTATGGGACTTTGCTTAACTCACTACAGTATCTTGATAGAAACCATGGCAAATAGTTATTTTTTAGAAGATAATGAAACATGTATTAACGAAAGTTGAATCCAAGTTACTTAGGCCAACATAAGAATTTTGAACGAGTGCTGGATATTCCAATCATCATATTCTCATGATTGGCCAGGTTCTCAAAAAGCGCGATTACGGAAATAACTGAACATGACATTCGGGGAAATATTCTATACTATAACTGTACCGACCCTACGATTTTAAGTCAGCAGCACATATTAGGTCTACAATAAAAAATAATTTTAAATATTATTTTTTTTTTTGTCTTGTGTGAGTTCATCTCACGTTTATTTAAATTCTCATTGGTGAATATATTATATACATATAAGTACATTTGTGACAATTAAAAGTAAGTGTTTAAAGTAGTTAAAATACAGCTATATTTACATAATAAGATACTTGAATTCAGTATTAACCATATTTGTTTTCATTAAAATTTTAGATACGATGTTAATTAAAATGTAAAAATGAAAAATGGTGGTAAAATACATTATCAAAATTTTCTTGTTAAACTATCTTATTTGTGATCTTATTTGTGTTCGAGTAGAGAGGCTATAAACTCAGGGGAGGAAAATGTAGTATCCTCCCTTTTCACCAAGATAAAAAGGATGAAATGAAAAAAGAGGAATGCAAAAGTTTGAAAGTTAGATATTTAGAATGATAGCATGCAATGATATATTTAATGAAAACCTTAAGGTTAGAGTCCATACACTGTGCAAGTCCAAGATGCGATTTTGGCTCTGTGCGTATGTGAGACGCTTCATACCCGATGTCACCTTGGTACAACTACTACTTACAATTTGTATTTACGATATAAAATATTGAAAATATAAAAAAAATATATATATTGGACAAATACAAATACATGCAGATAACATTGACATGTATACAATATGAATATTGCAAATATAGAAAAATATATATATATTAAAAAATAAATACCAATAATTACAGATTTCATATAAGTTATTAAAATTGTCTAAAAACATAATCAAGAGTTACATTTAAAATCACTTGAAATAAAAAAGGGCTACACATTTATATTAAACTTATACAGCATATGTCACACTAATATAAAATACAATTGTAGATAGAGATCTCCAGCACATATATATTTTAATTATTCAATAGGTCAAATATCCTGTCTTTACTATTTTTCCATTTCTGATCAGCAGTATAAAAGTTATGCGAATACTCATTATTTATGAGGTTTATAATTTCATTTTTAAATAGCCCCCAAATATTTGCAGATTCTTTTTTTTTCTGTCGTTTCTAGTTCTTTATATATTATGGAGGATTTATATATACAAAAAGTAAAAACTGAAATTAATTCGTTTACAAGTTTGTTTGTTGTTCCCAAAATTACATTACCCACTTTGGAATGTCTTGCTGTACTGTAATCTCATTTGGAAGACACTGAACAACCAGCATATCTTTAAACTTTTTCCAGACTGGTTGAATAGTTTTACATGCCATTAATAAGTGTTTTTCATTTTCTATATGATTCTTATACACTTATTACATTTGTCTGTTGTGGATAATTTCCATCTTTTAAACAGAGCGGATTAATTGAATACTTTGCAACAATAAATGCAATACCTGATATATGGAAAGAACAAATAAGGTTGGAAAATGCACGCATAGATATACAATTAAGAGAACATAATATATTTCATAATAGGATAAGATCGTCTTACTATTATAAGCAGTTTATAAATGATATATGCATTATTCCAAATCCTCAAATGAAATGGGAAGTAGAATTTAGAGATGAAATCATTGACTGGAATGAAATATGGAATAGAAAAGTATGTAGAATGAAACACATGGAAAGTAGCTCAATTTAATTTTAAGTTGTTACATCGAATCCTTATAATTATGTAATTTTAAATATTAAATGAATAAAATCAATTATACTCATGGAGTATAAAATCTGTTTGTATTAGGCCTAAATTAATCAATAAAAGAAATAGTTTTATCTGTAATATCAAATATATACAATCAGCCAAAAGCCAAATATCCAAGTTTAACATACTGCTAAACTATTTTCTCAATGACATGGTTTACTGAAGGGGGACAGTTAAGGATAACATTTTAATATACACATTTATCTTGGCATAATAATTGATAATTGTTTATGTCTTAAGTTGTTAAGTTAATTTACTTTTGCTTAACCTTTAGATCAAAATTGCGGTTATAATTTATTCGCAAGAAGTGGAAATCTAACAAGCCCTAACTATCCGGGTAACTATAGTAACAGTGATGAATGTCATTACTATGTACGTGTCCATGGTGCTAAGCAACTAACATTCACTGTAGAGATGTTTGACACAGAGGTACGTAAAATCGAATTCAAACATTTTAAATATGCAATGGCTTAAAAGTAATAGTAGGCCTAATAGCGCAACAATAAAAATAATAATGAAACTTGTCAATAAATCCTTCTCCTAAACGTTCCTTAACTAACAAATGAAAAGAGCCATACCCTACTACATATTGTGCTCAGTCAAGGCGAACTCTTGTCTGGACATGGAAATGTGCACATTTTTGATGGCACTAAAGTTTATTAAATTGATGGTGAGATGCTGAATAGGAAAGTTTGCTTGTCCAAAATTGCCCTCTTACACTAAAAATCTCTATACGACACCAGAAAACTCATAATAGGAACTATAAAACTGATGTTAGTGTTCCAATTTAAAATTAAAACCAGCCATAGCATTATTTTAGGTGTGAAAATTAATAACGTTAATATGCAGTACTTGCATGGAGATTGCATCCATCCTTACACTAAAAATGTGTAAAAAAAACACCACTCAATAAAACAGGATCAAAATACTAACTAAACTGAAGGCCATTGTACATTTTGAAACTGTAAAAATTTAAAACCTGAGCTGCAATATGTTAACACAACATAAAGGTCTGTTTGAATTTTTGTACACAGATTTTACTACTATTATTAAACTTAATATTATTCATATTTTCTAATTGTAGTTTTCAAAAGATGTGTTACAGTACGCCCCTGGTGTTCGATGGAATTTTAGTGCAAATACTGCACTGGACGGAAACTTGACAACAGTTCCAGGGCAGTTTACAGTTGAAGGAAGCGACGTGTGGTTCGTTTTTGAATCCGATAGAAATATTGTAAGACCAGGATTTTTAATATCTTACGTAGAGAGTAAGTACACACCAGAATAATGTTATTATACATGAATTAACGTCATTTTTAAACGATAAATTTAACTATATTAGCCTCCATGAATGCACAGCCAATAACAAATCATTTCATATCCTTGCTGCCTATCATTGGTTGATATCTTATTACGTTTATTACTAAGTTTGTTAATTAAACAGTAAAGGTACTTTTATATGGTTGCATTAACAACCAGCTCACTTTTATTTTTTCTGTAACGCCGTCTATAAATTGTAAAAATATAAACAGATTGCAGATTTATTTTATTATTTTTTTAATGTGATTGAAAAATTGTTTAACATAAAAAGTAGTCTTTCAGACAATGATTTTTTTCTTTCTATTCTGTTTTTTTTTATAAGGGAAAGAATTATTTTTGCTCGTCTTTTTAGTGGACGCGACTCTATAGTTCACTATGTCGGTCGGTCTGTCGGTCTGTCTGTCGGTCCGGTATCACTATGCGTTTTATCGCTTTCTGACCTTATCTTGATATCAGTCAATTTTTCACAGTATATTCCTTATGGCTAGGAATCGATGTGGTTATGTTTTCACGGTGCGCAATAAAAAATTACGCGGTCTACTCACGATTTAACGAAATCACGTTTGTAATCATATCTTCACAACCATGAATCACAATTAAATAAAATTTGGTACTCATAAATTTCAGGGCATAAATCATCATATGGCAATACAATTACGTGCGTAGCGCATGTAACGCATTCGTACGCGCGCTTAAAATTTTCAAAATTTATTTTCGATGAAATAAGGGTACGTTTCAGGCAATTTTAAGCGTTTACAAAATTGCCATGAGTACAGGTTTTTGCGTGCGCGTCAAATGTTATCTCACACTCTTTTTGCCCGATTTCTGTTTTCTTGACTTACTTTTCAACTCGAAATTACCTTATACGAGCACGTCAAAAGTGACAGGCTACTCACGTGTAAATTAAAAAAATATAAATGATTTTAAACATTTCAACATTTTTAAACATGTTCAGTAATTTCGGTCAGTTGGTAGGTTGGTCGGTCGGTCGGTAAACACTAATGAGCACGCGACTGCAGCCATCTATATGGCCTTGTTTTTGCTACAGAAGTGAATAACAGTAATCAAACTGTAAAATGGCCTATTCAAAGTATGATTTTATTAAAACAATATTGTAATTTACTGATTTCTATAGTTACAAAAATAAATATTTTAACAGTCAATATTTTATTTTGATTAGCTAATCCAAGTAACTGTGCATCAAGTTTGTGTCAAAATGGTGCAGTTTGCACTGATCTTACAAACGGATACTATTGTGACTGCCCAGCAGGATATGAAGGATCGAATTGCGAGATTGGTAAGTTTGTTCTTTTACATTGAAACGCACTTGAATTAATATCAATCAACATTTCAACTCTTCTCATACTACTCGTTTTCTTCACTCTAGTCTACCTCACTCACACTCTCACTCGCTCAATCTTTTCATCTTAACGTGTCTTCCTCTTCTGTGCTTGACATTAAAACTGCCCTTAAGATGTAGGCCTAACCTATAATTTATTACACTTTTATTAATTATTATAATAACAATAACAATAATCATAATAACAATAATTACAATAATTTAAAAAATAAGAGTAATGACTATAATTTTTATATGTTTTAAATGTAAATATGTTTGTATGATGTAGTATGTTTAAGCGGATATTGCCCTTGATGGTATTTGCAGCAATAAAGAAATTGAATTGAATTGAATTGAATTTTAAAACAATCTACATAGAGCATTACTGTGTATGTTCAAAGTGTATAATTAAATTTAGTGAATTATTGTTCTTCTTTCAGACACTAATGAATGTGAAGGTGTTGTGTGCACAAATGGTGAAGTGTGTGTAGATCGTGTAAATGGTTACGTATGTCAATGTCCATCAGGATTTACCGGTCCAAATTGTGCTGATTGTAAGTTATTTTTAATGTTCGATGAAAAAAAAATAAAATACAAATATTATAAAATACCAGCTAGTGTATTTGATTGGTTTGATTTTGTGTAATATATAGTGGTATTGGTCATTTTGTCCCATTACGGCAACAGTTTTGTCCAACAGCCGGCTAATTGCCATATTTCAAGATTTTTGTATAAATGACAAATACATAATATAATAAATAATATAAATGATGCGACATCGAAAAGAACTTATTTTAATGAAGTAGTTTGTATTTAATTACAGCATGTATGAATACAAATTGTCCAATTCGTCTTCGTCCAAAATGTGGCAGCGATGGACAAACTTACCGCAACAGATGTTACCTACTAAACGCTAGATGTATGGACCCAAGTTTAACTATGGTTTCAAGAGGTGCATGTCCTGGAAGAGGTACTAATGACATTGATTTGTTTATGAATCAACGGTCATTCATTCATTTATTTTTATTCACAAAATACTCAGTTTTTAATCCTGGATTATTAACATTTACTTTGCTTTTAGTATAATCTCTTTTGTAGATTAACTTTATAATTTCAGGAGTTATCCAGGGAGAGAATCTATTTTTTATTCTTGAATTTTTTATAGGCCCATGTTTATTACTTAAATTTAGAAAGCAATTTTTAAACGTACCCCATGCATTGTCAACGTTATTAATATTGTGAATATTTTGTAATTTCTGAGAATGGGAAATATCATGTAAAAATGCACCTTCATCAAAGTTGTTATAATCTCTATAATATATTGTTTTATGTTTAGCTTCTTTTTCCTTAAATTTTAAACAGCTGTAAACCATAAAATGGTCGCTTAAAGCTATTTTAGCAACACCACTTAAATAGTACTGATCTGGAATTGTTGTTAGTATCAAATCAATACAACTTGATGAGTATGACGTAACTCTTGTTTAATCATGAATCAACTGGGTCATTACAAACATGTTTTCGATCATATTGATAGGATTTTTCGAGAGGTTCTCATTTAAGACATAATCAATATTAAAATCGCCGAGTAGTACAATTTCAGTGTTTTCCATACTAACTTTTTCAAGTAAATCAATAATTAAGTTAAAATATTCATAATTTGCCTTTGGAGGGCGGTATAAACAGCATATTAAAATATTTTGAATTTTTGTCCTAATAGCTCCAGCCCTACAGCCTCCAGATCATTTACATATAAATCAGATCTTTCTTTATAAGATATGGTATTCTTAATATTTAGGGGATACCCATATTAAAGAATACATACCTGTGAAACGAAAAGAAGAACCCGGACACACATCGCGTCGGTCTTAGATATATTTCATAGACACACACACATAAATTATTTAGCATCATAATACAATAGATTTTAATGATGCAATAATATTAGTTAAAATGGCAATACAATGTGCGTATACACATGCATTTCGCAATTGTCACGGTGCATTTATTTATTTTTGTTGTTAAAGGACCTATCGCAATCATTGGTGGAAACCAGCGCACGTGTATTACAGGTGGGGATAGTGACAGTAGTGATTCAAGCATCGAATTTACTCAATGCCCTGCAGGTATGTAGATCACAAATAACTTATTCTATCAGTTATTCTATCTTTCAACTTACACTTAAACCCAGTTACATTTAGTACCAGTTTCCGTTTCCAGTTAATCGAATTATTGATATGGTGATGATATAATCACTTCTCTTTTTTTTTCTTTGTTATATGTATTAATTATTCTTGTGAGAGTACTGGAACCTCTGTGCAAAAACCTTTTTAAAGTAATGTTTTGGTTATGTACTAGAATATCTATGTCACACCATCGCCTGTGATAATGATATTTCAGCACTCCACTTCCAATGTGTAGATTATCTGCTGTATGCAATGTTTTGCTGAAACGAAGAAATAAAAAAGTCTTTTATTTACTATTATAGTAGTAAAAGGTGTAAGTATTAAAATAAACAAAAATAAAATAAATATATTTCTCAGCAACGACCCACATTTCACCATTTAAAAAATATAGAAGTCGATTCCTCCTAACTAGTAGTAACATTCTGAATAAATAGTTTTTCCTTCTTTTTTTGTAGAAATTACTACTGCACTACCAAATCCGATTGTGACGAATACTCCAACTCCAGAACAGTGTATTGATAACTGTCCTTTAATTTATGAACCTGTATGCGGTAGTGACGGACAGACCTATCCAAACCTTTGCAAATTAGACGTCGTGAGATGCTTAAATGACCCAGCACTAATTGCACTTTATGTCGGAGAATGTGTTGTTATGACAACTCCTTGCCGTGGAGATTGCTCGGCAAATGCCCCATGAACTCTATAAGTTTATAAACAAAGCAAGTATGTAAATTATAACAATTATTATAATGCTATGCTATTAAATTTAACATTGATGTAACATTTTTTTCGTTTAGGCCTAAATCTGTATTTTCTAAATTGTAAATTATATCAAAAGTATAAAAAAGTAATATGTTTTGCAGACCCTTTAGTATAATAAAATTAGATAAGCGTGTAAACTAAACAAAGTTTTTATACAGTAGAAAACGAACCAAGGGTACCGCGCATCAAAAACACATATATAACACATCTTTCCTATTATTATTATTATTATTATATTAATACTGCATAAGATCTCAATCATTCATAATTATAATGTTTCTGTATGGTTTATCTTTAAATGCAATAATAAAGTTCAACTTAAATCAACTTCTTGTTTCATGTTTATTTATGTATACAAACTTCAGATGGTTACTCAACAATTATAGTACGTATTCAACATTATTATAACATTTGGACACATTTCTTTCTGTGATTTACATACGTACTTTACTTTAGTTGTACAAACGCCTGGGATTTATAAATAGTATTGTCTGCCCTCCCTGAAAGCCCAGGTCGTCAACAGTAATGTGACAACACATTATTAATAATTTTATAGATTGTATGTGTGAAAAAAAATGTGGGGTTCGATAACCATGCAATTATGAATTTCCCATCGGAGTTAATTCCCAGAGTGACAATAACTTTTGACAAATTTAAATTTATCAGGTGGCTTTAAATTAATTATACATTTTGCACTTTCCAGTTATTTACACCAATGTTTAGCCTACAAGTTAAAATATACGCCCTACCCTCACAAACAATAACACGGTAGTTTTAAGAAACGTAGCGTTTTGTTAGCACGAAAATAATGTCTCAAACAGCTTTCCTGAAAATCAGCAAACTCACTCATGAAGACAGTGACATTTATTTACTTTAATACTAAAAACTAGGTATCAACTAACATTTGGGTAAGTATGATATCAAGGTAATATCCAGGGTATAACATTAGGCTACATTGGGTCGAACTGTGAGCGATGCCTGGCCTTCTAAAAAAACGATTACGTCAAACCTCGCCTATATAAGAATGAGGTAGGGGGGTATTTGTAAACGATACGGGAATAAAACCAAAAGCTGAACAACCTATATAACCCTGAACAGAATTCGTTGGTGGAGGCTTGGTTAAACCTATTTTACTGTTGACGTTGAGTTCCGTTTAGATTTCAAATCATAAAGCCTGTTTTACTGTCGAAGTCGTTGAGTTGCGGCGAGTTACGCTGCATTGCGTTGAGGGTTGTAGTTGAGCTGTACGTTTTTTTTCTCAAAAATTATGAATTTGAGTTGATTGTTCCCCCTTCTCTAAACAAAAAAAACAAAATCTTTCTTGAAATATACGCTTGTAATAGTGTTTGACTCAAATATACGCTACTGCTGAGTGCTATTGAACAGAGTTATAGGCCTACAGCGTTTTAATTAATATTAATACACCATAATTTAATGATTTATCAAACGACAAATGTTGACTGAGTCATTGTGTTGTTACGTAGAATGAGTGGAACCGCGTATTCCTAAAATGGATAGACAATAAAAAGAATTGTGATTGCAGCAATTGTGCACACACCAGCAGTATAACCAACCCACCAACACACCATATCGTACAATTATTAGCTACAGACTAGGATGATGGCAGTCATAAGGATGAACATTTTATTTTATGTTTTGACGTTTTTGATGTTGTCCGATGCTCATAATTATAAAGGTATGATCTCTCTTTAAAAATCCTGTTTATGTCTTCAAAACATTAATACTGTATGTTATACTTCTGTTCATGTTTCTTGAATTAATTTGTCTCTAAACTGAAATGTAAAAAAACGAGGCCTGCATAACGAATATATTAATGTATTTAATACACCAATATCTTGTATTGGTGAAACTGTTTTCTTCCGTTAGAAATGTATGTATTATTTTGAACTGTATCAAATATATAATATTATATACAAATTTGTGGCTTTATTTTGTATTGTTTTCACGGCATGATTTACCAAACTTAAATTAGTTCTCTAGAAAATTGAAATTATTCTATCTGGCCTTCCAAAAAAAGTATTATTTAATTATTATTATTATTTTAAATTATAATGGTATATTTAGGTATTTAACATTTCATACACTAATTTTAATTTCTCTTAGTAACCGATCCTAGATATTCAACTATCGCTACCTCATTCTCGAGGTACGGTAGTTTTTAACATGCACGATTGTACTTCATGCTTATATTTAATCAATACAAAGAAATGACAATTAACAATTATTTTAACATAAACTGGTTATAACATATGCAATAACATGATGTACATGATTAATGTATTGACAGGTTGTAGGAAGAACTGTCACAGCAGAAGTTCTCCAAAATGTGGAAGTAACGGTGTGACGTATCTAAACAGATGCTATTACATGAATGCAAGATGTGATGACCCTTCGATTTATATTGTTAGTAAAGGAGAATGCCAACAGTCAAGTAAGAGCAACTTGTATTTATTTAAATGTTATTTTGATTGATATATAATATTACCCGTGATTAATTATTCACGTTGCGCAATATAATATTTTAGTAATCCGTTTGATAGGCCCATATAGAATTATTTTAAGCTCCATGAGTATTACATTCTATAAACTGTAAATATGGTATTCTATATACTGACATTGTTTGCTAGCCGACAGGCAATAATAATATCATGAATGATTCCTGATTTCTGCATTAACCTGATCGGAGGAAAAAATAATACAGCCGTCTTCTCTTGGCCAAGAAAAACAAATAGACAAATTATTAATACAACAAAATAATACAAATATTTTGGGGAAAAAAAACAATTACAATATCGAAAGAAGTTACAAATTTGCTGAATTTTTAGAGTGAAATATTCGAATAGTTTAAATGGTCTATATCTATAATAATGGTGACGGGAATGGAGATCCGTAAATTAAAGTATACAGTACAAATCAATAATATTGTTAAATTGAGTAGTTTGATAAGATTTGTACTTAATTTTGGCCAACTTAAAGTTCACATTTTTAAAATTATGTTACATGTGGTGGTGTAGACCTCTCACAACCCTACCCTTGAAATCGGCTTGGCCCATTGAAAATTTAAGATTCAAATATCTTTTTAATTTGACACAACAGCAATTATAGAAAATAATAATAATTTGATTGTCAGAAGCAAACTAAAACACTGTATGACGACTATTTTATTTTTTAACATAAATACAAATAAATTAAAAATATAATTTTTAATAATTTAAAAGAAAAATAAGAGAGAAAAGAAAAAGAGAATTTAGGTATAAACAATTCTCGAAACTTACAAAAAGAACAAGGTCCCTTAAATCTGAGGGAAGACCATCCCAACGTTTACAGCATCTATGAAAGAGTGAGGATTGGAAACAGTCCGAGCAAAGGGTTGCCTGAAAAGAAGATCAAATGTGTGACGTAATATAGGAAAAAAGAAGGAAGAAACATCATAATCAATAAAACTTAATGTTTATGTTATTCAATTGATTCCAAATTGGAACTTTGATACCATTTTTACTTTTCTATCTATATCGGGTCTATATTCTAAAAATATTCTTTTCTCGGCCCCAACCAACACCCTCTCAGTCACTACCATTTCCACTGAAAACCAGCATCCACCAGGTCCAGGTGTATTCCACATTAGTCTCTCAAACTTTTATACAATTAACGTAATTAATTGGACCATCAAATGTATGGTTACCAAATTCGACACCTTCCATTAAACTAGTTACATACCTGGAGTACCGTAGTATTCCACGTGCAACACATTTCAGTTTGACATATCCCAGAAAACAATATCTTTTCCTAAATCTATACTTTAGCCAAATGTATATATGCAAAAGAAGTTAACATGTTTAGCATTACAAAATAAGATTGGTGGAAATAATTACAAGAAAAATTTATTACAAAAAAACGCCGCTCACTAAGGTCGTCGACACGCCGTTTAGAGGAAAGAATGTTTTGACAATTATTCAATGATAAATTGATGGTATTTTTTATATCCGGCTTCCTTCGACAGCTAGCCTACAACAGACAGACTATACTATAGCTGTCAGTGTCAGTCTGGTGCACACATTTTACACTATACATATAGACTTTCTGTTACCTGACGTGCTTTGGGTCGTAGTATAGACCTATAAATTAGTCGAGTTTACACATTTTTCAGTTCTGTCAACTGTAGTACTAAAGCTTCGCGTGTGATAACTAACTTCTTCCTAATACTCTGGGAATATAACTGCCTAAAGGCCCGGCACGAAAACTTGTTTGGGTAAAGAAAAATAAGAGCCTTGAAAATGACAAAGATTATCCGTATGAATTCGGATAACAAATTATTATAAAAATATTTCGAGTATTTTATATTTTTGTCATGGTAAAACACTAGGTATCTTGATGACTGTCACTCAAGCCCAGTAATGTATGATTGTTGGTGATTTTATTGCCAACTTTCCTTGTATCGCCAACCGTAAAACTATTTCCTATAATGATATTGTAAATATCAACCAATTATATGGCAACATTTCATTATTGGTGTGTTAGAATCTAGTACACTATGATCTGAAGGGAAGCGTGTTAACCAAAAAGCTACAGACCCCGTGTATCGGATTGGTAATGTACGTTTTATTAATTTTCACTAGAAATTGAAGAAGAGCATTCGAGAGTCAGACTGTGTTTAAATGTTGGGGGAAGTGATAGTGGCAGTGATAGTGGGGAAGCAATGTTTGTTGACTGCACACGTAAGTATCAATTAAATATTCGATTTTATTAGATTGATTATTTATGCACACTGGTATGACTGTATGAGATAATAATGATGTTTGGTTTCACAGTCAGTCTTTCCGAACAACATATAATGTGAGGGTAATGCTAATTGTTAATTTGACTCGGAAAGCAGGAAAAAGACATGACCAATACTATTTGTCCAGCGATTCTAGATTATCATAATTCGCTACATTTCGTGATGGTTATATGAAGCCATGAAGAATTCAATTCTATAGTACTGAATTAATAAATCTTAATGGTTATGTTATATAAGCATAAATAATTGTAATTCATTTTCAACTCAACTCAAATTTAAATGCTTATTATGATGTAAATCAACCATTCAAAATAGGTGCACATCTTTATTTGTTAATTGTTTTCTGATGGCTATGGTGTGTTGTCAATTTGTATTTCTTTCTTCCTCTTAAGATGTTAGCGGTAATAACCGAGATAGAAAAACAGGTAACTTGGGCAATACAGGGGCTGGTGGTGGTGGTGACGGCACAACCAACAACGGTGGTGACGGTACTTTCATCAACAACAATAATGGTGGTAATGGTGGAAATGGCAACAATGGTGGTAACCAACCTGACGGTGGTGATGGCGCTAACGGTGGTGATGGTGCTAACGGTGGTGATGGTGCTACCGGTGGTGATGGTGCTACCGGTGGTGATGGTGCTAATGGTGGTGATGGTGCTACCGGTGGTGGTGGTACTAACGGCGTTAATACTGGCGGTGAAAAAGGAAATGGGGAAGAGAATAATATAAATGACGTTACTCCGTCCAACGGTCTAGGTGGTAATGGTCGTGGAGACGTTGTAACTGACCCCAACAGTTATCCTAATGGTAACGGTGGCGTTACGGCAGATCCAGCCGGTACATTATCTTATCAGCGTGGTGAAACCACTAACATTAATTCAAAAGCGTTAACTGAAAGTGTTTGCCCTGATAACTGTTTAGCATTTGGCATCGCTTGGGTTTGTGGTAGTGATGGGATTGATTACAGCAACGAATGTCAATTGAACTCTATAAAATGCTCAGTTAAGCCTTACCTATACAAGGTTAGAGATGGCAGGTGTCCACCACCTCGTGGAGATATTTAGTATACTATGGTATACTGGATACATATACATACTTTCTGCGTTTGTTATTTGATGTGGATTTTTTATTATTAGATTAAGAAAGTGATGGTATGGCTTATATTTTGTTATAAAATGTCGTATTCAGCAGCATTGTTTTTTTATAGTGCATTATTCTGTTACATAAAAAAAAACCTGTTTTGCAACCCGACCGAAAGTGTTGTTTTTTTTATATTATTATTTATTTATCTGGTGCGCGTGTGTACAATTGACGGACTAGTGCTGTTGCGACGTACCACGCCGAGAATGTTAAAGAGTCGCTATTCAATCGAGTTTGAACAATACCATGAAAGCCCCCAAGTTGTCTAATGGTTAGGACAGCTGCATATCAAGCAGAAGATCCGGGTTCGAGTCTCGGCTGGGGCGACTTTTTCTCATTCTCACAGATTTCCTCATCTTATTAATTAATTAATTAAACTTCAGTATATCACCGGGCGGTTTAGAATTAATGTTCTTTGCTTTGTATCAGTGGCTGGATCTCATTGGAGATACAAAAAAAAAGCGAAAAACTAAATGAAAACGATAAAGTCAAATAGCCAGAAAAGTTAGCATAGCTTTCGGTCAACACTAGCCCTTCATCAGTCCGAGCAAAGGCTGGACTGAAAAGAAGATCAAATGTGTGACGTAATATAGGAAAAAAGAAGAAAGAAACCTAATGTTTATGTTATTCAATTGATTCCAAGTTGGAACTTTGATACATTTTTTACTTTTCAGCTTAATATTGGGACTATATTCTCAAAATATTCTTTTCTCGGCCCCAACCAACACCCTCAGTCACTACCATTTCCGAGTTTTGTCTCTCCATTATATTTGACATCGTGGTCTAAGTATCTCTTATGAGATCCCGCTTCATGAATAAAATACTGAAAGATGAGGGCAAGTAACGTAGAACTAATGAGTGATAATGATTGGATTTTTCTGATGATGGCCACATTGGGAATTAGACAATTATCATGTAATCACTACTGTAATAATTATTTCTCTCACTATTGTAGTATTAAAATTATTGTTGTGAATAAGTATACACCACTTTACAACTAATTGTGAGAAATCTTAGGAGACGATTCTTGCAGGGGAGGAATGTGGGATGACGCTATTCGTTACTCATCGTATGCATGAGTAATTTATAGAATTATGACGTAACGTTTTATAGTAAGAGGGCATCGTTATTAATACATTACAGATGTTGTTGTTAAAATGTATTTTCGTCCATAATATTATTGAATGACATAACAATTCTATATCGAATAAATAGTAGGTTAATCTATGTTTTATTGATATTTCTGTGAGCCGTTATTCAGACACCATTCTTTCTGAGATTTTCTCTAACCTTTATGTGGCAAAACTCATCTCATTCCTTTATAAGAATTTTCAAATATTTCGCTGTGCTTACTAAACAACTGATCAAATTACAATCAGGTTGATCTTGCAAATGTTGATATAATTTAAGTTAAATATTTTGCCTTGTTTGTCCAATATAACCTCACTCAGTACTACCATCCAATCAAGTAAGCGTGTGTCTCTAGTCAGTATGGTGAAATATAACTATCCATTGTACACAAGCCTAATAAAGATAAATGTATACGTCCTCTTATACGTATAATAATTCACAGGGCGGGATATTTTGACATGTAGATAGAAAACAATACCACCTAGTGATATATTGGAAATTAATTTTATTGATTTGTGAAGATAAGAAAAAACTGTGAGCGTGGGAATAAAATCATTACTCTCCAATACAGTAGACCAATATCATTATTTATATCACAATTTCTTCAAGTTAAATGATGCACTATATTAATAATAGTCTTAAATTGCCCCTTATACACGTTAATAGAATCAGTTGTTAATTTAATTTCCGTCGTTCGCGTGTTCAAGTGGATAATACGACTAACAACCAATCCGTGTGTATCCTGATCGTTTCCGTTAAACTTGAATTTAAGAAGCAGCTTTAAAGAATGTTTAAAACTTCTGTAATCATATTACTAGAAACCACTTGGACGCTAACACAGTTACATTAAAGCATAGTAAAGGTAAGTGTCACTGTTTTGTTGTCGATATGTTTTAACTTTCATGTTATTATAGATGACACCGAGTCAATGTATTTAATGTGTTAAATTAAAGAAGATAGAGATTATAATATCACAACGCTTTCCTGATTAAACATGAAATATGTTTTTAATGTATTACAAAACTACGACATGCAGTTTCATAATACTGTAAAAATATGCAATATAAAGATAAAGTCCATCACGGTTTGTTTTGTTTTTCTATGATTATTATAATACAATTAACATGTTATTAGGTGCGTGTGTTTTTAAATACTAATGTATCACAATGCTTCAACAGCAGATACGATCCAGACAACTTTTAGAAATATAAAAGTAGTAGTTGTTTAGATCAGCAAATCGTAATACAAAATGCTGATTAGGCTTGAACTGATATTTCCAAATATGAAACTAAAATTACGGAAAAAGTCTAAACTTTACACTCGATTTCCAAATCAATAATAATATTTTTATTTTCTATTTTAATATATGTATAATCTTATAATTGTAAATAAAAATAAATATACAAAGACATTTATATAGTTCTACAAAACAAAATTTCAATTGCAAAGAAAGCGGTTTTTATTATTAAAATCAAATAATAAAAATCAATAATAATATTTGTATGTTATATTTTAATATAGGCCTATTATATGATATCTTATAATTGTAAATACAAATAAAAATGAATATAAAATACATTTATATATATAGTCTTACAAAAACAAAATAAGAAACAAAAACAACAATTTCGGTTGCAAAGAAAGAGGTTTTATTATTAAAATGATATGTAACAAAACTGAAATGGATATAAAGGTGAGGAAAAGTCTCAGTGCAATGAGTAAAACATGTAGACTTTAATAACAAACCATCCTGCCCAAAACAGAACAATATGAAAACAAATCGTGGAAAGCGTAATGTCGGAATGACGGAAAGGTTTCAAGAGAGAGAGAGATGATAAACAAATAGTTACAAAATATTTTAGATATAAAATAACTATATAATACTACTTACTATACTAAAATAATTGATGATTGTTACTACATATTTGCATGTTTTATTTTTAAGCAATATATTATAGTTTGTATTCAGAATTATGATAGGTACGTGACATTATATTGACCACATCCCCAATAACAAGTATGTGGCGCTGTAGGTACGTGACATTATATTGACCACATACCCAATAACAAGTATGTGGCGCTGTAGGTACGTGACATTATATTGACCACATACCCAATAACAGGTATGTGGCGCTGTAGGTACGTGACATTATATTGACCACATACCCAATAACAGGTATGTGGCGCTGTAGGTACGTGACATTATATTGACCACATACCCAATAACAAGTATGTGGCGCTGTAGGTACGTGACATTATATTGACCACATACCCAATAACAAGTATGTGGCGCTGTAGGTACGTGACATTATATTGACCATATACCCAATAACAAGTATGTGGCGCTGTAGGTACGTTACATTATATTGACAACATACCCAATAACAGGTATGTGGCGCTGTAGGTACGTGACATTATATTGACCACATACCCAATAACAAGTATGTGGCGCTGTAGGTACGTGACATTATATTGACCACATACCCAATAACAAGTATGTGGCGCTGTAGGTACGTGACATTATATTGACCACATACCCAATAACAAGTATGTGGCGCTGTAGGTATGTGACATTATATTGACCACATACCCAATAACAAGTATGTGGCGCTGTAGGTACGTGACATTATATTGACCACATACCCAATAACAAGTATGTGGCGCTGTAGGTACGTGACATTATATTGACCACATACCCAATAACAAGTATGTGGCGCTGTAGGTACGTGACATTATATTGACCACATACCCAATAACAAGTATGTGGCGCTGTAGGTATGTGACATTATATTGACCACATACCCAATAACAAGTATGTGGCGCTGTAGGTACGTGACATTATATTGACCACATACCCAATAACAAGTATGTGGCGCTGTAGGTACGTGACATTATATTGACCACATACCCAATAACAAGTATGTGGCGCTGTAGGTACGTGACATTATATTGACCACATACCCAATAACAAGTATGTGGCGCTGTAGGTACGTGACATTATATTGACCACATACCCAATAACAAGTATGTGGCGCTGTAGGTACGTGATATTATATTGACCACATACCCAATAACAAGTGGCGCTGTAGGAACGTGACATTATATTGACCACATACACAATAACAAGTATGTGGCGCAGCTGTATCACAGAACTATCAAAAGAAAAATTAACAAGAATCACAGATCACAGTATCTCGGAATCAGGTGGTTCAAATACACCAAATGAATACTATTTAAAATTCCTTGCATATTTTAAATATTACTATTTAAGTTAACAACGCGTTGTACGTATGAATATGTATATATTATGAATATTATATTTATTTATCATTTATTATTTATCATTGTCTGCAATTATTACCATTTCCTTGTCGTTTTGTCATTTTATTAAATAAACACATGTCTATTTTTGTTCTAGATGGGAAAATTACTGGCAATAACAGTATCACTATGCATCATCGTCGTAGTAGAATCAATATGTAAGTCGTCTATTATTAGGGTCAGGGGATGTTGATGTATTATAAGCAAAGTAGTATTATTCAATAACCAGAACAAGTTTCGTGGGAACAGGATACGATGACGCATTTAAGGGATTTAAAAGTGTCGTTACTAGTAAAACACAATCACTGTAAGTCTATTAAAAGATTTTCCAGAAGAAACTTCTTTCTACCTCTAACTCTTACACGTCAGTATCTAAATAGATTTTGCAAAATGCAGAGTCCAAAAATATTTAAATTCACACTACTTCATCTACCAATATCATGATAGACCGTCATATAGTGCATGTATCTGGCTCGATAGGCCCTACAGGTCATATGTGACAATGATACACATGTAGCACACTGGACAAATTGTGCTGCATGTCGTGACGTAGTTTGGCTGTACCTGAAAACCAGCCATAATAATAATCTTAAAATTGTATGCTATTTTGTTATCTAGTTACATGTGACAAAATCTGCCCAAGACGAAGAGTTAGAGTTTGTGACCAGAACGGTGTTCGATATCGAAATCTCTGCGAATTTCAGAAGGCAAAGAAGTGTTTTGGGGGAGATCCACGACTAATCAAGAACAATTGCAATAAATTTGGTAAACTTGCTTTTATGTATCTAAATTAACATTATCACTATCATAATCCTCATCATTATCATAGCATCGGATTATCAAATAGCAATCTCTATTATACTACTTTTTCTGATTATAGAACAAAATCAGCAAGTTAACGTAGCAAACTGTGCTTTGTCATCAAGTGAAGAAATGCCAGCAGGATGCCGAAGGAAACATGGCAATAAAAAGATACCATGTAAGACACTGTCTGTTATTAATAACAATTATTTCTATCTGTTTTAAATGTTTGAAGGTGACATATTAATCTACAAACAGTACCATGTAATATGTTTTATGTGGAGCCAAAAACGTATTATTGTTTTAAATAGATATTTCCTGTATTTTGCATGATTCTGAAACAGTAATCTGTTTTATAATTCTTATAATCTTTTCAATGTTTGTTTTTCTTGTTGCTAAATTGTCTCTTTGGCACTAATAGGTTTCAGGTGTCTATAGATAATGTTAACACTTATTTATAGAGATATGAAAATGATAGCAAACAAATATTCTTATCTTTTTTATTTAAAACAGAATATATGATGTTATCTATTTCCATTCATTCTTATTTAGTTGTGACTAAAGTACCAGTGATTCCAACAACCGAAGCAACCGCAGGTGTGTACTGTGAAGAAAACTGCCCTCTAGTATTCGAACCCGTTTGTGGAAGTGACGGAATTACTTATCCATCGAGATGTGTTCTGGATGCTCTGTCATGTTCAAGAGAAAGGGAAGCCATCCTAAGTGGACAGACCAATCACATCAAACTAATACCTGTATCCGTCGGTCAATGTCCAATTCCTTCTGCTAATCCAACACCGATAATAGGCTAACTAAAGTTAACATGAAAATGCAGCTACTGGATAGTTGCTAATAAAATTGAATGGTTTTCTTTGTAAAAAAACTATAAATCTAGACTGATTGTTATCCTAGATTCATTTAAATAAAATAGGCTAAAAGCCCATTCATACTATGACTATAACAATCGACGATAAATAGATAAACGTATATTTTACATGCATAAAAGAAAAAAGGAAATTTAAAAAGATTTCTTCATTCTTCATTTCTTTTGTTTTAAGTAGGGAAATGTATATTTATCTAGTAAGTAATCGTTGATTGTTACCGTCCTAGTATAAATGGCCTTAAGTTGCACAGTAATTGTAAAGTGTTGAACTTCTGTCTTCAGTACTACCGTATTAATTGATTTACTTGCCTTCAGCATGAATGTTTTCAGCTGCTGACAAGGCATTACGAGCCCATTGAAAAAGTAGCCACTATCCCTCTAGTGGGACATCTATTTCGGTAATGCATGGATGGACATAAATACAAGGGAAAATTGGTAATTAAATAATGTTATTCTTAAATATTAAAATATCGGTTAATTAATATATGTTTGAAGTTGAAGTTAGGTTGACAGTTGGACGCAACACAATATGGTAGACGCACAACGTATCAAAGCAAAGCTCAGTAAGAAAATACCCTTGCGTGTCACAAGTGAAAACCGCAAAAAGGCTGCAAAATATTTCAGGAGGGTAATCCACGGAGTGTTGACAAAGTGCGAAGCAGCGAGGCAAGTGCGGTATGCGAGGCAAGCGCGGTATGCGAGGCACGCCAAATATTTGTGTGAGGCATCATTTTATCTAGTTTACAATTTCAAATTATATTATGCTATATTATAGGCCTAATAATCAATTATTCAATAATTAATTATTTTTATAATAGGCCTAGCGTATCTAAATAGATTCGTGTATACACTCATCATGTTGTTTATTTTTATGTAATGATTGTTTTTTTTTTCATTCAAGTCATATCGTTTGAAATTTGTCTGTCAATGTCGGTGATTTCCTGACTCGCACTTTTAGGAAATGATAAAATGCCTCGCATTTTTTGATGATGGTAAAACGATGCCTCGCATAAATGTCTTACTTGCCTCGCTTGCCTTGCCTGCCTCGCGTGCCTCGTTGCCTCGCACTTTGTTACTACCCTAATCCACGTGGTATTTCAGCAACATTGTACCTACTTTCTGTAATTCGTTCCTTTGCTTTTGTAAATTAAATTCATAATGCCAAATAAAAAATCTCCTCATAACATTTCTCTAGAAAAAATTAAAAGGTATATATAGGATTTATTTGTCATGATATTGAACGATTTAGCACCTAAATTATGTTCATATACATGGTCTAAAATTGGATTTACCAATCATGTTCCAAAATAGGCGCCATTTTGAAATTCAATATATTGACCGCCGCCAAAAAAAAATGTAGTATAGTACCTGTGCTCTTCAGTCCGAATCCTGTATTTTACTACTAAATATATAATACTGTAGTAGTACGAGGTACAAATTGTGTCATGACGGACATCCACTCAGACACCAGAAAAGTTTTAAGCTCGATATTTGGAAAAAGGGACGATCACTCTAGCGGTAGACCAAGTCCACTAGCAGGAGTCTCTCTGGGAACATCGTCATCAGCAGTAAAGCTAAAGAAACATAGAGTGGCGGGAAAGATACAAACCAAAGACATCCACTGGAGGTAAGCGGAAGGTAAGACCAAAATGTAACCATGTAGTCAAAATGAACGACTTAACAATTAATTTAAGAAACGGAAAAGATTATTGAGGCCACCTCAATTCATAGTCTAATGACCTGTCACCAAGCAAACTATGAGGATGGTTAATATGTCTTAATATTACTTATTACAGACAGGCTATAAAGGCTCAGGCTAAAAGCTAAAAAAAATGTACGTACTGTTATTGTGAATTGAGCAAGCGTGACGAACATTACCTTGTTTGGTATTCTACGCGTAAAGTTCGCCCTCAATGTGTTACTATACCCGGTCCGACTGTGACTAAGAAATGGTCTAACAGGGGTGGCTTTAGTAAGACCAACCATCTGATAAAGCCGGCTTTAATCTGGGAGTTCAGACTATCTGTTTTATATAGTAATTTTTCATTTAATTTACGCCACACAGAATATATCTCCTTCAGACATGCACAGACTGTTGCTCTCCAATACACTGTATTTCACTAGTTCCCGGTCCTCAGGAATTACAGATTTATAGTGGCCTGGCTAGGTCGCTTATTGTTTTTTCTGACCTTTTTTTATTGTTGTTTGGCCAAATAAATAAATGAAAATGAAATTAAACTTATAGCGGCAAAGTTAGCGTCACCTGTAAATGTAGGTTCGCCAATGGAAACGGTGATTGCAAATACTGATAAAAGTAAACTTGAGGAGAAAATTGTAGAATGAAAACTACCACTTGAGTGAACACTAATAATTGATTGTTAAATGATGACGCCCTCTATTTGATTGTATTATTATAGGCCTAATTACAAGCCTAATATTAGATTTATTGCATAACCTAGAATTGATTATGATAGAATACTATATTTTACTTTATACGCCTTTTTCAACGACAAGGAGGACATCTTCGATCGAATACAATCCATGCTGTTCAATGAAGCAAAAAGGACAATTTACACAGACGAACCGGTATGCGAAAAAACGCGCAGCTTGTTCTCTGTATCTATCGTGAGCTATCAACCACCCGCCGTCCGCTCCGTGTTTTTTGTAAACTAGATGGTACGCGACCATAATAAAGTTTGAACGGGCTCTGTGATGTTATCTAACTTCTAGAAAACCAAGAATAATGTATTTATGCACTGATTGATTACGGCAGAAAAGCTTGGAAGAGAGACGGGAATGTTCCATCAACTCATTTGAATAAGAGAGACGGGAATGTTCCATCAACTCATTGGAATAAGAGAGACGGGAATGTTCCATCAACTCATTTGAATAAGAGAGACGGGAATGTTCCATCAACTCATTTGAATAAGAGAGACGGGAATGTTCCATCAACTCATTTGAATAAGAGAGGCGGGAATGTTCCATCAACTCATTTGAATAAGAGAGACGGGAATGTTCCATCAACTCATTTGAATAAGAGAGACGGGAATGTTCCATCAACTCATTTGAATAAGAGAGACGGGAATGTTCCATCAACTCATTTGAATAAGAGAGACGGGAATGTTCCATCAACTCATTTGAATAAGAGAGACGGGAATGTTCCATCAACTCATTTGAATAAGCGCATATTCTAGCTATTAAAATATTTATAATTTCTGTATTTTGTTCAACATTATGATGTTCTACTCGAGCTGTTTAACCGGATTTCAGCTATTGAAAACAATTATTGTAAAGGGACGTGTTATTCTGTGCGGGTATCTTTCAGCATCGACATCCATTAGATAGTGTATACCACGATCGAAAAACACCCCTATTCGAGGAAAATCGTTGAACCTAAATTCATGTTAATCGTCAATAACTAATTATCAAACTCAATGAGTAAACAGGTTTACATTAGTTGATTAAATCAGTAACGAAAGTACGAACCAACTTTATATACTATAGAGTAAACATTCTACAATTTTGCCATTACATATATTTGTATAAATGTAGGCCAAGATGATCATAACATAGATTCTATATTGTTTGTTTTTCGCTTACCGTTACAGCTTCTTTTTATTTCTCTCTTTCGTAGCGTAAACCACCACTTTCTTAATATCATAATCAATACATTCAACATTAATCAGTAATATTTTTCTTTTAGTTACACATCTTCATATATGTTATTTCTTTATATTCTATTATTTTCCTCCATTTTTTAGTTTTTGCGCCGCGCCTTTAGGCAGTTATATTCAAGAGAATGGAATCATTAGGAAACTGTATCACATGCAAAGCTTTAGTACTGCGACTTGACCGTTTTGTGAATGTGTAAACTCGACTAATTTATAGGTCTATGCTCGACTCAAAAGCAAGTCTGAGAAATCTAAAATCAAAATACCTATACTTGAAGATACGGTATTAATATTTATCCAGATAGTAATGAGAATAATATAATATAACATTTTTGCAAATCCCCTTTTAAATTTAAAATATGTATTTAATGTTTTAAACAGTGTGATAACTCCCCTTTGATGTTTCCATTTCCAGCAGAATACCCATGAAATGCCCCATGCCCTATAAACTGTATTCTTCATTTGTTTTAATAATGTGTTTAGTAGTTTTTAATTCTTTAGTACAGTATTGTGTAGGCCCTATAGGGGGTACGCATAATAGGTGCCTGTTATATATTATATATTGTGTGCTATTGAAATAAACATTTGCTCAAAATATAAGAAAACCCGCTCGAAAAAGAAACACCAATTCTTCAAATCATAAAGGTAATGTATTTTATGAAATTTCAACTTTAAATTCGTAACAACACTAAAATCATCGTAAACGCGCTTCATGTTAAAACTCAAAATGTTAACTTTCGGGGGCCTGGAGCGGCTCTAAACAGTTTTCGTGCGGCCCAAAACGAACTTTACAAACGTCATATTTGTTTCAACTTTGCATAAGAATCGTATGAAACGTTGAAAATTATTCAAAAACCAGCCTTAAACGTCAAACAATGACACGTGTATGTTTTTAAAACTATTTTTATCTGCAACAATTGTTACTATACTATAATATTAATATACACACTTTAAAAACATTTCTCAAAAACAATCACTTAAATGCAATACTCGGCAAATAATTCGCATTTAAGTAACGTGGACAGCGTGTCTATGCAATATATTTTGCTTATCATCTTTTTTCGGTAGATTTTAAAAGATCAAACAATAATTTTTTCAATTTTTTATTTTTTAATCATAGAGTGATGTAGGCTAATCATTTTATTGCGCAAATTATGTCCATATGACTTTCCGTTAAATAACTTTTTCTTTTTGAAATCACGACTACAATCTTAAACAATCCACAACAATAGACACGACATCTCTTAATATTGACAATACTGTATGCTAATAACTGAAACGCTGTAGTGTTTCTATTGATTGATTGGTGATCTATTGATTGAAGCATATAGACCTGTCAGCATGTAATAGTAATAATATTATCGAACAAATTACCAAGTATGATAAAAGTACTGAGAGTGATGTATTTAGAAAATTAGTTTTAAACAATCTCGCATCGAAACGACATAGCATCTAAATTTAATTTGTAGTCGCGTGCAACGCGACTCTACAGCTCACTATGTCGGTCAGTCGGTAAACACTAACTTGAGCACGCGACTGCAGCCATGTATATGGCCTTGTCTTCTTTATTTAAACTTTGTTTTAGCTCAATCAAGGACTCCAATGTGAGTTAATGGTTTTGAACGATCCAGAATCACTTTGTCCCCCTTTTATTTATCTTTTTATGAATTTTTAACAGTTTTTGAATATTTTAGAAATATTTTAAACATAGTTTTTACGGTTTTAAATGTTTGTGTTGTGTTCATTCATGCATGAAATGTGCCAATAGAGGGAAGTTGTCAATACTATACTAGCATGAAACATGGAATACACACCAGTGTGATGAATGGCGTGCACGATGGAGTTTCCATGATTAATACACATAATGAATGAAAGTACAATGGTACAAATCATTTCATGAGGTGAAAGATGAATGCCTATTTTTCTCGAGGGGAAGAAAAGATCTTCTTTAAAGAGTCATGAGAAATCAAATCAAATCAAATCAAATCTTTATTCGTTCCATATAAAATAAATTGTACATGGAAAAATTGTTTTCCTCGACAGAAAAATATGGTAAAACATTCATAATTACATCATACATAGAACAAATTTACAATTTAAAAACATTAATTAAAACATCCATCAACAGTAAAACTTTAAAATATATATTGCATGTGCGCTATTATGATCTAACAATCTTTGAGTTAAACATATGAGTTGAATTTGGTACAAAAGACAGTCGGTTTCTTGACGTATCAGCTCTAGGAACCCGTAACCGGCCTGACTTGTTCTTAAAATATCTCATATGTAATGGATGTTTCTTATCTTCTAAAATTTTACTTAATTTACTTAGGACCTGTTTTTCATAAAGATATTTTAAATCATTAACCGTACAACCAATTATATTTGATGCTATCTTAGTAATTCTAATGAGACCTTTCTTGTGTGTTTCATTTAAATTACCGAACCAAGCAATAAAAGAGATAACTAGTACTGATTGAATAACTGTTTCATAGAATAATTTTAAAGTACCACAGCTAACATTAAATTTATTTAGCTTTCTTAGGAAAAATAACCTTTGGTGACCTTTCTTAATTATCTCGGCCGTATTTTTTTCAAAACTAAGTTGATCATCAATATGTGTACCAAGATATTTGGTTTCATGAACACGTTCAATTGTCTGATCATTAACTATCAGATAATTTTTTTCTTTTTTCTTTTTCCTAAAATCCCATATAATTTCTTTAGTTTATTAAAATTAATCTTAAGGTAATTGTCATTGCATCATGACATTAATTTAACATATTCAGCCTTATACACATGATCGTCAGCATTTTTCAATAGACCAATCAGTACCATGTCATCTGCGTATTTGATTATATGACTATAGTGTTCCAGAGAAAAGTGTTGTGATTGGTATAACGGCAGTCATACAAGCATCACAAACAAATTTGAAATCATAACACTCAAGATTGCTCCAAACTATTGATTATCAGATTTTAACTATAATTATTATTCATAGTTTTTAACTATTTCATAATAGATCATCTTTTTTCCATCAAGGGGAGCGTACTGATCGTCAATGACAGATAACATGTTCTATTTGCCTTTATGACAACCTTTCTCATCATTTAGCAAACAATATACCTAGATAAAAAGAGCAAGGGTCATTAACACACCCTAATCATTGATAAATTGATGAAATCAATCTTCAAACAATAACTTGAAGTTAAGTGACAATGTGTAGCAATGGCGTCGAGATATTCGATTAAGATATTGAAATGAAATAGTAAAATAGTTTTTCTTCTTCTGGCGTTTCTCGCGCTTTCTTCTTCTCCTGCTAGATTGTGCTACAAGTAAATACGATTCTCTATTTATTTATTTGTATTCATTTACTGGCATTATCAATGTTGATTATGATTATGTCTTTGAAAAAAAGTTTCCGGTCCGTTTTTGTTGATCCTATGTTTAAAACTGTAACAATTAATCCAAGCAAGCGTGCTGGGTTAGTGTTTGCTCCTGAAAATTGTATACCAACCAGTATATGTTTTGTTTTGTATCCAAATTCTGGCTAGAGAAATCAAATAATTCTGAAGTATAATGCATGACGCTCATGTGTGAGTTATGGGTACGCGTCTATCTGCTCTATGTGTTATTAATAATAAAATATTATTGTTATTTAATATTAATACTTTTTATTGATAAGATTTTCTTATAATAAAACCACGATGTTTTTAAATTGACTGATTCATATGAATGTAACAATGGGTCTTTCGTCACACTGACCGAATTGTCGCACTTTGTAATAACTGCACTCTTGTTTTTAAACAAGGATTCAAAACAGCCCTGCTAGTCTCCTATAATTTTTTAATATTCATTTTTTTTTTATATTATGTCTTTAGGCAATGTGACCAAAGATTACCAATAGTGAATTGATCACTGTCCTATCAGATATGTGGTAAATCCTCTGATACAGGGGTTATTTTGTGAATCAGTTCACCGGGGTAACCCCCTACTTCTTTCGAATAATGAACTGGGTTCTTTAAAGTGCATACAGGCTATAACTGTGTAGACTGGACCTACAGTTTATAGTCCTATCCGAAAAGACTGTTCCACAACCAGAACTAGGAGCGAGTCGGCCTTGAATGCAAATGTTGTTGGCTCTTATAGGTAGGGTAAACGGCGCCTCTACCTTAACCGCTCGGTCATATGACCCGTTTGAATAAAATAAAATACATGTTTCCTGAAATACCACCCGATTCTCACTGTTGCATCCTTTTTATTAACAAATTGAAATCATTTTCGTTTTGAAAACTTTCTTTTAAATGAAAGACTTAGCATACATATTATGTATAACAAACATTGGTATCAAAGGTAACAACGTTAGGTTAATGTCATTGCACAGACAACAACAAAACAAACATTTGATAATGTCTTTATTATCATAGCATAAACCAGGTGCACCGACACTGATGTTTTACACTGCAGTACGTATAATATATGTACATAAATATTTTGCTTTTGTTTACTGACCAGGAGTAGATCCAAGTGGGGGCCCATCCGGGCCGTTCCCCCTAAATTTCGCAAATTGTAATGCAAAAGATAGGATATCAAATTACGCTCAGCCCTTCAATTCACCCTTAGGCCTTGGCGCGTCACCGTACCATAGAGATTTCAAAATTCTGCATCCGCCACTGTTAACACTAAAAAAATACCATTTATCGTTTAATTAGTTATCAAACCATTGCGTGGTTTAGAATTTATTCTGTGCCTGTCAATTTATACTATAAAATGGAATGAGATATGAGTAACACTACATAGAAATAAGATGAAGTAGTTTAAGATTACCATAATATCAAGGAAGAGTGAGATTAACAAATTGTAATATATCAAATAAAGGGAGCAATACCTTTATATACCGTAGTATAGGTAAAATATAATTGTTTTAAATGTACATAATGAAATTGTATGTACAATTTAAAATAAAGGAAATATAAATGAAAACATTACAAGTTATTTAGACACTCTGTGCATGGCGGTATGTGCATTGAGGTATGTTCATCTCTGTGTTAACTATGTTATTGTGTGACACGCTCAAAATAGAAAAACAGGTACTTTGTTTTGTTGTCATGCGGACATTGATGATTATTAACATCCACAAAACTAGACTAATATTAATAGTCGTCAAAGACAATTCCTTCTTCCGATATATTATATTTTTATAAAATGTATTCAAGTGGAAGAAATATCACTATGAACTTCAATGTGCCAAACGTAAACGGCACATAAATACTACTGTTCTTTCTATTTAATTAGTAAATTAGAGCTAAAGCGGACAACTTCCACAGTCACCCGACAATTGTTTTACAATTAACATAACTTATATAAAATACTGAAATTCTTTTTAATGACTGAATATATGATTTTCAAATAATATACATAATAAATTATATAACTTCAAAGGCAAATTACTGGAAAATGACAATGGGTCTCAGTGGATGGATCTCAGTGAAGATACAAGATAATAAACAAAATGCTAAATCAAAACGATAAAGTAAAACAGCCAGAAAATTGGCAGAGCTTTCGGGTAACACTGGCTGGGTTCCAGACGATGTTTTGACTTAATTATTAGAAAAAAATCGACACGCCCACCGGACTAACAAAAAAAGACAACATACAGACTTGTGGCAAGTCTAGGGTAACTAGCTCTAACTAGCCCTTCATCGGTGCAAGTGAGATTACTTGATAATTGAGAATATAAAGCATTCTCATTGACTGTTTAAAACATGTCTTTAAAATGCTGACTGACTCCGCTCTGCACACGTGGATTTGTAAGTAATTGTTTATGTATGTTTACTCCAGTGATACGACTTGTAACGTTGAGGGCGCATGACTTAATTCGTATGTTTGAAACAGCTGTGAAGCGCTGCCTGAGTGGACTGGAATAAAAGAAATAAAATAAAGGAGGCTTAAATTTATGTTGTCACTTGAATAATTGTACCGATCTTGGATTGTGTTTTAATGTCCTAATGTTAAGTTATAAATAATTTTAATACATAGGAAAGTATAAGGCTCACTTAGTATAGAACGCGAACACGAAATATTGTTCATGTGTGCTAGAGAAAGTTTGTACTTTAATTCATTGGCCGAAACTGTCATAAGCAGCCATCTCCTTTAAGTCTGATGGTAAAATTACGTCATAAATGATTATTAAGAAGTTATAAGGACGTCCTCTATATGATATTATGGTTTACGTAATGTTCAACGCAGTCACAGGTAATTGTACAAAGGAAGCGTGATAGATAATAATAGGCATATCTGTAGGTGAGGAAAATAAAGTCCAAAGTTCAAGACACCCTTATATCAGAATTTTGTGACATATTACAGTGATATAAACGATTTACCAATCATACCGTAAACATCGTTCATTGAAGACAGAACTATCTTGAGAACGCAAATCGATTCTGTTGTTGTTATTAGTAAGCATGGCTTCGATTATCACAGAACAGAAAAGTAACAATGAAACTAACGGTGGCATCGCTGTTATTTCCATGAATGAATTTAAATCTGATGAAAGTAGCAAACACGTGTATGATGACCTTGAAGATGAGGATGATGAGATTGATAGAGGAGGTTGGGGTAGTAAAATGGATTTCATCATGGCGTGTATTGGATATGCTGTTGGTCTTGGTAACGTTTGGCGCTTTCCTTATCTTGTGTACAAAAATGGAGGAGGTAAGACTTAATGAAATATTTCCCCCCTAAAAATAGGGGATTTTGTTTGTTTTTTTGTTTGTTGTTAAATATTCAATTTTGTCACAAAATAGTTATTTTAAGCAAAATATAGTCAAATTGTCTGTCATAGTTTCATTTTTGTGTTGTCCAGTTCAAATAGCGTCTGTCTTTTGTCGTGCTGTACCAGTTGGTAATGCTCCAGTACTGCACTACTATGAATATATAACTCGATATTGTCTACTGTATTAATGTTAACGTTTATTTACGTCTATTACAGTAGGTTAAGAGTAACTTTAAAATACCATTCCTTATGTAACATTGTATTTCAAAAAGTTGATACTAAGCCTATTTTATGAACATTTTACTTAAATACAATAGAAAATCGAATCAATTACCGTTATAGTTCTCAACCATTCTATAGCACAAGATAAATAGTAAAATGTATTTATTTTGTATTAAACAAGCGGTGTTAAAGTTGAACATTAAATACAATAACATTTGTACTGCTTACAATCAATAAGGTACCATATTAAAGCCATACTATTATTATGCTTGGGTTGGTTAATAATTAACATGTCAAAGTTTACGAATTTTTCCACTTGGGATGAAATATCATATCATTATATAAATACATAGATAATGATCCCTATATACATAATCTATTAGCTGATGTTATCATTGTATAATCATCCGCACTTACGTCTTTTATTAATTTTCTGTAACTTTATCTAATCTCTTGATAACATAATTTCATTTAGGTATAATTTAATGCAATACAAGGACTCAACTACCACTACACACAACTTATTGCGATCATCTAAACGACTGATATCCATATTAACAAACGAAATAAAGCCCTTTATAATAACTATAATCTAGAAATGGGTAGAGTATAGAGTAGCATTATCAATATACTTTTAGATTAGATGTTAGCATGGAAATTAAACTTTATATGACTTTATTTATCCCTCAGCAATATGGTACAAAAGATAACGAACTGACGCGGTCTGTGAACATTACAGATGTTTAATACGTTTACCAGTGTACTCAATTTATTATGTTATCCTAAAAATAATTCGAAAGTTGTTACATTTAAAGTTTCGCTTAAAAAAAATCTAGGACTAAAGTGTGATGAGTTTAATATTCTTATTATTACCAGAATTTTCTTTTTATAACTGTGTAATGTTAATGTATTCCTACCTGATATTACCAGTACTTCTTACTATCAGTTTAAAGTCATACGGTACTTTATCAACACCATTTTCTTTCAACTAAATCAAAAGATAAAAAAATACATCACTCTTAGTAATCGGTGAGTTTAATTACAGAGTCATAATTAAGAACGTTTTGGTTACTTTCTGTCGAAACGATCGAAATGGATTGTATTGACGGTCATAACAGTTTTATTTTCATTTGTGTACATTATATTTATAGTTTAATTTTCGTCACTTATAACAATATTAACATTGGTAATTACCTTGATATTTATGATGATGTATTTACAACTGTATGATATAGGTTTTATTAAATGACCAAGCGATTAATAGTGTAAAAGTCAAACACATAAGTCTATGTGTACATAAGGGGATGTCCAATCATTCAAAAGGGTCACGAATTTGTAAGGGCGTGCCTGTGATCTATTATACCGCTGATGGATAGCAGCTATGCCAATATTAATTTAACATAAACTTTATCTTATCATAGCGTGATGTCAATTGTTTGAAAACTATATGACCAGTCGTTCAGATATGCCTCTCGTTCTGTTGTTCCGTGACTGTATCTAATATGAATATACCAGTAGAGCTTATCATTGAATTTTGAGGTTGGCCACATAAATTAGCATACCCACCAAACAAAAGTATTCAACGTCATGATATACTACAATATGTTACCTATACACTAACTACTGTATGCATATACAATATATAAAGATACAGAAAAAAAAGTGTCCGTCTTCATTCCTTTTGTATAATACATTTCCTTCGATAAGTACACCCAACGTCACAAAAGCCTATATGTATCATTAATTGAAAGAAAACAAAACTAGTCTAGTTTGCTGACTATTACCATTCTTATACAAATATATTATTATAATTATCTAATTTTTGCAGGTGCTTTTCTTATACCATATTTCATTGCCTTGGTCATTTGTGGCGTACCTTTGTTTATGTTGGAAGTCACTATGGGACAACTTCTAAACACTGGAGGTATCAGTTCCTGGGACATTTTTCCAATACTAAAAGGTAAATAACGCTACTTAATCGTTTAGCTAATTACTGATTAATTTAAACTGAATTGAATTGATATCCATCAGAACAATATTACAGCGAATCACAACAAAGAATGATTTGTACAAAATTAAAATGATCTAAATTGTATTTCATTAAGCAATTGTGCTTTATATATATAATTTGGGAAAAAAATTATAAACAAACACCTAAAAAGTGTTTTTTTTTTTACAGGTGTGGGTTTTGCAGCCACAACAATATCAGCGATGTTGAATATATATTATATTATTATCGTATCATGGTCGCTATTTTATCTGTTCGCCTCCTTCCAAAGTGAATTGCCCTGGGGAGAATGTGGCAACTCATGGAATACTGCGTACTGCAATGCTATCAGCAAACAAAATGATACCGCTGGCACGGGTTACTTCAGATCATGGAATGATACATTGTATCCAGTAGAACTAGGAGAGTCACCAGCTCAACAGTACTGGGAGTAAGTGCCAACTAACTCATAGTGCATCAACAGTTAATTCTTCACGCTTCCTCGATATATTGAAATGTATTCAAAACATGTCCATAAGGTTAAACTCAAATCCTTACTTAACAATAATCTGTTATTAATATCATTGAAATTGTTTAATGGTCGAACACCCAATTCTCTCGCATAGTACACTATGTGTAGATGACCTCTTTTTCAATTAAGTTAAATATTCGTCACATCCATTTGGCTAAATGGTTAGTGCTTTAGTTTATTAACTACAATCACCACTATAATTATACATTTACACAGACGAAGAGTTCTAAACATAAGTCCTGGAATCGACGAAATAGGCGGTCTTCAGTGGGAGCTTGTTGGATGTCTTGTATTAGCCTGGGTTCTTACATATGCGTGTATTTGGAAAGGTGTTGCTCAGACTGGCAAGGTACGTATACATTGACCATATTGGTATGTCTTGAACACCCATCAGTTTAGGGTTATATGTCAAAGTGATATTGGTAGAGCCAGAAATAGCCGTGGATAAGATAGTCCTATATGATGACGCATTATATTTACGTGTCTATGTTAACTTTAAAATCATATTAACAAATGTAGAAAAAAAAAGAGATAAAAAATGTTTACCACAAATAATTTGACATGGCCTCTATCTCTCCTGTTTACCACACAAAGGTTATATACGATAAACCTTGATTGTTTAATGGTTAATGGTTAATAGGTTTTAAATTTACATAATTGTTTTCATTTTTTTAAATTATGAACATTTGTTGCAGATTGTGTGGTTTACAGCGTTAATCCCATACGGAATATTGACAGCACTTCTCATACGTGGTTTAACTCTAGAAGGCCATCAAGATGGTATTGAATATTTCATAACTCCTGACTGGGAGCGCTTGAAGACACCAACTGTCTGGGTTGATGCAGCTACGCAGATTTTCTTTTCTTACGGAGTTGGAATTGGTTCTTTGATCTCACTAGGAAGTTACAACCCTTACCGAAATAACAGTTTGATGTAAGTAAAAGGTTACTTTACCATCATAAATCATGACAAATATTATTATCCTCCATCTACTACCAAATGTAAGTTAAACTTTGCAAATTTTACGCTAAACATTTAATTAAACAATTTTCAAAATCAATTCAAAATGCTAATTTTTTAAAGTTTAGAATAAATAACAGTGGTGATCGAGCCGCATCGCTAATATTTACACATTTTTAAGCCGGCCACGTGTTTAGAAAGACAACATCAAGTGAAAGACAAGTAAAATGCTTAAACTCTAAAATCAAATTATTTCTTGATTTCAGAGATACTTTAGTTGTGGGAGTCGTAAATGCTGGTACAAGTCTTTTTGCTGGATTTGTCATTTTCTCAATATTAGGGTTTATGGCTAACGAACTAGGTCTTCCGGTCTCAGAAGTTGTTGATGAAGGTAATTAAAGTTGTTTTTTACAGTTTAAATAAATTAGGTTTATTAGCAGACTGCGATCAATGATTACAATTCACTAATTTACAAACTATAAAATACAAACCGTACAAAACAATGTTCATGTTTACCATTATAATTTATTTCCATAGGTCCTGGACTTACCTTCATTGCGTACCCGACGGCCGTGTACCAAATGCCACTTGTTCCTCAGTTATGGGCCGTCATATTTTTTCTAATGTTGATTATGCTTGGTCTTGATAGTCAGGTAACTAGCAAAGCTCAAACTAAGTCTGATAGGCCTACTCCTACTACTTATTTTATTTTGCAGAAGAATGATATTTATACAGTATTAAAATGATAATAATTATATAATAAATATATATAACAGAGGCTGTTTATAATATCACTGCTTGTCAAATTTAGCCCCAAACCTACATCAAAGAAGTTTTTCTCTGACAATACACACAATCTTAAGAGTAAGCATAGCCCATGGCATTTTATGGAATTGCGGCTTAACAATTACAGTTGAGCACACTGTTGTGACTTGTTTAAATGTAAATAGGAATAATTAATTATTGAAATAAAGCATTTATGAATGTAATTTTTCCCAGTTTTGTGTGGTTGAAGGCTTCGTTACATCTGTTATGGACTACTGGCCTCAGTACAAGTTACGCGAAAACAGAACTGTATTTCTTTTGGTTGTTTGTGTAATCGACTTTCTACTTGGATTGGTCTGTGTTACAGAAGTAAGGTTTTAAAATATTCTTTATCATCACAACAGAAACAATCCTATTTAATATTCATATTATTAATAATTTTAGTATTATAAAAGATAATACTCATCGTATCGAACCCTATGCGTGGTTCCCACCAGAGACGCAGCGAGGTGCTTCTCTGGTGGGAACCATCACGCTTAAAGAAAATATCTGCTCCAGCTAAATGATGCAGTAAGTAAAAGAGCGAAGTGATTATTTTAAAAAGTGTATTAGTTTATGGTAATTTGATGATGACAATCAAAATAATATTACTCAAAATTTTGCTTTTAAAGGGTGGTATGTATTTTTTCCAATTAATGGACTCGTACGCTGCAAGTGGTATGTGTTTACTTTGGGTTGCAACATGGGAATGTGTGGCCATTTCATTTGGACTTGGAATCAAGAACTATTACAACGCCATTTCAATGATGATGGGCTTTACACCAGGATGGTTCTGGATTATCTGTTGGGCAGGTACAGCACCAATTGTCAGCTTTGTAAGTTTCTTTCTAAACATTCGTTTAGTTTTATAAAAATAGCATAATTTTAATTTAATCCGAAAAAGGGAGATTTAATTATATAACGCTCCTATCATCCTATCCTATCATGGACAAAGAACCAATTTTCGAACCCTGAATGGTATATTAAAGATGTAATAGCGCTTTCTTTTATTAGTTGAAAAATCATATATTATACAAATATTGAATGCTTATGAGTAGGATGGTAAGAATATTTCATGAGTTGAAAAATGAGTGCTCTATTTTAATGAGACGGAGCTTAGTTGAAAATAGAACAGTCAATTTGTTTGAATGAAATATTCTCTCTATTCAACGAATACAAAACATTCATTATATATTTTATAACACACCTACTTTTAATCAATGTATCCATTGTAATTCATTGACGTGGGCTAGGCCGAGAAGCTATAGGTCATTAAAAAAGGCAGTGCTCCAACACGCGGAGTAGAAAAGTTATAGACAACACACAACAAGTTGATTTCCGAACGCGATCAGTCAACGGCGTCGCGTGGTAAAAATTCTAAAAAATGTTTACAGAAAGCTGAACGTGCATTAAAAGCGCGTTAAGTATCACCATTAGATATTTTTCGTTAGATATGGCTAATTCCAAATGACACGTGATGCGTAATTGACTAAGAATGCAATCAAAAGTGTTATGAAATGAAATAAAACATTTACATTATTTACAACAGGGAATATTCGTGTTTGGCCTTGTCGATTATCAACATGCCAGATATGGCGAAAGTTATGTATATCCAGTGTGGGGTGAAATTTTGGGCTGGTTTATGGCGCTGGCGTCAATGCACTGGGTCATCACATACGCTGTATATCTACTGCTAACCACAAGAGGCTCGTTCTCTGAGGTAAGTTGTTACCAATTTTACCAAAGTCATTTTCATATATATTTTGTTATTAACAGTTGTAACTATTATTATATTATTATTATACTATTAACATGTTCAATGGTACCGCCGATTAATATATTATTATATTATCAAACATGCTCACGCAAACATCACAAAGAAGATAATTTGATGAAAAGAATGACTATAAACAAAAAAGGATAATTGTATTCTTTATTCTATATTATAGAGATGGGCATCCGTAACAACAAATCAATTCGATTTTATGAAAAGAGAATTGAAAGAACAACGAATAGAGAGACGGTTACAATTAAAGCTACAACAGGAAGAAGCAGAAGCAGCAGTGAATGTAGAAGGTATAAACGATAACAATTCCGATTCTATGCAAGCACGTGACAATGTCAGTACACCACCGGAATATGACAACATAGCGTACGAGGCCGAACAAGACGAAAAGTTGACAAAGATGTGAACAAAAAATCAAAATAGATTGAAGAACTGAAGAATATGAGGCAAAAACAGCAACGACTCATGAAAAAAATAAAATTACTACAGAAATACGGTTTCTATATTTTGAGACTCAACATTTTGTAGTATTTTGTACATCCATAGAAGCTACTCTATGTACACGATTAAGATAAGAACAACATGCCACTTTATGTAACACACAACGACAAATTTATTTGTACTATTATCACTATTCACTGTAACAAGTAATGTACAACAAATATTTTTTTTTTTCAAATTAAAACAAAATGTCAACACTAATTATAGGCCTATATAAATACTGTATTGTTTGCATACGATCCAGTAACCGATAAAAGGGTTCTTAATTAATATCTACCAGACTTAACGTAAATACTATATTTTTTTGCAAAATTGAATTAGGTAAGAGCCTTACTAAGAACATTTTCTTTTGGAAAAATTAAAAAAAAAAATATTTTAAAATCATAATATTTTCATTTTCAAAATGGCTGTTCAGCTATTTATTATACCAATGTATGATATATATCATGCATATATTCTGCATACATATCTTTACCACAGTAATGATAATTGTCTTTTTTTATGATTCTATAAAGTTTTTACACGGGTAGGTAATAAGATAATGAACAAATCGTTTGTGATTATATGTGACACAAATGCTATTTGGTTCACCGTATAGATATGTATATATATATTGTGTACATACGTTCGAGAATTTAATTATAGGGATACAGTAAATATCATTATGTATAAAGTTTAATTGTGATTTGAATAAAGATATATCATTTATGGTATTTACGATTTTATTCTTAAAACTCCGGTGTTGCTAGGTTGATGGGAAAGGTCTCTCTGAAGTTTCTCGACGTTTTGAATTGTCACAAACCCCGGGGTGTCTCCGGAGATCACTGCGGAGATGGGTATGAAAGGGGTATATGTATATGTATGTATCGTCCTGGATGTATATAACACTGTGGACGTTAACATGCAAAAAAAACACAAAAGAAAGTAAAATATAACTCCGGCAACCCAGTCATCGACAGCTGTAGGCCTAATTTACTAAGTTGTCTCAGTGGCATCTTTTAAAAGACTGAGGACCCTTCCCCGGGAATAAAGGGTCAAGCTGTCAATTATCAAGTAAGTATCAAATAAAGCACTCAGAAACTGAGGGAAAAATATAAATCCGGGAAAACTACATTCGGAGAAAGAGGGCTCACTATATGATATTTGTAGTCCATGTTAAAGCAATACAGAGGGAGTGACAGTTTTAAATATTGAAAGATACAGATATGTCAGATTTTAATATAATAAGCTTTTGCAACACCCAAACATTAAGACAACAGCATAATAATCGTCATAGCGAAAAAAAAAACAATAAATATAGCAAGTTATGTTGCCAAGTACCATAAAAAATTAAATCACTCAGGGAAAACTGTATTCGGGGAGAGATGACTCACTACCATATTCTGGCCCAAGGTTAAAAGAATACAGAGGGCGTACTATTCAATATTTAGCTGACAATGACAATATGATTTATTTCTTTTGACGACCCTTTTGAGGGTATGAAAGAATATGTTTTCAACAGAAAACAAAAAAATAGTGGTATTCATCTCCGACATTGTTACATAGAGTAGATTCGGTATATCGTGTTCATTCCTATATCTTCTAGAGATTGGGAGTCAATTATTATCACATATAAACCTAAATCGAACAATCCTTTCTTTATCTTTTAGTAAAAGCAGTAATTACAGTATTCAAAAACCCACCGTTGTAAAGGTATATTTTCAATAAATATTATTATATAGACACGTCACGTCCTGCGTCATCAAAACTACGTTATGCTATATCTGATCGCAGCATTCACCTAGTTTTCGCCTGGGTTTGTTTGTGAAGTTTTTATCTGAATCTCACCAAACGTTGACACAGTGACATGACCCAAAATATCGCCGGCGTTTGATATTGACTAGGATAGTTCAGTTTTTTAAGGGACAGGGTTGATCAAGGTCACAATCTAAAAACTTTTTTTTAAATTCTTTATTATAATATGTCATTGGCTACCAGAGCCTTGTCCAGCTTGGCCGTAATTTTTGAAAATTACGATAAAATATCATTTGTAAAATAATAAAATAAAATACACTCAGCAACAATTGAACCAGAGCACCTATAAAAAGCTGGATACATAAACAATGTACATTTACTTGAATTAAACTTGAATACTATAAAGCACAAAATTTAAACAAATAGTAATTTGTAATAATAATAATAATATCTTTACTGTTAAATAGGCCTATTACTGTTTTTATAATGCCGACAGTTACAAAGTTCAATTTCGACGATATACATATTGAGAACCTTATCTGTGTAATGTTTGTGTTTATAACCTGATTGTTACTAATGAATATTTTTCATTCCACAACTGATTATGAATTAGTTCTCTTTGTGGTGTGCATTTAAAACCGGTTATTGGAATTTAGATCTGACTATTTTGTTAAGAGCATAAATGACGCTGGATTCTGTTCTTGAACAATAATAATTTTGTTGTCAAAATGTTTCAAAATTCGGACAGAAACGATTTACTGAAAGAGCAAGATATAAACGATGGAAGTAAAAAGCAAACTGGAACTGATGGAACGGATGGTGGGTCAGTTGCAAGCTTATTAAACGTTATCGGCAACCTTGGAGCATCGGTAATCAGAATATCAAGTACTGCAAGACGGTACCCTGAACAGTTCAACAGCCTAGAAGAGCGAACTAAACGAATTCTCACAGTACTTGTAGAACTTAAAACGGAGTTGGAAAATAATGATTTGGCATTAACCGTTTTACAAGACATTAGGTCAAATCTGATAAACACAGAGGTTTTTTTACTCAGTCGCTTGGGGGATCGACAAACTTGTATGGGATTGTGTTTATCTTTGCTGAGACATAGATGGGTAGATCATAAATTGCAATTTCTTCATCAAAATCTTGATAGCTGTTTACTTAATATTCTCGTAATTCAATCACAAGCAAACAAAGTAAGTTTTAATTTAAATAGAGCATGGATTAATGAATTCATTAATCCATGCTTTTAGGTATGGGTTAGTTATAGTGACTGAAATGTATAAATCTAGAAATTGAAATAAACTAAAAGAAATCAAAAGCAAAATACACAATGTACCGGAATAGTCTCAGTTAAACCTAACTAACAAATAAATAATAAGTTTTAATACGTTATTTTCTAATAGAAATGAATGCACTGGACATCTAGACACATGTTTTTGTCATGCTGTGTACTGTGCTTTATTTTATAGAATGTTCTAATTCGGTGTATAGAAGACGCAATACACAAACGAAATATACCTGAAAATAGGGACATGTTCACACAAACAGGTTAGTACTGTATGTTAGCTTTGATCTAGAAATATGTAGGTCTATTGCGAGTATTTAATGAGGATCTATCTAAGCTTTGTGTTGTTATTATATAAGCTTATTGAATCTGAAATTAAATGAAGGAAAGGAAAGATAATTCACACAGCTATGCAAATTATTTCACTTTGATCTGTCATGATAAATATAATCTGATACCGAAATCGGTCCGATGATAAGGCCTACTAATCGGTATATACGATTTGGGAATCCAAAATTTGTATCGAACATAACGCTTTAACGGTCTAAATTTGTTTTCTGGCAGATACATCTGATCCTACGCCAACTGACAACGCATGAACGACATTCTTAAATGGAAAAGAAGAAGATAAAGTAGTATTATTGAGTTAGGAATTATAATAACAATAACAATTGTTATTAGCATAATATTTACGAATGCTATCATTTGTAAATATTATCAGCCTAAAATTGGTTTGAAAGGTATATCATTCCCTGTTTAACGATACCGACTAGTCATGGCTGTAGGCCTATGACACTGTCGAGTATTTTCGTGAAACTGTAGAGTCTAGACAGACTCTTGTTGTTATTTGTTTTCAAGAAACATAACTATGTAATGATGAGCTTTATTTCTTGAAAACTTTGCATAATGATTTTAATTGTTATCCCACGTCTTCTATTGATACATCAAATCGTGCCCGTTATTCGAGTCGAGCGGTCTCAATCAATAGTAAAGATTGCTTTTAATAACAGTTTAATATGTATCATTAGTTTATTCCTGCCTTTCAGAAGCTACAATCAAAAGTAATTTAATATTATACACAGCGTTTCGTAATTAATAATTAATTTAAGGAAATGAAATTGCATTTATATAGTCTTTTAATATGATTCCCAACGTTGAAACATTTTAAAATTTTGGGTTTTCAACTGATCCCGACTTATGTAGGCCCATGGAGAAATGTCTCCATGGCAGGCCTCGGAATTACCTGAGATTGTCATTTTGATGAATAAATAGAAATAACATCCATGAGTTGTGTATCTACTTTGGTTTGTGTTACGAATGCAAATATTAATTTTCTAAATAGCAAAATAATACTGTATCTCAGTCTAACCAGGAGTACATGGAAACCCTGTATATAATAATGAGCATATTATATTATATAACACATTAGGAATTGTAAACAGGGCAAACTTATATAAACGTGGATTCTTACAATTACGCCATTAAGTCATAATAGTGATTATTTTCTTCTAATAAACTGAACTAAACTACTGTATAACATCTAAATAATCCGTATACTTTGAAACCTTCAGTGCATGTATAGGCACACTGAAAGCCTACGTATAGGCCTACTATGATTTATAAACAAAAGTGTCATCCTAAGTTTTGAATCCTTGAAAATAATGTAGGCCTACGGTAAATATTTAGATCAGTTAACTTCAACGCGTGTCCACCCTGATTCATCTGGTTTATATACAATGTTATCATAAGCGTATACGTTTTTAATTTCATCATTTTTATCATCATCTGGTTTCTTTATACTACTCTGAATTTCTGTTAGTTCTGTAACCAACGTTTCAAGCTTTTGTTTCTGTCGTTCTTCTTTTCTTCTTTCTTTAAGTTCTTTTGCTTCGAAGTCAAACTTGTTTGTTGTGACAATGGCCCAACGCTGCAAGTAATACATTTAAGTGATTAGTAGGCTAACAATTAAATTGATAAGTTCCGAACCCAAAATATCATAATAAAATATTATAAATCTAGATATAACAAATATTATGTAAATTGAAGCATGGATTTTATCAATGATTAATCACACTACAACAATAAAAAATACTATACAACACATTATCATAAAAAATAATACATCTATCAAATTCAACAGTGTATTAAAACACATCACACCACGCATCATAGAAAAACACACACAACATATTTACAGTTGTATATTATTTTAAGAAACAAAAATCAAAATTACCAATTTTAAATAAGCCAAAATCCATATATATTTGTTTAAATATTTAGCGCTCAGTTAAGTTTTAAAACGGATATTGCTTTACTTCATAGAAAAACACACACAACATATTTACAGTTGTATATTATTTTAAGAAACAAAAATCAAAATTACCAATTTTAAATAAGCCAAAATCCATATATATTTGTTTAAATATTTAGCGCTCAGTTAAGTTTTAAAACGGATATTGCTTTACTTCATAGGCTATAATAATCTTGTCTTCATTAGGCCTATGTTAAATTAAAATAATTTAGAAACGACAGCGTAATAAATTAAAGTAACCAAAAAAATCAAGCCCGTCGTTGGATCTAACGATTTATTAAAGTTCCAAACACACATTTTTCGAATATCATAATTGAAAAATAAATAGTTACCAAGTTAAAAAAAATTATGATACAATTATTGTTCAATTTAATTACAGTTAATGTTTGTAACATACACAATAAGTTACAAAATCAAGTAAAGCATTAAGTTAATATTATCTTTGATGTCGATCTAATTTTATTGAATTGTTTGTATCTATGTTTTACCTCAGACCAAGATCCTCGTGTCGTGAGTAATATGTATACGGCATAAGTGATGATCCAATGCATTGATGCTAGTGCCATAAACCAGCCTAAGATTTCGCCCCACACTGGATAGTAGTAGTTTTCTCCATATGTGGCGTGTTGGTAGTCAACAAGAGCAAACACGAATATACCCTGAAATTACAATTTGTGTTATACTTATGTTCAATTTATTCTTTTAAAAATGTGTTTACCGTATACTTTGGCGTGTGGGTTTGGCATTTTTGCTAGCTGTTAACCTTCCCGTTAAAAATAAAATACCGTATAGGCCTAATGACAATATTTACGGTAATATTTTGAAACTTACTAAACTAACAAATGGAGCCGTAACAGCCCAGCAGAATGGCCAGAAAAGTCCAGGAGAAAATCCTATCATAGTGCAGACAGCATGGAAGTATGTTTTTATTCCAAGACCATATGATACAGCTACACATTCCCACATTGCTACCCACAGTAAGCACATTCCACTGACACCGTAGGAATTCATCAATTCAAAGAAGTACATACCGCCCTTTAACCAGAAGAGATAACATACAATTATTGAATTATTTATTTTCTAATCAAGTATACAGCGTAAAACCTCGAAAAGAAGCCCATGGACTAAAGGGGATGGGGGCTTCGTTTCGAAACAACTGTTGTAAATCTTTTTGCTACTACAAAATAGGATTTTCAAGACATTGTCTGCCAATTTTACATAATTATAATGTCATCAAAATACCATTTTAAATTGTAAAATAAATGTTTGATAAACTCGATAATATACATTATATCTGCATCACGAGTTATCTGGCATTATATCACCTTGTTCCTTCTTTAATATTCAAATAGTCTATCTTGAAAAAACGGGTTTCTTTTCGAGGTTTTACCGTATAACGTATTCTAAACTGTATTAATCCATCATCAAATAATTGTAATTATTATTGTGCATGATACTAAGTTGAAAAATATCAGGAACTTAGAGTTAGTTTGAAAGGTGTATATTATGGACAATGGGTTAAAATGATAATAATATATTTACCTCTGTAACACAAACTAACCCAAGAAGAAAATCTATGATGCAAGTTACCAGCAAAAACAGTGACCTGTTTTCTCTAAGTTTATATTCAGGCCAATAATCCATTGTCGATGTTACAAAACCTTCAACAACACAGAACTGTAAAGTATATACACAAAAGTTATACAATGCAAAATAGTCTTTAATTTTAAATCCATAATAAATAATAGATTTAAAGTTAACAAGAAATAAAAACATGAGTTATTATTTAACAAAGGCAGGAGCCTGTGTTGCAATGAAACAGGAACCAACATAACTAAAACGAAGGAACTGTGAAAGCTGACATTATGAATTATTATGAAATAGTAATTATATAAATGATTAGATTAAAACAATTACATTGCATATTGAAGCAACAAACATTTAGTAAACACTTTGAATTTTCTTTAACGATTTAGCAAGTTTGGCATAGTTGGGCAGAGAGCATTCCGAACATTTGGAAATGAGGAAAAAGTAGTTTGACTGTTGTTTGATTGGAATTAAGATATTACTGTATGTTTATTTCTAGCCTGGGTATTGTAATTATAGTTACGATGAATAGGCTGTAAAAAAAGTGATTAAGTGCATATTGTAGCTTGATGTTTCTACGACAGAAACAACGTAAACCAAATCACAACAATTTGCCTTTAATGCTAAAAACGGTATGCTTGTCTATAGATAATATCGACATCACTGCGTATAATCGGAAAATCAGTAATGATTTCTTTACAGTAACAATAGGCTTAAATAGTTATAAAATAGTTATAATACAAACCTGACTATCCAAACCAAGCATTATCAGCATTAGGAAAAATACAACTGACCACAGTTGAGGAACGAGAGGCATTTGGTACACGGCCGTTGGATACGCAATAAAAGTAAGACCGGGGCCTAACAAAACAAGGCAATCAACTTTTTTTTAATACGTAAGAAAAATATTGTTATATTTTACAAAACGTTTCATTTTTTTTAATGGATGTTAGAAAGGCAGTGTGATTCCTTGTTATTTTACCTTTATAATTGATACCATAAACACTTAGGCCTATTACAACAAAATTATTTACTTGAAAAAAACTGTACATTAAATTTTTTTTTTGTAAAATGCCAATGGGTTTTTGGTAGAATAACCGTCGTTTGTATTGTCTTTTTACAAGTGAGATCATTTTTTTTCTGCTGAAGTGATTAACTTTATTACAACTACAAAATGGCCTATTCAAAATCTGATTTTATTAATCTTAATTGTTCATGTTTTAGGGGGACAATACATATATATATATCATTTTCATAGACAAATAATCCCCCAAAAGTCTGGTAATATTAAAACTTCATCATTGGTTTATATCCTACCCTCTGATACAACTTCAGAAACCGGAACTCCAAGTTCATTTGCCATAAAGCCTAGAATTGAAAAGATAACAAATCCGGCAAAAAGACTGGTTCCTGCATTAACCGTTCCCACAACAAGAGTATCACTGTAAGATAAGTCACGTAGTATCCTTTTACAGTTAACTCTTTTAATAAGTTAAAAAAACATCGATAAAAATTATTGAATTTATTAAATTTACTAGCAAAAACCAGATTGCACGCTCTCTATCTAATGTGTTGGACGACGATACTAAGGTGATAGCTGTTAATGATTTAAATGGTTTAGCCAGAAATTATTTCTGCCAAAACTTAAACCACCTCCTCTAACTAATTAATGCCGACATAAACAGGGAAGCTATTTTTTTTGTAAAATGATCCAAATTATAGTAATTCATAACAAAAACGTTTTAAGGGTGACATGCTTACATTAAACTGTTGTTGCGGTATGGGTTATAGCTTCCAAGTGCGATCAAAGATCCGATACCTATACCGTAGGAAAAGAAGATTTGAGTAGCTGCATCGATCCAAACGGTTGGAGTTTTTAGACGTTCCCAATCTGGCGTAATGTAATAATCAATACCCTGTTGATGCCCTTCTAATGTCAACCCACGTATAAGCAATGCTGTCAGAATACCATACGGAATTAATGCTGTGAACCACATAATCTGAAACGACAGTAACCATTGAGAAAATGATGAAAACTGAAATCTCAATATGGAATATGTGAACATTAAACATAATCAAGATACATTTAAAATAATTTGTGTGAAGGCTAATTTCAATACAAACTTTATACCTTTCCTGTTTGTTTAACTCCTTTCCATAAACATGCATATGTCAGAATCCAGGCTAATAGAAGACATCCGACAAGTTCCCACTGGAGACTTCCGATCTCATCAATTCCAGAACTAATCTTCAAAACTCGTTTTCTGTATTACAACAATAAGAATAACCTCTAACTTCTGATTTAATTATAGGTTTTATGTGGGCATCTTACACTTTCTCATGAGTGCATATGCCTCTCCAATTTCTAACAGACCATGTCATTTTAAGGGGTGCCACAAATTCATAAAGATGCATGTCAACTTACTCCCAGTACTGTTGAGCAGGAGACTGTCCAAGCTCTACCGGATATAATGTTCCATTCGCTGCACGGAAATACCCTGAGCCACGGGTCTCATTTTGAAGTGATACGTCATTGCAATAAATCGTATTCCATTCGTTGGTACACGTGCCCCAAGGAAGTTCACTTTGAAACGAGGCAAAGAGGTAGAAAAACGCCCACGATACAATTACAATGTAGTAAATATTAAGTATTGCTGAAATTGAAATAGCAGCAAATCCAACACCTACAGTTGAAAAAAAATTAAAAATTTCGTTTTTTTAAATCAAATCTTGACATATCTGACATTGAAATTTTCTGAACTCTAGCCTATATTAAAAGGATAAATTATTTATTTTATCGTACGTAAATAAAATACGATTTCTACCAAACAAACGTTATAAATAAAACTCATTCATATTGTTGTACAATATTGTTTTTGGCAGACTTACAATATCAATATGATATATAAATTATGCTTAATTCTGATATAGGCAATATTTCTATCTTAGGAAGATATTATAAAGCGTTTTAAAACAAAATGTCTTATTTCATCGGTAGATGTTCAACCGTATGCGGTAGAAGTAATTTCCGGGTTCACGTTGAGTCAATCACCTTGCAACTTCCTGGTTTCAACTAAGTTGGCCGTTGGTGGCGATACCCATTTGAGTTTTTTATTTACACTACATTAGTTAGCATCAAATTAAATATATTCGTAAAGCATCGGAGTATATTGTGGGGTATAGTATATAAAATTACATCGGGGGAACTGATGATAAGACCTTTTGTTTGAAATCGGTGAGTAAGCTGGCAGGACTATTATAAAACTGTTAGATATCTGCGTCCCTTTAAGACCCTGGAATACTTCTGCCCATGTTGCACGCCGTCTAAAACGTCTTTCGATCCTTGTCGCGGAATAATGTATTCATTATACCAATTAGAATGGTATTTATTTGAATAAACGCCCAGAACACCTCCCCAATAAAACATCACTTAAAATAATAATCGGTTTTTATTTAAAAAGATTAATTTAGATTGATTTTATCACTCTTCATTGAACTTTTTATTAGGAATTGAAATGGATACTACAAAAATAAATAATATACTTGTACCACGAACTATTAAATATATATACAGTAGAAGGTGATGGGTATCAAATACAAACACGCTAATATTGTTTGATTAGTTCAGCTCAGATTGCAATGATATATTAAACGGTAGATTACTTATTTTAAACTCACCTTTCAGTAAAGGAAAAATATCCCAGGCACCAATACCGCCTGTCGTTAAAAGTTGTCCCATAGTTACTTCCATCATAAACAGAGGAACGCCACATACGACTAACGCCATCATGTACGGAATTAGGAACGCACCTATATAATTTTAAAATAAGGCTACTGTTCTTGAAATAAAATTTTCCAACATTTAAAGAACAAAATTATCTAAATAAAAGTATACGTACTATGTTTCAATTTTACAAACCTGAAACATCAATGCATCTTTCTACCATTTCTTCACATTAAAATATTGGAATCAACCTCCAATTAAACTGACACCACCTAATTATTATTTTGACGTGGTAAGCGGCCATCTCTCTTAAATGACCACTATGATCCCTTACGAGAGGTGGTGGTCCTTTAGAAAGAGGGGGTCGGTCGGTGATAACCTTTCCCTTATGAGGATATATTCGCTTACGAGTCGCTAACGATTCGCTTACGGAGTCATTTAAGAGAGACGGCCGCTTACCAGAGTCAGTCAATTATGAGAAGCGGTCCCTTAGCAGAGGTGGTGGTCAATTATAAAACGCGGTCCCTAACGAGAGGTGGTCGTTTAAAGATGTATTGTCCCTTTGACTAATTCCAAAAAAATAAAAAATAAAAGATTTTGGAAAAAGGTGGCTCATTTTGAAGTATCATAATAATTATTTACTATCGCCAAAAATTTTTCGAAAAAAAAATCATTTAACTGAAATACAGACGTTTTTTTGTTAAAAAAATAACTTTGACTTCCAGTCAAAGTTTTCGATCAAAACATATCCCCTAATGAAACGCGCTTGTTTGGCTACTCTGTATGCATAATCATAAAACTTCTTATTATGATCTGTGTGAAAATACCTTCTCAACCGTGACGAGTTGTAAACAATCCTAATTAGCATATGCATAATGCATACTCATGGTTTGAAATCTTTGTTTACTTTCGCTCGCGACGATTTTCCATATGAAATGTAATCAAACTAATTTACCTGTTAATTACGTAAACTTCTTGTTTTTGGCTCGAATTTTCGACTTAAAGTGAATAACTTTAATATTACTTTGATATGGCCACTTTAAATTTAGAATATTTTGACCTTCATTTTTTTGTGTTTCAAGGGACAATACATCTTTAAGAAAGGTGGTCGATAATGAGAAGCTGTTCCTTAAGAGAGACATAACACATTGCAGGATAAACAGACAAACGTTGTGAGTATATTAGAGGTAGTGGTTGTTGAGAGGTGGTCGATTATGAAAGGTGGTCGATTATAACCTTCCCTTTCCCTGAGAGGATATGGTCACTTACGAGAGGTGGTCGATTGTAAGACGCGGTCCCTTACGAGAGGTGGTCGATTGTAAGACGCGGTCCCTTACGAGAGGTGGTCTATTATGTCAAGAAACGGTCCCATAAGAGGTGGTCACTTACGAGATGGCTGTTTTTAAAAGTCGATCGTTTTACGAAAGGTGGATACTGATAGCTATAGTATAAGTAAAGAGATGCATTTGCACAAATGTAAGCGTAATGTCTGTAAAAACCACAGGATTAAAACTGAACTGAAAGTCCAAGATTTCCAACTTACAAGAAATTTTCCACCAAAAAATACAGAATATTTTCTAAATTCAAACATATCTCAACATTTTCTACTGTTGTTACGTTAGTGGTTACACTTTGTTACGTTAGTGATTGATTTTTTTTACGTTAGTGGTTAATGTTACATTCGTGGTTGATTTTGGTTGCATTAGTCACGTCACTGTCACGTTAATGGGTGATACAGACGCAACGCAAGGATAACACAACATAAGTGATTTGACCAATTACAATTGATGGATTATTCGAACAGTGGCTTGTCATTGGCCAACTCGCTTGCGTTGCGCGTACGTCTTTGTGTTGCGTCTCTAGTGGAAACCACGCTTTAGTGGGTTATACATGGCCTACCCAATCGTCAACAACATTGAAATGTACAGTACTGTATATTGAAGTAGCAAATACAATAACATACCGCCTCCGTTTTTGTAGACTAGGTAAGGGAACCGCCAAACATTACCAAGACCAACTGCATATCCAATACAAGTTATGATAAAGTCCATTTTACTCCCCCATCCTTCTCTTTCCTCTTCTTCATCTTCGTCTTCATAATATTCATCCTTCGTTTTATCGTCTGTTGAATTATTACCTTTCAAATTATTTTCCATGGGAAACTCTGACATAACAATTCCGTTTGTTGATTCGTCATGCTTTGATGGAGCTATCGAAAGCATGGCAGTAAACCTACACTTTTAAAACAATGAAAAGCTTTGAAAAATAAAGGTTTTAATTGAAACTACAGGCTGTCGGGTTATTAAATGGGTGTTGCTTATTCAAGATACAACGTTCAATGAAAAAACTTGAATTTGACTAATGATTAGAGGTCAACTGATACGGAATTCATTGATTAAATAATGACCTTTAGCGATAGTTAGATAAACTGAATCAATAACTTCCGCAATATAGTTTTCTAGAGTAGAAAACCACGCATTTTTTTTTTTTTTTTTAATGTCTTTAGGCACTGTGGCCAAGGATTACCAATAGTGAATTAATCACTGTCCTATCAGATAGGTGGTAATCCCCCCGATACAGAGGCTATTGTGTGAACCAGTTCACCGGGGTAACCCCCTACTCTTTTTCGAATAATGAACTGGGTTCTTTAAAGTACACACAGGTTATAACTGTGTACACTGGACCTACGGTTTATAGTCCTTATCCGAGAAGACTTGTTCCACCACCAGAACTAGGAGCCAGTCGGCCTCGAACCCTTGCCGATGTTGTTGTTGACTACAAATGCTCTAATTTGGGAGATTACACTGAATAAAGAAAGTTACTGTCAGCGAATCTTTTCAGTAGCATGCAGACAATCATCACTATCATTTCGTTTAAGTTTCACAATTGCTTATCAACAGTGTGAAGTTTCTCACTACGTTTTTTTAAAGCGTATTAAGAAATATTAAATAATTTTGTATAATCATTACTGTATAGTGAAAGAGAATTTTATATTGTTGTTGATTGAAATGGTAGGCCTAAATATGCGATATCGTATTTTATAGTTTTATAAATCGTACATTTTCTGGAACTTGTTCACTGCCAACTGTAATCTTTTATTTGTATTCTAAATTGTTTGTCAAATTGGCCTTCAAACGATAGCACCAACTTCTCTTGAACATACTAAATATTTCTTACAAAAACGCCGCTCGACTTTTTGACAGTTTTGATTATTGTTTTTCTTCGGTAATTCTGCTTTTTTTAATTGATATTCTATTTAAAAACATATTCAATTCAATTATTTTTGTTTAACAGAAGTAAACATGCTGTGTAACGTAAATATAGTCTGAAATGAACAAAGTCCGTGGCCTACTGTACAGAACAAAAATATCAGATAAACTTCTGTATAGTACTGTATTCCGGGGTGGGGTCGTTACTCCGACCCACATAGCCCAACATCTAAGTAAACACATTTTTTTTTATTTTCCAGCCGTCGACAATTGTACTCACTAATCAAACAATTCTTCATCTATAAGCTTCCACGTGATACAGTTGAGTTAACTAATGATTCCGTCGTCCTCTTAAATATAACTACCTAGGGCGGTGCAAAAACATCCCATTATTAATTACGTCAATGACGAGCACGTTATTAAAACGATATATAGTTTTTTTTTTGTATTTTAAAGTATTACAGTCAATACTATCTATATATAAATTTACGTAAGAGCAAAATTCGGTAAATCGCGCGTTTTTTCTAGAATGTTTACTCGATGGTATATACAGTTGGTTAGAATCTCGGTACTGATTTTAACCACCTGATGTAACCCTGTTTACTAATTAAATTGAGTTAGATAATTAGTTATTGACAATTAAAACGAATTTAGGTTCAACGATTTGCCCCAAATAGGGGTGTTTTTCGATCGTGGTATACACTGTCTAATGGATGTCCGGTTGAACAGCTCGAGTACAGCATCATAATGTTGAAGACAGGCCGCTTTTCTTTAAAAAATACTATTTTGATAGATTTAATATACGTTTATACAAATGTATTGATTTGCGATGAATGGAACATTCCAATCTCTGTTCCACAAGTGTCTATTCCCTCAGGCGTCGTAAAGGCAAGTAGGCCTACTGTATACTCATAACAGAAATTCGATCCATTTTTTTTCAATCTGTGCTGCAGAGGTTGGATATAATTTTTTTTTAACGGATAATGAGCTAGCGTTTTCAGTCGCCGTATATTATGTACAAATCTTTATTATTGCATTTAAACCACCCACATCATCACCCTTCCCTCACTGGCATGAGTAGCGTTGTAAAGCCAGTAGAGGATAGGCCTACGGTACATCACATCCCCTAAACGCAGAACAACTTTGGTGGGTAGGGTAACCAACTTAAGTATGAATTGGCTCTAAGAAACAATTGAAAACCATTACGCCTACTAATAAAGTTGAGTTAGATAATTTAATTTTTATTCGATTTTAAATCGATTTTATGATTTACATTATATAAACATACACGTCGTAGTGATGTATCGTTACATGTACTGTACTATTTCAATCGACTAGGACGGTGATAGTTTCAACAAAGTATTACATAGCAATGTTTTACTGTGTTTAGTGATATATTATTTGTAAAACATGAAAACAGTTAATATTTCGTTACTAAATGGATAAAGAATATATTTAATATATTTAAAAATTGTTCCTCTTTGCACCCATCCTCTTCCCCATCCCTCACCCCTAATGTTACATACAAAACACAAATTAAGTTTGTTTAAATTTGACTTAAACAATTGGTCTCATTTTGTGACAAGGTTCTCTTTCCAGAAGTAATTCTCAGGGTGCTAATTTTAGTTGAGTACATAAATCAGTGTCTATTTATTCGTTCCTGTAAACGACATGTATTATTGTACGTACATTTGAAATCGCCAGTTTTTTAACGCTGAAATTATTATGTATTCGAGAACCACAGACACAGAACATTAGTAGACCTAGTTCTAAACCGGTGAAATACTAAACATTAATCAATTAATAATTAATTTTATTTAGGCCGTATAAAACAGTTCCACCGTACAACTCTTGCGTTTGATTGAGAGGAAGTCATCACAGGAGTAAGGGCGGTAACATACGCATGCGTAAAGGCAAGTAGACAAGACAATTGATTCTTGTGCCGTATAAAACAGTTCAAAGGTACAACCCATGTTTGATTGAGAGGAAGCCATCACAGGAGTAAGGGTTGTAAGATATCCATGCGTAAAGGCAAGCAGACAAGACAATTGATTCTTGTGCCGTATAAAACGGTTCAACGATACAATCCATGTTTAATTGAGAGGGAGCCATCAGGGTGGGTGGTAAGATACCCATGCGCAGAGGCAAGTAGACAAGACAATTGATTCTACAAAAAAAAAGTTTTATTTAAAAGATAATAATTTTCAGACAACATAACAATGTTATACACACGAGATAAAACAATACGCTCAATGAATGGTGATAGTCTATACACACCACGTAAACAAATACAGTATATTTACAGAAATAAAAAAAAACATTTTCTCAATGGTTTTTTATAACAACTTAAGTACGACAATTGTATTATAAGGGAGAAGAGTGAGATTAACATACTCACTCTTGTCTGATACTATACGCTAGCTACACCACTGTCTGGAATACAGCAACTTGGTCAATTAAACTGCAAATGTCTGGGAAATATGAATTTGTGGATAATTTTACAGAGCAGTGGATAATTTTACAGAGCATTGGATAATGCATAAACTATTATGTTTGAAGCATAATTGCAATACCGGTACGGCATGCAAACGTAACCATAACCATAAACAAAAGAAAATGAATGTAATCAAATTAAATTAAACAATAACAGTACTGTTTATTGTGTTGTTGTGCAAGTCATTTACAAGTTTGACAAAAAAAGAAGGAAGCCCTAGTGATATTTAACGCTTTGTTCATCTTTAAGAAAAAATATACTGTACCGATAAACCTTATGAACAGAATATAATTTGAAACAATCAATCACTTGCGCTTACATCTCTTGTTCGGAGTTTGTCTTTTATAATATTTATTATTAATGTTATTGATAAATAATTATCGTTATAAATATAATAATATACTAGTGGCCATTTCATCGCAATCTATTATAACCATGGTTAATATGCATGTCGCCATGTTGATGGACCATACGTTGCAAGATTTTGACTTTGTTGATTGTTATCATGCATGTCTTGGTCAAAATAAAGATTCTGCTGGTTTGGTTGACAATTTGAAATATTTTGTGGAATCTCTAAATTGTGTTGGTTACCATACCATGGAGTATTCAGATGGTTGTTGGGTATATCAAGTTCATTGTTGTTTTCCTGCTTCGTGTTAGGTTCATTGCATCGGATATTTGTTTGATTATGCATTTCACTTATTTGGTGGTTGTCATTGTTTAAAATCAGTTCAACATTCTGCTGCCGGAGTTCTACGTTCTCAATAACTATTCTTCCATTTTGATATAAGACATGTTTTTCCACATTTCGTTTATTACACATTATATGTTGATTGTTGTGAAGTTCAGTATGTGGATGAATCTGTTGGGGGATATTAGACCCATTCGGTGTATTATTCATCATTCCACCACATTGGTTAGCTGGCACCTCAAATTGTTGATGGTTGTCGATCATCGACATTTCCGGGTTATTGTTTATTAGCATTCTCTGTTGATTGTTGTTAATTATTGCTGTCAGTTCTTGTTTTAAAAGGATCTCAATTTTCTGTTGAGTTCTTAGTATTCCTGTTTCAAGTTGATCTCTATTTACTGATATAAACTCATTCATCACTGGTATACATTGTTGGCTGCTGACAGGTTGATCCATAATATGAAAGTTTCTAATACCTCTTTCTATTTGCTGGTTACCATGTATTGACATATTTTGTTGGCTTCTTGGATCACCCGTGAAGGTGTGTTGGTTGATAGGTATTGACATACACTGTTGGTTTCTTGGATCTCCACCCATTTTTTGCTGGTTGCCATGCATTGGTATACACTGATGGCTTCTTGGATCTCCGGCCATGTGTTGCTGGTTGTAATGCATTGCCACACATGGTTGGTTTCTTAAATCTCCACCCATTTGTTGCTGGTTGCCATGCATTGGCATAAACTGTTGGTTTCTTGGATCTCCACCCATTTGTTGCTGGTTGCCATGCATTGGCACAAATGGTTGGTTTCTTGGATCTCCACCCATTTGTTGCTGGTTGCCATGCATTGGCACACATGGTTGGTTTCTTGGATCTCCACCCATTTGTTGCTGGTTGACATGCATTGGCGCACATGGTTGGTTTCTTGAATCTCCACCCATTTGTTGCTGGTTGCCATGCATTTGCATACACTGTGGGTTTCTTGGATCTCCACCCATTTGTTGCTGGTTGCCGTGCATTGTCACACATGGTTGGTTTCTTGGATCAACACCAATGTGTTGCTGGTTGCCATGCATTGGCGCACATGGTTGGTTTCTTAAATCTCCACCCATTTGTTGCTGGTTTCCGTGCATTGGCACACATGGTTGATTTCTTGGATCTCCACCCATTTGTTGCTGGTTGACATGCATTGGCGCACATGGTTGGTTTCTTGGATCTCCACCTATTTGTTGCTGGTTGACATGCATTGGCACACATGGTTGGTTTCTTGGATCTCCACCCATTTGTTGCTGGTTGCCATGCACTGGCACACATGGTTGATTTCTTGGATCTCCACCCATTTGTTGCTGGTTGACATGCATTGGCGCACATGGTTGGTTTCTTGAATCTCCACCCATTTGTTGCTGGTTGACATGCATTGGCATACACTGTTGGCGTCTTGGATCTGCACCCCTTTGTTGCTGGTTGGTATGCATTGGCAAACATGGTTGGTTTCTTGGATCTTCACCACTGTTTTGCTGGTTGACATGCATTGGCGCACATGGTTGGTTTCTTGAATCTCCACCCATTGGTTGCTGGTTGCCATGCATTGGCACACATGGTTGGTTTCTTGGATCTTCACCAATGTGTTGCTGGTTGCCATGCGTTGGCACACATGGTTGGTTTCTTGGATCTGCACCCATTTGCTGCTGGTTTCCATTCATTGGCATACATTGTTGGCTTCTTAGATCTGCACCCCTTTGTTGCTGGTTGCCATGCATTGGCACACGTGGTTGGTTTCTTGGATCTTCACCAATGTGTTGCTGGTTGCCATGCGTTGGCACACATGGTTGGTTTCTTGGATCTCCACCCATTTGTTGCTGGTTGCCATGCATTGGCAAACATTGTTGGCTTCTGGGATTTCCACCCATTCGTTGTTGGTTGCCATGAATTGGCACACATGGCTGGTTTCTTGGATCTCCACCAATTTGTTGCTGTTTGCCATGCATTGGCACACATGGTTGGTTTCTTGGATCTCCACCCATTTGTTGCTGGTTGCCATGCATTGGCATACACTGTTGGCTTCTTGGATCTTTACCCACACTTTGATGGTTACTATGCATGTTATGTTGCATAAGTTGCTGGTTACCATTTTCCGCAAAGCGCAGTCGATTGCCTGCTCGAATGTGGCTCTTTTGTATGTTATGTCTTTTGTATATAGATCTTAACCTGGAGAACTTCCATGTTTTATATTTATCTTGTACAGATTTAGAATGACGAGACCTATCAATGGTGTGACGTACTTGGGCACTATTATGATGTCGATACTTATTCTGTCTATCATAATTAATCCTTGTTGCTCTAATTTTGTGTTCACTACGTCTGTCTTTAGTGTCATGACCTTCTTTATAATTACTCTTTTCTTTCATTGAATCAACAATTGGTTTGCTTTTTTCCTTGAATCTGTAAGCCTTATCACTTCTCAAATTTGAAACCTTTTGTTTTTTTATCTCGTATCTATTTTTATCATTACGTGGATGGTGTTTTGTTGATGTCATGTCATCTTTTTTTGTGATTTCATCATATCTTCTAAAATTTCTTGTTTTAAAGTTATTTTCTTTTTTAACTATGACACTTCTTAACACATCTTGTGTTTTCTTTCTAGCTTTTTCACTAACTTCAACTTTTCTAATTGGAATATCATTAGGTCCCTTTGTAATTTTAATTTGAATATCTTCAATATGTCTACGTCTGTGATCACTTTCATTACTTGCTTCTTGTTTTCTGTTGTGCAGTTTCTCACCAGCATCATCAACTTTTCCACTTTCTTCAATATCATGCCTCCTTTTAGTAACAAGTTTATTTTTATCCTTACTTTCAATGTTGCTCATTACATCGGTCTCCTTTTTTATTTCTCTTACCATAGTGCGGACATCAATATTCACTTTTCTAGTCTCAGCTTTGCTGTGCATATTTGTAAGTTTAACGTGAATATCTTCAATATGTCTACGTCTGTGATCACTTTCATTACTTGCTTCTTGTTTTCTGTTGTGCAGTTTTTTACCAGCATCATCAACTTTTCCACTTTCTTCAATGTCATTCCTCCTTTTAGTAACATGTTTATTTTGATCCTTACTTTCAATGTTGTTCATTAGCTTAATCTCATTTTTCATTTCTCTTACCATGGCGCTGTCTTCCATATTTACTTTTCTAGTCTCAGCTTTGGTGTGCATGTTTGTAACTTTAACTTGAATATCTTCAATATGTCTCCATCTACATTTTTGATCACCACCTTCACTAGAACTTCCTGTTTCCTTTTTTCCATCAAGCAGTTTTTTCTTTCCTTGTTCGTTTTGCTTCTTAGCATTGTATTTATCTTCATTTTCACAATAACTTTTGCATGCACCATCATTGCTGTCATTTGGTAAACATGTTTCATTCTTGATGTAAACATTTTTAACATCTAATACTTGCTCTTTGTCTCTTTTGATTTCTTTTTTAATTATTTCTTTACAGTCGGTTTTGCATCTGCCATGCATGGTTCGCTTTTGGTCTTCTTGAAAAATCATTTCAGTGTTATTATTTTCTGTACCTTTGCATACAGTTTTATTACTGTCAGCTGGTAAAGATGGTTCAGTTTTGATTTCTTTTTTCATATCAATTTCCTTGCCTACCCTCTTTTTTATAAAATTACACTGTGGACTAGGATTTGTTATCAGATCTATACATTCAGTTTTGCGCCTACCTAATATCTGTATGATTCGGTCACATTTTTGGTCTTCTTGAACAGCAATGAAACCATCTATTGTTTCAGTATTGCCGTTTTCTGCAACATGGCTTGATTTGTTAAAGATTGTGACTTCTACTTGGCATTGTTCTGTTTTAACCAAGTTTTTGTCAATTAAATTTGCAGACTTCAATTGTGTTCTTGATAATTTACCATTTTCACTTTGTTCCCACTGAGAGTGCTCTGTTTTCAAGTCGGATACACATGCCTTAGTGTTTTTTTCTGCTTCACCATTGTTACTGAAAAATCAGTGAAAAATCATGTTAATCGGCATAATTATTTTTTTTAACATAACATAATAATCAAAAAATATTTTTGCATACTCAAGCAACTAAAATTATCACTATTCCTTCAAAAAGAAAATAAATGTTAAATTCCAATATGATGTATAGCTTCTTAAAGTGTTAATTCTTTAATACATACTTCTTTATAGCTAATCAATGAATCTTTGTGATAAAAAGTGTGATTACTTCCAAAATTATGTTGAATAATTATTCTGAAATATTCTAATTTAGTACAGATTCTCAATGCTTTTAATTTGTTATGCACTTAAAGTAAAAGAGAATTTGATAGTTAACATTTAACATGGCTTCAAGGATGTAGCCAATCAAACGCGGTGAAATGAGTCACGTGTGCGCTCTTTATTTTTTCACTATCATGCACGGGAGTGTAAGAAGTGCGCAGCAAAAAGCATAACAGCACGACTGCAGGCAAATCGTATACCGATCACGCTGCACGATTTACGAGTACGAACCAGGTCCTGCATGACGGCTCAATTAAAAAACAAACACACACCAATCTTCTACATTCTGCTCTAGACTAGACATAGGCAGACAGTGATTTGGTCACTGAGCAGTGGTGCTTGCCGTGTATAAGGTATAAGAAAAAATAGTTCATAAAACCATGTTATAAAACAAGTAATGCACAAGTCTAAATTCGTACGTTAATGCACTCTCAGGTATTCACAATGTCGTGCAACATGCACATGTCGCAACCTGACTTGTGAATTATTTGTATACTACTGTTTAGGGTATGTAATTACAACTGACTTACTTAAAATCTATAGTGGTAATTAAATTTTGTAGAATGTTTCTATTAGCATGTCACTTTAAAATATAAAAAATATTGTTTATAATTAACCTTAACACAGAAAAGACACCATCGTGTTTGATAAAATTCTGAAATAATTTAATAGTATGAAATTTCAAGAACGAATTCTGAAATATGAAATGAATAATACAAGCACAGTACTACTACTATAACAACATAACATACACATGTAAAATACTGATGCAGAACATGCAGAAGTGAAATATTGAAGAAATAATAATACAAACATAAGTAAACATTCATAAACAGCAAAATGATTTTTTTTTAAAGCTATGCAAAACATAAATGGAATGTTTATAAAGGGAAACATGTTATTGGTAAACATGTAAATGTATGGTAGATGTTAATTAGTATATGTTAATGATGTAAATGGTAACACTATCAGATGAATTATCAGCTGGTAATTATGGTAAACAAAATATATATTTTTGCTGGATTCTGTAAAAAGTACTTAAACAGGTTCATCTGCAATTTGTGCAGTGAAAAACAAAACAAACTGTAAAAATTGTGCATGCCCTAATAACAAATATTTAAAATTATATTAGACAGGTCCAAGCCAAGAAAAAACTACCATTGTCAGTGGATTTGTCATCCCAACACTATACTTTATGAAATGAGCTTGGGGGCCACCCCGATTTTTGCCCCAAATTCAAGATGGCGGCCAAAATCCAAAAATGGCTGCCAATTTGATCTAAATTGTATTGTAATGCGTATTCAATGCCCTTTTCCTTTTTAGACACGATATGTCATCCTAAGAATATTACCTATAAATGAGTATTTCACTTCCGACTCAAAATCCAGATGGCCGACATAATTTAAGATGGCTGCCAATTTGATCTAAATTGTATTTACAATGCCTGCTAAAAAAATGCCCTTTAAAAACTTTTTAGAGTGGATATGTCATCCTCAGCACACATAATATTGAGAAGTTATAGTAGGGTCTCTGAGACACCACTATAAAGAACAAAATATTTTGAAGTTTTAGTAGAGTCTCTGAGACACCACTATCAAGAACACAATATTGAGAAGTTTTAGTAAGGTCTTTGAGACACCGCTATTATAGTTCCTAGTTCATTTTATTTGTCAAAAAGGAAATTCATGTTGACACACAAATGCTCAAAATTAGTCGAAGATTAGTAACATAGAAAATGACAATAATATTTGAAGAAAAATAACACAGGTACAAAATTACTCTGATAAACAATGAATGAACGTAGTTGATTAAACAGCCTGATTGAATGTGTGGAATAAAATATTAAATTAAGGAAGCGTTTGTTCTACCTCGGGGAATCGCCTTCCAGATCTTAACCATTGATAATTACTATGAGTGGATGGGCCTTGTCTTTCATTATGATACTAACTTTATCATAAACTTTAACATTATCAATCATGATTAAAATTGTCTGATTAATAATTCTACATGCCTTATTTACTAAACATTGTACATTCTTTAGGTCTGATTTCCTTAAGCTACTGAACCATATCAAACAGCTATAATCCAAAACACTTTGCATAACCGACTTATAAAACAGACCTAGTATTTGTCAACATTAAATGAGTTTAATTTTCTTAAAAAGTATAATCTGGTGTTACCTAGACCTAATTAAATTGCATTGTTCTCTCCAATTAAGTTTGTCGTCAATTACCATACCTAGATATTTATACTTGGATACAATATTGAGAAGTTGTAATCAACTTTCTGTTTGTTGAAAAGAGAGATCTTATTTATCTTCTCGATATTGTGGGCGGTCTCTTTATTTCATAAAGTATAGTGTTGGGATGACAAATCCACTGAGAAAACCTTGAAAGCAGTTTTTCCTGGTTTGGATCTGTCTATGTGATGAAACATTAACACAAGGCTTTTGCATTAGAAACAAAGATAAACTTAATCCATTAATCAACAACATACTGTTTATTACAAAACACAATCTGTTTTTTCATTTGGCTTTTTAAAGAACACATTAGTAACAAACATCACAGAACCATGCAGAAAACCATCAATACATTATTAAAGTGCGGATGTCTGCAATTTACATCTACATTACAATACAGAACAGATCAAAATGCGCTCAATCAAAGTTGTATACCTTCAACAAAACTAAGCGTTTGCAACCTTTAAAACATTCTTCTGTAAAAATAAGGTATGTAGTTTTAAAGAGTTTCTTCATATAATAATAATAATTAATAATCATGCACATATCATTAAATAAAACAATATAAGAACCCTTTTAGTTTGTAAAGCCCAGCCTGTTATATATGAACAAAGAAATTATATAATAATTATAATAGTGTGTTAATTGCAGACCGATAATTCGTATTCCTAATAAAATTCCTCCAAAAGTTTGATAAAGCAAGATCCAGGGTTGGCACAATCATCACTAACATTTGAATGTGCACAGATCTGTATTTTTTCCATAATTCCAGGCAATGCTGCCTGCATTTAGGCCATAGACATATAGATCGAAAATATTTTACTTTTTGAACATAGTGCATTTTTTTATACAAATCTGTATGTACACGTACTTCATACAAAATTGGTGAAAAAAAACTGTATACTATCAATAAAATAATTTTTTCATCAAGGATAAAAATGAATTCTTTCATTAACATTGATAAGTTTTTTATCCTCTAGTAGATATACAATTGAGTACAGTATACTGTGTGCAAAAGGATTACCAAAATTTAATTCCAAATTATTATGTCATCATCCATTACGAGAGAGTTTTACCTTCACCAAAAACTTATTAAATTGTTTATGAAGTTGAACATAATTTGCATTTTTTTAAATGATTTTGAATGCTGTAAATGTAAAATTTACAGAACGTGGTATAATTTAGATATAAATATATTTTAATACTTAAAACACTAAAGAAAAGCATTGAGAACCTTTTGTTTTTTCTAAATTGATTATTTAAAATAAACATTTTTGTTGGAACAAGAGCTGTTAAATCTGTTCATGCCTATGCCTATTGTTTGCTCCTAGCAAGATGCTTAATATGCCAAATAAATATTATTATTATTATTAAGTTGTTCAAGATTATATAATTAATGTATTGCATTGTTGGCAAAAACTTAAAAATATGAAATTGTAAGTATAGCAAGGAAATGAACAGTTTACTTTGAATAGTGGTATTATCATGTGATCTGAGCAAGCAAGAACAAATCCTCACCTTGTATCTTGGATATTACTTGTGTTTATGCGGCCCTGGACACCGAGACTACTATCTAACCCGAGAATTACAGATGTAACCTTTATTAAGAAAAATATTTTTAAAAATAAATTATGTACATGAATCATACTACTGTAATTTGTAAAAAGAATATACTGTATATTACTGTTTTCCGTAACCACAAATAGATGTAGGCACTACCTTAATTTAGTAAAAAACTAAAGTGTATGTTATTTGTCATACGGAAAAATGTTAAAAAGCTTCATTTTTTAAAAGCTTATATTTGTTAGATCTGCTCACACATGGTATTACATAAACATGCGACATTATCAAAGTTGAGGTACTCAAAAACAACAATTAAAGCCTAACGTTTAAAATCAAAGGTACATCACCAGCGATTTCAATCATGTATTGGACAGCATCAAAATCACTAATGCATCAGCAAGATCTGGATTTGACTGCTTACGTATCCAGAGATAAAAACAACTCAACACAATGCTAAACTGTAAACACCAAAAATGTGTATGCCTTATTGATATGAGTTCAGTTCCTTAACATATTGCTTTATTTGAATAGTCATTCCATGCATTTTAAACAATGTAATGATGAACTCTAAATCATCATTTTTACACCTGGGTGGAAAGAGGCAAACATAAGTGTCTTGCATATCGATACAAGCATGCGCTGATAGTTGGATTCAAACTCACAATCTCACAATCAGTAATCCAACATCCAACACACTGCACCATACGCAGTTAACATAGATATGAAGATGATTTACCTTTTGAACTGATCTGGCAGGACTTGCAATTGTTTGATCTCCGTTTAAACTTATTGATAATTTACATTGATCATCCATTTGGTGACAACTTCCCAAATTAAGAGAGGTGGGATCCTTTGGAAAAATACCAATCATTTGTTGTGGTTTTGATCTTGACTGTGGTTTATTAGACCAACCATCAATCTCTTCTTGTTCTGGTGGATGAATAGAACAATTTGGTACATCAGCAACAAGGTTCAAGTTACACTTTACATTGTTTACTTCCTTCGATTGAACAGATTCAAGACTATCTAATTGTTTACCACTTTTTAATATAGATGCAGGTTCCTTTAAAGTAACATCGACCACATTCCGAGTTTCTGATCTTGATTCTTGTTTGGTATCCGAATAACTATCAAGCTTTTCTTGTTTTGATGGATGTAAAGAAGGAGTCTGAGTAGTTTGTATGTCAGAAACAAGTTTCAAGTTACAATGGACGTTGTTAACTTCTTTTGATCGAACTAACATTGGACGATTTGAGATACGACTTTCAATTTGCTTCACATTAGTCTTCAAACTCTTACACGCTGCAGCTCCAATAACAGGAATAGGTGCTCCTTCGGCAACAACATTTTTATTACAAGTAATATCATGCACCATTGGTTTTTGCGGTATCGCTTTTTCCTTGCTAATAAATATTGAACTTGATTTTGTCAAATTCAGTTTGATGGGCTTAATCTTTGGCAGCTTCTTGGTAGCTACGTTATCTTCATCTTTCACGGTGCAACCTTTTCTCTCTGGTCCATCTTTTAAGTCAACATTCTCATGGTCAGATAATGTTTTTGAATCAACTTCATGAAATGTTTTTACAAATGATTTGAGATCTCCTTGTCTATGAGACATAATTTCATCCTGAATATCATTTGAAATATTTGGTTTAAATTCCACTGCACTTGCTTTAGTAAAAGGAACAGCAGGTACATCATAATTATACAATTCGTACAATTTTTTACATTTTTCTCGGAATGAACCAGACTCAAACGTTTTCTTACATCCAATCTTCTCTACTTCTTCAAAAAGTAGCTTATCTTCTATATCCGAGACGGACACTGTATCTGACGTTGTTTCGGTTGAACAAATTTCAACAACCTAGTTTTAAGATTAAATAGTTTTTTGTTAGTCAATTTTTATAATTGCTAGTATAGTTCAAAATAGCACAACCAGATCAGTTCACTAGTTGTAATGATTAAACTTAATGCAAATGGTCAGGAAGATCATTCGCAGTCACAGCCTTAAGTGAGCAAAATCGAGCAATTTCATATAATTCTATATTTTGTACCTGTGTTTGAGTCATTGGTATTTTGCATGTTGTGTAATAGCAACGGTTAAATGTATGTTTGTATATGTTCAAATATTGCTCCTTTTTGGAGGTGAGCGGGGAAGAGGAATAACGCCTAAAGTGTTAAACAAAAAATAAAATGTCTAACAATATATTAATTAAGGATGTATTGTTCCCCGAAAACATGAAAAATGAAGATTTAAATAATCAGATTTTGGATAGAAGACAAGCGATCGGCATAACATTGCCGACAGACAATTGGCCGACTGGATAATTCTCCCAAAATCGTCTTACACTTATTATAAAATACAAGTTTTTAACCGACATTATGAAAAGTGACCTGCATTACAGCATTGCTATAAGAACGTGTTACTATTATTGTAATTTTAACATTCTATGGACAACAAAATTTTCACTGCAATTTTTTAGTCCTGTATCTAAGATTCATTCAATGTCATTGTAGCTGTAATGTTTAATCTCTCTATTTATACTAGTTTTAGTTACGGAATATCTGTAAAAAAATTATTAACAAAGGTTTTTTGCAGATTCATACTCTATCAAATACCAATATACACCAAAAAATTCCTCCAGACATCAGATAGAGAAAGTGGTTAAATTTGACATTTGACCTTACAAGGCATATGACACTGCAACTCGGTAACCATTGGTCCGAGAGACTTAGTTTTGGCACCAAAATGTTCCTTATATACATATTTATATTTACTATAACAAAGTATTTTTTTTTTTAATTCATTAGAAATGGTGGAAAATGACCTTTGACCTTTTAAGCATACAACAGGTGTATCTCAGTGATCCTTGATCCTAGAGACTTACTTTTGTCACCAAAATGTTCCTTATATACATATTTATATTTCCTATAATTAAGTATTTTTTCAAAAATTCATGAGAAATGGTGGAAAATGACCTTTAATTAACCTTTTAAGGCATATAACACATGTATATCGGCGGTCCTTGGTCCTAGAGACTTACTTTTGGCATCAAAATGTTTCTTATATACATATTTATACAGTATTTCTTGTAATAAAGTATTTTATAAAAAATGAATTAGAAATGGTGGAAAATCATGCTCTTATATGGTCATGAAGCTGTATTCTGAAGACCATTGGTTGTAGTAGAGATTCTAATTGGCATATTCATATATATTAAGTAATAAAGTATTCTTTATCTCCTATATCATATATTGCATTCTTGTATAATAAATTAAAATTCAAAATAAACATTTATTTCTTTCAATTGCAGAATAGAAACATAATAAAGAACAACAATGAAACGTAATAATAAGATTTAAAAAAATAAAATGTAACATACAAATCATAACTTTCATCAGAGAATCATTAAAAGAATGTCAAAATTTCAATTCTGTGTAATAAAAAATAGAAAGCAAAAGAAGGTGGCAAAGTCCAAAGGGAGAGTCTGAGTGGGAGGAGTCATATATTAACAAAGGTTTGAAACAAAACGTGATTACACACACAAAACAAACACACACCCATAATGTATCCCTATCCCAAAAAGTTAATTATGTCTTCTAACCTCACATATTTTGTTCTTGTATAATCATGTATCCCTCTCCGAAAAACTTAATGTCTCCTCCTAATCTCATATGTTACATATATGGGATGCTTATGGGATCGGATCTTTTCTGTTCTCTATGGGCCATACCGGCTCTGTATTGGAAATGGGAAAAATATTTGGTCCCATGTCTGACCCATAACAGGAAAAACTTAACTTAACCTATATGGATTTGCCTGAATGAACCCTCTAAGGACCCTTTTGGGATCTCTATGTGGTGCGCTACATAAGGCCCTGTATTACTATTAATAATTAATATGGGGTAAAGAGTTCATAGATTGGACCATATAATTATAATAAAACTAAATGTGCACCCTTGATCTTGATTATAGATTTTCCCAAATGAACCCCAGGCCGATCTTCCATGAACCCTTCTGGGTTCTCCATGTGGGGCTACAAGAGGCCCTATATTGGAAATACTGTATGTAGGATGAAAATGTGGGTTCATATAGATATGTCCATGAAATAAATCTGCCTGTGCACCCTCGATCCTTAAGGAACATTTATTGATTTACCCAAATTAAACCCACGGTCCTCCATGGATCTCTTCAGGGTTCAATATTCGTTCCAATTCTCAGAATCGTCTCCTGCTAAAGTGAAGACCATCTCATATGGTCACCATGCATTATCTTATGCAGCTCCTATGATTTGGAATTCTCTTCCAAACTGCATTAAAGATGCACAGTCGGTGGCTTTTTTTAAGAGGCTTCTTAAGACATATTTTTTAAGATATATTGTTTAATAAAGCATATTAATCCCATTTTTTATCCTTTTCCATGCCACCTAGGTTGTTTTAGATCTAGTTTAAGTAGGCTAGGAGGCACTTGAGTCCGGGATGACCGAGCCACAACTGGTGCTGACTGAGGTTTGGTTTTTTTTTTTGGCTTTTTTAACACTGTATTATGTTGTCCAATAACTTCTGACCATTCTGGTTCACTATTGCTATCAATTTTTCTGATTTTCTGATGGGTGATTCAGTAACTTTTTCCAAAATATGTTGCATTATGCCAAGTATAAACATATGAATTGTGAACAATTTGACACCAAAATTGGCTCCATACGACAAATATTTATAAATTTATATTATTAAAATAATAGAAATTAGAATAAATAAACTTATAAATTTTTGTCAAAGGTCAATAACCACACTTCCGGTCATTTTCAAGCAAGATCTTCTGTTAAACTCAATATAAATATATATCTTGGGAACAATTTGCTCCTAGTTTTAATTCCCTCCGACCTGCCGTTACTTAGATATGGCAAAAAGAGGTCAAAGGTCAATAACCACACTTCCGGTCATTTTCAAGCAAGATCTTCTGTTAAACTAAATATAAATATATATCTTGGGAACAATTTGCTCCTAGTTTTATTTCTCTCCGACCTGCCGTTACTTTTAGATATGGCGAAAAGAGGTCAAAGGTCAAAATTGCTGAAAATGGGGTTTCCGGTAAATTTTACAAAAAAAATTTCTATTATAACTAATATTAACATATACATTGTAAACAATTTGACACCAAAATTAATTCAATAAAATATAGCATGTTTGTATGCAAATAGTGGCCATTTTGTTTACATGATAAACAGTGAGTGTTGACAAAGTGCGAGGCAGCAAGGCACGCGAGGCAAGCGAGGCATGCCAAATATTTGTGCGAGGCATCATTTTATCATTTCCAAAAGTGCGAGGCATGCGAGGCATATAGTTTACAATTTCAAAAAGGTGCGAGGCATATCTTAACGTGCTATTATGCTATATTATAGGCCTAATAATCAATCGATACAAGCGTATCTAAATAGATTCGTGTATACACTCATCATGTTGTTTATTTTTATGTAACGATTGTTTTTTCATTCAAGTCATATCGTGTCAAATTTTACTTTTACAAAAGTGCCCAAACTACGTTTCAAAAATCTGAACGACAGTCTTCAACTTTCGATAAACAATAATTGTTATAGCGACACACTCATCAAATGACTGCAATGTTTGTTGGCATTTCGAGCGTGTTCACTCACATGTCTCTCGAACATAGCAGAGTGAAAATAATATTTTGTCACACCCCTGCGCCTAGATCCGGTAGACCCGAGAGATGGAAAATCCCTCTGTACTATTTAGCAGGTAGCGGAATGATTCAGCCCTCAGCTCAGAGGATTGTGGTGCATTCCCCTCCTATAGCACGTGGTTTCAGCAGCAACGCACAGACTTCTCTCTGAGCGGCGTGCCAAAGACATTTTTGACATTCCATTCTCTAGGAACAACACGTGTACCTCTCTCGCAAATAAGGTGAACAGCGATTGCCAGGACAAGTTCAATAACTGGCGGTGAATAAAAGGTAACTGATATGGCGATCCAATAACATGCCGCAAAGAAAAAAATTGCGACAGAATTCTGGAGCGCGTGTGAAAAAAGACTTACGTCCGACAATTGTAATACTAGGCCTAAAATTAAACTTTAGCTAATATGCTTAGCCCTAACCTAGATAAGAGGCCTATGTAGAAAATAATTTAATCAATTTTGATATAATAATAATTGGTGTAATATTTAATAATGATACACTATTCCTGTTTTAGTAAGCTAGGTATATTACGAACGATTTTTATTTATTGTTGTTCATGTCGTACACACTAATAAACCTGGCGCTAGTTTCCTTCGCTTGTATTTTTACTCCAAATTTGATAACTAACTTTATCGTGTGAATACCACACCTTAGAAGTATACCTCATGAGTACTTTAATGAAAGAATCACATAAAAAGTAACAAATAAATCCTTAAATTAATGATTTTACAGGCGTATTTCTCGCACACTGTTCGCGAATTTCACTTATTCAATGTTCAATATTTTTGTTTCTATGGAGCGCCAAAAGAGCAACGATAATAGAGGACTAAAACTCAGTGGAATGCGTCAATTTCTCATGCATTTATTGGTGAAAAACACGTTTTATTTCAATATATTTGTTAATTTGTCAATAAAAATGCTGTAATATGTTACTGCTGATACTGTTCTGTTTTCAAAGAATAATAATCGATCCTAAATCAACATCACTACCTAGTCTAGACCTAGGACATCCTACTAAGGATATTATGATGAATTTTTCTATTTTATTCTTTAAAAGGTTACCGAAACCGTGTACATTATCAACAGTACACCGGTGAACAGTAACATTTTTCCTTACTGACAGTGACAAAATCTATTGAAATTGTACTTGATTTTCACCAAATAATGCGTTAAATATAAATGGATTCCACAGAGTTTTTAGCCCTCTAATTAATTTTGCTCTTTTGGCGTTCCATAGAAACCAAAATATTGAACATTGAGTGTGCGAAATGCGAGAAAAACAACGTCTGTAAAATCACCAATTTAATGGATTTATTGTTACTTTTATGTGATTTTTCTTCATTAAAGTAGGCCTACTAATTCTAAGCTGTGGTATTCAGGATAAAGTTGGTTAAAATACAAGGCAGGTGCAAAAGGAAACTAGCCTAGCGGGCCTAGGCCTAGGCTACTTCAATTTTGATGATTTCCTGCCTTGCAATTTTGAGAAATGATAAAATGATGCCTCGCATTTTTTGATGATGGTAAAATGATGCCTCGCATACATTTCTGACTTGCCTCGCATGCCTTCCCTGCCTCGCATGCCTCGCTGCCTCGCACTTTGTTACTACCCATAAACAGTACAGAGTACATGATAAACATGATATTTCTCAGTTTTAGTCTCAATAACTTCAATCTACACCTATGTCCACAATCAACTATCAAATGATTCAAATTTTTTTACACATGATCATTATATTGGAAAGATATTTTTAGAGAAGTTTCGATACCATTGCGTGCTACCTGTACCTTTTTTTTTTTTTGGTGTAAAAAATATAATTTTGTTGTTTTTTTGGAAAAAATGCTTATAAATTAGTATTAATTGACCAAAATTCATACTATAACCCAATATACACCTGCATAACTATATATCAAAATAAAGATAATTTAATAAGCTATCATTTGGTACTAAATAAAACGGGGTACATTTAAAATTCACAACGTTATTAAAACAATAACAGGCGTATCTCTAATTTGACACCAAATGACCTTTGACCTCAAAATTACCCCCTTTCCCCAGCTCAAAATTCATGGAGGAATTTTTTGGAATGACTTGGGATGCATTAGAACATGAATCCACTGAAAAACCTTTGTTAATAATTATTTCACAGATTTGTATTTTTTTTACCTAAAATTCCCTAACTATTTGGTATGGAGTATGAATTATGTTACCTTATTTTTTGATTTCATCTTTTTCCTGTGGACTGTAGACAGTATTCCATCAATCAAAGATTGACTCATATCATCACCATCTATGCTCACATTTCTAACAAAGTAAACAAAATGCAATCATTTAACAAATGTACTGATGGATACAGCATCAAGTATTGCACCACCGAAGAAACCAAATGAGTTGAGGACAAGGAAATAGAGAAATTAGAAAATAATAATAAAGATTTCATACAATAACAATTCTAAATGGTCAGCTAATTACCTCAGCTCACCTCAGGTTATGTGCGGTATAAAATTTCGCAAAGATTTCGTTGCGCAATTTGAGAAGCAAATCTTCACAATTCAAGATTATTTCAGCCTGTATTATTAGTTATCCGCTTGGTAGAGCAGATAACTCCTTGTTATTGTATGAGATCAATATTTTTTTTTTGTATTATACTTCTTTCCATCCTTCCTTTTTGTGGATCGCGTTTCTCTAAAATGTGTAAACATAACATTTCATAACTTTGACAACATATGGGCATTTACGTGAAGTTGTGCACCTCCTATTTTTGAATGACGTCATAGTTGCGCAACGGAACTTACGCGCAATTTTATGAATTTCAATGATTGATCATAGATTAAAAACCAAAAGTCATTTAGTATTGACACTTTGACAAAATTTAAGTCATATCAGGGGAAAACTTTCTACGGATTAAAAATGGCATGTTTCACAAGAAGTTACGCGCGCACGCGCATTTAAAATTTCAAAATGCGCAAAATTAACTTCTAATCAACTTTTTATGCGTTTCTTGTCATTTTGAGCTTGTCAAAAATTCCCATATTTTTTTCTCTTGAATTATATTTTTCAAGCCTTTCCTAGTAATTTTAAAAACAATTTAGACCTTTTCCAGTTTAAATAACGCCACACGAACACGTTGAATTAGACAATTTGTGCGCGTTTTTTATAAAAAAGCTTTAAAAATCGTCAAAATAATGTCTTTCTTTAAACAGTCATAATTTCTAAAGTAAACCGTGAACCGTTTATTTTTATTACAAAATCTAGAAGTTGATGAGTTGTAGATATGGGATCATCCATCGATAAGGCTAAAAAAAACATTTTGACGTCATCGTATGGCCACACAAATGTAAAATATAGGATTTTTGTCTCTTTCGTTATTGCTCATCACATTCAATGCAGCGCATCACGCTTAACAGTATTCCTTTTTCTCCTACATTTATATATTGTCTAGGTCAATCAACTTTCTTTAGCATGAGATAAAAATATTTTAATTTTTATGACGTCATCATGCCTAAAAATGTTAATTACGTGGGTCATTAATTTCATCTTTACAGTAAATTTTAATCTGTAATAGCTCGTAAGAATAAAATGTGATAATCACGATTAAAACGTTTTCTGGAAGCTATTGGATTGTAGATACGAATTCATGTAAACATTTTGCCAATCGGATGTTGTGACGTCATCATAATGGCCAGTTGAATAAAAAAAGTTGTATTTTCATATTTTGCGTAATAGTTCATCACATTTAAAAGGGTGCGCATCTATATTTTACGTATTCAAATTTCTTCTACACGTTAATGTGTTGTTCCTGAGATAATTTCCTTCTGAAATGGCTATCTAAGTGTTTCATTTTGATACCGTCGCCATGTTAAAAATTGGAATAAATGGCGGGTCCCGTAATTTCACCTATTCTACACTGTATGTAATATGTATACAGATTATACTGTTTGCATGTATATACTATATATCACACAAAACTGACAGAATTCAGCACTAACAGCATATCATATTCTTCAGTTCTTGTCATAATGCCATAATCTTCATCTGTGTGCAATATTCCAACGTATGACGTGCACGTGGCGTTTGTCGTGGTGCGGATAACTAACTCGTCAAAGTGACGAGTTTCATGTCTAGTTACAATTAAATACACAAGTGGCTATTATATTGAAATATGTATATTTAGAATTAGATTATTACATCAATTTTAACTAAACTGATTTTGGTTGAAGAAAATGATTTGCACATTTGTAAAATATCTGTTGAACATTTAACGTGAAAACTGTTTTATTTTTTATTTTTATAGATTTGAGGGTTCTATTTTTGCACAAATGTGGTTGAGAGGAAGCATAAGAGAAGATGGAGAGATGAAATAACCAAATACACAAACGCGGCAACCTAGACGAGAATGGCATATGATAGAAGAAAATGGAAATTGCTAGGCGAGGGCTATACCCAACATGGATGAACACAGCCTGATGATGACAAACAAACCTTTTGACTTTAAACAAAATGCAATCTCAAATTAGGGATACTTTACTACTTTGTTTTAAACTTTAATTAAATTGCACTATTATCATACCTGTTCATATGTAAGCTATGGAGAACACATTTAACAAGTTCATCCTCTTTAGATGTAGCATTGGCCCACCAGTCTGTACGGTTGATACCACAAATAACTTGTATGGTTAAATCATTTCTTCCTTTGCGTTTTACAATCATGTTAGGCCTTGATTGACACAAGGTCTTTATAAAACTCTTCTGGCCTTCTACATCATTGCTACTAGAGTCTTCATTAATACTGCGGTTTTGAGGCTTCTTTATTCTATGTACATTGTTATAGAAATGTAGTATATTCTCTTCACTGGAGTCAAAATCTCTGTCGGTCAAGGTATCTCTTTTTAACTTTTTATCCTTTTTCTCAGAAAAATAAGATGGTGCAATGAGCTTTCTTTTAGAGAGCAAATCTGTTTTGTGAGTTGTCACAGAATGTATATGTGTTTCAGATGATTGACAATGGAGGGTTTGAAACATTTTTCCACTTGACTCATCCGACCACTTCATATGTGATTCTTCAGATGAATGTTCATGTTTAATTGGTAGTTCATATGATTGTCTAACTAGTTCTTTAGTTGATTGCTTCTCGTTCTTGGATGATGGTTGAACATCTACCTCAAACATCATTTTGTTTTGTTTCTCATACAAATGATGTCCTTCAGATAACTGTCTGATTTGATCTGAACATAATCTATTTTCCTCGTTACATGATTGATAGCTGTTTACACAAGACCATGGTTTAATAGGTTCAGATAAATGTGTAGTGTTCACCTCTGATGCCTGCCTGATTGGATCTAGAGATGATATACTTCCCTCCTTAAATGATTTCTGACTTTCCTCCTTAGACAATAGTTTATTTTGTTCGTCAGATAAATGTTGAATGTGTACACTAGATGATTTCAGATCTGAACATAATGTAGTTTTTTCATTTCTTGATCGTTGATTTTTAATTTCAAACAATTGTTTGCTTTGTTCCTCAGATAAATCTTGACTGGGTGCATCAGATGATTGCTTTAATAGATCTACACAAAATCCATTTTCATTCTTACATGTACTTGGTCTTTCTACCTCAGGTTCTTGTTCTTTAGCTACAAGTATACTGTGTACAATTGACGATTGTCGGAAATTACCTGTTTTAAGTGATCTACTTGCATCCTTTGATGATTGTTCAGTTTGTACTTCTTCAGCAGAATGAGTAACTGTATTCTCAAATGAATTACACATAGATGGTAGTTCAATGCTTTGCTTATCAATTTCATGTGTATGTTTACTATTGTATGTTTCATCAATATTGTTCTGCAATTCTTTATACTTGAAGACGGATTGATCTGTACAGTTTGTTTCTGTATCCTTCTTTTGTCCATCAGAGACTTGCCAACTTATATTACTAGTGATTCCTTCAAATTTTGAATCTGCAGTCTGGTCTTCAGAATTTGTGATTTGTTCATTTTCATGTTGAATTTTCTGGGGAATTGTGGATTTCAATAACTCCTTTTCTGTTACTGACTCATTGACTTTTGACCTTTCAACATGTTTCTCAAGGTATTGACTATCTTCAATAGTATTTGAGATGTCCTCATTCTTGATAGCTATGGTTTTGGAAATTTGAGTTTCTTTATTTTCTTCAATTTCTACCTTTGTGATGTTTGAATTATTTGCAGATTTACTGTTTGCATCGAAGCAAAGGTATTTTGAATCGGCTTCAGCTTTTTTTGAGTTGTTCCTCCTCTTAGACTTGGACAATCCTACACCAGCATTCAGTAAACCTTTAATGAAAGAATATAGGCAACATTACAAACTATAGTTTCTGTAATACTGTTTACTGTATGTGTATATTTTTCTGTACAATTCTAACCTTTTAGTTTTGATGATAAAATAGTAATTCAATGTATTTTTGCAATGAGTAAAAATGAAGCCAGAATTTTAAAGAATATATGTTTTATTTATTTTTCCTTAGTCCAAGTCCTCAAAAGTACTTACATTTATGTTTTCCTCTATTAGAGTTTTTAGTCTTCAATTTTCCATGTTTTGATTTTTGCTTGGATTTTATTGTGTAGGAATTTAAAAACTCTTTCATTTTGTCTACCTCACTAAGTTTATGACTTGAATGTTTTAAGGCAGTATTCAAGTATGCTTTCATATCTGAGGCTGCAGAAATAGTCTGACAAACTTCAAATGAACTTTTTTCTGAATCATCTTCAGACATCATTTTTACATTTTTTACTTTGTTCTCCTTGGATTTGCAAAATGATTTCACCTGCAAAGTTTCTTTAGAATAAATTTGCTTAGAAAGTTTCTTTAAATCATTTTCTGGTAAGTGCCTTCTTCTTTTACCTTTTATAGTGTTTTTGGAAATGTGTGGTTTATTATCTTTAGATTTACATGCACTAGGATTATTCTTACATTTTGATTTGCCTTTCACATTATTTCTTACATGCTGAAACTTGCACCTTTTGTTTAAAGGTTCTTGACCACTGGTTGAAATGTGGATTTGTTTCTTTTCATTTTCTATTTCTGGAATAACTGTTCTCTTATCTTTCCCTTCATTTAGTTTTGTAAGAGGATACGAAACAACAAGGTTTGGTAGGCAAATACTGTGTTCTGTAATGTTTAGATCTGGAACACTTGCAGGAGTGAGTTGCATATACTCAGGACCAAAATTGTGGTTTGGCATTTCAGTTGTGTTTACTGGAACAGTTGAAAGAGTATCCTTATCTAATGAAAAACATGTAACATCTGATTTTGTTTGACAGGCAAATGACTGTCTAGCACTCTGTGATTTGCTAGGTTTCTGTGAACAATCATTTAATGTTTCTGACACCTCAGAATCTGATAGAAACTCATAGTCCATGCCAACTGATGTGTAGTCATCAAAAGTATCGGTTGAATAATGTTGGCCACTTGAAGCTTTATTTGGTGGTGGGAAGGTAAACCTCTCATAGGTAGTACAAAAAGAGTCACCATAACTGACATCAGAATTATTTACAACAGTTGATATAGAATTATCTCTCGAACCAATATCAATACCGCAAGTACCATATGGACCATTAAGCTGACTAGGATCAAGTCTATAAGTTTGTGAATGACTGCCTGCAGGTCTGCAATGTAAAGCATTTACTGTTACATCCATGGATTTGGCTTTTTCTGTTATATCTGTAATTTCTTTTAATTTTGTAAAGACATTGTCAGGAAGCTTCACTTTATCTAGTGCAAATGTGTTGGATGCATTTATTGCTAAAAATCCAATATTCTCAATAGTTGGCTCTGGGCTTGCTGGTGAAAGGAATTCATCCTGTTGTGGATGTGTAGGTGTGGTGATATAATCTCTACTTGACATCATTTCTTCCTTCTTCATTTGATGTGCAATGTGTATACTTGGTGTGCTTGAATGAAATACAGGCTTGCCATTCTATGAATTTAGAAAAGTAAAAGAAAAAATAAAATTGATTTTCAAAATCTTTAGTATTCTGTGCCTCCTTCTAGATAAAATATATAAGATATATAAATATGTATATGCAGAGACAAAAGAAATATTAAAAATAGTGGAGACATTAAAAAAAATGTTGTTCTTTCACATTTTGTAAATGTGTTACTGTTAAAGAAATAAAAGATGAATATTGTTTGTTTCACATGGCAGATGTGTGTTTTGGACCATTTTTTTTTCTTTTTGCATTGCATTGCATTGTATATAGTGGTATTTAAATGTATAACATTTTGAAAAATGGAACTGAAGGTCACCGGAAATTGCACTTACTACATTCCGAAATATGAAACAAAATATGTAAGTCTCCAGAACCAGCCCTACCAAAGTTGTAGCTGAGCTAAGACAATTTTGAAAAATAGAGCTGCTAGGTCCTCGATAATGCACTTATAATTTGAAATATGAAACAAAATATAGAATTTTTGTTCCTTTCGTTATTGCTCATCACATTCAATAGAGCGCATCTCGCTCATACGTATTCAATTTCCCCCGAGATTTTAATAAGTCATATTTCCACCTCTTGCGTAAAAATTCATTGCGTTTAAACAAGAGCACATCTCAATTTTACGTCCCCAAAATTCTTAGATAATTATCTTCTAAAATTGTTATTTTTATATGTCCATTTGATGATGTCATCGTGTTAATAATTGGATTTAAAAGATGGATCTCGTAATTCCATCTATGCTACACTGTATAACATATACAGTGTATTCTGTAAATACTGTAATTATGATGTATGCTACAAAATAGGTACAATTCAGCACTGTAAACATATTTATTTCATGTCATAGGATGCCATAATAATTGTCGAGGTTCATATAGTATGTGCATGTTGCGTATGCACGGATAACCCGAACTCGTCAAAGTAACGAGTTCAAATCTAGTTTTTCTATGTAATTCTTCTGTCTTTCCCCGAATTATGTTGGCAGCGTATCTCTAATTCTGGCCAACATAAGATTGTGTAACTTTGTCATAAGAAATTGACCTGTAGCTGTAGATGTGCAGGACGTTTCATTTTTTGACTTTAGAGTCGCGCAGCGTAACTTACGCGCGATTTTATGAATTTCGCGTATTTAACATAGATCGAAAACCTTAAACAATTTAAATTGAAACTTGACAAAAATGTAATTTATATTAAGCGCTAACTTTCTATGTATTAAAATGGCATATTTCACAGAAAGTTTCAAAATGCGAAAAATCAACTTCTAATCAACTTTCTACGCGTTTCATGTCATTTTGAGCATGTCAAAAATTCCCAAGCGCGCGCATTTTTCTTGCGCGCATGTACGCATGTACCGCAAAAACAACTTTTTTTTGCTTGATTTTTGTTTTTCCAGCCTTTTCTAGTAATTTTACCAACTTTCAAACAATTTCGACTTAAAATCACGTCATACGAGCACGTAGAATTGGACAATTTGCGCACGTTTTTGATGAAAAAGTTCAAAATTTCGTGAAAATTATGCCTTTTTTAAAGTCATAGATTCTAAACTACGTGGTGAACTTTTTAAAATTACAGATTCTGGAAGTTGATAAGTTGTAGATATCGAATCATGAATCAATATGGCTAACCGGACACTGTGACGTCATCGTATGGCCACTCGAATATAAAATATAGGATTTTTGTCTCTTTCGTCATAGCTGATCACATTTAATAAAGCGCATCTCCACTTATCCGTATTCCTTTTCCCCCTATTTTTTTATATTGATTAAGTCAATCAATTACCTTTCGCATGATTTACCATTTTTAAAATTGCGATGACGTCATCATGGTCAAAAGCGTCAATAACTTGGGTCACTTATTTTCACCTATTCTGCACTGTATGTACAGTACGTATACAGTAAATGGTGTATACTGTATATACTTAGACGTGACACAAAATAGAGAGCACACTAAAATGTTTTTAATGGCATAATCGTTTTTCTGTGCGCAACGTATGACGTGCATGTGGCATTTGTGCTGCGGATAACCTAACTCGTCCGTAGTGACGAGTTCAAATTTAGCTTAATAACTATTTTCAAAAGTATCAGAAGTCATATAATGTTTTTCTGATACTACTTATTATTTTCTAGACCCAATATATATTTTTTTACAAATATTTAAAGTATTTTGAAATAATACTAAAGCGATGAGTGATCGTGTGAGGATGACCTTTTGACCTAAAACACTGGAGTTTTTGCTGTTGGTACCTTTTCACACCAAAACACCGGGGTGTCCCCGCAGTTCGCTCTCCGGAGAATGTTCAGCTGTTCAACCCGCAGTTTTAAACTCAGGAGTTGTTTGATTTTACCTTTCACACCACAACTCTGGGGCGTCAACTCCGGAGTGTCTCCGGAGTTTTGCTTTTGGTGTGAAAGGGGTATAAGTTGTGTTGTGATTTTAAAAAAAATAGAATTTGTAATTTACAGATTTTGTATTTCCAATTATAGTATCAATTTCAACTTATATGTTCTAAAAAATGTCAACGATATATCTTCTCAAAATTCGAATAATTATTATACAAGATCAATGGGAAAATTAATACAATGGAATTTTTATTTACAGCTTAGCAATTAAAAAGTGGAGATTTAGCTTGGTGGTTAAGTTGCTTGGCTACCAATCTCAGAGTCTTTGGTTCTAATCCTGTATTTTTCATGACAATGACACTTTCTTTATGTTGAGTGATTTTTGAAGAAATTGATATTTGACAATTTTCCTCAATAATATCAATTAAAACAAACCTGAAGAGAATGTGGTGATTTTTGTTTGTTTGCTTTTAGTTGAGTAGTATTCTCAAGCTCCTCTCTTGCCCTATGCAATGCAAACAGCTGCTCTTGCAGTTGGCGCAGTTTTCTTCCTTGAGACTTAATCATTTCGGTGTCATTAGAAACATCAACATTCTGTTCCTGTTCTTCTTCCCTAATGTACATTAATCAAACAACTATATTAGATATAAATTTAATAAACATGATAAATGTGTGATAAAGAGGACACCACATCGTTCCTAATGAGCATCATAAAGAACAATGATTGAATATAATTAATAAAATTAGGCCTAAAATGTTTAAAATTGCTAAAAGGCTAAGGAATTTTTCTAGCCTAGAGGGCGGTAAAAAAATTATTAATGTTTGCAATTTAAATTTTAAAAAGATTTTGACTGAAAGATGCTTACAGTAAGCCGGGCAGTGCAAGCTAAGTAGTTGATTAGGAAATGATCAAGAAAATTGCTTTTTAATTTTAAATGTGCTTTTCAAACAGTTTCTACCTAAATACCCAAAAAAAGACAGCACTACATAACAAATATGTTTAGGCCTTACGGCAATTATAATAGCAATACAGTAAAATAATTTAATGACATCAAATAATTTTTAGAATAACAAAATGTCAGGTCTGAATAATTTAATACTGTAGTACAGCACATGTCTTCCCATGGTACATTACAGTATTAATGATAACAAACAGTGGTTGAATATAAAATAACATTGTTTTTTCCTTCTAAAATATAGTTATGGTAATGTATTATATATAATACAATACATAGTGTTTTACTATTTAAATCATTGATTATTACCATTCTGAAGTTTATTTATGTTCATTATAATATTACCCATTTTGACACATAATCACTGTAGTGTAGTGAACAATATGATTCAATAAGTCACTCTCTGTTTATAGGAGTTGTTACCTGCTGTTTGCGTTATTGCTCTTTTATTAAAATAATGCCTTAATTACTTATAAACTAATGCAGTAAATAAATTTTAAAAATCTGTAAAATATATTTTGTAAGATTGTAGAATGCAAAATGTTGCAAAATTAAAACTGACTTCTGATCTGTATTATCATTGTAACCATCCCATACAATTTTGTTGAGAAAAGGAGATTTAGAAAGACACCAATTTCAGGTCACATGACCACATAATTATGATCAATAAAAACCACTCCAAACAAAAATATTAGTAATTTCTAAAATTATAATTTTTTTTATGTATTTAAAATCAAATATTTTCTTTCAACAAATCTTCAGAATAGAGGTGAGAATAACAGTGAAAGGTTTACGAATATGACTTTTGATTTCAATACACTTCAACAAACTAAAGTATGCAGTTATTTGAAGAATAATTTTTCCCATGCTCACATATTTCTGAGTGTACATAAAATGACATATAGTCTAGACTCTGAAATACTGTCAACTACAACATGCTGTTGTTTAATATCAGACAATAAAGAAACTTACGGTGGTGCCCATCCACTCCCAAATGTACCATAATCAGAAGTGTCAAGAACAGGTGGAATAATAGGGGGCGACTTCATTTGAGGCTTGGGCGATAGTGATGGCCAAGACTCAACTGGACTAAGCTGAGGAGAAATTTCAGACACATTTTCTGATGGAATTGGATGTACTCTGTTAATTGGAGCATCAGAAGTTGACAATGACAAGGCTGTTGGGTTGTTCTTCAACAGCCTGGGATCTTTTGTACTTTGTGTAGCCTCGCTTTGGTTTTGATTATTAGCTGGCTTCTTCAATTGTTTCACAAGTTGTTTTAACAACTCTGTTTTTGCTTGCATTTCCTCGATATGTTTACATTGCTCAGTGAAAATCTTAACTAAGCGTTCTTGGGCGAATGGTATCTCCTTTCGACATGGTAACGAACCATCTGCTTTATCATCAGATACATCTATAGATACAAATAAACTATGTGACCATTTCATTGAGATAATGTTTTACATTTTGTTAAACAATTAAAAAGAACCAGAGGACCAAATCTGTCTACCAAACCCCTTGGTTTAATTCTATTTCCTTATTCCTTGCCCTTGATTTTTTTTTTTTTTTTTTTTTTTAACTTGTTAAATGTTAGAATATGATAACACAGCTAGCATTTGATGCTTCATGTTATTGCATATTTCATATTCTGATTTATTTTTCCTTACGGAAATATAAAAATTCATGTCAGACTCAAGATTACAAAAAACAAACAAAATTAAAGTAAATATAAATAAAAAGAAATTAAACATTAACAAATATACAGATATAAAAAGACAAAACTTTATCAAATTTTAGCAATAAAAAGGTCTTCATTTAATGCATGAATGAGGAATGAATGTTATCAAATAATGATTCATTTTGCATTTCAAATATTTGAACTTATAACACTTGCCTGACCGTAACCAGATAAATTCATTTTACAGAGGGGAATCAATGTTAAGCAATATTAAACATATACTTTACCTTTCAAATTGCTCATCATCTTTGTCTTTGAAGAAAAGAGACAATAAAGAGCATCAGATGCTTTTTCAGAGGAATAGAAGAACAATTCGTATGTCCCTGGCAATTTAACAACAGACACCTGTAAGAATAAAATAGTAATGAGTGAAATGAACATTAAAACACTGGGTATATCCCTATATATCTGATAAAATTAACCCTTTCACTTCATATACCCGTTACTACTGGCTTTATACAAATGTTACGAAAATGTGTATACCGGGTATTACGGAGTATAGGACAAATACATAATTGTTTCCTCCACTGTAACTCTCTATAGTTTACATATTTTGAAATTCATTCTTGTGTAGTAAAAATATCTTAAACTTGATGTGTCCACTATTGATTTATACATCAAACATCACACTTCCATACCCCGGGGATGGGTTCCGATACTAAGTACATGAGTAACAGCCCCACCATGGTTGGGGATGTGGCGAAGCGATTTTTGGTAATTGACACCCTAGATGGCCGGAAATGGTTCTTTTGCACATAACATTCATATTGAATGACACCTCTTCTAGTTGGCCTAAGTTATAAAACGATAAAAATAATTCAAACTTGCGATAGTTTTATTCATTTTATGTATCTTCCGTCAGCCTTCTTTACCCAGTGTAAAAAAACATAATTATTCCATAAGAATTTCATTGGGGGAAAAACGTCTTTTTCATAAAGAGTAAAAAATGGGAAATCTAATGCAGAGGTCCTAAGTTGAAAAAACAAAGTTTTGGGTAAACAATAGAGGGCATGCTGTAATAATTATATAGAGGGGGTGCTATATAAGCTAATATTAGGTTATACTGTACAACAAATCGTGAGTGTACAACATCTGGGATATCCAATACCAAATTTATAGCCTGCCACCTAGGCCTACGATACTTTTGTTAATAACTAGACTTTGTCTCCACTAAACTAAATAGTGTTCACTGACATTTGCATGTAAAAAAATCTTTTTTAAAATTTATAAAAGTAAAGTCCTTTTTCACCTTGTGGGGTGGACACCGTCTGACTCTATTGACACATATTGTTGCATGTGACATCAATACAATGTCACATGTGTGCTTGGCTTGCAGTAGAATTTGTGAAACAAAGGCCTAAGAAATGCTCTTGTATAAATATTGGGCGTCATTATAAACAGTGACAAAAGAGTGTTAATTGTAAAATAACATGAAAAATCTCTAGACTGGGCCTAGCTAGCATAGGCTTAAATCGTCCAGATTTTCGGAGGAAAATAATCAATTTTCAGGGGAAAATAACCAATTTTCAGGAAGCGGATCTGTGGAAAAATGGGAAAACCCCACAAATTTTTGGGAACTTGGGACCTCTGCTATTGTCAAGTCACATGATGATCACAAATTATTCTAATTTACCTCCACCAAGGAGGTATATGTAGTCGATCTTGTGTGTTAATGTCTGTTTGTTTGTTTGTAGGTTTACTCAGAAAGATCTGTACCAAAATGAAAATGCAGATAGATATGTGGTCAAGGGCAATTGTGTATGAAAATTGTAGAGAAGGCGGAGGTATGCATCTGGGAGTGGCTTTCTAGTTTTGTTTGCATTGCATTGAAAGCCTGACAGTTGAACTCAATCATCCCATCCAAACATTCAATATTCGTATACTACACCACCATCTTAAATGTTTAGTGCAATTTATCAAAATACTGATATTACTACACGGCCATTCCAAGGCAAAACCACGTATCTTGCATTTTTGTAAATTTTGAGATTTTTACATTTGGGAAATTATTACAAATTTATGAACAACCTGTAAAAATGTCAGGTTTCAGAGATATTTTTAGAGATAGTACCACGTTTCTTTAACTATATTTACAAAAAAGTTCAGGCAAGCTTGAAACTACGCTAGGCTATTATTTTTGACAGACCTACCTAATCTAGCCTAGTACCCCAGCAGTACTGTCATTGGAACTAGGCTAGGCCCAGCCTAGTACGATGGCTGTTTTTACATTGTTTGTACGTAGGCATTGTAGCAGGCTACTGTAGTAGGTAGGCTTTAACATAATAATGCAAGTAAGTATATCCTAAATAGTAGATCCAAATGGCTAAGCCTAGCTTCAAATGCACTCTTTGTTAAGCCAACTAAGTTCGTAGGCAGCATAATTAGTGATCTCAGCCCTCCCTGTACAAAAAGAGTTTCAATCCACTTTTTTTTAAATCATCACAGTTACGTTGTTTTACCATGGAATGACCACAGTTATGTTGTTTTGCCACAGAATATCGCAGTGACGTTGTTTTGCCACAGAATATCGCAGTGACATTGTTTTGACTCAGAAATGACTTTCATTTCACAAAGTATCTGTTAAAAGTGGTAATAACTTTTGATTGTAAATATATTATATAACATTTTGTATTTAATAATAATTATTATTTATATATACTCATGCAAAATTTCACATCATTACGATAATTTGTTGCTGAAATGCAAACACTCAAACTTCAATTCAATTTTTCTCGACAAGCAACATTTTGTAGTTCTGTTGTTTTGCCTTGGAACGGCCGTACTTTTCGCAACAGTATCACTTTTATTGGATTTGAGAACAATCTACAATTTTGGCCGTAATAACCTATTAAAAAGCATGCATGAATTAACACTAAACTATCAATTGCTACACCACATGGATGAGCATACAAGTTATAATACAACAAGAATCAAGACAATCTTAATAACACTATGCACAACTATTTCTTACTCTCAGTAAAACAAAATAAAGCTTACAATTCTGTGTTTTTGAAGGTATGAAACTAGGTTTTGTATCTTTGTTTTGTCACCAAAGCTGGATTTGCAGATACAGTTCAAGTAGTATCTGCCATTCAATTGTACTGAAGAAAAAAAAAGAGTATGTATAAATTCACAAATGATAGGCTGCATAAAATGTAAATAATTTTGATGATTCTTTCTAATCCTTTCATTTTATTTTACTGATTTGTGTACAATGCATAATCTTTGCACCAACAAGATAACTGCTACAACAAAGTAGTGACAATTATTTAGCATGTATTACCAATATCAGTCAAATTTAAATTTGAAACCTAATTTAACAAGAGATACTAACGAAATAAATACCTTCCAATAAGTTCTCTGCTGATGCGTTGAAGAGTCGTTCAGGCAACTGAGTTTTTAACCGTTCAATTGGCACTTTCATAGTCAAATCTAGGTAATTTGGTCTAAAATAAAATTTTGAAATAAGGACATCAATACTGATATTATTTAAAAAAACTATTTCTTTTAATAAGTCAGTCAAGTAATTAAGTGTAGGTTAACTAGGTTTCGCAAAGTTACAAATACGATAACAAAATCGATACGTCATACATTTTAAGCTTTATTAAAGTGTATACTCTCACACGTATGATTAATAAATAAAAATAATAACAACAACATATTTTCTCATATCGGTCCACATGGTCGTTTTGCTGATCAACCGCGCAAATAAACAGCATGCTTTGAGGGTTGCCCATACTCACGAGTTGACCAGGTCAAAATATGGTCACAATAATCACTATGTTGCACCTAAAAACTGTTCCACGATAATTGGTTATTTGCCGTTAAAACACGCATTTGATTGAGTGTTTTTAATGGGTTATTTTTGTTTGTGCCATTTGTGCTGCCCAAAAATAATCAATTTAAAAAATGATCAGTTAATAACAGATTATTTCTCCTCAGCAGAAACAGGCCCATAACAATAATGATGCGAAACCTCACTATTATACCAATGATTTGAAAGATCAGTTTTGGCCAAAAGTGTTTTGAAAAATATAATTAAAACACGTTCACAAGATAGGTTAGTTCATAAGAATCTGTTTAAGCAAAATAACTTTTACTATAATATGTAGATTTAAAACATAAACTAATTTAAACAAAGTGCTCACAACTATTCAAATAACTTACAACTTGAAAGGAATTATAGGAACTCCTTTTGAAATTAGTTCAACAGTGAAAAGAGGATTCTTCTTATTGGTCAGCTTGCCTTTCCAAATAGTGTAACTGTCAATCATACCTGCTAAAGACAGAAATCCTTCAATTAAATTCAATCAGTAATTTTTCATGTACATATAAATATATATATTATTTGCAAATGCAAATGTTAAAACATGTTAAGATTTATATTAGGAGGAGAGTCTGTTCCTTTTTCTAATAGGGTAAATCATATAACTCATTTGATAAATTTTGTAAACAATATTTAAGTTCTGCATGGGAGAAACGATCCTTTTTAAAGTAATATTAATTGATTGTATTGTTGCTTGTAAATACTGTAGTTTCTAGTTAATTTTGTTTTTGTTTGCTTAGTTTAGTTATTCATGTCTTTTTTATTTTTCTATAATGTTCTGCATTGTTTGCAGGACCGCACCGCATATTGTGTGAGTACCTGATACAAAGGTGTATATGATCAACAAATAAATAAAATAAATATACAGTATTGTACCCCAAATTTAGAGTTTGAATTTACTATTTTACCACATTGTGTCTTTTGTATTTTTGTTTCTAACGAAGTGAATATTTAAATAAGAATTTATCAGACTATGACATAATGGTAGAACATGGTAGTTGTCGATTGTTATGTTCAAAAAGAAAAAAAGAACATTGTTAAAATAATTAAAATAGAAATACAAATGAATACTATTGAATGAATAAAACATTTATTTTATGATTTCTAGGGCGGATTGCTATAAACAGTCTTAACTCCATGATTGAAGCCGGCTTTATCAGATAGACGATCTAAGGAAGCCCACCTTAACAAAATAACGCTAATTCTAATAGACTACGAGTATCACCATAGTGATCAATTGAAATGCCCTTTTCGTAGTAAACGCAAAGTCCTGATTGTAAGCTTATGTTTCAGACTATATTTCTTTTCAATATAAGGAAATACATTATTGTGCCTTTTGTTTTGTATTATACTACTCGATTAGTAATGAAATCAGTCAAGTGGAACGATCTACACGACAAAGTTGTTTTAGTGACCGTACGTACAACTCCCTGGTACGTGTAATGCGTGTGTGTTTTGTGCGTAGTTTTGTAGGCCTAGCTGTTAAACATCGGTAATGTACGAACCTCGTACGCTAGCTATATGCGTGTAACATACGCTAGCTTCCCCTAATTTGTATCAACGCATTCTGCCAAAAACAGAAAGACAATTAATACAGAAACTATACGTCGGGCTAGGCCGGTATTTTCGCTCAAAAGTTAAGAGTCTTCCATTTTTTTTGGCCTCACAATCGATTGAAAAGTGGGTGAATTACAAAAGAAAAACAAAAATATCAATCTTTGCGTAATGCATGTTGGAATTTATAGCGGGCCACTTCAATTATTAGAATCAGCTTATTTTTCACATTTTTTACCGTTTAGAGACAAAAAAAATTAGTTCAATAGGACCATAGTATTTATTTTTACATTAAATGTAGTTTGTGACCTGAAATTATACAAAAATGTAGGGAATGGGACATTATACTCGTTCAATCGATTGTTTTTCTTGACCAATTATACGTATGCAACAAGACTCCTTTGAGTAGGCTTTAATTTTAAAGACTGCTTACAGGTTAGACTGCGGTATAGCAATGGTCTATAATATACTACTGGTTATATCACGAATTACAGCGCTAGGACCTTGTATAGGCCGCTTATAGCAATCCGTTCCTGATACTGTCTAGCATTTTAACATATACCTGACTTCTTGGTAAGGGTCTTTTCTTCAATTACTGGTTTTTTCACATTCACAGTTGATTGAGTCTTGGCCACTGCGTTATCTGAGGAAGAACTTGTAGACGGCAAAGGGTTTGTGACAGTGGATGGCACGATTACTGTCTTTGGCAAGTCTTTTTTAACCTCTTTAAAGTTGAATTTTACAACTGCATATGGATATGCATGTCTTGGTCTGGCAACCATATCTTCATCCCCATACTCGTACAAATATATCTTTAAAAACAAATTTACATGTTAGGTACATCCCGATATTAGTAAGTCATGATTTACTAGTCAATACAATGGGAAACACTTAAATTGTTTGAATGGTTAAATACATGCCGTTCAGTATTAGTTACTGAATGGAAAATCTATATTTTGGCGATATTAAATGGTCCTAGCTGTTAAACATTGAAAATGTTTAGTAAACATTATGAGAATTGTGTGAGGCATTTGAAAATGAACCTAAAGTGTAACTGTCATACTCAGCGTCCAAAATCAGAGTGCTGCCTTTTTAAATTACCTAGTTGGGCCACAGACTCCTGCATGCCTGTTGATTGATCATTATCTGAAAATAATATCAAATTCATAGATAGTGCCACTATTTACCTGATTGACATCATAATTTGTCTTCTGTTTTGCATTTTTTGAGATATGACAGTCATAGTTTGGGGTTGGTTCTAGAGTAACTGTATTTGAGTAGCTTTCCTGAATTGACTTTACCTTTCCCTATTAAAAATTAAAAATGTAATAACAAAATTAATAACAAGATCTCTGAGTGTTATTGTTTATATTTATTTGGTATTAAAATAGTACCGTATTGTGTCTAATAAATAGTACCGTATTGTGTCTAATAAATAGTACCGTATTGTGTCTAATAAATAGTACCGTATTGTGTCTAATAAATAGTACCGTATTGTGTCTAATAAATAGTACCGTATTGTGTCTAATAAATAGTACCGTATTGTGTCTAATAAATAGTACCGTATTGTGTCTAATAAATAGTACCGTATTGTGTCTAATAAATAGTACCGTATTGTGTCTAATAAATAGTACCGTATTGTGTCTAATAAATAGTACCGTATTGTGTCTAATAAATAGTACCGTATTGTGTCTAATAAATAGTACCGTATTGTGTCTAATAAATAGTACCGTATTGTGTCTAATAAATAGTACCGTATTGTGTCTAATAAATAGTACCGTATTGTGTCTAATAAATAGTACCGTATTGTGTCTAATAAATAGTACCGTATTGTGTCTAATAAATAGTACCGTATTGTGTCTAATAAATAGTACCGTATTGTGTCTAATAAATAGTACCGTATTGTGTCTAATAAATAGTACCGTATTGTGTCTAATAAATAGTACCGTATTGTGTCTAATAAATAGTACCGTATTGTGTCTAATAAATAGTACCGTATTGTGTCTAATAAATAGTACCGTATTGTGTCTAATAAATAGTACCGTATTGTGTCTAATAAATAGTACCATATTGTGTCTAATAAATAGTACCGTATTGTGTCTAATAAATAGTACCGTATTGTGTCTAATAAACGCCCCATTTATGTTATAAATGTATTGTCAATTTTACTATGTAATGTTGTTTTTAAAACTTAAATTAGGAAGTTGCAATGTTTTTAATGTGTTCTTTTTGTATTTGGGGACTTCCCAATGGAAAAAAGTTTTTCATTATCCTCAGTTCATTCAAGTTGATATAGTTTTCTTGTACCTTTTCTTTTAAAAAATTGTTTGTCTGTTTGTAAAATTGAATGAACTGAAATAAAATGAAATGAAAAGGCCCTTTACAAACATCACCAGGCGAGTAAATCATTGTGAAATTAATATTTTCTCTTACTAATTTAAGTTCGCCAGGCTCCAATGCACTGAATACACATGCTATTCTATTGAGCACTCACTCACTCACAAAAAGTCACAGAGGAGGCATTTATTAGAAGCAATAAGGTAAGTATTTACTATTTTATTTTTTTTTAATTTAATGTTGTATTACTTAAACATATTACCTTTATTATTCTAAAAATAACCAAGAAATGTTCTTGAGAATTTGGTACAAACAAAGCAGGTCTTACAATATCAGAATGACGGCTAACATACACACCTGAAAACAACAAATGTTAGTAAAGCAATTCCATAGAATGTTTACTTCTAAGGCTGTACATTATATTTAGGTTAGTCCTCTTAAAAAATACACTCTGAAAAGACTAAACAAACAGATGGGGAAAATAAGCAAGTTTAGTTTAACCCTCCATCCTCTTTAAAATGATTACTACCTGTATTGGAATTTAAGTAAATCTCACTTACAAAGTAAAAAAGTAAACAGACGTCAATCGGGAAAGAGATTCTCCGGATATAAAAAAATATATATATACTGTATATCTACTTGTGCAATAAGATTTATTTTTTAAATGATGACTATATTTTCTTCAATAATTTTTAACTTTAATTTAAAACCATGTGGATACTATTTTCTGACATTGAAATCATCATACTATTGTACGCTCCTGAAGGTCGCTAACATCATAACTTGATCGCTCTATGCAACAAGCACATGGCGTGAAAATAAAAACAGGGAATAGACGATGGGGTTATTAGTTATTTGGGCCTAGCTCATTTACATCCAAATTTTTATGAGAGGAAAATCATTTTTAGTGTGTTAGACCAAGTTTTATTTAGGTGGTAAGTTGATTATTAAGATGTTACTGTTAGATCTAAAATTAAGTGTGTTATTAATTGGCCTCCAATCGGCCTGCATGATTGAATCATGACATTCCCTGACGTATGAATTTTTTATTCAGACATTTTATATACCAAACACTGCATTTATGGCTGTTTTTAGGCCTACAGCTTTGACCTGTCTACACTGCCTATGGGATGATAGCTGAAATCTATGTAACCTCAATTTCACAAATATTTTGAATGATGAACAGCAGCAGGCCCATACCAATTGTTAACTGTACTATACTTACCCATGGATGGATTTCCTAAGCATTTTATCAACGATGTTTTAATTCTTAAGCCTCTTGCAGCAATTTCTTTTGCCTATAAACAGAAAAAGAAAGAATAATGATGTAAAGATCAGCTGTTCAACTAACTTTTTGTATGTAGCACTATTTATAAACCAACTAGAACTTACTTAGTAGTACATTTTGGTCGTGTTCGTACGGTGGTTAAAATAAGCGCTTAATTTCACCCATGCCTCGGGTTATAAATTGAGCGTTCGTTCGTACTTGAAATATTTAACCGCTTAAATGCTTAATCGACGAATCACAAACCGGAAATTACGTTTTAAGGTCAGTTGTCTTTACAACCTACAACCCCATTTTCGCACGCTAGTTTCGTGTTGTATATTTTTTACACGCGATCTTTCTTTACAATAACAATTATTTGCTACCTTTTACACTGCTTATCCTTGCGACAAACCTTATGCCTCTTAACGCCGATAATCCTGCCGAAATATGCCTTCTCCTGACGACCATTATTTTACTCATTGACGAAGAATTTGAGCCCAATGTTACACGACGGAAACACCACCGACCAGCTAGGCCTACTAAGCGGTCTACACCAACAAGGACAGCACCAGCTGACGATCGCTCTCGAAGCGTGTAGGAGAAATGACGGGCCTAGGCAGCGGAGCGAACGTTTGTCAAAATTTGACACATTGCCTCTATCGGAGATTTATTAATCCTCGAAGGCCGAGTATAATTGGATTATCGCTGAAATAACCTGCAAATTTGGTGAACATTTTGCCTCAAATTTTTTGTAGCCTGAGGCAAAAGTTAATTGGATCACGCGAACGGAAATCGGGAATAAGCTGGTATTTTCAACCCCTACGAACGGGCCCTTTGATTCAGGTTCGCAGTATTTAATCAATAACATTTACAGGGTTCGTACACATGTAAGCTAGTAAAATATCAGGACATTTCAAGGACATTTAATGTCAAAAGTTTAGAGTTTCAAGGACATATATAACCTCAATATTATTAAGTTCAAGAACAGAATAACAATTTTTAATTCTTAGAATTTAAAATTCCGTAGTTATGAATGTTTGTCAGAAAATTCAAGTAATTAAAGTCCAAATGAATACGTATTGTCGAATGGCCTAGAAAAAAAAATCGGTAGCTATGTACATATATTTATACGCTATATACTTCATAGCCGACTTTACATAAGTACTGTCTCGGTATGGTATCCAAAAATTGGTAGTCAAAATCACTAATAACCAATATGATGATAATGAAGGCACCAGTAATATTAAAGTACCTGCCAAGCCTACACAGTATTAAACCTACTGTGCGCCGTGGTCTCAATAACTAGACCCCTACAAAAATTGACATTTGAGGCGGATGTACATAATAATATTTACATATTAAAATAAAGAATATTTAAAGCCTGATAACATGCAACATGCAAAAATTGCTCCACCACCTATTATGGCTGCCGTGCGATCGTGTTTTGACAATGGGTAGGTGTTTTCCAAAGTTATTTTTAGTGCGTGGATTTCGGCTCGCCTGCTTTTGTACCTCCTTTTCAACTTGCGTTTTCTACTAAAATATTTAATAAACATAGATTAAAATATATATATATAAATAAACCCTTAAACAAGATCTTTCCAGACATATAATTTTGTCATTCTTATCCAATGTTTGCAAATCGATTTTCTATGCGCGTCTTTATTTTTAGACAAAAATCGACTAAAATAAAAAAGACAATAACTACTGTACAGACTTGGGGCAAGTGTAGTATAGTGCATGGTTGTTGTCTAAAAAGGTAATTGTCCGGGATAGAAATTGTTGAGGCATTCTCTGTAGTAGTAGTAGTAGTAGTAGTAGTAGTGCTGCAATCACTTACTGTAGAAAGTATTGGACAGTAGTAGAAGCCATAACTATCTTTTAGTTCTTTATCATTCCTTCCTTCTTCTTTCATTTCCCTTTTCTTGTCCAAGAACTAAAACAAAGTGATTCAATAGATGAGTGTTATCCAACATTACCGACGGACACTTTTCCAAAACATTTGACTTTTATCAATTTATAAAACTATTCTGGTGGGAGGTTTAAATTCTTTGTATGTTTTTTATGCAAGTATTTAGTTATTTATCTTTTTTTTTTATTACACCTTATTTATAGAGGGTGACCCTAAACAGCGTATGCTGACAATCAAGGGGCCCTCTTGATGAGTGACAGTGGCTGTGTATACTAGTACACCGGGGTAACCCCCTACTCGTTTCGAAAGATGTACTAGGTTCTTTAAAGTGCACATGAGCCAGATGTGTACACTGGACCTACGGTTTATAGTCCTTATCCGAGAAGACTCATTCTACCACCAGAACCGTGCATACATAATTCTATTGCTAAAGTAAATTTAGTCATATGGTTGCAAAATACCTCAACTAAAAAAAAAAGTGAAATAATCCAAAAACGAAATTGTTATGGACGGACACTTTTTTGAGTTACGGACGGACACTTTTGCTCCTTCAAATGACTACAGTAATTGGCTACAAAAAACATGGTAATACCTATTCATTAACAATCATAGTAAAAAGTTTAAAAGTTGTTATATGATATCCTATTAAACAGTGTAAAGTATAAAATCTCATTATGATTCTCATTAGCATTGGTAGTTACACTTTTACAGGAAAAATAAACTTTTTTTGTTGGTGCTTAGATAATTATTTTTGTTGACCCAATTAAAAAATGCCTATAGTGTGTAATATGTCCATCCATAACAAAAATGTTACGGATGGACATACATTGTAAATGGGTCTTTTAATTGGATTTTTTATTTAATTGGATTTTTTACTAACCTCTGTCAAAAGCTGTTGGTTATTCACAATGTAAGCTGTGACATAAGCAAATCTGTTCTTTGACATCTGATCTCTATAATTCTGCATTAATATTGGGTGGATTTCTTTCAGATACTCTCTTGAATCTAGTTTCACCTCTTGGAGTAGCTCTAAAAGTATATAATTCAACTTAATTAAAATAAAGGGATTGAAGAAAAAAGTTGAAAAGATAATAATTATATAAGTAAAGATAAAGATAACATAAAATTGCAACATATATTATAAAACCTTCAAAATCTTGAAGGATCCAATCAGCAACACAGCTCTTCAATACTTTTGCAATGTTAGGGAAATTGGCCTTTTTAAGGATTGGCGGTTAGTTTAGGTAAGGGGTACATCTACAGTACTGAATCCACACCAAAACCATGCTCATTTTTGTTATCTTTGACAGAGTTGGATAACATGCACTGGATTATTTAACTCAATAGGGAAATATGAATTTATCACATCAATACACGTTTCGTACTCGCGAGGTCACCGTCAGTTTGACCTTTTAGTGGGTATACAATGGTAAACAAACACAGCGAGAGGTATGTTAAAGCATAGGAGAACTGAGAGATGATCATCTTAAAAAGCAATCGTCAAAACTAGCCTTTTGATGGAATGGCATGGTAAGGATGTTATTTATTTTCTAAACTTATGTTTTATATTCACTGTAGAATTATTTGGGCATTTGGTTCGGAATCATCGACTTTATTTATGTATTGTCATTTTTGGTTTGACACATATATATTACGGTGCATTTAATACATGTTAACTGTTGATTTTATTTACAAATGTTGCGTAAATATATTAATTATTATCTTTCATTCTTCTTCATGCTCCTATTGCATCTTCCATGTATTATGTGATGTTCTTCGGCGCTTAAACAGACACCCAAGCCTCGTAGGCCTAGTAGACGAAGTACCGCATCAGGCAACGCCACCGGGCAGGCGGAGAGACACGAGCACATCGTGGACGTACCTTTCCTTGAAAAATTTCCAAGATTTTGCGCCACTCTCCTTCGGAGCCGACGCAAACCACTCAGCAAGTGTTTGAACATTAAAAACAGGAATATTATTCAGTGATTTTGTGTAGTTAAATTCACGATTTATCCAACATGTACAACATTTATGATGCACCTTGCAACAAAAGCACTCGACAGTCGCCATTTCGCTATGCTTCAACACGCACTAGGCGAGAGGTGTTCGGTTTGTTTACAAATCTATACCCACTATTTCTGATTGGTCGCGAGCGAGAAACGTGTCTATAGAAAAGAAAAGCCAACTTAACCATTTTCATCAAGAAAAATCCTAAAGCCATTGTGGGAAATGGAACAAACCAACCCATGATCGCAAAGTCACCCCTGCAGTCACCCCATTACAAAGTCGTTCCTCCGCACCCACCCCATTGCAAGTTTCCACCATTTAAATGTTAAAACAATTAAATTTCAAACATTATGTGCGATTTGCGCAATGATATTCTAGCACAATTTGAACACAAAAAAAACAGTTTGTGGCATAAGCATAAGGAGAAAGCCCTGCCATGTAGTCTCAGGTTGCACTATCTCGGCAACGCTCCCATGAGGGGAAGCCCTGCTGTAATTACTCTGCGGTTGTACTACTAACATGCTAGTTTACCAGGGGGAAACCCCGTAATTATTCCATGGTCGGACTACCAACGTGATAGTTCACCAATAGAAGGGGAAACCCTGCCGTAGTTACTCCAGTTTTTATTTTTTTGGTCACGATAAAATGATAAAGATGTTAGGATCTAAATTATTTATTTTACCGTGTGGATATTTTTTATTTGGTCGATGAATATTTATAATAAATAATTACATTGTTTTATTTTACAGGTCTAGGAGAAAGATGTGTGCCTTCAAAAATGACAATTTGTAAATTAAGAATTATAATATTCGGCACACAGTATGTTAACAGTACATATATTATTAATTAATGTCTTTACAGACACTCAGGGAAGGTAGACTAAATATGTGTCTTTTATTTTATATGCAACAACATATAAACAATTATTGATAAACATTTATTTTATTTTACTATTAGTATTAGTATTATTAATGAACATTAATAAGCCTGAATAAAGCAATCCATGATAAAATTGCACCATATTCCAAATCCATGGTGTTAAAAATGTATTCTATCAATTAATTTCAGTTATATGCATTATCATGCATGTAACCTTATTGATTCTGTCAGAATCTTTATTTATTTATTCTTTCCTTAGCACTATTTTGTCCATCAATTATCTTGATATCAGTTTCATCTAGCAGAGTCAATTTTTCAGAGTATATTCCTTATGGCCAGGAATCGATGTGGTTATGTTTTCATGGTGTGCAATAAAAAATTACATGGTCTACAAATTTAACAAATCATGTTTGTAATCATATCTTCACAAGCAATTTGGTAGGCCTACTCATAAATTTCAGGTCAGAACGCATGCGTAGCGCATATAACGCATGCATACACGCGCTTAAAATTGTTTTAATTGCCATGCGCAGATTTTTGCACTCTCAATGCGCATCAAACGTTAATGTGTGTACTCTTTTTGCTCGATCTCTGTTTTACAACCTTTCTTTAGTAATATATGATCATATTTGATTCACTTTTCAACTCCAAATTGCGTTATACGAGCACGTCAAAAGGTCTATGCACGTGTAAGTTAACAAAATAGTGAAAATATGCTAAATTTGAAAATTAATATACAGTAGATCGTCAGAATGCTCGAGAACATCTATTTTTCATTTCATTTTCTTGAAGTGTATGTATATGTATGATTTATTATGAAATTTTTAATTAATTTCATCAAAAAAATTATGACATTTTCTAAATATACAAACTTAACATTAACTTTCTTCCTTAAAGTTAAAAGTTATATATACAGTAGTTTGACAGTTGCATCATTTTTTGTAATTTTTTACCTCCGCCAAGAAGGTACAGTATATGTGATCGATCGTGTGTGTTTGTTTGTTTGTCTGTCTGTTTGTTTGTCTGTTTGTTTGGTTGTTAGCAGGATTATTCAAAAAGTAATTAAAAGATCTTTACCAAAATGAATATACAGATAGTGTGGTCAAGGACCATTCCATTAAATTTAATGTGGAAGAATTTCCATCAATTTCGCTTGTCATTTCAACCAATAGTTAATTATAACAACAAAATAAAATTAATGTTTCAATAATATAATAATAACATCACTCGCGGGAGAGAGAGGGGCGACTTGTGCGATTCTTACGCATGCGCAAAATAACTCTGTGTATCTAGCAAGATAGGCATGTGGCTATGTGACTTACCTTTTGGTGACCATGACGCACCCATTTTGACGCACTGTGACCATGTTTTTTATGATATTTTGGGTGGTAAAGTGACAGACAATGACACACCATTGGTCATTGATTTGACGTACCATCTAGGTTTTTTGACGCATGTCTGCGTCAATAATTTTGTGTAAATGACGCACCCCTCCCGGAGGTCGTATAGTGGGTCATACAATTGACAAGTGCATAAAGATCAAAAGAATTAAGTTTACCTACTTCAGTATCAATCGGCCAAAAGCTTTACAACAACTTTACAGCATCTCACTCACTCACAAACAATGTAAATACATAATAATAAAATGTTTATACTAAACTTACCCTTGTCATTTTTATGTTTGCGTGGAATAACAAAAGGTTTTTTCAAAGGTGCATAAGGTTGTCGTTTTTTTACATTTTCCAATAGTTTTGTAGTCAATGTTCTCTTTTTAACTGAAACAACTTCAACATCGCTTCCGGACCCAGTTGCATCAAAGGAAGGCGATTTTCTTGAAAAAGTTGAGTCAGACTCAGGTTCAGAGGCATTTGTCCTAATTTGGTTGGTCTCCATGTTTAAATTTTGAACGTTAGCATTTTCAATTTCTGTTGATTCACAACACGATCTGGGAGTTTCATCACAATTTATAGACCTAGGCAGCAACAATTTAGTCCTAGGCCTATCAATCAAGGAAGTGGCGATAGGCCTATCCCCTGTCTTTCTGTTGCAGCAGGTTTTGCCATCGACATCTCCCGCGATCAAATCATGTGCAGAACCTCTTTCGAAATTTTCACCACTCTCAATATTCTGTGAATCTTTACTGAGGTCACATTTCAAATGTTTACTTACTAGCCTATCAAAAACATTTGCCATAGTTTTTTTTATAATATCTGAATCTTACAATTTAAGCTTCATTTCCTTATACCATCAAGCTTGCTAGCTCCTAGGCCTAGCTAGTAGTTTTTTAAAACGCCATTTTTGTTCATTGAGAGAATGGAGATGTACGGGGCGCAGTTTGGTACACTAAATTGTGTGACAGAAATAATTCAATTCGGACACATAACACTATCAACAAACCAATGTAAAATATACAGAGATGGTCATGACTTCAAAGTAAATAATTTTACTATAATTAACTCTTGTCATACATAATAGTTGAGAACGGTACAGAAATAATTAGGCTAGGTGTTAATAGTATATTAATTATGTACTACATAATTAATTCTGTTCTAAAAAATGCATAATTGCTTATCGTGGACTTCAATTCATTTTATATCGACAAAATTAATTTTATACGCAGATAATTCATTATATATGGACAGAATTAATTCTGTGTGGACAGAAATCATTATATTATAGAGAGAGACAGAATAATTTATGTGTCACACATGATCGTTGTGCCGAGGTCTTGGGTGTCACAAGCCTGTGTTTTAAATAGTGTTCCAAACTGCACCCCGTAGTGGTGTACATGCGCGGGAGGCGATTTTTTTTTTCGTACATAAGTTGGGGACCCCTCATGAAACGTCACAAAATAAACATGAATAATTCATCAGTTAAATTTGTTGTTCCGTGTGCACCCAAGCGTATAGCAACAAGAAGTGATTACACAACTGCGATACGATACTTTCTACAGTAGGCCTAGGATTCTAAAGTCAATTCACGTGATTGCCTTCGCGCACTCTTCTTCACACAAAATGTGTCGAGTCGAGGCTAATCGACAGCTAGGCAAGACATTAAACTAAGTAGTAATTCATTGGAACATAGCCCAAAGAAAGCTTAGACCCACAAGAAAGAATGTGTATAATTTGTGTACTGTATTTTTTTAATTCTGCTATTTTATTATCAAACAATATACATGTACTCAAAGGAACTTTAAAAATGTCCGTATATGAACACATGAGATGGGAAGATTAGACCCACGAGAATAAAAAATGTATTTTTGTGTAATGTTTATTGTTTAATTTTGCTGACTTATTACTCGATTGTGTCATACCTAACACACACACGTCACACACACCCACACAGCTACTACTAGGCCTAGAATTATAGACATGGGTTTAGAGACTAATAATTAGGCCTAATAGTATTAATAGAAACTATAATTTTAACACGTAATTCTTTAGTAATAAATTATATTAAAAACACCATAAACTAAAGGCTGATTATTTCGACAATCCACACAAAACGCCGCTATTCTGCTATGAAATCGCACGCCGCAACAGCGGAGATAGGCCTCTTGTTGCTATACGCTTGGGTGCACACGGAACACGAAAATTTAACTGATGAATTATTCATGTTTATTTTGTGACGTTTCATGAGGGAGTCCCCAACTTATGTACGAAAAAAAAAATCGCGCGCGGGAGTGACTGCATGTGTGTCCTCCTCTTTCGGGTCGGCTCCGCATCGTGTGCTCGTCCGAATCCGGGACGATTCGACCATGAGACGATTCGAGGTATACAGAGCGTCATTCTGACGATAGAGCATTCTCTACGGAGCGCCATGTATGCGCGCCTTTACGGTATTATTTTACTTCCGAAATATAGTACTACGGTAACCGGTCCAGTGGATCAAATTTGGCACCGGTGGAGAACAGTGATATAGAATAGCAATAAGTCACTAATTTAAATATATTTCATATTTTAAAGATGTAATGTCAGCCTGAAAAAATAAATCTTAACACAATTTTTCTTGAATTTGCCATTTTAATGTAGGCCTAACATAATAGTTATCCACTTTGACCAAAAATTGGATCGAAAAAAATGTATTTACCTGAATAAACTATAATTTAAAGCACAAAAATGGTCTAATTGGCTGCCAGCCAATGGTTTTTGGTTGAATTTAACCATAGGCCTACATTTTGTGATTTTATAAGTTAAAATAATTTGTTTGTTTTCTACGGAAGTGATTAACTTGATTAAAACTACAAAACACATATTCAAAGTCTGATTTAATTAATCTTTAGTTTTCATGTTTTTGGGGGACAATACATCTTTAATACACTGTGCTCAAGTGGACCAAATTTGGCACCAGTGGAGCACATTGATATAAAATAGAAATAAGTCACTGCATTTTAATATCTTTTCATATGTTAAATACAATACACTGTTCAGCTTAATTGAACCCAATTTGCCACCCGGGGGAGTATATAGAAACAACAATATCTTTAGCAGAGTCAATGTTCTTAAAAATGGTTACATCAGTAGATTAAGTTTATCTTATAATAGTTTAGTCCAGGACCATCCCCATATCGACATTTTTAATTCCAATCTTTATCTGTTTCGTCGTAATTTAAGTGTTTGAGCTAGTCCCCCAGTCGACAGATATAATTCCATATGTAGGTCTAATGAACTTTTGTATGGAGTGAGTTCGTAATTGGTTATCCGCACTTGGCATATAACCCCTTGTTATTGTCAGGATCTTTTTTTTCTATCTTATTCTTCTTTCTTTCCACAAATTTTTTTCTTTTCAACATAAAATTAAATAATATCAAAGATTGAAATCTATCTGAAGATGTCGTAATAAGGTTTTCGGTGCTGTCCAAGTTGTACGCATGATTATACGATTTTTAAAAATTTTTCTTAAATTCAGAACCAAAAGACATTTCTTATTGAAACTTAAGAAAATGATAATTCATATCAAGGGTAAAATTTCTATGGAGTAAAAATGGCGTGTTGCACACCAAATTACGCGCGCACGCGTGTTTAAAATGTTTAAATGCGAAAAATCAAATTCTAATCAACTTTCTACGCGTTTCATGTCATTTTAAGCAATGTAAACGCACGTACCGGTAAAAAACATATTTTTTTCGCGTCAATTTTGTTTTTCCATATTTCCAAATTTTGCGCATCGTATGCTGTGACGTCATCATATGATGAATTCCGGTCCGGTCCTCTGGTTTATATTATAGCAAGGTTAAAACTAGATTCCTCAAAATAACGTCATGAATATGCAAATTTATGACGTAACGATTAGAATGACGTAATATGAAGCACGTATAAAACTATACTATTGTCAACTTTTATTACTCGTGTACATTGCGGCATAACGGATAGTGCTCTACTAACTATCGTTGGAATTCTCTCAGCTCTACTAGCTGGGGTTCGAATCTCTACGGATTTCTTTATTTTTTAATAAATATAAAATCTTTTTCTTTTATTTTGAAAGAGAGATATTTAGAGAGTTAAGTTAATTTAGGATAATATAATGAAAAAGATTAACAACATCAAAATTCAACAGGATGGCGTGTTGACAATTTAATGTCAGCCTTTTCTAGTAATTTTACCAACTTTTAAACAATTTGATAATGGAAACAAATTTCGGCTACGTCTTTCCGTATTTCCACATTAGGAATACCTCTCACATGCTAAGCGACCGCTCTACCATTTGATCTAGTCCCCCAGACGACAGATATAATTTAGGTGTATATGTAGGTCTAATGTGATGAGCTGACAATGAACTGTTGTATGGAGTGGGTTCGCAATTAAAAACAATTTCGTCAGGCCTAACGCTACATCTTTCCATATTAGGAATAGCCTATACGATAATATTTTTAAAAATCGAAATTATTTTGTTATGTTATAATTATACCGTAATTAAAAATAAATTAATTGGAAGACCCGGGCATTGATCCCGGTACCTCTCACATGCTAAGCGAGCGCTCTACCATTTGAGCTAGTCCCCCAATCGACAGCTATAATTCCATGTAGGTCTAATGTGAGGAGCTCACAATGAACTTTTATATGGAGTGAGTTCGTAATTGGTTATCCGCACTTGGCGGATAACCGCTTGTTATTGTCAAGATCTTTTTTTTTCTTTCTTATTCTTCTTTCTTTCCACGAATTTCTTTCTCTCAACATAACATTGAATAACTATATCAGAAGATTGACCTCTATCTGAAGATGTCATAATAAGGTTTTCGGTGCTGTCCAAGTTGCGCAGCGTAACATACGCATGATTATACGATTTTTAAAAAATTATCTTAAATTCAGAACCAAAAGACATTTGTTATTGAAACTTAAGAAAATGATAATTTATATCAAGGGTCACATTTCTACTGAGTGAAAATGGCGGGTTTGTACACAAAATTACGCGAGCACGCGTGTTTAAAATTTTAAAATTCGAAAAGTCAAATTCTAAACTATGACATAACGATTAGAATGACGTAATATGAAGCGCGTATAAGACTATACTATTGTCACCTTTCTTTACTCGTGTACATTGTAGCATAACGTGTAGTGCTCTAATAACTATCGTTTGGATTCTCTCAGCTATACAAACTGAGGTTCGAATCTGTATGGATTTTTTTTTGTAATAAATATAAAATGTTTTTCTTTCATTTTGAAAGAGAGATATTTAGAGTCAAGTTAATTTAGGATAATATAATGTAAAAGATTAACAACATCAAAAATTCAACAAGGTGGTGTGTTTAATGTCAGCTTTTTCTAGTAATTTCACCAACTTTTAAACAATTTGATAATGGAAAACAATTTCAGCCACGTCTTTCCGTATTTCCACATTAGGAATAATAATACACAGTAATATTTTAAAAAAAATCGAAATTATTTAAATTTAAATGTTAAGTTTTAATATACCTATAAATTAAAAAAAAATAGATTGGAAGACCCGTGCATTGATCCCGGTACCTCTCACATGCAAAGCGAGCGCTTTACCATTTGAGCTAGTCCCCCAGACGACATATATAATTGCATGTAGGTCACGTCTAATGTGATGATCTGACAATGAACTGTTGTATGGAGTGGGTTCGTAATTAAAAACAATTTCGTCAGGCCTAATATTCCATATTAGGAATAGCCTACACGATAATATTTTAAAAAAACTAAAAAACATTACTCGTATACATTGTGGCATAACGTGTAGTGCTCTACTAACTATCGTTTGGACTCTCAGCTATACTAACTCGGGTTCGAATCTGTATGGATTTATTTTTTTAAATAAATATAAAATGTTTTTCTTTTATTTTGAAAGAAAGATATTTAGAGAGTCAAGTTAATTTAGGATAATATAATGTAAAATATTAACAACATCAAAATTCAACAGGATGGCGTGTTGACTAACAATTTAATGTCAGAAAAATGGAATTATAATTCTCTTCGTTACGTGTTTAGAAAAGAATTTATATCTCATCGTAGTTTGTGGTATGTCGGCGTTGTTATGAAAATGAATTTGTGCAGGTGTAGTGGGAAAGATGGTATTGTTAGTCATTCGCGGTCAACACGCCACACTGTTAAATTTTGATTTTTGTGCTAAACATAACATTTACAATATCAAAAATCGGGTGGCGAAAGCCACAGAAAAATAAAAGATGTTATGGTGTGCTCTCCCTGCCTCAGCATTAAGGCCAATTGAAGCCAAATGCTCCTTAATTTGTTAGTACTCTTGGGTGGGCTTCTTTTCCAGATGGACTTCTTTTCGAGATTACTTTCAAACTAAATGAGGGGATCTGCATGCTAGGTTCCCGCTCTGAGAAATTGGTTTTTTTTTACATGATTTGAATAATCTTCTAATGTAAAGATTATCAACATTCAACAGTGTGGCGTGTTGACCGCAATGACTAACAATACCATCTTCCCCACTACACCTGCACCAACTAATTTGCATAATAACGCACGGCATACCAACTGTTCAATATTTGTATGGGGGTCGCAAACAATGGGTTGGTTGGATCATGGAGAAATAATTATTTCTCCATGGTTGGATGGATGGCCATGCTTATTCAGTCTGCTATTGTTCATCATTGAATTCATTGTATCAGTTGTTTTGATTTCTCATTATCAATTATTCACTTAATTCATTTCATTTATTTATGCTCAAACACAGTAAAATGTAGTACATGGTTTAAAATAATTTTCGTTTGTTTAAAGTTAAAAATTCACACACAAACTGTGAAATTATTTATTACAATAATGCATATGTATTTAAATAAATAGAGATAGGCTAATACACTAGTCAGGTTAGGGCATCTTTACACATTTCTATTTATTTGTTCTTAATTTTAGGTTTTTTTAAAATTGAGGGCGCCAAACATAAAATTTACAAGATCAGAAAGAGGTGGGAAGCCAAAAAAAAATTGATGACTATTGTCAACTTTCATTACTCCTGAACATTTTGGCATAACGTGTAGTGCTCTACTAACTATCGTTTGAATTCTCTCAGCTCTACTAGCTGGGGTTCGAATCTCTACGGATTTCTTTTTTTTTTAAATAAATATCAAATGTTTTTTCTTTTATTTTCAAAGAGAGATATTTAGAGAGTCAAGTTAATTTAGGATAATATTATGTAAAAGATTAACAACATCAACATTCAACAGGGTGGCGTGTTTAATGTCAGCCTTTTCTAGTAATTTTACCAACTTTTAAACAATTTGATAATGGAAAACAATTTCGGCCACGTATTTCCGTATTTCCAAATTAGGAATAGTACACAGTAATATTTAGAAAAATCGAAATTATTTAAATTTAAATGTTAAATTTTAATATACCTATAAATTAAAAAAAATAGATTGTAAGACCTGGGCATTGATCCCGGTACCTCTCACATGCTAAGCGAGCGCTCTACAATTTGAGCTAGTCCCCCAGTCGGAAGATCTAATTCCATGTTATGAGCTCACAATGAACTGTTGTATGGAGTGGGTTCGTAATTAACAAGCACGAGGGGTACAGCAAAAGAAGCTGCAATGACGTCATAAGACGTAACGTAACGTCAAATACACATCAATAACCTCGCTACCAAATACGGCTATATTCCGAAAAGTTACGTCACATAACCGGAAATGGCATAAATACGGTAAATTATGAAATCTCAAAGTGCTATTTTGCAATTTCCGCTTTGTTCACCTATTACCCTAGTATATGCATGACATGTTTCAGAGCCGTCAGACGACGCGTAAAGAACTAGTAGGACTTGAAAGTTGGCTCAATAGTGTCCAGATGGAAGAAGAAGAGGAGAGGAGAAGATGGGCGGGCGGGCGAGTCCTACTCGGGTACCCCGAGTAAAAACTCGACTTCGTATATGCCTAGGCCTAGCCTGTCGGTGAAATTAGTCTAAGCTTCGAAATTAGGCCCTGTCACAGCCTTTTGGGATCGTTTCCAGCACATCACCAGATGCATTGATGTTGTCGCCTCATGATGTGTGGTGGAAAGGGGGACGTATAAGTCTGTGAACCCCAAACACAGTCGCATAGCTTTAACTCTATTCCGCCGACCAGCGTGGGAATCGAGCCCACGACATACGTGTTTTCAACACGACGCTCAGGCGACTGAGCTAACTGGTCATTTGGCTTTTAACAAGGTTAATATGATATTTAATGACGTAATGATGAATAACGTAATACTGTACACGTATAAATAGACTATTATTAGCTGTTCAGTCATGTACTGTTTTGTGGCGTAACGGGTAATGCTCAGGGTGAGTGCTCTCAGCTTTAGATTGGGTTCGAACCTATTTTTTCGTCAAACTACAAAAGTACAGATTTTTTCGATCCAATCCACGTGAATAACTATTATTACTCTAGTAGCTAGATCAACTTTCGTATGCACTTTGAGGTCCAGAGAATTTGACTTCAGAAATTGGTTTAGGATGGTCAAACAATCATTATTGGCTTGGTTACACATTTTGAAAATGTGGCGAAAGGTCAGGGTGAAAGGTTATCAAACTAAACACCAATAAGTCCTTAAATCTCGACAACCACTGGTCACAGCGAGGTAATTTTGGTGTCAAATTGATCAGAAGGTATACATTTATATTCAGTCTAATGGGACATTTTAGTCAAAAATGACCGGAAATGCCATTTCTTACCTTTGACCCACACCCCATGGCATGTATGTATCTCCGTAACTACTGATTGTAGACACTTGAATTTGGTCTTAAATTGTTTGAAATAAACATTTTGTTATTTGTTGCACATTTTTAAAAATGTTACAAAAGGTCAAAGGGTCAGGGTCAAGGGTTATATGAACAAATATAAATAGATACTTGTATCTCGGCAACCACTCGTCGCAGCAAGTCAATTTTAGTCTCAAAATGTTCAGAAGGCATGCTTTCATATTCAATCTAATGGGACATTTTAGTCAAGTTTAGTCAGAAATGCCATTTCTGACCTTTGACCCACATATCATGGCATCTTCATATCTCTGTAAGTACTGGTCGTAGAAACTAAAATTTGGTATCAAATTGTTCGAAATATACATATTTACATTCATTGTAATAGAACATGTGGTTAAAAGATGAACAGAAATACTATTACTAATGTTTCAAACAAAAAATAAATCTCTACATAACTTATCCAGTAATGTTATGCAATAACTGATACTTTAAATTGTTTCAATTTCAAGTACTAGCTGTCCCCAAGAACATTTTGATAGAAAGGTCAAGCTCAACGGTTCTTTTCGGAATGCTAGAAGTAACTTGCCATGTGTATCCGATTAAACGCCGCGCCCCGGGCATTTATTGTTCAAAAGGGTTTTTAGGGGGAGGGGAGGCATCTTTATTTGGAGTATAATAATTATGGTAACATGTATAATCAAATAAATACCACCTAGATGTAAAAAAATACAGCACAATTAATATCAAAAAGTGAAAAAAATGCATGGTAAATTGTAGATTATGGTAGTTAATGTAATGTGTTGTGATACAATTATTGTGGAAATGCATGTGGCGGGCGTATTCCACATGATGTTCTATTGGAGGGAACGGTGGCGTTTATTTGAGGGAGGCTTTTATTCAAAGCGGTTGTTAATTCGAATAAATTTTAATAATTATAATCGTTTCTCAACTGATAAAAGGTACTTTACATGATTCGTTTTCTTCTTTATGCTTTTTAACGAAATGTTTCTGTCTTTTAGAATAAAAGTGACACTGTTGTTATAGATAACATTAAATGGATCTTCTCTTCCAGGTGCCAGTATAATGATATAAAACAATGACATATCATTTACCTGACACGATTGCACTCATAATGGATCTTCATTCTATCATCTGTTTGTTTAGTGTGACTACAATTTGACAACAATCTTTTGCATATTTTTAAATGCCAATACATAGTTTCATTACTATTGTACAATATGTCCAGCTTTCCTGAAAACACCCTTAGTGTACTGTAGTACAGTGTTGTAGTATGATTTTATCATGATAACTTCTGATGCTTTTATTGTCAATGCATTCAGTACCTAAAACATGTCAAAGTTTCTAGTGGTATTGATAATAAATCTCCAGAAACATATATTGTTTTATTATCTACACTGGGAACAGACGTGTATAATATACACCGACAAAACTCCGGTATAAGTTTTGTCGGTAACATTCAAAAATATTATGCAACAGTGTTACGGAATAATGACAATGAATTGGTCTAATAGTTGTCTCTGATACCTTTTATTACATGATTGTACTTGCGCCAGGATAGAATGAGGTTTAATCCAGTTATTATTCTTATTATATTAATTAATTTTTTTTTAATCTGGGGTGTATTTATTTGATTATACATGTTACCATTATTACACCCAAACAAAATAAACGCCTTCCCTGAATAAATAAATGCCCGGGCCTTTTATTCGGGTAACTATGGTAAGTTACTTCTAGCATTCTTAACTGTTGAGCTCGAGTATTTATTCGAATTAACACCCGCTTTGAATAAAAGCCTCCCTCAAATAAACGCCACCATTCCCTTCAATAGAACATCATGTGGAATAAACGCTCCGCCACATGCATTTACAAAATAATTGTATCACAACACATTTCATTAACTACCATAATCTACAATTTACCAAGCATTTTGACATAATTTTATCATTTTTTGATATTAATTGTGCTGTATTTTGTTTACATCTAGGTGGTATTTATTTGATTATGCTACCATATTATACTCCAAATAAAGATGCCTCCCCTCCCCCTAAAAACCCTTTTGAACAATAAATGCCTGGGGCGTTTAATCGGATACACAAGGCAAGTTACTTCTAGCATTCTGAAAAGAACTGTTGAGCTTGACGTTTATATCAAAATTGTTCTCGTGGACAGCAATAGTACTTGTAATTGAAACAATTTAAAGTATCAGTTATTGCATAACATTACTGTCTAAGGATAAGTTGTGTAGAGATATGTTTTTTGTTTTAAACATTAGTAATAGTATTTTCTGTTCATCTTCATCACATTTTCTATGAATGAATGTAAATATGTATATTTCGAACAATTTGATACCAAATTTAAGTTTCTACGACCAGTACTTACAGAGATATGAAGATGCCCTGGTATGTGGGTCAAAGGTCAGAAATGGCATTTTTGATCATTTTTTACTAAAATGCCCCATTAGACGGAATATAAATGCATGCCTTCTGAACATTTTGAGACCAAAATTGACTTGCTGCGACCAGTGGTTGCCGAGATAAAAGTACCTTTATTTATTTGTTCATATAACCCTTGACCCTGACCCTTTGACCTTTTGTAACATTTTTCAAAATGTGTAACAAATAACAAATATATATTTCGAACAATTTAAAACCAAATTCAAGTGTCTACGACCAGTAGTTACGGAGATAAATACATGCCCTGGGTTGTGGGTCAAAGGTAAGAAATGGAATTTCCGGTCATTTTTGACTAAAATGTCCCATTAGACTGAATATAAATGTATACCTTCTGATCAATTTGAGACCAAAATTACTTCGCTGTAACCAGTGGTTGTTGATATTTAAGGACATATTGGTGTTTGGTCTTATGACTTATGACCACCCTAAACCAATTTCTGAAGTCAAATTTTCTGGACTTCAAAGTGCATACGAAAGTTGATCTAGCTACTAGAGTATATAGGCCCTATACAACATTTTTTTTCAGGGGGACAATCACGAAAATAAAAAAAACAAATTTCTTAAACTTAAGGCCTATAGATAATGAATGAGAAAATGCAGTGTATTATTTATATGAAGACTTTGTCCATATACAGTAATTTGTTATTGGTAAAATAATTATGGGGTAAAGGTAACATTTTTCGTAAAACTACAATATTAATACTGTAATTATTATTTTTATTTTAATGATGTTTGATTTATTTATTTTTCGCGCCGCTGCTCTAGCCAGCTATGTCCCATAAGGACATATTCATTAATAAGCTGTTTCATAGCGGTAGCTTTAGTATCTAAGGCCGACAGTTTTGCGAATTTGCAAACTCGACTATAATGTATAGATCCCAGCTGCTGGACCCAAAAAATGTCTGGGAAAAGAGAGTCTATGAGGGCTGACGGTTGAACAATTTTGGATTCTTGCCCTTTGATTCGTTGACGCGAAACAACAGATTGTAGAAAAATTGTTCACTTGTACCACCGTGAAGTCACGTTGTCTCTATAGGGTATTCAGTTGCATGCCTACAGTTCAGGTTGAGGTCACACAAAAACAGGCTACAATAAAGTTCTAAATTGACTATTTTTAAATGCCATTTTTAATTAGTAGATTAATATTTGTTGGCAAATAATACATTGTTGGAAAGGTACACATGTCTTCTTTCAAATGCTGTGTATAGCCTACAATTAACTAGTGAAAAAACGGGCATGTGATTCATAATTAAAGCACTATCTGTGATTTGTATGTATCTTTGCGATGAAATCTTTTTAATAATTAATCATAAATTAATCAAAAGAACAATGATTAATTTTAAAATGTCGAGCGGGGTTTTTTGTAAGAAATATTTCTTGTTTATTTCGGCAATGATTTTTTTCTTGATATTGATGTTGATAACTTTAAATTGAATTGTTTTGATATGTGTTTTAACTTTGTATGAGACAAGCATCATTATATCCACTTGTTTTTGTGGACGAAATAAAGTTATCTTATCTTAGATCGTTTAATATAAGTTTATGTTAAAATAAATAAATTATAGTATTACAAAAACGTTTGATGAAATATTGTATTTATTAAAACATGGATTGTTTTAGAATACCGGTAGTCTTTAGATATTTAAAATAATTGGAGGCAATATGTATATAAAGCCGGTGAGTACGGTTTTCTACCATTCTTACATCTTATATAACTATAAATATAGCCCCAATAATTTTATATAATTATTGTTAACATGGTAGTACTGTATAAGATAATACTAACAAGAAATATTTCTTACAAAAAACGCCGCGTAACTTTTTGACTGGACAGTTGTAAGAACAGTCTTCATTAATTTAATATAATAGGTCGGCCAATCAAAACGCAAGTGAACAATTGGGACTTTACTTGTGATTTATGTCATTGGACTGTCAGCACAGTCGTTTCTTTCTAGAATTAAACGCACAAACTTGTAATAGGAATAATGTATGTTTTATGTGGTTATTACTATCGCATTTAGGTATTGATATTATAATAATAATATGGCTTTTGAATATATAATTACTGTCTGTAGAATAACATTTATACATTTTCGGTTCGCGATGAAAAGTTATATGAATGGATTTGTAATATAGGTATTTATAATAATAGTATATGGGTTGTATTATTGCTAAGCTATCACCAAATCGCGTTATAACATTATTTCTCAGGGTTTTTTGCACCATTGATCAATACCAAACGCGCATCGGTATTATAGTTTTTAATGAATCGTTACATTAATAAAAATACCCAATTAAATCAATCGCGTCAGTCCAATTCCGACTTATGTTTCGATCACATAGTTCTGTGTCTACACTGTCCCAACTAGTTTAACAAAAAAAAAGTGTGATGTGCCCAAATATGGTAGTGATATGCCCGAATATCGTAGTGATATGACATCGTCATGTCTATATAATATGGGCACATCATATTTAGTTTGATAGTATAGACAGAGCTTAAGGATTATATTTAAAAAATGTTTTCTTACATTTTGAAAAAAAGTATTTTTTTGTTTATAAGCCCAATTTTCCAGTCTTAATTTTACATTTTGAAAAAAAAGTATTTTATTTGTTGATAAGCCCAATTTTGCATTCTTATTTTACATTTTAAACGAAAGTATTTATTTGTTGATAAGCCGAATTTTCCAGTTTAATAATAATGACCCCTTCCACAGTGCTTATACCATATACATTTTACATGATATTGACCGTGGGTTCTTTACGCCTCTGATGCATTTGTTTTTATTGTACCTTTTTAATAAATTATTATATGTTTAGGCCTAATCACACCCAATTTAATGAAACGGTCAGATTCTGATTTCAATTGAACGAAAGTAGTACTGTATTTATTATTCATTGATAAGCCAAGGGTCCCATGGCGTTAGCCGATATCTTGAGCATTTAACCTGTAACACAAATCATTCTTCAAAATCTAAAGAAAGAACCTCACACGTCTTTTTTGTGAGTGATACACTATGGATATGCCCACGGAAATAATATGTGGACATTGCAAACAATCAGGCCTACAGTAACAAACATAACATGGCTAATAAGCATAACATTCAGACTGGTTTGTTTTCTAGTGGATTTTTATTTACTTTAGCATGTAGAATAAAACTAGTAACAGTGGCTATATTAATAATTATACTGACTATCCTTGATGTTATCGCGTCTAATAATAAAATATTTTGTTGTTGATAAGCCCAATTTTTCAGCCTTGATTTTACATTTTGAACGAAAGTATTTATTTGTTGATAAGCCCAATTTTGCAGTCTTAATAATGACCCTTCCACAGTGCATTTTACATGATATTGACCGAGGGTTTTTACGCCTCTATAGCCACTGATCAATACCATAATTAATGTTCTTTTTTAAATGAATATTGAAATGTTTCAACATACCCAATTCAAAAAACGGTCCGTTTTCGAGTTCAATCTTTTGATTAGAGAGGTTGGAGTTTCATTTTGAACGAAAGTATTTATTTGATTGATAAGCCAAATTTCTAGTCCTAATGATTTGAGATTCAACGGGTTTTGCTTTCAATTGTATAATAATATAATTATATATATATATATAAATATAATATTAAGTATAATTATGAATTCACCAACACTTTCAGGCCCAATAACAATGATCCCGGGCCCGAGTTTTTGTAGACCGGACTTCCATGCACAGCCACATGTTAAGGAATATGAATCTCTTTATGATTTTAATATGGTTCGAAATGATATTACACAACAACGATTAGACAGCAACTGTGCAAGAGTCCAACTAATCAAATCGGAATGATCAATTTAATTGAACATTTACAGCATAAGGCCCATACACTAGGACGATAACGATCGACGATAAATAGACAAATGTGCATTTTTAATACATAAACCAAAAGAAATATAAACAATTCCTTTGATGAAAATTATATTTTCACACGTCCAATCAAATGACGTCATGATTAGTAAGACCAATAATATCGTGACAATACAGCGATTTTATTGTTTTTATTTATCATGACGTCATTTGATTGGAATTTGAAAAACATTATTTTTATCAAAGACAGCATAAATGATTATCCTATAGGTCTAGAACGAAAACCTTTCTAATTTCTTTTGGTTTATGTAAAAAAAATGCATGCTATATATTTATCGTCCGTCGTTTTCGTCATAGTGTAATTGGGCCTTTATACCAAAAAAATAAATTGATTACGAAGTGACATGTCATTTTCACCTATCACCAAAAAACTAACCTTTTCAACACTAATTAATTGTTACGAAGCCAATTTATATTATATATTTCATTAAAACTGAACTTTACGGTAAATGAAGAGTAAGTATCAGTTAATATGAATAATATAACTAGTAGGTCTATGAACTTGCGTCCAGACACAGAACTGTGAAATTACTATCGTAAATGTTGAAACCACTTATAAAACCTTTTTTTAAAGAAAATATAATTGTGTTAGGAGAAGGCTAATAAACAAATAGATAATGTACAAACCTTTTTCTGGATTAATTAATGGAGCAGGCGTTAATAATAATCTGCTGCTGCTACCTAGACTGATTGTTCACCTTCTGACGATAATTGATTGGACCCCCCCCCCCCCCGGCATCTGATAACCAAAAAAAAATTTACCAGGACTGTTTCAATGATTTAATATCTGACGGCGTATTATTATAACCTTGGCCTAGATTGACAGTCAAAAGAAAGTCATTGTAAATACCTCCCTTTATGTTGACAGAGCCAAAATAAAGTTTTGACCATTATCGAATGATTATTTGACAGTGACTTATTATAATACCGGCCTGGTTGACAGCAAAACGAAGTTATTATTTATTGAACAAGATTTTACAGATTTCCGTCTACATCTCAATAATACTGTATTATCAGCAAAGGCTTTCATATAGACTCTCTTCTCCCAGACGTTTTTTGGGTCCAGCAGCTACCTATAAATTATAGTCGAGTTTCCAAATTCACAAAACTGTCAGCCTTAGATACTAAAGCTACCGCTATGAAACAGCTTATTAATGAATGTGTCCTCCTGGGACATAGCTGGCTAGAGCCGCGGCGCGAAAAGTATAGTAGGGCCTACCTGCAGATAAAAAATATATATCAGAAGCTTTTTTCCTTGGATAGTCATAGCTCATATATTATGTTTAAGCACTCTATGTTAGTTTTTTTTTTATAATGAGTTGATTTTTTTTTCATTGCGAAAAACTATTAGTAATTTGCTTGTACACATTTTATTCTGCATTGTTTTTGATTATTGTCTCAGTATTTTAATTCAAATGTTTTCTTCTTTGTTTAGCTGTTTCGCCTTCTTTGAAGTATGCCACTGTAATAAAAGTGTAGTATTCAAATAAATAGCTATACAGCACGTGTAATATGGCTTTAGTGGATGACCTAAACAGGATATATCTGGCCTTAAATATCAGGGATGTTCTAGGTAAATCAGGGAGTTAAAAATATCTGGCATGATGCTGTATTTAAAATACATCCCTGTCACGTCTAATGCTAATAGAAATGGGAAATAGTTATCTAATTTCAAGAAAATAAGTCTCTTTAAAATATTAGAATTATTTGCAAGACACTCTTTTGATTCGAAATTCAAGAGAACATTTTAATTCGGTATTTTAAATGTTGCAATATTTATGTGTGTTATTTTAAAGATGTATTTATCCCCCAAAAAGGATGAAAAATGAAGGTTAATAAAACCAGACTTATATTTATACCTTTGCAGTGTTTAATAAAGGTCTTCATTCCTGTAGATTTCTAGTTCTTTCAATTGATTTTACGATGAGATAGGCTCATCCATTTCGGCAGTTAAACATCAAGTAGTGACAAATTAAAACAAATCAAATCGTTATTTAAAAAAAAAACACGTTGAAAAACATTTCGTTATCGAATTGTATTTATGTATTTGTTTTGAGTTAATTTTACGATTTCCGATTCGACACTCGTTTTGAAGCACATTTGGTTAAAACAAATAATTTACAAAAAATGTTTTACGATTTAAGGCTGTACACCACTTTACGTAAATATATATTACTACGGCATTTATTGTTACATTCTAACCTAATTAAGAATTTTAAGGGCATTTTATAAAAAAGAAGAATATTAGACCCCTTGTAATTATTCACTAGTAAGCTACTACTACTAGTATACCTCTAACCATTGTGACAGATATGCCAAAAGTAGGCCTATATAGCTACAACGGTAAACAGTTCGTCCCTGGCTAACTAAGAACGTGCTTATTTCTGAATTAGTAATGTCTTATTTTGTGCCAGCATAGAATATTCTATTTATTATATGATACAAGACTATACAAAATAAAGTACTGGCCTCAAAGGTGACGCATCCATCGATACCGTGTTGCTAATAGTTTGGAATCCCGCCAGTTTTCCACGATTTCAAAACAAACGCACGTGGAGTGACTGGAACCTCCGTTCAGCCACATACTGAAACCAATTGTATTGTAAACACAATTGCTTTTGCAAAGGAAATAATCTCACAGCTGAAAATATAGTGTAGTTTTGTAGTCTTGTGCAATACTTTCAGCCTACTGTTTGAATTATTTCCGTTGATTACAATGTATACATTGACGTTTGATGATCAGAAAGACCACTAAGGGGCACTGAAGAACAATATAACGTCAAATTCAAGATAAGTAATATTTCCGGATTCGAGTCTATGGAAAATCCATTTCAATGACGAAATTGCATTGTGCTATAAAATAGGTCTTCCCGGAGGATGCACACGCATTTTATATTGAACAACAGTCACTGGTAGGTATGAATCTGTCTATTATGTCTTAGTAAGATAATTCCTTGTCTATAATAGTGTATCGTACGTACCATATGTTTACAAATGTTATTTTTCTGTTTGTAGGCCTAGATCATTGAGTCTAAAGTAATAGCTGCAGAGCTATCTTGATATCCGAGTCGATTAAGAACGGTATGAACTATTATTAGGCCTACTGTGACGTGTGTTTATGTCATGTTATTTTGTTATGTATTTATAGGTTTTAAATCAAAGATGAAATAATTAAAAGTAAGTTTAAAGGGGTGTATCATCCATTTAAATGTATTTTAATCAATAATATTGGTGTTAACACTCTGGCAGAGGAAATGCTGTTTTGTAGGCTACGTGTATTTATTTTTCATAATAAGCCTATAGTGTAGTAGCCTACGTAAGCAACCATTCCGAAAACAACAATAAGAGAATTAGGTCTAGGACTATATAATTTCTTCATTTTCAATGTATAGGGTCTAGTGCTAAGGAAACCCTTAAAATGAAGCATCCTCATTTGGAAAATGTTATGATAGCAGCTTCTTTTCTGAATCCTGTAGTATTTTTCTGATCATGAGTTCATAAGGAAGAGGCTATAGTAAAACCAACCTCATAATTTGTACAACCCCTAAAGGAATTTTATCAAGTTTAAGGGGGTGGTGCAAATAGCAATGATAAAACGTTTTGTTAGACTGTACAGTTATCTTTACGCTGTTATTGTTAAATATCGTTTCTTATTGTTGAATATTTCCAGGTACCTCATATTCACAGACCTTCGACATGCCGCGTCCAATACCAACCACCTCCAGTTCTGATTCTGAAATCAATTCTGATTCATCAGTAACCAATGAAGTCGATTTGGTAATAGGGGATTTGTATTCATCAGATGTTATTCAAAATCAAGAAAGGCCTAGATTGCTGTCGTTTAACAATATATTCAAGGATCTTGAACTACGATGCGTATGCCGTACAGAAAGGTGTCGCTACAGTTGGTCTCAACGTGTGTCAAAAAGACCTATATATGCCTACCAAGCTCAAGATATAGAATGTAGCTCCATCGTAAACTTAAAACCACAAAGAAAGAACACGAAACAAAGTAACAACAAACCAAACGCAATACTGTCTAAACTACGAAACATTGCATCATATGCCACCAATAAAAATAATGAAAAACCGGACGACAAAAAGAATAAACACGACGCTAACAAACCTGATAATGTTTTGGACAACGAAAATTTGACAGATACCGAATCAGATAGTGGATCTACCAGTGCCACTTGTGATCTTACTATTCCATTCCAATCATATATCGACAGTTTGAAATATGCAAATGAGGAAACGTCTTCGATAAGCTCATCTGATTCTAAAATGATTTCAACAGATTATTATTCAGACGAAGAATTCAGACGAATTGCAGAGGCCGGGCGATTAGCCACCATAAATGAACTGAAATTGGTGGAAATTATTACACCATCTCCGGTGGTCCGTTTACTTTGGATGGATACAAGCTTGCCATTACCATGCACAAACACTACGACAGAAATAGTTCCTAATACTCAAAGTGGGCCTTTTCAATCAAGTAACACACCTAAAGCAGTTGTTGAAAGTACCATAGAAGAGAAATTACCAAACGTCAAACGCAAAAAGTGGACAAAAAAATTAAAGATCAGCAAACCGAAGTTTTTGAAAACTATTAAAAACAAAAGCATAGTGTTGGAATCCACCGGTGCGGAATCTGGAAAGTCAAGCAGCATGTTGCAAAAGAGTAAAAATACGTATAGAAATAAAAGCAGTACCAACACATCTGGTGCTCCTTCACAGCCCACAGTAAACACAGACACCATACCGTCTAAAGTCTCCTTCAAAAATAAAAATGCCCATGTCACTGAACAAAATGAAATTCGCCAAGTACCCCTACCTTCATCGATTGATCACAGTGACGAAAAGCAAAATGGTACAAATTATTCAGATAACAAAGAATTATGTATGACTGGAGCAAGCAATATTCATAACTTTCTTGTCCATAATACAACTCATTCTCGATTGCGCGAAGATATTTCGTCCAGTGATGATTCAGATTCTACTGTATCTGAGGTAGACGAAGATGAAGTACGCAGTATAGCACATGATCTCCAAAGTCTTCAGATCGTCACCAACATCGACAATCCTATACGCTTAATTGGTTTTGGAAAATTAGAAACAAATTCAGTTGCAAATCAACAATTTTATTTACCGTCAAATCGTTCAGATCGTTTTCACAATAAAAAATTGACCTTAAGTAATATTCACACACCATTGAATGAGTTTGAACCAAATAAATGTCCCGATCTGATGTCTGGTGACAATAGTGACGTAAATACCAGTGATTCTGAGGATGAAACTGAGGATGGTTGGCGGGCTGTCTATGATTTCACGAAGCCTATATATAGAAACTTTACGCAAGACTGGTCAAGTGATATGATCTCAACTGATCAGGACACTTCAAGTAATTCTGATATGTTCAGTTCAGATGACGATAATTTAGATTTAAATTATAGCTACAATGTTCTGCAACTTAAAAAGACAGAAGGATTTACTAAATCTGAGAAACTTCGAGAGTCAGTACCAATTAAGCTGATTGGATTTAATTCGGCTAACACTACTTTCATTTAAACTGAGAAGGTATAGCTCTCTGCATTTACATTTAAAAGCGGGTCGAGTAGGAGGTTTATCGAGAGTAGGAGGTTTATCGAGAATAGTAGATATAGGCTTTATACATACACATGTGGATGATGCATGCGCGCAAACACAGACATACGCGTGTCAATGAAACTGTTGTGTTTTTTTTTCATTACAAAGATTGAGAAAGTCAAAGGCAGACTTCCAGTAATGACAAACAAACAAAAGTCCTTTAATATGGTTTCATAAGTCGTGTATCCATTCCTGTGTAGACTGAATTAAAATAACATATACTGAGAGGGGTGAACAAGTGGTGATCGGAGTCCAATAATATACCATGGATGAAATCTATTTTATTTCCTCATTGATTGTATACATTATAGTTCATTCTTATATAGCGCATATTATAAGCAGGCTCTTAATGCGCTCAACATTATTACTCAGTCATTTTTGGATCAAACACGTATGGAAACATTATACTTCCATAATGCAGCTAGTAATCAGCGCAAAGTTGTGTCTTGATCTAATTCTAACCGGGTACCCATTTATACACCTGGGTAGAGAGAGGCAAACGTAAGTAAAGTATCTTGCATACGGTTACAAGTAATGCGGCGAGAGTTGGATTCGAACCTATGTCTCACGACCAGTAGTCCAACTTCCAACACACTGCGCCACACGCCCTCACAATTTATACTGTAAATCATAATATTAGCTAATTAATAATAATAATAATAATAATACTAATAACACGAATAATACTAATAATAATAATAATAATAATATTTATTCGTCAAAAGTTCATAAAAGTACATTTCACAATTCATCTTGCCAGGAGCAAGTAATAGGCATGAGCCCAAACAGAAAACTGCTCTTACTCCATCATTACTTATAAAATACAAAAATAACAAAACTAAGTAGCACAAATTAAGTAAAAACAAAACAAAGTTATATAATGAGATACACCAATTAAAAATAGCTGCATTGAATAAACAATATAAACAATTACAACTTAATATTTACACATAATATTACATAAGAATTAAACATTATATGTATATTTCTGTTTGATATTATTAAGTTAAACTTTGAGTAGTAGACAACAGTTTAACCTAAAATAATTGCGTAAAGTGTTTATACATACTAGTCGACTTGGTGTAAACATGGAGGAGTTTCATCCATGGTGTATGTAAAGAGCCACAAAAAAAGTCTTGACAAATCTGACAAATTAGCTAAAATTGCAAATAAGGCCTCTGTGTCAAGATGTTTTTATAATAATAATTAAATATGCATGACGTTTGAATACAAACAGTTGACATTTTTAGAATACTCTTTTCATTAAGAAGGAATGAACAGAAGAGAAAGACAGTGTCAAATTTAGGATTAAATGAAAGAGAAGTACTGCACTGTGTTATTTTATTGTGCCATTATGTTTTATACATTTATATGCCGACTATTATTATACTAGTAATTAATAATTGAAAATAATATTATTTCTAATACTGTACATATCGTTTTTACTTAATAAAATATATTTCAAGTAAAGTACAAACTTAAAGGACTGACGGTGTTATTATTCTACTGAACTATAAAGTTAAATATCTTTCGGTACTGATATTAAGAGACCCAGGGCGTTTATTTTTTCCTTCGAATAAACGCCCCCGCCACATGCATAAAGTATTGTAACATTTTGTATGAGGCTAGAATTCATTGACTGGCGTGATCTACAATTTACCAAGGATTGTATTTTTACAGTGACCGTTTTAACCGTACCCGTACATTTTTTTTCAAAATGAATATTATTTCCAAAACTGCTAAGGTCCCCGGAAATTGCACTTATAAATTGATATATGAAACAAAATTATAAGTTTAGAATCAGCCCATAATGGTTGGGACGGAGCTAAGACAATTTGGAAAAATAGAGTTGCTAGGACTCCGGAAATTCGATTATACTTTGATATATGAAACAAAATATATAAATCTCCAGAACCAACCCACCACGGTTTGGGCTGAGCCAAGACATTTTTGAAAAATAGAGCTGTTAATAATAGGTCCCCCGGAAAATGCCCTTATTATACTTCGAAATGTGAAATGTATCAGTACTGTATCAAGGACCAGCTCTATGGTTGGGGCTGAGCTAAGACAATTTTGAAAATTAGAGTTGCAGGTCTTCATAAATTGCTTTGAAAATGTCAGGCCCAGAGGTCTAAAAAGGTTGACCTTTTAAGGGACAATTAATAATAATTTAATTAAACTTTTATTTAATTTAAAACTTTCAGGAAATATTACAAAAGAGGTAGAGAGAAAGACATTTTAATAAAAAAAAAATGTGTTCGACGTGCGTTCTTTGATTGTCTGCTGATTTTATTTAAAAACCGTAGAAATAATATAAGTACATAAGTAGGCCTACTTACTGTATCTATGGTTTTACGAGTATTAGATATCTATGCTAAATGCTGATTTATCTTTGGCGCCCTCTATCAATTATACTTGCATAATTGTGATAATCATTTAACAATTGGTTTTAGTTTTTATAGAAAAAAATGTTCATTGAAATATAATATTTTATTTTTCATAATTCTGTATACTGTTTAAAATGTTTTTTTTATAACTATTTAAAAAAAATACAATAATTAAAACATTTCTTTGAAATTTGTAAAATAACATAATGTTAGAGGACCCAACAAACGTCGCAGGGGGTAATTGTTTAGCCAATCATATGAAAGTAAAGGCGTTCGTTTTCGTTATAGTAAAACATCCAATCACATTGCAGCGACACATAAGGGTTTGGAGAAGAAGGTCACGAACCCTGACCCGTTTGCTGTATTTTTCGAAAAAGTATTTGTTCATATTTCTGCCGAAATTTAAAGGTAAAACGTTATATTTTAAATTTTCAATGCTAATGTTACTTAGTTAGATGTTTGATATTTACTGGTATTAAGTATCCATGTTCTTTGAATTGTTAAAATTGCCAAATATTTACTTTCAAATGTACGTAATTGCGAGTGATCGTAAACTGTGTTCAAAGAACATGCTTTTGGCGGTGTCTTGTTGCACGCCATTTTCCAACAATACTCCGTCACACCCACAATATATGTTGGATTTGCAGAGGTAAATGTGCATTTTAACTTTCACTTTTTACCCTAAAAATTCGAAAAATGGGTACAACAATCATGTTAGACACCATATTTTGTTATGTTTTGGTTTGGTTTACAATCATGTCCTATTAACTTTGACCTTTGTGCGGGTAGGCAAGGTAAGGTTTTTGTGAAAAATGACCCCGCGTATGTCCGTTTGGTTCGACGTTGTTTTGATATCTAAAATAATGGTGATTTGTTGTTTCAATAATAGGAATATTTTGGTTGAATTGCACGCGTTTTTATACTTATTTTGTGTTTAATAATAGTCTATATTACACTTTACAGCCGTTGGTATTTCGTGTGAATAATCGGTTAATAATAATAATATATAACACTAACACCAGGCTAGCTGGCCTGGCTGGGTAGCCCTACTACTACTACTACTAGCCTAGGCTACTACTAGGCCTAGGCCTAGCCTTACAGTTCAGTAGACCAAAGCCTATACTATGTATATAGGCTTAGGAGTTTAGTTAGTAGGCTAGACCGTAGCTATTAAGTATTAGGCCTAGTAATAAGCTAAAAATAAAAGCAATACTTTATTGTGTTAAAATTTTACGAAAATAAAAGATGCTAAAGAAAAATTATGCTGTGTAAATTTTAAAGATGTATATTGATTGTCCCCCTGAAAAAATAATTCTTACAAAAATTTTTTGTTGAATATTCCATTTTAAAAATGTAACATATTTAGTTATTCACTTTGACCCAAAATTGGATCAAAAGAAAATTTATTTGCCTGAAAAAAATGTAATTTAGAGCAAAAAATGGTCAAATTGGCTGCCAGCCAATGGATTTTTGGTTGAATTTAACTACTTATTTTGCCATTTTATAAGTGAAAACATGATTTTTTTGGGGGGTTTTTTTCTATGGAAGTGATTACCTAGAAAATAACATTCAAAGTCTGATTTAATTAATCTTCATTGTTCATGCTTTTAGGGGACAATACATCTTTAATCTAGTAGGATGTGCATCAGAAAGTGACAACATGTATTGTATGTACTGTACATGTCAAATACGAGGGCAAGACGTAGATGAGAGGGACATGTAGGTTGAACTCTATCAATCAGTCGGCAGTTTAAAACAATTTATGGATAAAATATGAATTTTTTATTTTAGAATAAAATGTGGAAGTATTGGAATAATAAAACTACAGCTGCTTACAGACTTAAAATCAACGCAAAAAATACACACATTTTGGTGGTAACTAGTTAAAATTAGATGATGTGGGCGAACAAGTTAACGAAACTATATTTTGGGTGTATTTTTAATGTACAGTATTTTATATTTTGTTTGTTAATTAGATCAAATAAAAAAAACGCAGCCTAAATCATACAAACGACCACACACATTTTCCATTATATCTGTCTGTGTATTTTTATTAATTTACATTTTTTTAAATTTCAAATGGTACCATAGGCCAAAGTTTTGCAAACAACGGGCAAGCGTTTTTGAAGGGCTTCTTGAAATTATTTTTCTAGTGTCGTAAAGTACCTTCAGCAATACCGTATGCAAATTTACAAAAAGGAAACCGTGTCAGAATGGTGTTTGATGTTACAGTAGTACTGGTTATGAGTTATGTTGCTATTGGTTGGATTGGTGGATATACTGTACTGTACAGTAGTTAGAGTATGTGGTTTGATCTTGCTGAAAATGTTTGTAAACCACATGGAAGAATTACTGGTGGTATGCAATTTAACAATTGTACACAGTAAATGGATAAGAAAAAAAAAATACTCTGTTCATCATAAAAGTTGCACAATAAAAGAATCAAAGTGAAAAATTTCTACTGAAATAGTTTATTTGTTTTATTTACAGTAGTATGTATCCAATGTAAAAATTCAAGTATTATTTTTCTTTCAGTTACACTACAGTAATTCAAAAGGAAAAATCTGATTATCCGTTCTAAAGTTATGGTTGTTGCAATGGCCAAAAAAAAATGTTTTTTGTTGAAAAATTGCGTTTTTTGCAGGTTATATTTGGAAATATTTTTTAAGAATTATAAAAATAATAATAATTACTTTCAAATTCTGATTTTTGCCAAACCCACAGAGGTGTTTGCACTATGATCATACGGCCATATTGCGGTGAAACACCGGTTCTCGTCATATCACCGAAGTTAAGCAACGTTGGGCCCGTTTGCGTTCTGGGGAGACCGTCTAGAAATAGCGGCGGGTGCTGTATATTACACCATGTACAGTCTAGTTATTTCTGAAATATAATAATATATAAAATATTTTTAATAACTGTTAATATATAAATTGTGTAAAAAGTTTGTTTTGCTGTTGGTAGTACTCTACTACTGTAGCTAGACTACTGTACCTATTGAAAACAACAGGCTTAAGAAAGGACATACAGTATGCAAAACATCATTAGCCATGGACTGATGGGATAACGGTGTAACCTCCAAAAGTTAATACAGAATCCTTTTTATTCCCCTGTAGTCTCGGTATATAATTCTCCCCACAAAATAATTGATTGAGTGTTTTGATCATGTTTTGAAAAAGGGTAGTAGTTTTTCAAAAGTTATTTTTGTGCGCATGTCTTGCGCGAACATCTTACACTACACTAGCTACTGTATAGGCCTAGCTTAACGTTGTGGCATACAGTAGCTGAAATAATTGTCTTTCCTTTATGGCAGAATCCGTTAAAACAAATTGAGCAAGACATTGAATTTTAGCTGATAAAAGTTCTGGTTCTTTTATTTGTTTACCCTTTCACGCGATCAATCAAAGTGGGTGCATCACATCACAATATGAAAATATTATGCGCAATTCATGTTGGGATTTTTTGCAGACCACTAAAATTATTAGAATCTACTAGCCCCCTTCCCTACGTTTTTTAGATCTAATTTAAGATCACAAACTATATTTAATGTAAAAATAATACTATATGGTCCTATTGCGATAACTTTTTTCGTCTTTAAACGGTTAAAAATGTGAAAAATAAGTCTATTTTAATAATTATAGCGGCCCGCTATAAATCCCAAAATGCATTGCGCGCGGATTGATATTTTTGTTTTTCACCTGTAATTCGCCCACTTTTCGATCGATCGTGAGGCCAAAACAAATGGAAGACTCCTAACTTTTCAGCGAAAATACCGGGTTTTCCCCAATTTGTATCAACGGAGTCTGGCAAAAATAGAAAGACAATTAATGCAGCAACTATACAACGTCAGGCTAGGTATATAGCTAGCGTACGATGTTTGTACGTTACCGATGTTTACCAGCTAGGCCTACAGTAGACAGGCTAGGCCTAAGACCGTCCACGAGAGGTCGATCGCCGCGAGCTACTTACAGTAGGTAGTGCATTGTTTCTCACTTTTTATCATAATTTACCATAAAACGTATTTAAGACAAGGAATGACATGGTTTAATGTTTTTAAAGTGATATATGTATTATTTTCCAAAAAACGTCCAAAATTGCAGGGAAGGGGTCTTTAACTGTTTGAAATAGAAAAAAATTATCGCAATATATAGGTTTTTTGCATCATTATTTTTTACATTGATCGTTTTAATAAGATTTTGTTTATATTTTAAAAGAATCAAAATTACTTTATGTACTGTACAATACATTAAAAATGTTTACATTTGCTGTAGAAGAATTAATTTTGTGTAAACAGTACTTGTTAAAGTTAGACAATTCCTACTGTAGGGCAAGTCATGATGGATACTGTAGATGCTTGAATTACAATGAGGCCCACATACTGTACTGTAACCGCACCACACCTATAAAAATATTGATAATCCTAATGTTCTTTAATTAAGGGTATGTTCAGACTCACGGAGTTGCGGTGGAGTTATGTAAGCGGCGTACATATTTTTGTGTCTGAACCCTGCCGCGGATTAGCGTTAGGGAGCTGTTACTCCGCGCCAGTGGCGTTAATAACTCTAGCGGGAGAGGGTAGATTTCATAATGCTAATCCAGTGATGCATCAGTGATTTTAACCTTAACCAATGAAAATACACGACCACGATTAGCAGACAGCAACTACTGTACATACCCGTACCCTATGATACGACAGCGAAATAGCTATGTCAAATGTATTTTCAGGTTCAGATTTTAAAGAACAGTAAAGTTGGCGTCAGTGATATGATGTTCATAAATTAAATCAATTAATCAGATAATTGTCTGTGTAACAATTACGTTTTAAATTATTTTGAATTAAAATGCAATTCTACAAGTAGTAAGAAAAAATCAGTATATTTGAAGGTAAACATTATATAAATAAAAAAACAAAAAAACAATGTAATTGTCATGAATGTACTGTATACATATAGTTCTATCTGCTTTGACCTGATCAGAGTGTTTTAAACGCAAGGCATTGGAATGTTGGTTGTTGTGTCTGAACACCTTAGCTTTTAACGCCACGGATTACCGTACGCCTTGCGTAGCTAACTCCACCGTAACTCCGTGAGTCTGAACATACCCTATTAGTATTAATGATCTTTCTAAAGGTATTCCAGAGTTTAAAGGAATGCATTATTTAAAAGATACTCGGTTGCATGCACTACAGTAATGTATTTTAAAATAAACTTTACAGTATATAATTGTATTCTGTATGATTTTTTTATATAATGATTTACAAATTTAATAATAATATTGACAAGATCATATTTTTAAATTGATGATGTTACAAATTTAACATTTATTGTACAGTTGGACCTCAGACAACAAGCATTGTTCATTTGTTTTATATTGCTTTGTCTGAGCATTTAATACTTAAATTGTTCTATGAAATCTATCAGTAATTTTGTTATGCATACAAATTATCTCTGGCATCAATCTACATCTTTTTTATGCACTCATGACATGCAGTAATGTAGGACAAGGTTCATGGGGTCAAAGGGTCAAAACTTGATGTTATTCAGCTGACGCCATTTCTCCAAGGCATCCAATTAGAAGCTTTCATTGCTCTGCTTGCATTAGACTGTCTGATTGGCTATGAGCCATGTATCTACAAATAAGATTCTATGCAACATTTTATATTCATATTGTAATTATAATATTTTATAATATATTTTCATCAGTATGTTTTGACAGTTACAGTATATATTCCTTCAAATTAGTAATTTAAAAAAAAAATATTGAGTGTCAGTATTTTCAGGATTCACTTTTATTAATAGGGTTTTCTTTTATTTATTATTATTTACCATTAATTACTGTCAGTATGAATAATTTTTTTTAATAATATATTATTTTTTAACATTACAGTTTTATGCTTCCTGTACAACAATTATTTGATCATTTAAATTTAAAACAAGAGATATTTACTATAAAACAATATTATTATATTATGGCACTTGGTAATTAAACTGTATACAGTATTGTACATGATATTGTTCATTACAATGTACTGTATATACTGGAAATATTAAGGTAATTACTTTAAATGTTGTTAATGTTAGTCTGTAATCTAGTCAAGCATCGATGCGTTCATGTACACCTACAGTATTATGCTAGCTTCTTGACATAAATTATGCAGCAGCAGTAGTCAAATTCTATTTGTTAATTTTATTTTTCTTGCATGAAATGTATACAGTACAAGATGGCAATAAATAATTTACTGATGTTGTATTGAAGAATTTGGCATAAACAGTATTGCTGTTTCTATTTCCAATTTATTTACAAAACACATATAAAATACATATAATATTGGAAAATATATAAATTATGATTTATTGATTTAACAAAAAAAAATGTGTTGCTTTGATTTTGTAATGTAATTTGATGAAATATCAAATTACTAATACTATGCTTTACATAATGTTTAAATCTTCTCTACCACCACCTACTGAACTACAGTGCTACCAGGCAACAGTATTTCTACTGTTTTTTTTTTTAACCAGTGAGTTTTTTAAGAACCCCTATTTAAATTGAAAATCTACATTTTACATTGATTTCTTGATTTAAAAAAAAAATCATGTCAAGTTTGACATTATTGTTGGTTAAATATGAAGAAAGTCCGCGATATAAAAAATGTCCAATTACAATACAAGGTTAGTAATACTGTAAATATTTGGGGAGAAGAAAGATGAGGGGAGGCTGGCTGCGAGTTGGAAGAAAGATTAAGAATATTGTAAAGCGTGTGAAAGATACTGTTCAACTTGACAGTATCGGAGGACCACAATAATATTTCAGGTTTACCTGCCCCTTCTATGACGAACTGGGGATTGTGCTATGCGGAAAAAAGTAAACATGACCTTGATCCAATCGCACTTCCGCCTGCATTGTGGTTAATGTGTCATTCATAACGAATGCACATTTATACTGTAAACAACTGCCAAAACCGGTCTCGAAGAAAACCGTGTTTTTGTTTTTTTTTCAAAAGAAACAGGCCCTGTTATTTATTATGAGATCATTGATTTAAGTACTGTATGTTGCTCAGGTTATTACAGTACCAAGCTTACAATGTACAGTTCAGTAGACTACAGTACAGTACGTTATAATCTACAAAGCAAGCTCGTACTATACACTGTTAAAAATCTACAGTAGTGAACTTAAAAATTACTATAATAATATTATTTTTCACCAGGTGTGTCCACATAGTCTTCTGACCAGATGGATAGTCTGCAAGTGGTTGAGCAAGTGGAGATGCAGGTGGAAACCCTGGAATCGGAAGCTACCTCTCAAGATGTGACAGAGGAAGCTGTACAGGAACATCAGATAGTACAGATGACAGAAGGTGATATGCAAGTCACAGAGGTGCAAGAAGTACATCCAGGTGTAGAACAGGTTACAGTTCAACAGGTAACCATTGACTTTTAATTAGTAGTTAAACACTTCTGTTTTTACATTCATCCTCTAGGACAGGACCCTGCAATAAAATCTCCCCTGACTTGTTTTGAGCAGTTTTATTGCCACACTGATCAATTTAATTTTTCTTGTGTAATAATATCCAAGTAGCAATCGAGATTACTGTAGATGGTAGTGGTACTACAGGTAGCCTGTTCTTAGCATTAAGTTAATTACATTTTGTTGGAGAGCTGAGATCTGTTGATTGAATAGTGAGGCTGAGTTTTGATGACTTGTAAGACACTCCTTTTTTTATGATTCCTCTGACTAACTAAAAATTAAAGAAAAAAACAACTTGTTGAAGCTGGCGGTCAACAAAATCAAAACAACAACATATAACAGTGTCTATACAGTATATCACGATAACTTCGTAAGATCATGATAATTAACGTCTGAGAGCACGTTAACCAGAATTAACGTGATAAACAAGATCACGTTAACAACTTCCTGCAGGTTCAGAGAACATCATGATAAAGAAACTCACGATAATTTCTTCAATTCTTTAATACAATGGTGACTGTCCATGTACAGTAGCATAGGTATCACAAATCAAATAACTACTTCTAGTACAAAGCAGACAAGTATTATTTAAGACATTATCATTATTTGTTTACATACAGTACCTATTATAATGGTTTGAGTAGTGTTCCATAATTACAAACATTATAAAGAAGTCATTAACTGATGTAAATTGTAATTTTTAACACCATGGTGTCCATGTACAGTAGGTATCAGTTTTAATGAATTCATTTAAACAAAGCAGACAAGTTTTATTTGATAAAATGTAATCATTATTTGCTTACATATTCTACTAGTGGTTTTAGTATTGTTCATGTTACATAATTCATGTGTTTTCATTCATAATGGTATATTTATTAAAATCATCTTCACAGAAAAACTGAATTGTGACAATTTTTTACATTATTAAAAGGTATATTTAAAATGTGTAAAAAAGATAGCATAAAATAAAAAAAACAAGTTGAGAAACACACAATACATAAAAATTTAAAAAACAATAAAATGAAAAATATTTACAAAATATAACAAAGTTGTGTCCATGTAGCATAGGTATTTTTAAAGATTATTATATGTTTTATACAGTACTTTAATAGCCCACCATTTTTTAAAAGAAATTTTCATGAAAAACCTTTTTTATTTACCTTTGAAACTAAGGTTTACAGTAGGAGTAACTTAAAATTATATTACAAAACAAATTAAACTCTTTTCAAATGTGGGCCCTTGTACAGTATGTATGTCACACTTATTGGGTACTTCACAGACACACCCATAATATAGTTTAATACCATTTGTAGTCTCAAAATGAATGATATTCTGTAAAAATATTTATATTTAACCAGTTGACCTGATATGCAGTTTATCTCTTTTTATTCCCCAATAAATTATTTGACTGTGTCTTTGATAATAGAATTAAAATGTCTGTTTAAAACATTAATTTTTTCTATTTTTGTTTATAATTTATTTCGGTTTTGTTCCTTACATCACAGGAGTATGTTATTACAAATCATTAATTACTTATTTTAATTTTTTAAATATTTGTCATAAAGTCTTGATATGTGACATGCCTATTCATAAATAAACACAACTTCTTCTGGTCCTGTAGTACATCACAAATGTATTATTATTATCAAACAATTATTATGGATGACAAATTATTTGATGTTCATTTAATAAAGAGGCACTGTAAAATGCTGTTAGGGATGACAACAGTCCACAGGGTTTTTGCCAAAGTGGTCGTCGGCTCCATCCATCACTTTCATGATGCCGGCTACCACTATATTTACGCGTAGGTAGATCGTAGCCTATTGTTAATAACTTACTACGATGTATTGTTATTATTATTATCTACAGTACTGTACGCGTTGATCATAGGTTTTTTTATAGAGTATCATGTTTCATGTCATGTGACACAAAACCTAGGTACTGTAGAATCTTCATCTTGTTTCCTGCCATGTGACAAAATAAAATCTGGTCTATATCTGCAATAACATTCTGATAAATATTTAGAATGAAGTTTAACTTTTTTTTGTTTACGATCTTTTGTTGTCGGTATCGTTTCTGGATCAACTGGACGTTCGGTAATAGGTAAAAAAAACATGCATGAAGAAAACGATTAAGATTATAACACCGGGTTGTTTACAAACAGCATTTTTCCCGACCTTATTCTGAAATGCGTGGGGAAAAGGGGGGTTTGCCAACCACCACTCATGACATGTCAGTGAGAACCCGGAGTCCAGGGGTAAATTCAGAGGTAAAATGTCTCACGAAAAACCAGCTTGCTTGCCCCCAACAGATAATTATCTAAAGGCCTGGTTCTACTAAAACCAGCTTGCTTGCCCCCAACAGATAATTATCTAAAGGCCTGGTTCTACTAAAACAGTATTAGTACATTGATACTACAGTATGTTCTTGTAGAATTTACCTTCTGAACATTTTTTTTACCATTAAAAAGTACAATTTTTATAATGTAAACATTAACACTACTGCACCCACTTTTTTTATACAATGACCTAATTTTAATTATAAAACTCCCTTTCTACATAGGTTCAAATTCAAGGTGGCTTACAGCAGGTTCAACAACAGATTCCAATTCTACAACAAGTAGTAGTGACAAATCCACAGCAGATTGTGCAGGTCACATCCGACCATGCTCACATTGCTTCACCACATCAGGTACAAAAAACTGGGTTGTTTTTGCCATTGTTCCATAACAAAAGTATTACTTTGCTATAAATATAAATAATTGAAAGAATGTCTGATTCTTTTACAGTACAGTATTTATAGTTACATCAGAGTAGGGCAAACATTTGACCACTGAATTTAACTCCCTGACAGACACAAAGTTTCTTAAATTATTATGCCTGATTTGTTTATCAAAGAAACAACTTAAAAATCAACTTTCCCAACACCAGCCACTACAGTATGTCTTGTTTTCAGAAAGCATTTTCAATGAGTACCGTATATTTTGGTGTATAAGGTCGCGCCCAGCCTCAACAAGTTCTTTCTAACTTGTTATTAATGAGTTTCGCACCTGCAACATCGAGTGCATGGCCGTGTGTGTGCTAGCCTCGCTCGATCATTTCGAGAGGGCGCACGTTTTCACAGACAATCGTATTCGATTAGTATCTATGTATCCGAGAAGTGTATACGCTAGGTCCATGCTATAATCAACTGGAGAATATACTAGTCGAATACCGTACACCATGTGGTCGCCAAGAAGGGCTTGCGCTAGGGGTACGGCGATCGTGCGTATAACTATAAATAATACATTCCAATCGTAAACGTTTACAAATGAAATTTTATCGGAGCGCCTAAAACAGCTCTATAAGTATAATGAACAAATCTTTTCATCATATTTAGTATAACATCACGCAAAAATGCCTTGAAAACTAGGCAGAAGCAGGTTGCCGTTACGTAGTACACTGTAGCTAGCCTAGGCCTAGCCTACTCAGGCCTAGCCGCGCCAACCAACGAGGTGACGATTATGTACAATCTGTGTGGTGAGGCATTTATGTTCGCTGTATAAGACGCACCCTTAATTTAGAGGTCAAATTTGCGAGTCAAAAGTGCGACTTATACACCGAAATATACGGTACTTGAATGAATTTAGTACTTTTTGGCCAATTTTTAGAGTTTGGTTTCTAGAGAATTCACTACAGTACAGTAGATTAAAGATGTGTTGTCCACCAAACATAAATAAATAAAATCCATCTTTAAATGCATTATTTTGTATTTAATGTTATTTATTTCGGCAGAAAATTGTTTATATATAATTTATTGACTTTTTGATTTTGTTTTCTATAAATTTACATTTTTTCATACAACTGTATAGTGAAAGAAGCCAAATATAGTGTTATTCCGCATTTTTAAAACTTTTGTTTCATGTTTCTAATTGACTACTACTATGGATGCTTTTATTTAGTGGCAAATAACACATAGTATTTTATGTGATCATTCATATGAAGCATCCATGATAACAACCATCTGGTGATTTGGATGGCACCCCCAACCATGCCCCAACTAAATGCCAACCAATCCAACAATAAGAATTGGAAGATGTTAGCTAGAACAGGAAGCGTGAGTCACTCATGTCAGGTCGAAAGGAAAAGTTGAGTGCAGGTCTGTTGGGTCACATGTTTACCCCGACAGCGAATCCCTGACTAATGCCATTACAAGTTTCCTTCTACTCCTCACAGTGATGGTAACCTTTTGCCCATGGTACTGCTTAATTGATTTGCTGACATAAATGCTGTATTCTTCAGGATTGCCAACGTATTTTGATTAAATATTGCCCATATCTTAGCTTTTAATATGATCCATATGTAGACATTTCTAGGTCCTTACATTTTGTATTTTGTAGTTATTCATCTTCCATCATGAACCTGGTATGTATTTTTACAAGTGTTTAGTAGTTAGATGCAAACTTGCTCAACTACAGCGTTTTTTTTACTTGTTCAGATCACTTTTCTATATTTCGTGAATTTCATTATGTAGTATTATGTTTATCTTAATACATTTTTAGTTTGTTTGGACCTTCTTAGAATTTAATGTATTTCAATGTTTTCTTTTGTAGATTACAGTGCAAGCTGGCCCTCACCCAGTTGAGGCTTACAAAGTTCAGCAGGTCAGTGTAAACCAACAGACAGTCGATCACATTGTGAAGATCCCCACAACAGTTGCAGGGCTAGACCATCAAACAATGGAGAGGCTGGCTAAGCTGCGTGATGAGGACTTGATGATCAAAAGCCCAGGCACGCCAAAGTACTCGCCACAACGACCTGTTGAGTATTGCGTTGTATGTGGAGATAGAGCATCAGGTAAATATTGGAACACAAAATGGCGTCAAGCTTGGCATGTGCAATATTATTTTGACTATAATGTCATGTTACCCACGTACATTATGTGAAATTATTTTTTATGTGAAGATTTTTTTACTATCCATTCAGAAGGTGTACTTAAAATTGATTGATTTATTTATAACATTTTTATCATGCAAATGAAGTTTTCTATTGGTTGTAGTTTTTAATATGCAATTTCCAACAACTATTCATTTTTTTATACTCTTGCCCTAATAACGATTTACACTGGAGCTCCTGTTTAAAGTCACTATCCAAAAGAGAAGAGTGTGTGTGATGTGAACCCATGCCAAAAAAGCGACTATATTACAGGGCATTGGCATCAAATAGAACTACATTGTACTGTAAATTAAAATGCATAGATATTTTGTTTTTGCTAATACAGTACTTAGTGTAATAGTATTTTGAATTGAATAAATCATTGTTTCCCTTAAACCTAATAATATTCAATTAAATATTAAATCTTTTCATACTGTAGAATCTAAAATCTAACAACAGATGGCTATTGTTTCATGAACAAGAAAATCGGAACAGTATTTCCTTAAATAAAAATGAACATACATGACTCACTAAACATTGCATGACATCACTGATTGTATTTTGAAATGTACTTCCTACTTAATATCATTATGAACAGAGTTATTTGATGACAATTATAAAGAAATTTTCTACATTCCATCAAAAATTTGAGAACCCATTTCTGTGGAGTCATGCAGCAGAAATAAACCTTTTTTACCTTGATACAAATGGATTTCACAAAAAGATTGGTAACCTCAATTGATTGCAGTATCAAAACATTTTCAAAACTGGTTTCTGTACTAAGCAATTTTTAACTAATTATCAACTCATATAAATGTAAACCTCAATGAACTAATATAGGCCAACTTATAAAAAATAATACTGTATGGTGAACGTCCAGTCGATCCAGAAACGATGGCGACAAAAAATTATTGTTAAACATACCAAGTCAAACTTCATTCTAAATATAGTCGCTCACTCAACAGGACAGACATAGATTTTTGGTCATATTGCAAGAAACACAATACTCTGTTGACCACAACCTTTTATAACCAACTTAATTTGTCAGCGCGCATGTGTGGCTGGAGTGTGGCTGCTCGACTCTGATGATAAGAGCATGTACCTGGATTTTGTGTCCACGTCAATAAACTATTCCCACGTCGGGCCTGTTTTCTTTTAAACACATGTTGTAATAGTAATTCAATATAGGCCTATGTTAAATCTTAACATGGAATATAGCATTTTGCGTAACATAACAATTACATTGTTTAGAACAATGATCTACAAATAACTACACGTAGATACGAAGCAGTAATTTCCTTCTGTACTGTACATTGAGTTTGAATTTTTGTTAATACTAACACTTTCAATTATCCCTTTAACACAACAAATACAAAACACTAAAAAAACTCCATTCAAGAGCATCGATGCTATCAGAGTATTGCCCTCTGTGCTATGGGTTGCTAGCAAAGAACTGTTTTCAATTTTTGTAATGTCTATGCTTACATCACATGTTGATTATCATGCATTAAATTGGAAGTACTGTATAGGAGAACTGTTTTTTGTTGTTTGCTTTTTTAAAACTAAAATCACACAGAAAATGTAACTGAACACCAGAAGCAAAACAGGATATTGTATGCTTCCTGTATCTCTTGAAACTTACTGTAGATGTTTCCACTTTTACATGTGTTTTACCCAGTTACAATATACAGTAATTGACAGTATAAAACCTTTTATAGGACGTCACTATGGTGCAATTAGCTGCGAAGGATGCAAGGGCTTCTTCAAGAGATCAATCCGCAAGAGTCTTGGTTATACCTGCCGAAGCAACAAAGACTGCCCAATCAACAAACACCACAGAAACCGATGCCAATATTGTCGATTACAGAAATGCCTTACAATGGGTATGAAACCAGATTGTAAGTACCACTTGACATCGTTTTTCTTGTCTATGCTCTTGCCTTTTGTGCTTTGCTTCGTGGTTCATTTTTGACATACAGTACCATACTGCTACAAAACTATTTTCAAACTGTGTTTTAGTTTTTTTCTTTAAGCAATCTAAATTGGATGTCTTTCAATTAACAACTAGAAAGCCACTCCGAGAGTGCATACCTCCGCCTACTGTAAAATTCTCCTACATAAGATTTCTCCGGTTTAAAAAAAAAAATATATATATATTTGTGTGTGTCTTAATGCTGTTGGTGATTGAGGCTAATTTCACTACAAGCATGTGTATGCGAGTTTGGTGCAATGGTTATGTAAACAAGTCTTTCAATTATTACAATAGCTTCAGTTGACTAACAATAGAACAGTAACACGAAAATCAAAAAATGTGCACATTAAATCAAATTATGTTTTAAAATTACAAATCACAAATTATAACTCTTGCCTCTTGTACAAAAACGAAGTTTTTTGGACAAGTAGTTCTCGAGAAAATGCAATTTCAGTTTACTTGTTACTTTAAGACTGCTCGCCGGCTTTTGAAAAATTCTGTCCTATCTTTTAACACTAGCAATTCTGTAAAGTATACTCAAAAAGTGGTCCAGAATTGGGACCATGGTCCCAAAATTTAATGGAATGGTCCTTGACCACATATCTATCTATATTTATTTTGGTAAATATCTTGTAATTACTTTTTGAGTAATCCTGCTAACAAACAAACAAACACACGCTACCGATTACATACTGTACCTCCTTGACAGAGGTAAATAATCTTTTAAAGTTTTTGTCCGAATTCTTATATTCACACTAACTGTCAAATAGGCTTCATTCAAAGAAATTTTGGACCTCTGGTGGAAAATTTAGCAATAAACGTCTCCACTCGCTTTCTCACCAAATCGATATCCTCCTCTGTTGTTTTCACTCACGTTGGGACGACGGGAAAGCATTAACCAATCTTCTAGGGTTTTTCTAGGGTTACATTATTTCACCAAAGCAAGCTCTGGGAAAGATAGAATAAAGACCAATGATAATTCTTGTGATCCTAAAATGGATATAATACAATTATTCAAGACAATTGGTTAGGTTTCAAATGTCGGTCCCAACCATTTACTCAGAATAAAACTCCTGCCATACTCTTAAAAGGTATGACTATTATAAATATTCTATAATTTCAGAATGGTTGAAAACTTGTAAAGTACTGTATAACAAATTTAAGCTTAATTGGATAACTGACATGATTCTTAATTGAAGATTTTTTAAATATAGATTGGAAATTGCACTGACAATGTGAAATAAGCAAAAATGCGACCACATGTTTGGGCCCAATATTGTTTCCAACTAGATGATGCATAGTTTATGAAATAAATAGGATTTTAAAATGTCCCATCCGTAATGTCAAATATGGTTATTTCATATTCAATAACTTAAAAAATATCAGAAAAATAAAAAAAATGTTATTTATAAACTTCAACATGTCTACTTTGAGAAATGGCCAAGAGTTATATAAAAATCAGTAAATGAATTTTTTCGGACCAAATACCCCATTAATAAATTTGCAGTTGAAAAGTGGATGAATGACAAAAGAGAAATGAAAATATAAATCTGTGCGCAATGCATGTTTGGATTTATAGCGGGCCGCTTAAATTATTAGAATCGACTTATTTTTCACATTGTTAACCGTTTAAAAAAGAAAAAAGTTATCTCAATAGGACTATATGGTTATATTTTTACATTAAATGTAGTTGGAGACCTTATTTCTTTTATTATCGGAGCAAATAATGTTTCAATTGTAAATCTTCATTTTACAAAACTGACGTTTTCTGTTTTCACAATAGGTACAGTATAAAAACAAAATTGGTTAAAATAAAACAGAATATCAATAAAAACATTTAAACATACAAACAACATAGACAAATCTAAAAAATAAAGTCAAAAACATTCAGATTGTATAAAAATATAACGTTAAAAATGTATAGTATGTACACATAAGATTAACAAAACATTAAATGTATGACTTTAAAAAACTGTTCAATTGGTAACATATTGTAAGGTCTATGAGTTGGTCCCTCTAGCCTAGTCAAAGTAGGCCAGTGCTATTATTATTGATGAACTGATTTAACTAAAACCAAAGGAGGGTGTAAAACAGTGCTATAGCTATAAATTTATATTGTCACCAGTATTGCAATTTTACAAAATTCTAGAAAAGCACTATCATGTTTATTTCAACAAAGTTATATTGCAATTGAAATATAAATATTATAAAATTATGATTGTATCTGAAATAAAACAAAGCAAGTTACATTTTATTCTCTTGAAAATATTTTGAAATCGTATACTGTATGTACTGTTGGTTTTCTCTTTTGATTTCATTTAGTGTCTATCTTCCTCTATTCTAATTTAGTACTAGAAGATTCTATGTATTGTTAACATAAGGTACTTTAAGTCAAGTCGAGTATCATTTATTGTCATTTGTTTTAAGAAAGCGGAACACAATATCCAACGGGCACAACATAAACTCAAAACAAAAATTGTCTACATCATGTTTAGGCTATAATAATAGCTCCTGGAAAGAAACTATTTGTAAATCGTGCCTTATTGGCCTTAATAAAACGAAATCGCCGAAATATACATATAGGCATAACATTAAAATATTTGTTTTTGGGACCTACTGTATGTACTGTACATGTATGTTATATGCCAACTCATGCATTACAGACATGAGAGCAGATTTGTTAGGTGTCGCGCATACATGGCTATTTCTCATGCATCCATAAAAATATATGGATTATTAATACTAAATATTTCTCAGCCTCATCCAGGCCCTTTTCTTTTTTTGATGTAGTTTCCCGCTAAACCCTGAATTGTCCCGCCTTTCAAAATATTTAAATACCATAAAAAAAATGTCACCGAACCAAAGACTATAATAATATTCTTTGACTGAACTAAACTAACTCAGACGTTCAAAACCCCAAGTTAAACATTTCCGGAGGTTTACATATAGTCTGGGTTCCAGACGGAGTGTTGTCTTAATTATATAGTAAAAAGATTTTTTTTTGCACATATGGCGTTTCATATGTATACTACTTGAGCTTGGATACTCCGTCTTGGCACACACGTACAAGTCACATGGTTTGACACCAAGAATTCTTGGTGCATACGATAATCCAGTTGACTGGTTTCAGCCGCATGCGATTGGCTACTCACTCGTATACAGTAGAGTACAGTAGTTTTAATATTCATATTTCAGAATTTCAAAGATTCAACAATCGGATGAAATTTTAAATATAGGGGGGAGAAAGAATTTGTACTACTGTCACATTATGCGTGGCGGATGTCAGTAAATAATTGTCTAATTGTTAGTCAGATGGCATGCTTTAATTTATGTTTGAATGCCATTGTCAGTAATTACTTTGCTACATGGGGTTACCATCACATTGCTATGGGGTTACCATCACATTGCTAAAAAGCATCTTTCATTGATAGTAGAATATTGAACAAGAGAACTATGTTTTTTAAAAAGCAGTTGCTCCACAGCTAATGTAGTTATCACCAGCAAATGTATATTTTAAACCTGTCTAAATCATGTGCAAATGCATCTCTTTACTTTAGCTATTAGTCTATCCACCTCATAAGCGACCATACATCGTAAGCAACCACCCTTGTTAGTGACCACCTCTTTTAAGGGAACATCTCTCATAAACAAAACCTCTCGTAAATGACCACCATCTCTCTTACAGTAAGGGACCGCTTCTGATAATCGACAACCTCTCTTATGCGAAGTTGTCAACAACCTCTCTTACGCAAGGTGGTTGACAACCTCTTTTACGCGAGGTGGTCTTTTAAAAGAGATGGACGCCTAAAGAGAGGTGGTGTTCCTTTAAAAGAGATGGTATTATACTAGAGGTAGTGGTCGATTATAAAGCGGTCCCTTATGAGAGGAGGTGGTCACTCAGGAGAGGAGGTGGTCGCTTACAAGAGGTGGTGGTCCTTTAAAAGAGATAATTGCTTACGAGAGGTGGTTGCTTACAAAAGGTGGTTAATTATTAGAATTTGGCCCTTACAAGAGGGGTAGTCAATTATGAGAAGCAGTCCTCATTCTTATCAGAAGATGAGTTCACTTTACGAGAGGTGGTTGTTATAGAGGGGGTCGATTATTAAAAGCCATCCCTTACGAGAGGTAGTAGATTATGAGAAGCGGCCCCTTCTGAGAGGAGGTCGATACCGAGGGTGGTTGCTTACGATGTATGGCTATTAGTCAAGAGATGCATTTACATAAATTTAAACTTAGGTTTGTAAAATATATAATATTTTCTACATTTGCTGGCTTTTCTACATACTATAAATTAGCTGTTGACCGTTACCTTAGCTGGTGTTGATTTTTATTTACCACATAAGCTGTTGATGTTTCGACATTAGCTGGCATTTTTTATACATTAGCGGTTGTTTAAACAAGCTAAATATTCAGCCTGTTGAAATGATTTAATATTTCAAAACGAGGTTGTTAATATTTAATTTGCCTCTCTCACCAAAATGAAGTAAAACAATTTAAATAAAATTAATCAAGTTAACTTTACTGCAGAAACTGCAAGCTATGTTTTAAAATTGTACTGCTTTGGTGAATGGTGTCTTGTTCTATGATCTGCTATCATCTTCTCTGCCACCTTCCATCCTTCACGCACTACAGATTTTCCTTACTTTGTGCCATTCTCACACAGTGCAATCCAAATTACATCCATTTACTCCAGCTGTCCAGTGTGAGAGAACGCCTTTGAAGCAGAGGGAGAAGTCGCCTGGCAACTGTGCTGCTTCTACAGACAAGATCTACATTCGCAAGGATCTCAGAAGCCCGCTTGCAGCTACACCAACATTTGCACCCACTGTTGGTAAATACCTTCTTTTTGTTATTCAATATAGGCCATTTTGGTTAACTTTTTACATAAACTTATAATTGAAATGTCAGTAAAATTATTAACAATTTTGCAATTGTAACTAATACTTAGTATAAATTTGCTTGTTAACCTTTTCTTAAGCGCAATATATGATTTGTTGTGCTGCGAAAGATAATGCATATTTTGAGACAAAATATTAATGTATAAAATTGGGTGTAAAGTGTGTACCGATATATTCTTTTAACCAATTTATGATTTGTATTTTTTTTTTTAAAGACAAACCAGCAACATCAAGAACAGGGCTGTTTGATCAAGGCATCCTTATTAATGTACCAACAAGTACAACAACGCAGCTGAGCACCGAAACCACAACTACAGATCTCAGCACACTGGCTAGTGTGGTCACGTCACTTGCAAACATGAACAAGAAGGGAGAGTCAGGCTCAGCTATTGAAGGTCTAGAAGAAGAGATGCTTGTGATAGCTAACGGCGAAACTAGCGGAGATCTGCAAGCTGGAGGTGACAAGTCAAATATCAGCAAAGCTTTTGATACATTAGCAAAGGCATTGAATGCACAGTCTGAAAATGCTGAAGGCGGTGGCTCTTCAGAATCTGGGTATGTCATTGTTGCAATATGATAAACCCTTCACACTACAATTTTAAGTTTTTAACATTTTTGGTGTCCAGATTTATTACAAATTTTCATACACATTCGCAATTGTATTATCATTGTATGGTCGGGGGGCTATCAGATCATTATACATGTGAAATACCAGGGCAAGAACACATGCAGTAATAATTCAGAACAAAAAATAATACTGAAACAAATATTTTAATCAAGTCAATAAATTTGAATCAAAGACAATTATAGTTAAAATATCTCTATTAAACAGTTTGGTTCTCTGCCAGCAAACCTCTTGTAAGTTGTCATGTAAGTGGACTTCCATAACACACGGGTGACTGTCTGCTTCCCAGGGGTCTACTGTGTGTAAATAAATGTCAAGTAAATGATACATTTTGATATGGTAGTACATTCGTTTTGTGTTTAGACATTGTATTTTTGGCTGTTCGTTCAGTTCTGTCACATTCAATGCATACACAGTGCAACTAGTTTGTTTACTATTTTATATTTATTTAGGACCGGTGTTTCATTCAATGGTTCATTGAGTCAATCTGATGATCAACCGCTTGTGGATTTGGAAGGTGCTATATTGAATGAATCTCACATGCAGTTTAAATTGACTACACCATCACCCATGCCACAGTTCCTTAATGTTCACTACATTTGTGAATCAGCATCGAGATTGCTCTTTCTCTCTATGCACTGGGCCAGGAGCATTCAAGCTTTTCAAATTATGGGGTAAGTTGATTGTCAAATTTTGTTTGTATACAGTATTAAGCCTTATTCGCATTTGATTTTGTTCTGTCAAACTAACTGATGGGTTCAGTTGAGTCAGATATTCTGTTTGTTTCTACTTTAATTGATTGTCTCAGGTTTACCAAGTCAGTCGTTGTAACTGACTGTAAGTTACTGATTCTACTTAGAAATAAATAAAATTAACTCTTTAATTGTTATCCATATGCGATTTTCATTTGATTGCATTTTCTCAATTTGTATGGGTGGCGATAAACACATGATGACATATTTACAGAGCTCTGATCTTTTCCCTTGGCAGTTAACTGTTCATGCCTATGCCTATTGCTTGCTCCTAGCAAGATTGTACTAAAAGACATTCCGAATAAACATTAATATCATAATTAGAAATTAATTCTTTTGCTGTTAACTCAAGGAACTAAAATATAAATGCACATAAAGTAATGTTTTCAATTTAGGCATGGAAAATTAGCTATTTTTACATGAATTTTAAACGCATATTTTGCTTTGTGTCAACAGAAGTGACTGTCACACAGCAATGGTTCAAAAGTGTTGGAGTGAGCTGTTCACCCTTGGGCTTGGACAATGTTCACAATCAATGGCTCTCTCAACCATCCTCACAGCTATTGTGAATCACTTGCAGACCAGCCTACAGCAAGGTCAGTTTCTATACAGTAACAAATTTATTATATCAATAAATGTGGTGTAACCACTTCATACAATCACATCAGAAGCATCAAAACTTCATTTTTTATTGTGTGTTTCTCTTGTATGTGTGTTTTTCTTTCTGATTTTTATGCTTAAGTATTGGCCCCTCTCGTATTCTAATTGTTTTCAATGAAACTTTGCACCTTCGTTCATTAACTATTCTATTATTATGCAAAATATTTATTAAAAACAACCTATTGGAACACTTTCAATTTATGAATAAAACATGATAGGTTTTGTGAAAATTATACATAAATTTAATAATAATTTGTTAACCAACAGACAACATAAAATGTTAACATTTACGAATTTATTTGTCTCAAAATAGAAACACGCCAACTGATTTAACTATTGGCTTCTGATAAAAAAAAATCAGGCTTTAATTCTGTTTGACTGTCTACAAATCTACCCATGTGACTTATGTCTGACTTCGTTTGCATGTGCCACATTATGTTATGTATAAAGAATGTATTTGTGTATTTAATTAATTTTCTACAGTACCTTAAGTTTCTTGCCAGCTAGATGTATTTATATAGACATTTCACAAGAAAAACACAATTTTATATATTCAGATAAGCTTTCAGCAGATAGAGTGAAAGCAGTTATGGAGCACATTTGGAAGTTGCAGGAATTTGTTTCAACTTTGTCAAGGTTACAGGTTGATTCTAATGAATATGCATACCTGAAAGCTTTGGTATTATTTAGTTCAGGTGAGTTTTCTTTCTGAACAGTTTTTGATTAGTCTGACATAATGTGCCATCGCCAAGTATAAGTCGGATTTTACAAAACCAAGTTTTTTTTTAAATTATGAAACTAGAGATAATTACCTTTAATATGCCAAAAAAACATTATTTAGATACAATGACTTTTGCAAAGTTATTAAAAATCAAAGTTAAGGCACTTAACAAGCGTGTTTAGTGAAAACGATGACTTTTAATGCGCGTTATACACTGTCTTCTCAATATTTCCTTAGCAACAGGCATTATTGTTTATAGAATTACTTGAATTTCGATATAAATTGTTATAGTAGAATATAATGATATTTGTACTAGTGTTTTTAGTTGCCATCTAAAGTGTTAATGTTTAGTGTGCAAACATTGTTAAACACAATGTATAAATTAACTTTATTACTGCAGTTCTTAAAAACGTTGTAGTGTCTGACACTGTAGTTCTTGCAAAGCTTCATTACAGTATATTCAAGTAATTAAGAGTCTAGTCACATGTGAGAACATGTGATTTTGAGAAACTACATACCATCTTGTCCTGCAGGATGATTTACCTTACTTTTACTTTTTTAAGTTTAAACTTTGGACTTTAATTGAACATATTTGAGAATTATAAAATTATTTTGTTTCCATTTAGATCACCCTGGATTACCAAATCCAAAACAGATCAACTTGTTCCAGGAGCGAGTTCTAAAGGAATTTAGGGAGTATGAATATACTGCATACCCTAACAACCCAGACCGATTTGGCAAGCTGATAATGCGGTTACCGAGTCTTCGGTTACTTAGCCCCACTATCATGGAAGAGCTATTTTTTGCTGGTCTTATCGGAAACGTGCAAATAGACAGCATCATCCCATACATTTTGCGCATGGAAACGACAGACTACAATGCTCAAATAACACTTGCCGTTTCTACCTGAGTCGGCCTTCATGCATGTACTGGTTCCGCCGTTCCAACAGGAAGAAGTGTCTGTTTTGAAATATTTTTGTGAATTTAACCAAGAAATGCATTGTATCTATCATATTAGACACTCTCCTATCTGAACAGTCTGCCAGTACCTTTTAAGGCTAAATCTAAGTTTGGACAAACGTGTCAAGTCACTTGAACATTTAATGTCGTACAGACTTTGTAAAGAATTTTCAACCATAGCATCTTATTGTACAATAGTAATTTTTTGTCAGTGCTTGTTACCATAGGTTTACTGTATATTTTATCAAGGTGGTTAAACCACATTTAGTTTTGAATGTCTAGATAATTATCATGTTTTGCTTGGTGTATTTAATTAAATGACGTTTTTTTTTAGATGGATATTGAAAGGCATTTTGCAGTTAGGATATTTTGCATAATTTAGTATCTTTCTGTTACTCATTTTAATGATATCTGTTTGAAATGTTGACTACCACTTTATATGGAATTCCATAATCAGCTGCATATTGTATGATGGATTTTGATCATGACAATTCAATTTCTTTTTTTCATTCTAAAGTTACATTATTCCATTTGTTTTATAATTACGGTTAATAGTTAAGCTAAATTTCAGAGTAAATGTTCCACAAAATGGGTCATAGCATGTTGTGATTATAGTTATGCACAAAACTAGGATCTACTTGAAATGTTAAAAGTGTACTGTATATCAAGAATTTATCTATCCTTATCCTCAGAAACCGATTGAATAAACCCATCCATATTGTTTATGCTACTTACCTGATAAGTTCAGTAAAATACATGAAGTTAAAGTTCTATATGGAATTGTAACTAGTTCTGTTTTGTTATTGTTTTATTATATTGCTGTCTTTAAAACAATTCTTTTTTTTATGTTAAGGTGTAATTTGCTATCCATGCTGCTTGTATTTAAATAGTTTTACATAGTACATAAATGTGTTATGATGTTAAAAATGCTGTGGAATAATCTAATACTGTACCAAGAAGGGAATTGTAAGACTGTAGGCTGGTGTAAATAAAAATGGACACAACTGTGGTTAAGGGTCAACGCAATGACAAATAACGCTTAATGAAAAGTCTTAAATTTTTCATACCTATATTGAGGCTTTTCACATCTGTTTTAATGTGGGTTCAGTTGCAGATGTATTTTGAGCTTAAAACTGCGGGGTTGAACAGCTGAACATTCTCCGGAGAGCGAACTTTTTAGAATATTTAATATTATTATTTAAGGCTAGGCCTAAGCCTATCATAAATAATATTAATAAGCTAGCCTAACGACACAATAATAATGCTAGTTAGAAATTAAGTTAACAGATTACAGCTAGGCATAGGTCTAGTGCTCGTGTACAAATATACTCCTCATAGGCTAGGCTAGTTGGGCGTTCAGGCGCAAAGGCAAAAAGAGTGTCTGGCGCTGAAAGAACCACGCTGAAAGTAGGGGCATTACAACCAAACATTTTTGTATGTTTTTATCTGATTAGTCGGAAGCCATCTGGTTTCCAGGCTGTCAAGAATATTTGATACAGTTGCTAACTACCAACATTGAACAGGTTATCGGTATTGAAACAAAAGATTATTTATTTTCCTTATTTGGAATTGAGATTCAAGGTTCTGTGATACTATGTCACATGTGTAAAAAAGTTAAATATGACTGACACTGTATTTAAATTCCTTTAAATAATTTCAAAGATACACAGGGTCATCATATGTGAAATGAAATTGTACAAAATACAGTATGTTTGTGAACATTAATTTTTTTTTTTTACACTGATTAAATAACAATAGCAAATTAGAAACAAACATGTTATGTATAAACTTTCTTTTCACATGTTCTCTCTTTGCAAATACGAGCACCATCATTGCTTTTTAGATACTACTGTAAATACTAAATTATTGTTTTCTGTTTCCATGGTATTGTTGCGTTATTTTTATTTTTTAGTGCTTGAAATACTATTAATGCATGTCAAAATAATTTTAATTTATATAAAAACAGATACAATCATTTATGTGTTTCTTCAATCTTGCTTCATCAGTCATAATAAGGATTATCTTTACCTTCTTTGTGATTATGTTAATTAAGAAAATATTTATGTGTAATTATTTAAAATTATTAGTTTATTATATAGTCAGTTTTGCCTTTTCTCATATTTCTGGCTAATGTAGGTACTAGATGACAATTTGACACATGGCATTCACATTGAATCACAAAAATCAAACTATAGCTAGAGACTTGGGGCAAGTCCATTTCCAGCATACTGTATATTCATTTTTATGCTGGCTTTAGCAGTCTCATGTCCAAAATAGACACCACGTTAAAGTATAAAATGGTTTGATGAAACAACAATTTTAAAAACTCCAGTGCGAATGTGTCAACAATTCTTGACTTTAATGGTCACATTTGATTGGAAAACAGCAATACAAGGGAGTATAACTACAGTACATTCATTCTTAAAGAATGTCAATCTCATGTTGCAGCAACTGTTCCATGTAATATTACAAGTTCAGCAGGATCTGGCTGACACTCTCATATACCATACTAACATGGTTATGAGTAAACAAAACGTTGTAGAAAACTTGCTCTTTTAGAGAATTGAATATTTCAGACATTTAGGCATAACATTTAATTAGTGGATTGTGTCACTATATCTTTGTAATTGGTCCCCATATAGCTAACATGTCAAAAGAATGGGTATTTCATATTTTAAATATTGCTTCTGGTAATACCATGTTTTCTATAAAGAAAAAGAAATTTGTATAATTCATTACATTCAAAGTGAAATATATGAGTCTTGAGTTTGTAAATAATTTTGAATGAACTGGGGGTAAAGTAAGTAATAATTACAAAAATAAAATGGCATAATAACATTATTTATATTATCATTAGGTAACTTTATCTTTTTTTGTTTTGCATATGTTTTTCTTTGATACCATACACCAATTTAGTTGTATATGCTAATTAACAACATTATTATTACAGTAGTAAACCATTATTAATATCTTGTGGTCTTTCTCATAATTGATTTTACTATTGTATATATTATATATAACACCATTATATTGTTGATAGCACTGGGATTCTATGACATTTTTTAATGTATATTTGTCCACATTCATTTTGTTAGCTTAATAGCCACTGGTAACAATCTGATAAAGATACACGCCTATTCCCATATACTTATTGTTTGTAATCCAAATAATTCATGCAGGTAAAGCCAGTTTTCTGGGCGGATCCCAAGAGTTGGTTCATACACATTGATGAATATTCATATTTTCCATCTCTGCCAACCATTTCGTAGGAGTTTGTCATTTAAGTTAAACATACCATGTTAAAAATACGAGCAACCTTTCACAGATTGGGAAATAAGTTCAACAGACATGCTTTCGAAATGAAAGTTCCCACTCGGGCGCAACAACACAACGCAACGTAAGCGAGTTGACCAATAACAAGCAAAATTTAAAATAATCCACCGCTTGCGATTGGTAAATAACTTGCGTTACCCTTACAATTAATGTTTCCTTTTACGTAGCGCAAATAGTAGAAGTTTTTAATTTGTGAGACCAAATTTCGTCTAGTAGAAAACCGGCTTTAGACACTACACTTATGTGTGGAGGTCCCAAGCTTCAATGCAGTCATTTGGTTTTCAGTAGTAGACCGCTATTTATATTTAGTTTGTTGCATCTTATACTGTAAACCCGCTGTTCAATTATATTTAACGATATTTAATGTGAAAGGAATTTTGGTATCATCATTTTTATAGATTCTATAGTTGGTTTAAAATGTGGATCTTTTGTATATTATCTCTGTTATTGCAATACTGCTGTGCTAAAGGCTTCTCAATAAAAAACATCCAGTTATTATTAATTTTGAATATTTTCTTTTTTCATATACAGCTCCAATTGATATAATGTGGCTCATAATTATCTGGTGGCTTAATTATTTCTTGAATTTTAATTCACTATTTGCCTGAACGCGTGCTTCCGTATATACATATCATGGTTGAATTAATTCCTCCATGCCTATACCTTAGAGAAATAAGTTTTATTTATCCCTGCGTATACCAGGGAGTTGCGTATACTATAATATATTAATTTAATCTAAATTGTTTTTATACTGTTGAAATTCGATGTTCTAACTGATGTTAGAGGAATTCCACCTGGTTTTCCATTAGCTGGTTCAAGTTTGGTGAAGTTTGTGTTTTTGTGATTTTTAGTCGCATGCAAACGCGACTCTACATCACACTGTCAGTCGGTTGGTCGGTCGGTAAACACTAACTAAAATTTGAGCACGCGACTGCAGTGCAGCCATGTATATGGCCTTGTTAAGTATAAGCATTGCACTAACTTTAGGCCAAAGCTGTCACACTTGATTAGCACTGTGTTGGGATAACTTTTGCCTTTTCAAGTGTTTGCCTGGCCTAGCTTTCTCTTTTGTTCTTGTAAAGTCATGGTCAACTGACTCTTTTGTTCTAACTCCAAGTTCAATGCTATATTGTGCTGAATTAGCAAATCATGAGATCAGGGATACGTTATACGATTAGCAAAATTAAGAATATTGATAACAGCCAATTATAAGGAAACCTACAATGAGAAGATATGGCAGCTAGATCTCGGAATTTGCAGAAAACCACACCTCTCTTAAAGACCACCTCTTTTAAAGGACAACCAACTCTCATAAGGGACCGCTTTTCATAATCGACTACCTCTCATAAGCGACCACACCTCTCGTAAGTGACCCATCTTTTAAGGGACCACAACATCTCTCTCTCTCTTAAGGGACCACTTCTCATAATCGATTACATCCAGTAACGACCACCTCTCGTAAATGACCACCTCTATTGAACGACCACCATCTCTGTTAAGAGACTACTTCTCATAATCAAACACCTCCCGTAAGTGATCACCCCCCTCTCATAAGGGACCCCTTCTCTTACTCGATCAACTCTCGTAAGCGAACACCTTTCTTAACGGCCACACCTCTTGTAAGTGACCACCTCTTTTGAAGAACCACCAACTCTCGTAAGGGACCGCTTTCATAATAATCTTGGATTTGAACTTGCATTCTAAATTAAAAGATACATGTTGAGGATGACATATTCACTTTAAAAAGTTGGGAAAGGACATATAATAGCCATTATGAATACAGTTTATATAATGTTGGCACCCATTTTGAATTTTTGACGCCATCTTGGATTTGGAAAAAAGTAATTAAGCGTGAGAAAACTTTGACAGAAAAAAATCCTAGTTTTGTCCTGGTTTGGACCAGTAACATTTGACCTTATATTTTGAGTTTCTATTTAAATTTCTGTAATTCCGTACCAAATTATGTTTTAGTTTTTATCTATATATAAATTTACGTAAGGGCAAAATTCGGTAAATCGCGCCTTACTTCTAGAATTTTTACTCGATGGTATATAAAGTTGGTTCGTACTTTCGGTACTGATTTTAACCACCTGATGTAACCCTGTTTACTAATTAAATTAAGCTAGATAATTAGTTATTGACGATTAAAACGAATTTAGGTTCAACGATTTGCCCCAAATAGGGGTGTTTTCCGATCGTTGTATACACTGCTAATGGATGTCCGTCTTGAAAAATACCCGCAGACAATAATACGAGGATGCTTCGCATTTTCCTATCTCCTCCTACGATAATTGTTTTTAATGGCTGAAAACCGGTTGAACAGCTCGAGTATAGCATCATAATGTTGAAGACAGGCCGATTTTCTTTAAAAAATACTATTTTGATAGATTTAATATACGTTTATACAAATGTATTGATTTGCGATGAATGGAACATTCCAATCTCTGTTCCACAAGTGTCTATTCCCTCAGGCGTCGTAAAGGCAAGTTCAGGTACTGTATACTCATAACAGAAATTCGATCCATTTTTGTTTCAATCTGTGCTGCAGAGGTTGGATATAAATTTTTTTTTAAACGGATAATGAGCTAGCGTTTTCACTCGCCGTATATTATGTACACATCTTTATTATTGCAGTTAAACCACCCATATCATCACCCTTCCCTCACTGGCATGAGTAGCGTTGTACAACCAGTAGAGGATAGGCCTACGGTACATCACATGCCCTAAACGCAGAACAACTTTGGTGGGTAGGGGTGGGTAGGAACCAACTTAATATATGAATATGCTCTAAGAAACAATTGAAAACCATTAGGCCTACTAATTAAGTTGAGTTAGATAATTTAATATTTATTGACGATTAAATCGAATTTATGATTTTCCCCGAATAGAGGTGGTTTTCACAAATTGTTTTACATTATATAAACATATTTATACGTCGTAGTGATGTATCGTTACATGTACTGTACGATTTCAATCGACTATGACGGTGATAGTTTCAACAAAGTATTAAATCGCAATGTTTTACTGTGTTTAGTGGTATATTATTTGTAAAACATGAAAACAATTAATATTTCGTTAATAAATGGGTAAAGAATATATTTAAAAATTGTTCTTCTTTGCTCCCATCCTCTTCCCCATCCCTCAACCCAAATGTTACATACAAACCACAATTTAAGTTTGTTTAAATTTGACTTAAACAATTGGTCTCATTTTGTGACAAGTTTCTCTTTCGGAAGTAATTCCCAGGGTACTAATTTTACAGTACATAAATCAAAGTGTCTATTTATTCGTTCCTGTAAACGACATGTATTATTGTCCTGCGGTACGTATACATTTGAAATCGCCAGTTTTTTTAACGCTGAAATTATTATGTATTCGAGAACCATCTGTGGGCACGACCTAGATGGTACGCGAGCGAAGCGAGCGTACCATCTAGTATTATAAATTTTACATAACCATTTTATAAGCAATATATTTTTAAAACTTTGTTTAAAAGATATATGTCATTAAGTTATATTTTCACTATGGCTGCAGTCGCATGCTAAAGTTAGTGTTTACCGACCGACCGCGATCAACCGACCAACCAACCGACCGACATAGTGCGCGCTGTAGAGTCGCGTTGCATGCGACTAAACATATAACCAGCCACCGTAATAACATCTATATATAAATTTACGTAAGGGCAAAATTCGGTAAATCGCGCCTTACTTCTAGAATTTTTACTCGATGGTATATAAAGTTGGTTCGTACTTTCGGTACTGATTTTAACCACCTGATGTAACCCTGTTTACTAATTAAAATAAGCTAGATAATTAGTTATTGACGATTAAAACGAATTTAGGTTCAACGATTTGCCCCAAATAGGGGTGTTTTCCGATCGTTGTATACACTGCTAATGGATGTCCGTCTTGAAAAATACCCGCAGACAATAATACGAGGATGCTTCGCATTTTCCTATCTCCTCCTACGATAATTGTTTTTAATGGCTGAAAACCGGTTGAACAGCTCGAGTATAGCATCATAATGTTGAAGACAGGCCGATTTTCTTTAAAAAATACTATTTTGATAGATTTAATATACGTTTATACAAATGTATTGATTTGCGATGAATGGAACATTCCAATCTCTGTTCCACAAGTGTCTATTCCCTCAGGCGTCGTAAAGGCAAGTTCAGGTACTGTATACTCATAACAGAAATTCGATCCATTTTTGTTTCAATCTGTGCTGCAGAGGTTGGATATAAATTTTTTTTTAAACGGATAATGAGCTAGCGTTTTCACTCGCCGTATATTATGTACACATCTTTATTATTGCAGTTAAACCACCCATATCATCACCCTTCCCTCACTGGCATGAGTAGCGTTGTACAACCAGTAGAGGATAGGCCTACGGTACATCACATGCCCTAAACGCAGAACAACTTTGGTGGGTAGGGGTGGGTAGGAACCAACTTAATATATGAATTTGCTCTAAGAAACAATTGAAAACCATTAGGCCTACTAATTAAGTTGAGTTAGATAATTTAATATTTATTGACGATTAAATCGAATTTATGATTTTCCCCGAATAGAGGTGGTTTTCACAAATTGTTTTACATTATATAAACATATATACGTCGTAGTGATGTATCGTTACATGTACTGTACGATTTCAATCGACTATGACGGTGATAGTTTCAACAAAGTATTAAATCGCAATGTTTTACTGTGTTTAGTGGTATATTATTTGTAAAACATGAAAACAATTAATATTTCGTTAATAAATGGGTAAAGAATATATTTAAAAATTGTTCTTCTTTGCACCCATCCTCTTCCCCATCCCTCAACCCAAATGTTACATACAAACCACAATTTAAGTTTGTTTAAATTTGACTTAAACAATTGGTCTCATTTTGTGACAAGTTTCTCTTTCGGAAGTAATTCCCAGGGTACTAATTTTACAGTACATAAATCAAAGTGTCTATTTATTCGTTCCTGTAAACGACATGTATTATTGTCCTGCGGTACGTATACATTTGAAATCGCCAGTTTTTTTAACGCTGAAATTATTATGTATTCGAGAACCATCTGTGGGCACGACCTAGATGGTACCGTACGCGAGCGAAGCGAGCGTACCATCTAGTATTGTAAATTTTACATAACCATTTTATAAGCAATATATTTTTAAAACTTTGTTTAAAAGATATATGTCATTAAGTTATATTTTCACTATGGCTGCAGTCGCATGCTAAAGTTAGTGTTTACCGACCGACCGCGATCAACCGACCAACCAACCGACCGACATAGTGCGCGCTGTAGAGTCGCGTTGCATGCGACTAAACATATAACCAGCCACCGTAATAACAGCAACTAGCCTGGGTGCAGTACAAATTTTGCGGGAAAAAAGTATAGGAAAATTGTTTTCTTTTTTTTCTGATAGAGTATAGCATATAGAATGTCTGAAAAAAAATCCCCATCCCAGGGTCTTGGGGAAATTTTTTTACGGCACTTTCAAATTTTGGCCTATATAACACACACAAATGCCTATTAACACACTGCACAAATACCTATATATAGGGGATAGGGAAAACAAATTCACGTTTTTTTTACTTGGAGTTGTGTTATGATGATTAAAATTTGCTGAGGCTTACTTTAATAACTACTTCTCATAGTAGTTGATAAATCGAGTCGATAACAATGACATCATCATGCCAGAATCCAATATGGCGTCCAATTTGGCGGAAAAAAACAGGGTATTGCTAAACCCCTGCAAACCCTTGCAAACCTAAAAAAAAACATAGCAAACCCCACCGAACCAACATAAAAGTGATTGAATCATGTAGTGTACGATCCACTGGGTATATCCATGTAAAAAAAAAAATTTAATTTCTACTGTTAACTACTTATTTTTGGGGTAAAACATCATTTTTTGGTCAAAAATGATTGCTAAACCCTGCAAACTGCCAAAAAAACATAGCAAACCCCACCGAACCAACATAATAAAAGTGATTGAATTATGTAGTGTACGACCGGCCCACTGGGTATATCCATGTAAAAAAATATTGAATTTCTACTGTTAACTACTTATTTTTGGGGTAAAACATCATTTTTTGGTAAAAAATGATTGCTAATTTGTAACCAAAAAATGATGTTTTACCCCAAAAATAAGTAGTTAACAGTAGAAATTTTTTAATTTTTTTTACATGGACATACCTAGTGGGTCGTACACTCCATGATTCAATCACTTTTATGTTGGTTCGGTGGGGTTTTCGATGTTTTTTTTGGAGGTTTCCAGGGGTTTGAGGGGGTTTAGCAATACCCTGTTTTTCCCGCCAAATTGGACGCCATATTGGATTCTGGCATGATGATGTCATCGTATCGACTTGATTCATCAACTACTATGAGAAGTAGTTATTAAAGTAAGCCTCTACTAATTTTAATCATTAAAACACAACTGCAAGTAACAAAAACTGTTAATTGATTTTCCCTATCCCCTATAATATATAGGTATTTGTGTGTGTTAATAGGAATTTGTGTGTGTTATATAGGCCAAAATTTAAAAGTGCCATAAAAAATTTTCCCCAAGACCCTGGGATGGGGATTTTTTTCTGACATTCTATATGGTATACTCTATTAGAAAAACAAAAAAAAAATTTCCTATACTTTTTTCCCGCAAATGTGTATAATAATTTGTCCTGTACCCAGGCTAAACAGGTACTTTCTAACCATAAACATCAGAGTATCATCAGTGGCCTAACCATGGAGGTATCTAACCACACGATTTCTCAAAATTGTAAAACTGACACAAAACGGAAAAATCAACAACAAAAACCACCCCTAGAAATCAACGAATTTTTTGAATATTTATCTTCAAAACATATTTTAGAGCTGCAAATCGTAACATTTTTTAAATTCCTATGTAATTTATAAATTAATATAAATTAGTTTTAAGGTGTTTTTATATGATTAACTCCTTGACAATCCATTAACCTCAAAGGTGGTGGCACTTTTTTTTTAGCGCTAGATTCCAAATATACTAATAATATTAATAAGTAGCAAAAAAGTAGACCTAGCCTAGGCTAGGTCTATATAATTAAGAGATACAATTTAAAGAATTAAGAATTTCCGGTTCCCTCTCTAAATTCGTGTCTGGACTACGCGTGGGTTAATTATTATTTTGTATTGGTTTGTTGTATATGATTTTGTATACAGTATGTTTGTTGTCTAGGCCTAGCCTATTTAAGAACGCGCCGCGTGGACGAATGAATTGTGCCACCGTTGTTTTGTAATATAAAAGGTGTAGCTTAATTTACAAAAGTTTGTTGGTGGTTGTTTTGGCGGCGCTCTGCTGCTGCAGCGCTCTCTCTCTCTCTGCATGCTGTGTGTTGTTTTTTATTAACAAAAATACAACAATTAAACTAGACATGTAACTCGTCACTTTGACGAGTTTGGTTATCCGCCGCGCAAGTGGTGCAACATTAACATTAAGGGGATAGGTTGAGGACAAAAGGAAGTGTTCACGTTGGCATTATGACCTGAACTGAAGAATATGATATGTTGTTATTGCTGAATTTTATTATTTAAATTCATATATAGTATATACACAGTATAATCTGTATCCATATCACATACAGTGTAGAATAGGTGAAATTACGGGACCCGCTATTTATTGCAATTTTTAACATGTTGACGGTTTTAAAATGAAACGCGAAAGTAGCAATTCCGAAAGGAAATTATCTCAGCAACAACGTATTAGCGTGTAGAAGAAATTTGAATACGTGAAATATTGATGCGCGCTCTTTTAAATGTAATGAATTATGACGCAAAAGATGAAAATACGACCTTTTTTATTTAACTGGCCATATGATGACGTCACAACATCCGATTTGCAACATTTTTACATAATTTCGTATCTACAATCCAATAGCTTCCAGAAAAAATTTTAATCGTGATTATCACATTTTATTCTTACGAGCTATAACAGATTAAAATTTACTGTAAAGATGAAATTAATGCCACACGTGATTTAAATTTTTAGGCATGATGACGTTAAAAAAATTAAAATATTTTTAACTCATGCGAAAGATACTTGATTGACCTAGACAAAATCAAAATCGGGGTGAAAATGGAAAACGGATAAGTGGAGATGCGCTCTATTCAATGTGATGAGCTATGACAAAAAATACAAAAATCCTAAATTTTATATTCGCATGGCCATACGATGACGTCATAATGTCCGGTTAGCCATATTAATACCTGATCCGATATCTACAACTCATCTACTTCCAGAATATGCCATCCACAAAAAGTTGACCGTCTAGTTTAGAAATTACGACTGTTTAAAAAAAGGCATATTTTAAACGAATTTTTTAACCTTTTCATAAAAAACGCGCGCAAATTGTCCAATTCGACGTGCTCGTATGACGTATCTTTAAGTCGAAATTGTTTAAAATTTGGTAAAATTACTAGAAAAGGCTGGAAAAATATAAATCACGCGAAAAAAGTACGTTTTCAATACTACGTGCGCACCGCACACGTAAAAATGTGCGCACGCGTGGGAATTTTTGACATGCTTAAAACGACATGAAACGCGTAGAAAGTTGATTATAAATTAATTTTGCGCATTTTGAAATTTTAAATGCGCGTGCGCGCGTAACTTTGTGTAAAACACGCAATTTTTTTTCAACAGAAAGTTAGCGCATGATATAAATTAAACTTTTGCAAAGTTTCAAGTTGAAATGTTATTTGGTTGTCGAGCTATGTTAAATACGACAAAATCGTTAAATCGCGCGTAAGTCACGTTGCGCAATTGTAAACGTCATGAAAAGCTTCGCTTGACGACGTTACGTAAATGTCAATATGTTAAGATAGTTACCGAAATGTTATGTTTGCGAGTTTTAGAGAAAAGCGTTACACAAAAATCATACAGAATGATTTCGTACAATCACAAGAGGTTATCCTGCAACTTCGTTGCGGATAACCAATGAACCGCGCTGTACGTTGTTTTTGGTTGTTGGTACTGTTTGTTTAATGTGCGGAGATCCGTTAATACATATAGACCTAGGCTAGGTCTACTACCTACTTTTATAATTAGGCTAGTCAGCTAGGTTCTTCGATATTATTTGCAAAAAACAAGGTAAGATCCCAAGGTAAACTTACTTGTCTATAGGCCTAGGCTAGTAGTAAGTAATATGCGTTAGCCTATAGCCTCCTAGCTAGCTAGTAGGCTAGCTAGGCTATTATAGGTCCTCAGTCCCTAGCTAGCTATAGACCTAGGCCGGATGTTGCCCGGCCCATCGCAAAGGGTGTTAGATGAAATCAGTCGCGCTTGAAATCGGTCGCGCATTAAATCGGTCGCGATAAAATCAACATCCGGCATTTTGTATGGACCGCCGCTAGATACGCTTTTATCATATTAATATGTCCGTTTGATATCGGTGGCGTTTTATTTTGGTCGCGCTAATTTGAATAAAGAATTTCTAATTAAATACTATTAACATTTTTTTTTACCTCGATCGTTACAGTAAATATAAATATTTATCTCATTATTTATAAATAATTCGCAATAAAATCAACATCCGGCATTTTGTATGGACCGCCGCTAGATACGCTTTATCATATTAATATGTCCGTTTGATATCGGTTGCGTTTTATTTTGGTCGCGCTAATTTGAATAAAGAATTTCTAATTAAATACTAGTATTAACATTTTTTTTTACCTCGATCGTTACAGTAAATATAAATATTTATCTCATTATTTATAAATAATTTGTGTTTTCATTTCATCTTACAGGTGTCAATGAATAATTGTAATGTGTTTGTTTTGAAAATCGTTTTAAAAATGTTTTATTGAATATTATTATTGTTTAAGTTTTTGAAAAGATTAGCATTTTGAAAATGTTGAAATAATAAAATAATAATAATAAACTTGTTCTTCCCCCTGCAAATGTATACAGTACCAGCTCAATGAGGTTTATGCAATAAAGGAAGATGATGCATAACGATGATTTTTACGTTCGATATCTGCCACTCTAACGTGAGCATGGTTTTAGGATAATAATAAAATATATAGATAATATGCCGTTATAAATCAATCTACCGGGCCTATACAGTAGGACTATGATGTACAATGATAGATGTGAGAATAATAATGGATGGATAATAAAGGTGGACACGATTCTCAAAGAGGTAATCTTGCACTGATTTTTAAACATTTAGATTTACGAACGGCGTATGGATGTGAGACACTGAGTTGTACCTAATTATTTACATTTAATGATTATTATAAATGAAGAAATAAAAGATATTCAAATTAAAACTATAGTATCGCCGACGTATATACATAAGTAAGTTATATACCTCTTTTCACAAAAACACATGCAGGAGACCTATCATAGATGTTTCAAACGTATGGTTATTAGTAATAGGCCTATACGTCATCTTAAATGGCCATGGACAACGATCGTATGTGTTTTGTCAATGATTTGACACACTAGTGCATGTTTTTTTTAAAAGGGGAATCCCTGTCAGCAAAATAACGTACAGTTAACGGCTGCCAGATCATAGAAGGCGCATCTCAGATATGTCTTATTTCGGGGTTTATTTCATTAACTCGCCTTTTAACGATCCCCATAATAATCATTTTTACTAGAAACTATTTTAAACATTAGAAATAAAAATATACACATGATTTGCCTCAACAATAATCATTATACTTAATATTATCCTACATAACGTACGGACATGAAATAAAATAGAAATAAAAATAAGGTGATCGAATAGTAAGTTGTTAACAACATGGATATTATATATCTGACACAGTATACATAAGTATAAAAATGGATACGCTGGCTTTACGGGCTATACATTGGAACAATTATTGTTTTTAAATAAATAATGTTCTCTATTACATAATTGTTTGCATAATAATAGACACAGACATATATTCTCTATATAATATATTAATTACAGTACATAATAAAATAGAGGTAAATTATTGCCTAATATAATATTTTAAACGTGTTTAGAAATGGCCATTTTGAAAAGACACAGTCCTTCTCCGAGACATGTGAAGTAAAAAAAAAAGTAATGAACGGATAACAAATATTTATTAACCAAATAAAAAGTATCCACATAAATAATCTTGTTTAAAAAAAATTATCAATTAAATCTATTAGTAGGACGGCCAATGTGAGCTTTTTCATCATGGGGGGCATTTTCTGTTAACAGCAGGCAACCATGTGGAATATATCCCTTATGGGATGACAAAAAAGATAGGGGTGGATGCCGCTCTCAAATTTCAGGTCAAAGGTCATTTTCAAGGTTATAAGGTCAAATATGGTAAAATAGAGGTTTAAGCTGTTTTCAACAACATATAAAAGCTAATTATTGGATCATTATTGACATATTGCTGCAGATGGTGAAGTTCATCAATTTTTCAACTTACAAGTTTAAAGGTCATTTTCAAGGTCATAAGGTCAAATAGAGCACATACCTGTTAATTATCGGTATTAATAATTGAAATAAATATAATTTTCATGATAGCTGGGCTGATGGTTATAGTGTGGTGTCAAAAAGACCAGAATTGTACTGGGAAGATTTTAAACTTTTTGAGTCACTCCTGGTAGGTGTTCAAGGAATGGAGAGGATGAGTCCTAGAGTATCAAAATAACCAAAATTGGAGGCCTACTGGAATGTCTTAAATTTCATTTAAAAACGGTCACAGAGGATTTGTGGGTTGGACGTAATGGGCGGCATGGGCACATGCCAATATTCAAAATTTTTCTGGGATGGAAGGAGGTAATGCTCTGAGGTGGGTATTTCTTCAAGCACTGATATATAATGCCTACTGGCCATCTGGGTAACGGCAAACGATTGAATCACAACCACATGCATGCTTTCACATGTAACAAGTTCCAAACTGACAACTGGGTTAGGGGCATCCAAATGACCCGATTCATTTAGGCCACATACTGATCTCTGCCTGATAGTTGGCTCGTATGTTTAGGTTCTATGATGTCTGTATTCACCATAGGTGAGTTTTTTTAATTTTAAGTGTTTCCCGAAGTAGAAATACAGGTACTTAAATATTTATTGAGTGAAGTAAAATACTTAATATTTAAGGGAAATATATATCACTAGTGTTAATGGTATATGGTCACTGAGTCTAGATGGAGGAGCACCAAAGAGTAGTCTGTTATTATACAGTTATCTGCTCAAGAGTACCATATATTTGGCAATATTAAACTTTAGTGTACACTGTACGTGGAAAGTCTTAATCTTAATCAATTCCATTTACAAGGAGTGGATGCGTTACAAATGATTTCCAGTATGACCTCTTCCCATAACCAGCAAATAATGACGTGCTGCAACCTGTAATGGCATGGAAGCTGGTTAGATTATTCTTAATAGGTTTTCAACTACTTTATTGTTCACTATACCAGACATCGTCCATACTTTTGAAGGCTACTGTTACAAAGTGCATATCATTATTAACATCAACTTTCATGTATAATTGCAAGCTCTTTGTTATTGACATAAAGAATGTCTAAAAACTGTGTGATATTTGTTCTCCTCCAAACCGATGAGTGGGGCCCAAAACACATACGGAAGTACAGATTAGTACATTGGGACTATCCTTTCAATCGTGTCACTGCTTTTATCCACCCCTTTGCCAATGTAATGATCAAATACAACAAAATGACGAAATATCTAGGTAACTTGCATAAATACTTGCATAGTCACCAAATGTTTACAGCCATGTTTACTGCATCCTATAGTGCATGGCCATCATGTTTTTACTGTAAGTTTTCTTCTGGAACATCTGTGGGTATTTCAACGCCATCCATCAAGATATGTGAAGTCATATTTGGTTAAAGATATTAAAATTGGGCTATGATCACACTCCAATGGTTGATCAGCAGATTTTCTGTCAGTTTTTATATACTTTATCGAAACAGTTGCCTTATAGAAATCCGCAAAGGTTTAGAGCGATGCTTTCTCAGTGGCTCATGAAGTTCTAAGTTCTACTGTTTTTTTTCTTTCAATAAGTTGTTACTTTAAATATAAGATCTTCCTTATCATCTGTCAGTTCGAAAGAATATTGTGTATTATGTGTGATTCGTAATCAGTCTGACCATGTCATGCAGAACCTATCAATGAATTACAGCGTTTCTTGTTATACCAATGATTCTATTTTGAATTGATCAATCATCCACTCAGTGTTTAGAATATTGGTTCTGATAGTTTAGATAGGTAAATTTGTTTACCCTTTTAACCTCATTTCTACAACGAATCCAATCGGTTTTTAAATGTGTTGGTGGTTTTAGAAATGACGACGACTTTGGTTGGCAAACTATTAAAATATATAATTACTAATTGTGAAAAAGTGGATCTCCTATCAGTCCTTTGTGAAATTTAGGTTTAAAAAGTCTAAGCTGATGTCCTCGTGTATTTCTGCTTAGATTGCATCTTATTTGAAGGAAGTCTTCCTTGGCTACACCCTCGAAATCTTTTGAAAATTTTCAATCAAGTCACCATGAATTCGTCTGTCATACAGGGTTGTTAGGCCAAGAAACTTTAAACGATCTTCATATGAATAAGAATGGATAGCTGGAATTTGATTTGTCGCATGACGTTGTCCTCTTCAAGTGCGTTTACTTTTTGGGAGAAATGGATTTCATACCTGGACACAGTACGTAACGTAATGTTTGTAAATAACGTTAAAACCGTCTTTATCCATGTGTATAAAGGACTTCTTAATTACTTAAAGAGTTTTATATTTGTTATCACCGTCAGCCATGATAGCATAGATGCGAAGGCCTCAAGAAGAAGTCCCCAATTACCACTCCTTCCAACCTTGATAAAGTCCAATAGTTAGAGTTTTTGAAAACAAAGACTCGATACCCAGGTTTCTCTTTCGAGATTTCTTGAAACAACAAACTTCAATAAAAACTTGTATCATTGAAATAATGAAAAAAATGTTTAAATAATTACATTATAGGGGGTCTCTGACCCAAACAAAAACATCTCGACATTAGGTCATATAGGGGGGTCTCTGTTTTCGAAATTTTTCTAAAAACAAATTTCTAAATATTATTACATTATTATAGGTAATATTAATAATTTTTCTAAAAACAAATTTCTAAATATTACTGTATTACATTATTATAAGTAATATTAATATTATAGTAAAAGACCAATCTTTTGGCACATATGGCGTTTCATACATATAACACTTGACCTATTTTTTCCCGACAAAAATCAAAACGATGACTGGTGGACAACATGAAAAAGACAAATTTACAACAGACTGGGAAAAGCCTATTAAAAAACTGTGTGTACTTTACAGAAATATGTGAAAACAACATTTTGAGAAAATGACACTTATATATTTAATTTCCTATGTTTTTATGTGTAAAATTAAATGTTTATCTCATAATTACTATGATATGAAGCATCAGTTGATCTTCAGATTTATACCTTTTTGGATAGATCTGATGATGTAGACGATTTTCCGTGAATAAAAAAAAATCCTATATTTTGACCTTGTTTGACCTCTTGACCACATAAACTGACCTTAAAACCCAAAACTGAAGATGACATCCACCCCTATCGTTTTTGTCACCCCACAAAGGATACATTCAACATGGTTGCCTGCTATTAACAAAAAATGCCCCCCAAACTTTTTATAGAGGACTTTTGTGTATTTTGGCCTCTCTACTATATAAAATATATGTAATATATTATAAACGAAGAAAATGTAATCCTGCTAACATGCATCTCGCTCCATACAAAATAGCGCGACCGATTTCAAACGTGACCAATATCATCAAATGTATAGCTCTAGCTAGTTGATTTTATCGCGACCGATTTCAAACGAGACCGATTTCAGACGTAACCGATTTCATCGGAAATCTGGCAAAGTTGCCCCATACAAAGTTGCCTCTTAAAAAGTCACCCCATCGCAAAGTCGCGCTAAAACACAGTCGTACGCTCCCATACGAGGAAGCCCTCGACTAATCACTTTGCCACACTAACGCGTGAGGTGGTTTCCCGAATAATCGCAAAAAAAAACGGTACTGGGTATGACCAACTAGCGTTCTTGTCACCAACTAGTCATCCATTCATAGAAGTACTGATGTAGTAGCCTACAGTATCTGTACGGTGACCATAGTGGACCCGAGAAACTTAAACTACGACTTTTAGATGATAGAAAGTTGAGAACATTTGTTACGAGTAGTTGTACGATATGAGAATGTTTATGAAAATATGTTAAAGATGTAAAACATATATAGGCATATAAACAGTAATGTTTGTTAGTATTAGCAATTTTATGTTAATTAAGATACTGTAATATAAGGAAGAAAAGCAAAGAGATTATGGACCGGCTGTACCTGAATATACAACACACGTATTGTAAGGTTAAAATACTAGAAATTTAGGCGATCTTGTCAAAGGTCAAACGCCTTCAGCCTGCCACCACGTTTCGATATTCAATATTGAACTTGACCTGACATGGTTCCACAATATCTTTATATGAAAAATTTTAGAGTGGATAGAAAACTATTAAAAATGGATTGTTAAACTGTTTGTAGTACCGTATACGTTGTTCGTTTTAATGTTAAACTAGGCCTATGTTTAAATTGTAAAAGTATTTTATTTCAAGATGAAGGAGATTGACGGTTTATGTTGCGTACTTGTTTCTGTGACTGTATACAGGACGTTAATATTAACATTATTATATAGGATTTACGTAATATGATTATATTTTATCATTTATATGAATGATAATTTTAAAGAAGAAATGATTTAGTTCTAAATATAATATTAATTAGTCTTACCTTGTTTATATTAGCCATTTGGTTTGGATATTATTGAAATAATGATATGTTGGAGCTGTTTTAACATTTAAGATGTTCTTACCGACCTTTCCTTTGTGAGAATGTTATATTTGAAAGTAACAAGTTCGAAGGTTTGCTACAGTATGTGTGTGCGTTAGAACGTGGTATTGAAATTTATGCAGTGTTTAATTACGCGTAAAAGTCTGTATAGATTATTATATGGTAGGGGATTATAAACGGTTTTTGGTTTTAAATTATATAGTGGAGTAATTTATTTAGATATATTTGAGTTTATATACTTGGTTATGGTTTGAGAAAAAATGTTGAATAGGGTTTATGGGTAAAAACATAAATAAACAAATATCGTTTTAGTTGGATTATTTGTAGGGTGGTTTATAGGGAAGGTTTTATAGATATTATATATTGTTTTTGATTAGGTTATGTAAAGGGGTAGGTTTAGGAATATAATAGGAAAAATAATTCAGGGTCGTTTAATTTATAAAGTTGAAATCGGATGTTTGGTTTAGTTTTAGTAATAACCTTTTGGGTCAAAAATTTGCAGTAGGTTACAGTTTATTAATATTATATAGGAATGGTTGCAAAATTTAGAATTAATTAACGTATAGTGATCAGAAAAATAAATTGATGTCATTTGGGTGGGTGTTTATAAAATATTTAATCTGGTATAAAAACATTTTATAAGTCATAAAACTCAAAATGAATAAATAAATATAGAGGTAAATATTATGGTACAGTATGAATAACTATTTATTTGACAATATAAAACTTAAAAGTGTTTATATGAATATAAAAAATACAACAATTTAGTATTAAAGTATTATATGATATTAAAATAATATTAAATTATACTAACAACGTATCATTTTTATACTTATCAGCTAATTATCTTTCTTGATTACATATATTCGATCAAGTAAATATTATTTCTATTTGTATTCAATAAAAACGTGTACATGCATTTATAGTTGTCAAATAGACAACGCAATGACGTACTGTATGATCGTTTTCCATTAATTTTTTTATTAAATAATTCAGTGAAATGATCACACGTTGGTTTAAGGCACTTACATTTTATAATAACTTATTCAAAAAGAAGAATGCAGCAATCAATACAGTAGCCATGGGCCTACTTAATATTATAATAATATAAGTCTTCATCACACAGGACTAAGCAGCCACTGATAGGTCAGTAGGTTTTCATTATAGTATCGATAATTATGATTGGTATCTAAAATTGTAATAAAACTGGGTTTAAATGTATTATAAAAATACTGTATACCTTAAATAGCATTAAACATGGGTACGGGCCAGCCCGTGATGGGTACGAGCCTGCCCATGATGGGTACGGGTGAGCCAAAATTTTGGGTACGAGTTGACATGAGTACGGGTTGACCTGTATCCAATACAGATAAGGTCAACCTGGACGATCAGGACCACAGGCGATCTGGCTCATTGTAAGACGATTGGGTCCGAAGTGTGAGACTATCGGGCCCAACAAGGTTTTAAGACGACAGGACCAAAGACGATCAGGTCCAGATGATCGGACTTAACAAATAAGACAATCAAGCACATTTTATTTTGTACTGTACCGTACATTATACATTTCATGATCGCTTTTATTCGGTATGCCTACTGTAGATTATTTTGTTAGATACATAAACACATACACACTAGAATGGCACTCTGAGTGCGTATACCTCCACCTACTGTAACATTTGTACAAACATTTCTTTGATCAATTAATTCCAATTTCAGTTTACTTGTTACTTTAAGACTGCTAGCCGGCTTTTGAAAATGTCTCCTATCTTTTAACATAAGAAGGTCTGAAAATAATAATAAAAGTGGTCCAGAATTGGGATCCTGGCTGGGTTGCCTCCAAAATCTAATGGAGTGGTCCTTGACCACATATCAGCTATCTGTATTTTCACTTTGGTAAAGATCTTGCAATACATTTTTGAGTAATCCTCCCGGTAATCCTGCTAACAAACACACAATCTGACACACACGATCGACTCTATGCATATACCTCCTTGGCGGAGGTAAATGAACTTTATTACTGACAGTTGCTTCTCAACGTTTGTATTAATTATTATTTTAAAAAAATATTTAGAAATTGTTCTTCTTTGCATCTGTCTCATTTCCTCATACCTAATGTTACATACAAAACACAAATTGTGTTTGTTTAAATTTGACTACAAAATTTTGACTCATTTTGTTTCTCTTTTGGAAGTAGTTCCCTGGGTGCTAATTTTGGTTTACTACATAAATCATTGTGTCTATTTGTTCCTGTGAATGGCAGGTATTATAGTCCTGTTGTACCCAAAAGTATTGCATAATTTGAAAATCACCAGTTTTTTTACGATGAAATTACTGTGTATTCGAGAACCATTTAGGAATTAAAAAAATTGTAAAGCTGTTTCAAAATGTGCCACGCCCATCTAATCTAATAAAGTTCATTATGTTTTGTGAATTTCCTTTATTAATAATTTAATAATAAACTAAGCGACTTCAATTTCAATGTTATGGAAGTTACCATCTCCAGCAAGCAGCGACCATGTGTCAGTTATTCCGTATGGCCAGGATTTGATGTGATTAGCTTTTCACAGTGCCCAATAAGAAATTTAATTTTTAGATTTTAATGAAATCATGTTATTGCATATAACGCATACACGCGCTCAAAATTGTTACAATTAACTTGTTTAGAAATTAAAGTATGTTTCATTCAGGCAATTCTAAGTGGTGAAAAAATGGTTAAAATTGCTTAATTTTAAAATTAAATATAGATCGTCCGAATGTTTGGTGACCCCTATTTTTCATTTTATTTGTTTTTAAGTGTTTGTATCATACTGTATGTATGATTTATTATGAAATTAAGAGAACAAAAGTTGATTACATCATCATTAATTGCATAATAAATTTTTTTTTTTAATATTTCGACAATCAAACAAACTATGACATTTTTTGGACCGAAATAACAAACTTAACCTTAACATTCTTCTATATATAAATTTACGTAAGGGCAAAATTCGGTAAATCGCGCCTTACTTTTAGAATTTTTACTCGATGGTATATAAAGTTGGTTCGTACTTTCGGTACTGATTTTAACCACCTGATGTATTGTAACCCTGTTTACTAATTAAATTAAGTTAGATAATTAATTATTGACGATTAAAACGAATTTAGGTTCAACGATTTGCCCCAAATAGGGATGTTTTCCGATCGTGGTATACACTGTCTAATGGATGTCCATATTGAAAAATACCCGCCACAAAAATGCGAGGAGGCTTCGCATTTTCCTATCTCCTCCTACGATAATTGTTTTTAATAGCTGAAAACCGGTTGAACAGCTCGAGTACAGTATCATAATGTTGAAGACAGGCCGATTTTCTTTAAAAAATACTATTTTGATAGATTTAAATATACGTTTATACAAATGTATTGATTTGCGATGAATGGAACATTCCAATCTCTGTGTCGTTCCACAAGTGTCTATATATGAGGGAATATATTCCCTCAGGCGTTGTAAAGGAAAGTACTGTATACTCATAACAGAACTTCGATCCATTTTTTTTCAATCTGTGCTGCAGAGGTTGGATATAATTTTTTTTAAACGGATAATGAGCTAGTGCTAGCGTTTTCAGTCGCCGTATATTATGTACAAATCTTTATTATTGCAGTTAAAAACCCACATCATCACCCTTCCCTCACTGGCATGAGTAGCGTTGTAAAGCCATAGTAGAGCCTGATAGGCCTACGGTGCATCATATGCCCTAAACGCAAAACAACTTTGGTGGGTAGGGTAGGAACCAACTTAAGTATGAATTGGCTCTAAGAAACAATTGAAAACCATTAGGCCTACTAATTAAGTTGAGTTAGATAATTTAATATTTATTGACGATTAAATCAAATTTATGATTTTCCCCGAATAGAGGTGGTTTTCACAAATTGTTTTACATTATATAAACATACACGTCGTAGTGATGTATCGTTACATGTACTGCTATTTCAATCTACTAGGACGGTGATACTGATAGTTTCAACAAAGTATTACCGTACATCGCAATGTTTTACTGTGTTTAGTAGTATATTATTTGTAAAACATGAAAACAATTAATATTTTGTTACTAAATGGATAAAGAATATATTTAAAAATTGTTCCTCTTTGCACCCATCCTCTTCCCCATCCCTCAACCCTAATGTTACATACAAAACACAAATTAAGTTAGTTAAATTAGTTGAGTACATAAATCACAGTGTCTATTTATTAGTTCCTGTAAACGACATGTATTATTGTCCTGCGGTACGTACATTTGAAATCGCCAGTTTTTTAACGCTGAAATTATTATGTATTCGAGAACCATCTGTGGGCACGACCTAGATGGTACGCGAGGAGACTCTCCTCTTGACTTCAGAAATTGGTTTAGAATGGTCAAATAATTGTTTTTGGCTTTAGTTACTTGTGACAATTTTACAAAGTGTTCCCTATTTTTTAGTCAAGGTGTTGTCAGGTCTGCATTGGTTTAACCTCCATTCCCTTGTTCACATCCTGCATAATTATAGCCCTTTGATGCCATTAAAGGTAAACCTACTACTGACTTAACAAGTATAGAATTAAGGGGGATATTTACAGTATGCTTCCAATTTTGTTAGATAGAGGAACAATTTGCCCTAGTTTCAATTCTCTACAGCCTGCTGTTCCTTAGACAAGGCAAGAATGGTCAAAGCTCAACATTATTGACCAGAGGAGACAATTACCAAATTAGACCTACAGTACTATTAAATTCACTGTTAGAACCCTCAATCTGTCAATCAATGAACATTTTTAACTATTGTTTAAGCTCATTGAAAAACAGTTTATTTTTACTCAAACAATCTCTACATTTTATATGGTAAAAACAAAATTTAATTTCATTTTAGATGAATGGTTGCTGGATCCCAGATACACCTATTGCTGTGGACTATTGGAAAAGACAGACATGTCCAGCTACAGTTTTCTTCCTCTCTCATATGCATGCAGACCACACATCAGGACTATCTTCCTCGTGGAAAGACAAGATATATTGCTCTGAAATAACTGCCAAACTTCTTGAATCAAAATTTGGCATCAAAAACAAATTAATTTGGCCTTTGACAATGGGAACAAGCCATATTGTGGATCTTGATGTTATTAACTGTATCACAATGACTGTTACACTTATCGATGCGCATCACTGCCCTGGAGCTGTCATGTTTTTATTTGAGGGATACTTTGGTACAATTTTATACACAGGAGACTTTCGGTTTTGTTCAGAAATGTCAGCAGACCTTGGTGTTATAAGTGGTAAATGCATTGATACCTTGTATTTTGACAACACCTACAATTCACCAGAGTTCTGCTTCCCTCCTAGAGAAGACGCCAGAGAGCAAATTTTCCAAATTATTAGTGACCACAAAGACTCTGTTGTAGTTATTGGAATGTTCAATCTTGGTAAAGAAAACCTTTTAATTGATATTGCCAAGTATTTTGAAACAAGAATTGTTGTGAGTCCAGAAAAAATGTTTCAGATAAACTTGTTAGACCTTCCAGATGTGTTTACAACTGGTGTTAGCACAGGGTGGATTCGTGTTGAAAAAAAAATGAAAATCACAAATAGTAACATTGAAAAGTGGAATAAAGAGAAGAGTGCTATTGCCATTTTACCAACAGCTCTTTTTTCAAGTTCTCAGAATTATAGAAATTCTAGAAAGATTTACACTGTGCCATACTCCGATCACTCATCCTACCTTGAACTTTTACAGTTTGTGGCACGTGTAAAACCAAAAAGACTCATCCCAATTGTGAAAAAAAACGAGTTTTACTCAAAAATGAACATTACTGACATACAACATTTTAATGATTTTCTTGATAAAAATCCACAAAAGTCTGTTATTGTACCAGATGTGTTTCAAAACTACTTCATCTCTTCTGGAAGTAAAGTAGTGAGGCCAAAGAATTATAATTTGAAGAGAAATCGTTCACTTGGTGTGCAATTTCATGATTCACCTGAGAAAGTGAAGATTCCGCCAAAGCAGCTACAATTTAAAAATCAAGATGAACTAACAACAAGAAAAAAAGAAAAAAGAAAAAAACTCAAGAATATGACGAAAGAAGACCGTCATATTTACCATCAGTGTATAGAAGAAGTGATTGATCATTTTGAAATGGAATGGTCTAAAAAATGATAGGGTGAGATTTTACAGGTTTGACAAGTAAGTGTACAGTACTTTGTAGGATAAAAATTACTAGAATAGAATTCAAAAAATTGTAGACACAAAATGTCTAAAGTACTGTACTAAATAAATGACATTCTCACTTTTGATCCCCCTCTACTCTATTCATTTCTTTCATTTATGTGATGAACACTTTCAGTATCGCAGTATTGGTTTGGATCAGTAATTATACTGCAGACTGATACATTTTATACCATCACCCACATACTGTATTAGCGTCAGTGTTACAGTAAAGAAACATTTTTGAAATGTGAACTGTAATAACTGTAATACTTGTTTATATATTTAAAACTTTATTACATACAATATAATACTTTCAGTCAATTCGTTTGGTTGTCGGTGCTGATCAAGATGTTCAATGTCATTTTATGTCGTACAATTTTGGAATTCAAGCGAAGTGACTTATTTCAGGCGACAATTTTCCTCTAAACCCTGATTGGTAATCATCAAGTAATTTATAATCTTTTAGATGAATGTAACATAGGAGGTATAGAATCAACACCAGTGCCTTCCCCAGGATTGAGCCTTATTTACAAATTATATCAGATTTTTATACATTACCAAGAAACTGGGGCTGGACTGGTTAAAGTTGATATTAATATCTCCCATGATATACGATTCACAATCGGAATTTAGAAGTGAGAATTTATCTAGGAATTTATAATATTTGGATGGTCTGTAAATGCTTCCAACTTTGAAGGGTTTGGGTTTTAAACAAAATGGATATTAATCAGAACAGCCTCGGTCTCTTCAGGTACATCTGATCTACAATTATAGCTTAGCATATTTAACTTCTTTTATCCTTCCGCATTGATATGGTACTGTAGTTGCATTTACATTTAGTGCATTTCATAGCCCTATGTGAAGTAATATATTTGAAGTGGTAGACACAATGGCTGACATTTTCCAACACAACTTTATTCAACAAGAGAGATCTCACTCTATCTAACTGAATCTTTTATTACATTCTTCCCACAAGTATTGTTACTATTAACTAACATAAACATTAACACAATATATCATTCCATTTTGGAACTACAGTAGAAAAGTCAGATATTGATATCTGAGTTTTCTAGATCTAGAAAACTCAGATATATCTGAGATCTGAGTTTTCTAGACACCCAAAGAAACCGGATTCTTTTTTAACCAGAATATTGGCTATCTTAGTAGCATTTCTTATAGTAAATGGTGCATTTATATCAATAACAGTATTACTGGTATGTATTGTTCACCAGAACTTAAAATATGATCATTGTGCAAAAAACATCTTTAATGTACATTTTAATTTTTAAATATTTAAAAATATGTACGAGGTCCACATACCGTATTTACTACTGTACACCATTTAACCAGTCTCGTGCATACAAGATAACTTTATTGTCAAATACTGTAGTTCAACGAAAGATTTGAAATTAGTTTTTCTCATGGCAACTTAATATAAAAATAGAATGAAATCAGTAAAATGTTACATCATATTAACAGGAATTACAAAATACAAAAAAGAGGATAAATGCTATTAGGTGTTCCCAGAAAATACAATTATTTGTGTTTGTTGATTAGCTTTGCGAACAATTGCTGTAGCCTGGTCTGTCCAGGTAAGTTTCTCATCAATCATGGTTCCTAAATATTTATATTTGTCAACTTGTTCAACAACTGCTCCGTCACTGTTTACTCTTATTTTCTTTCCTTAACTCTACCCTTATGATATTCTTTATGTTTAAACTGTTTGGACTTGGTTTTGGTTTTAACAAAGTGAACATAGTCTTGGTCTATTTAATAACCTTGGTCTATGTTTTTTTTATTACAGATAATTAATTTCTATTTGAAAAGGGGTTGTATACTTTTGTCTATCATTATTCATTAAGGTTACTTTACTAATGTCATCTGCTGTGTTAGTGTTATTGGAAACTTATCTACATTTGAAAAGCAATTTATATAAACCTTCTCATTATAGTCTGTTTTTTAGGATAATATATCAGAATTACCAGGATTTTTTTATTTTCTGTACTTTATTGAGTACAGCATTCGTGCCACCACGACTATATAAAGTAGAAACAGTCAACAACACATAGTGTTTGCCATATAAATAATTTAGTTATTCCAAAAACAATGGACCGTGCCTCTTGCTAGAGCATAATTTTGACTCTTGGACAGGGTTTGAGAAGCAAACGTAACCTCCATTTAGTATTATACGGCGGTGCATCACAAGCTAAATGGAGTTCCCTGTTTACATCATAATGAACTAATATCTGACTGTCTCTTTCTTAAGCGCAAACAAAATTGCTAGTAGTAAACACCCTTTTTAAATAAATCGTAAACAAAATGTGAATGTTGAGTTTTTTTTTTATTGTTTCTTTTGCCTATCTGAAAATTTAATAAATAAATGTTAAATTTTTGGTGATCTGACTGGTTCACATCTCTTGTATGTGAAAACGGTGAAAACTCATGAGGTACATTTTGCTAGGCACAGATGTTGTTGTAACAGTAATTTACGGCAATCAGCTGTACGCCGTGTGTGCACAGCAAAGTTGTAAATCTTGTGATTTTTCTGAATTCACATTCCTGATACGTTTTAAAAATATGATTCTTAGACTAAGGTTGTTCTTTAACTGTGATCAATGTTAATGTGTTTATTAATTTTACCAGGCCAAAAAATGTCAAAGTTGATGGATCTATATCAGTAATCAACTACAGCTTGGAGCAAGACACTGCCAGCACTTTCTGTTAAAATAATCTGCGTGTTTTGCGGAAGTGATTAACTTGATTCAAGCTAAAAAATCGCCTATTTAAAATCTGATTTTATTGATCTTGATTGTTTTATGTATCTGGAGGATAACATATGGTTTAGTTATCTTTTAACAGTAGAACATTTACATTGACAAAGAGTTGTGCAAGGAAGATTTTCTTGTGCAGCAACACTTGGTAAAGGCTTCAGGTATTGTTGTCTAGAATGGTTCTTCATAAGATCCAGCTACCATTTTCCAAGCAAATCCAGTTGGACTTGGAAGCTTCTGTTCTGAAACATGCGTGTAGCCCAAATACTAGCCTGATACACTGTCCTGTTTGTGTGCTGCAAAAGTGCATTCTGGGTAGGTGGAATTTTGTCTACAGCTTGACTTTTCTGGGAGAAGAACTCCATACGTGCACTGTTTACATCCATCAAATTACTTGTTTTGTCATATAATACAAATGTATTGCTTAAATCTATCAATCACCGATTCGATGTTGATCTGCCTCTTTCATGATGAATTTCCAGCATCATTAAGCTGTCCAATCTGTCCTCCAGCATTGTTGCCAAAAGGTCATTTTTATTTAACCTCATGCTGCTGAAGTTGCATTCACATTCGGCTGTAGATACAGGGAGTGCACACGCTATTGTTACTATCTTCTCCAATTTCAAGAAGGCTTCTTTTAATTTAGAGACAAATGACTGCAGTTGTAAGAGCGTAGACGGACACTCTTCCTTCTCCTTTCTTCTCAACATATTTGTGTTGCATTTAAACAATTCCACAAACTTTAAAACAGATGGCTCATCCAAAAAGGTTTCAGCACTTGAGCATTGTTTGAATGTTCACATCATCAAATCGATACTTTAGTTCAGATTGGATGCAGTCTATTATTTTGAAAACTTTTCCAACCATGTTATCAAAGCTATCTGATACGCATTTTGCTTTCCACAGCACATGTCCTATCACTAGCAGGTATTGAACAAATTTCCTGTCTATCTGTAACAGGAGTCCTGTTGCTTTGATTCTACAGCTAGAGTTGGGATCAACTTCAATAATTTCCTCCAGAACCTTGTAAATAATACTCAGGCGTTTTCAAACAACATCAAACTGCTTTGCTTGACAAGACCATTGGGTGTTAGACACTTTGCAGATTTCCATGTGTCGGAGTCCGTATTCATGTGTAGATTTCTGAACAGTGAAATGCATTTTACTGTTGAAACTACATCCACAGTCACAAGATTTAAACGATGCGCAAAACAATGAACATAATAGGCGGTTTCTACATCCATTTTCTCACGAAGCTTTACTTGGACACCGCTTTAATGGCCGGACACAACAGAAGCCCCATCATTTTGAATGTTATGATGAGTATATTTTACATTTGCTGGACCAGATCGTACTCTGTCTGCAATAACTTCATCATGTTTTGCTACCAAAGATAAAATGGCCAAGAAGTTTCTGCATGATGATCCAAAATTCAATTTGTCCAAATCAACATTTTCTTTTCTATGTAACGACATTGTCTCCCTCTGAGCAATTTTTCGCTGAGCCGTTAAGAGTAACACTAGCTTTGCACAATGTTGTCAAGTAATGTCGGTTTTGCTGTACAATGACATTATGTGCTGCATTTTGAAGATCTGTAATTGACTTGAAGGTTCCAGCCTTAATTGCATTATATTTAGATAATTTCTCTAAACTATCGATATGTTGTTGACTGAGTTTATGTTTTAGTAATTTGTTATCACTAGTCTTGTCTCCTTAGCATTTTTTCCAATTACAAAATCTGGTGTTTAGAAACGTAGATTCTCCTTTAGAGCTGTTCGAAAAATGTCTGCATTGAAAACAATAAACAGAGTCTTCCTCCTTGGAATATTATAACCATGGATGTTGATCATAATGACTTGGTTTAAATTCCTTATACCGCTGAGTGATTAAATGTCGGGGAAACTGGATATCCTGTGGTTGCACTGGCCTTTCGTCACATAACCAAGATATGTCTTTATGGCCTATTGCCACTTCTTCACCTTGGTGATGATGCATAGTTTGATCTGCACACCTGTCCCCCAACACATTATCTTGTTCTTCAAAATTTCCATCATCGTATCTGTTGTATTATTAAGTGAAATTCATCTTTGTCCATCTCCACATCAGTCTCCTCTACATCCAAAATTTACCCTGAAATGGATATTGATAATACTTATGACCGTAGGCTTTACTTAATATTTATTATTTATGTTAACAGTAATTCTATTTAGTACTGGACATAAACTACCAAACAGTGTAACATTTTACCTTCAGTTTCTACATATTCTGATTCAGAATCCGTCATAAGCTCATCGGTACCCCCTAATTTAAACTCTGAACTTGTTCCAGGCATCACATCTGTAAAAATAAGCACGAATTGTGTTACTGTTAATAACAGGGTTATAATATTTAAAATATTTTTATACAATACAAATTCGCATTAGTAGAAAATTAAAAAATTTGCTTTCATCAATTACTCTATCATCATTATCATCAAGTCTTTTTCTCTTGAACGTTTGTGCTGTCGTGCTACTACCAGAAAAAAAAATAGTCCATTGTTTTCTGATGCTCGCCTTCAATTACTGAAGTCGTTACACACCTTCCTGTCAAAAACACATCTTTATGCTTCGATTTTGTGTGTCTTTGTGCATAATCGTTTTTAAATTCTTCGTTCAAGGTTGGAAATGATAGGTAGACGGGTAATGATTAGGTCAAATGTATGGCCGTGTTCATGAGTTGGAGTTGTAATGCGTTGAAACAGTTGGTAATCATTTAGAAGTTGCATAAATCGTCAGAGGAATGAATCCTGTACATTGTCAGAATATGGATGTTGAAATCACCTATAATTGCAAAATTGTCAGAATTCTTTGAGAAGTGTCAGCCCCACTGGCGCCACCACTGACATAAACCATTGTTTGTCACCATTTGAGGCACAAATGTCTTACTGTGTGGGTGTGTACTGTATAAACACATAATTATACAATAAACTTTATTACTGACAGTTGCTTCTCAATGTTAATTGTATTAATTAATATTACAACAAATATAAACATTGTAGTGGTGTATCGTTACATGTACTTTACTATTTCAACTGACTATGACAGTGACAGTTTCAACAAAGTATTAGATCGCAAATGTTTTACTGTGTTTAGTGTTATATATTATAAAACATAAAAACAAATATTTCGTTAATGATATTGATAAAGAATATATTTTAAAATGGTTCCTCTTTGCACCCATTCTCTTCACCATCCCTGTTACAAACAAAAAACAAATTGGGTTTGTTAAATTTGACTCAACAATTTTCAAAAAGTTTCTCTTTCAGAATTTCCAGGATGCTAATTTTAGTTGACTACATAAATCACCGTGTCTATTTATTCATTCCTGCAAACGACAATGTATTGTAGTCCTGTGGTACGTACATTTGAAATCGCCATTTTTTATGCTAAAATTACTACCGTATGTATTCGAAGAATATAAGAATGGCTGCAAAATTATTGAAAATCAAAATTGATTATGTTATGTCAAAAATTGCCTTGAAATCGATGTCCGATATAATTTGTTGATATGGTATAATAATAATAATAACTAGTTCATTCTTATATAGCGCATATAAGCAAGCTCTCAATGAGCTGAACATTATTACCCCAGTCATTTTTTGGATCAAACACGTATGGAAACATACTTCCATAAATGCAGCTAGTAATCAGCGCAAAGTTGTTTCTTTATCTATAAACCGGGTACCCTTTATACACCTGGGTGGAGAGAGGCAAATGTAAGTAAAGTATCTTGCCTACGGATACAAGCTATGCGGCGAGAGTTGGATTCGAACCTCGGTCGCACGATCAGTAGTCCAACCTCCAACATACTGCGCCACACGCCCTCACTAATACTGTATGCAGTACAGTAGAACCATTAAAAAAGGGGACATCCAAAAAGTTTCTCCTAATAGGGACATCTGTACTAACCAAAAACTGAAATTGTCCCCTTAATAGGTGTTTCACAGGGAAAAAATGAACAATTGAAATTTTAGCAACCAACATTTCACCAATGAAAACTGTCAAGCAAGAGAAAGTAATATTAATTTTAATTGAGGCGCTCCAGCTCAAAATCAGCATCCAGATACATTTTTTTAATTCCTATCTTTTTAAAATTCATATTCTTTACATATTATTAAGCTTTACAATGATATATCATACATATATATATATAAATTTAGTTGAACATATCCAAAGTTATAAACCAAAAACTAAACAGCACTTTCACTAAAAGGAAATCCAGGTTTTAGAGGAAAATGACAGAGCGTAAACTGTGCTGGTTTTGGTAAAGGACAGTCAAAACACCATGGCAACACCAAAGTTCCCATTGTCTGATTCTAAAGAAATTTTACACACACAATAACAATACAATAAAGAACATTAGTTGTTAAAATCATTAACTTATTTCAACATTATCATTTTCAAAAACAATATTTTCCCAACAAAATGAAAGTCGACACTGTCACTTTAAATCTATATTAATATTATTGCAAATAAATAAATTGCTAAACAAGATTTTTAATTCTACAACAATATTGCGACAGGACCTTTACTCGCTTGGAGCGGCATACACAATATTTCTTACCTCAAATTTACAAAACTCTCGTATCGAGTCATAGAGGTAGATAAGATAAGATAAATTTATTGAACAAACGCTTTTGTTTATAAGACAAGGCAGTGTAAAAACTTAACTAAGAAGCGAATTATACAGGTATAATTGCCTTTTAAATGATAAAACCGGGTATGGAATGGGTTCTAGTAAAATAAGTGGAGGTATGTTGTTTACATTCTTGAGCAACTGTAGGCTTTGTTCTGGCGTATCAATAGACTCTTGTAATACACCATTCCAGGATTTTCTGACGAGAATCGGATGTGGTGCATCTTTAGGATATTAGGCAATTTCCTAAAATAGGGTGATAGGAAAGAATTCCAGTCATATGTTTTAACAAATACCTTCCATCCTTCATTTTCAACAAGTTAGGGAATGTTCACACTCGTTGTCGAACTTGTATGCACAACGTCTTCCATGTCTGTAAGCGAACAAAACATCGAAAGTAACGCTGCTTCAGAAGTCCGAATGCCTAATCCGGTGAAAACTTTGTGTGGCCGGCTATCATGAAATGCAATGCCAATGATGCATGTAGGTTGTGCATACAGCGCCAGCTTAGGTACTTAGCTACCACAAAAGGTAGTTATCCTTGTTCTGGCCACTGCAATTCAATTCAAAGTAACATTTATTACACCTTTCGTATTACAAAATTGATTTCAATGTACAATATATATATAACCGATTGTAGAAAGAAGAAGGTACAAGCCCAGAAAGATGAAAAACACATCACACAAAGTTAAGTTGACATTTAGTTTTTCCAAGGCCATAAGTAGCAAAAAAATGATGTACATAACTTATGACGCTGTTTGCGCCTTTAGATGCTTGACTTCCTTCGTCAATTCAATTAGTTAACTTGTTTTCCTAGGCCTTCTGCAGCAACACCAAAAATGCCACATTTGCGCTGGGTAATGAAGTAAATTGAGCCAGGTTGATCTGGATCAGATGGATAAAGAACCTGCTGTGCAAAGTAGTCAAAGCTGTAATGACTTTTCTTTTTCCTTGAAGATGGAGCATGAATCCCTAAACTTTCACCTTTCAAATTTGCTTTTGCATCCAAAACATTACTATAGAATTCTCTTTCTTTACTGACTTTGTCCAAATGATCAAGTTGATTTGCCAGTCTATAGAAAATAAAAACAAAGTTAGAGTTATATAAAAACAACACTTACCAATGCAAAAACTCAAAGGCTTGTCGACAAACTCTAAAACCATCGACTTTGTATGTACAAGTTCTTTGTTTTTGGGCCTTTCGCTTGGTTTTTATGTAAAAAAAAAATAAAATTGAAAATTGTTTCAAATTCGCTGAAATTGAACATTATGATAGTTATTACATGGGTTGGTCTATTGTGACACAGCGCCGCTTTCAAGCTGGAGCGCATTGTTATCATAATCATTAAAGAACAATATAAATTATAACTAATAGTTAAGTCTTATCTTTTGTGTTGGAAAAAAAAATGCCTCTTAATAAGGGTTGAATCAACCATTTGACACACTGTAATCTTTTTATGAGTGGCCAAAATAAACATAAAATGTATATTAAACAAAACTGAGTTTTCAAAGAATATGACCTGCTGCCAGAAGTAAAATCCCCAGCAGACCATTTACTAACTTTGAAAGGTAAAATCTTCTATTTCTGCCATAGGCTGCAGGGTGCTTGAATGTAATCTCCTCTGGCAAGCCATTTACTTTCCATCATCCACCTTCAAATTCTTTATAAGCTAACTTGTGATTTTCCTGTTAGCCTATGATTGTATGAAATGAAATTAAAGTTGATCAATACAACTTCAAAATCTTTCACTCAAAGCTCAGGTCATAAAATGTGGGATAAAATTGCTTTTTTAAAATTACAATTTAGACCATTAAAGTATGGTAATGCTGTAAAATCCAATACAGAAATGTAAAACTGTTTTCACACTTTCTTGCTAGATCTGTTTTCTGTCTTTGTTTGATGTAGCTTAGCTAGAAACAAATGACTGGAATTCTCCTACAATACTTGTGGATTCTAGAAACATCATTCCTTTTGAGGATCCAAATCCACTATCTTTCATAATATATGATTAGTTCATTTTGCATATCAATTATCAGAAAACCTTCCATTAAAAACATTAAATTGTAAACATTATACGGCCTACCTTTTGCTCAAACTTTACTTGTCTCTTG